>NC_040905.2:212773574-213438050 GCF_004126475.2 Phyllostomus discolor | reverse complement strand
GGACCCGTGGGGCTGCAGGTGAGTGTGGGTTTGGGCAGGGGCAGGTCTCCGCCTCAGGTGGTCCCTGCATCCCCACCCTGGCCCCCTGCCCTGCCCTGCCCTGTCCGTCTGAGATTGAGGACACTCAGGCCGGGCGACGGGCCCCCAGCTCCCCACACCCGGGCAGTGCCGCCAGGTCCCGTCGTCCCAGGTGCCCCCACGCTGGCTTCTCACCTGCGGCGTCTGTTTCCGTGGTCCCAGCGAAAACACCGGGGACCACCGATGAGCTGTGGGGCAGAGGGCGGAAACGGCCTCTCCTCGAACCGCCTGGGAACGGCGGCCGCGCACTCGGGCACGTCCTGGGTGCCTCCTCACCAGTGCGTGGGGTCACACTCCCGTGTGCACGCACACCTGTGCACACACGCACACCTGTGCACACACACGACCGTTTGGCGTTTGCAGCTTCTCATCCTGTCCTGGGAGTGGGGTTTGCAGCTTAGACCCCGCTTTCCCCACCTCCCTGCCTGTCGTGCGTCGTGTGGAATGTCATGGAACGTTCTCTGCCCGTGTTTCTCTTCGGAAACGTGACTTCCGGCACTGCACAGCCTCGCAGCCTGTGGTGGCTGCAGGGGGCCCCTCCGGCCGCTGCCCCGTGGGGCACTGCGGAGGCACCTCTGCCCCTCCGTCTTCCCGCATCTCCCTGCATCTCCTCAGGCCGGTGCCCAGACCCGGGGTCACCGGGCGTCGTCCTGGTCAGCGGTGCGCTTGGGGCACCCCTGCGAGGCTCCTGATGCCTGCGGCGGCCTGGTGCCGGGAGCCCCGGGGACAGCCGTGTGTGCTGGGCCGGGCTGCGAGCCCTGCTCAGCTCTGGCCCCTCCCGTCCTCAGGGCCTGCCAGGACCCCCCGGAGAGAAGGGCGAGACCGGAGACGTGGGCCAGATGGTGAGTGCAGCTGGGGCCCGGCCACAGGGGCCGATGTCCGTTTCCGTGAGAACCCGAGTCCTCTGTGCTCAACGGCGCTCCTCCTTCTAGGGCCCGCCAGGTCCCCCCGGCCCCCGCGGACCCTCCGGAGCGCCAGGTGCGGACGGGCCGCAAGGCCCCCCCGGTGGAATAGGCAATCCTGGCGCGGTGGGAGAGAAGGTGACTCGTACCCCGTAACTGTCGTCACGTCCAGTGCGTGTGTGTGCGTGTGTGTGTGTGTGTGTGTGAAGAACCCGGGGCGGGGCGGTGTTGTGTGTCCGGCTGGTCCGTGGACACGTGCAGGTGCACTGCCCGGCTGTCCCTGTCCGACGCAGCGTGACAGGCAGCGGGCCTGGGGCTGGGACCGCCTGCTCGCGGCAGCTTCACGGACGACGAGCCGCCAGCAGAGGCCGCGGCTGCAGGGTCCGGCCCGGGAGGGGGGCGCGTGTGCCCCACGGAGTCCGTGGCCCTGGGCCCCCCCCCCCCCCCCCCCGCCGGCCCTGGGGCTGATGATGAGCACGCCTGCTCGTGTGTGCACGCCTTACGCTCGAGTGCACGGCAGGCGTGACAGCGCTCACGTCTGGCTCCCTGCACACTCGGGAGATCACGAGGCTTCCAGAGCACTCACCCTCGCTCCCGGGGCTGAAAGGGACAAACGGTGCTCCCGTCCACTTGCATTCCCTGCGCACCGTTTCCAGAACTTTCCTTCAGACGTTGGCCACTCCACTGAGAAAAGTGCTCCGTTTCCCACGACCCCAAACCAGCCACCGCGCTGCCTCTGCTCACGCCCCCCTTTCTCTCAGTGCCCTGCCCCCCGAGTAGGGCCCAACCCCGGGACACTGCCACCCCCCACCTCGCCTGGCTGCCCCCGCCCCCGCCTCTGCCCAGCTGTGCCCCCACGGGCAGCGTGCCCTGCCCCGTCCCCCAGCCCCTCCTGGCTGTCCTGCAGCGCTCACTCGGGGCCACCGGGTACCCCCATGTGCTCTGCACTGCCTCGTCCCTGACCGTGACCGCCGGGTTCTCCACGGGCCTCCCCGCCCCTCCTGGGGGCCGTCACAGGATAGTGACTGCGGTCTCAGCCCGGCCCCCTCCCCGGTGCCAGACGTCCGGGCGGCTGTGACACGCTCTTGTCCCGCCCTGACCGCTGCCTTCCCTCCTCAGGGCGAGCCCGGCGAGGCTGGGGAGCCCGGTCTTCCCGGAGAAGGCGGCCCCCCGGTGAGTATGGGGCTCGGGGGCGGGGCTGCCGGGCACGGGCTGGTGGGGGGCCCATCCACGAACAGGGGCCACACGTTCTCTGGGGGCTGCCGCATGGGGCACCTGAGGAAGAGGGAGCACGTGTGTGAGTGTGCACGTGTGCCTGTGTGCACCCCCGATGTGTGCATGACTACCGTGAGTGTGTTTGCACGTGCATGTGTGCACACAAACGTTAGCAGTGGCCACCCGTGGCCATGGCTGCAGGCGGCTCTACCGTCCGTGGGGTCCAGGCCCTCCTGCAGGCGCTGCAATGCGGGGCGGCTGTCCCCTCACCAGCCCAGACCTGGAACATCCTGACCCCTGCCAGTCCCACACGGAGTCCTCCGGGCCTGCCCGTGCGGAGTCCCTGCCCAGGCGGGGTCCGGCAGGCGGCCGGTGAACAAAGGTCTCCTGGGCACCAGGCGGCTCCCTCCACCTGTGAACCGCAGGGCGGGCATCCCTACAGGGTCCGCGATGCCCCGTCCCTCCTGTCTAGAGGCAGTCAAGGCCTCAGAGGGCCCTGGGAAGGCAGGGGGGCCCCCCAGCCGCCTGGTGGCATCGGCGGGGTGGCCTATCACGGGGAGCCCAGGCAGCTGCCGAGACCCACCCTCCCAGCACCTGCTCGCCGCTGGGCCCCGACGACCCGGGAGACGGCTGCGGTCCTTCCGTGTGACACCACCCAGGAGCACCCGTCGGGCCAGCGCCTCCGGGAAGCTGCGTGGTCGGCCCTGGGCCCACGGGCACTGGTCTTTCCCCGCAGGGACCCAAAGGAGAAAGGGGAGAGAAGGGCGAGGCGGGCCCTTCTGGTGCTGCTGGACCCCCTGGACCCAAAGGCCCCCCCGGAGACGACGGCCCCAAGGGCAGCCCCGTGAGTAGCCGTCCCTGGCACCCTCAGCAGGGCGGGGCCCGCCCCTAGACTGTTCTCACTCACCCGAGGGCACGGAGCCTCCCGACCACCTCACGTCCTGGGGAAGCTCCTGCTTCACAGGTTTGCACCCAGCTGCTCAGCGGGGACGGGCGGCGCACCGGGTGGGCTCCGTGCCTACACCCCTTCCTGCGGGCCGCCGTGGCCCCCAGCCCCGGGACGGGAGGGGCGGCCTCCGGAGCTCAGGAGGACGGGTCCTGCCTGCCCGCTCCGGGGCTCACTGGCTGACTCGGTGGATGCCGTCCCGGGAGGGGCCCCGGGCTGCGGAGGGCCCCCCCGGTCTCGGAGCTCTCAGGACGTCCCGGGGGTGGTCGGCGGCTGGGCCGCGTGCTGAGGGCCTGGACCGGCCTCTGTCTCCGTTTCAGGGCCCCGTCGGTTTTCCTGGAGATCCCGGCCCCCCCGGAGAGCCCGGCCCCGCGGTAGGTGCTGGGGTCCCCTGTGGCGCGGACCTGCCCTTGCCAGCCCCGTTCCTCTCTTTGGGGCCCGGCGCCCTCCCACGCGGCACCACGTGCCGGCGGTCAGCTGGGGAAGCGCGTCCCCGCACTGGCACGTGCCGGGTCCCGGCCCCACTGGGCGGGACTGGGTTTTCGGGATGGGACTGGGGGTCAGCGCACGGACTGGGTGCCGTCCCGGAGACTGAAGGGACTTGCTGTCCTCCCCACAGGGCCAGGATGGTCCCCCTGGTGACAAAGGGGACGACGGCGAGCCCGGGCAGACGGTGAGTTGGGGCCTGGACTCCGGGTCGGGGGGAAGTCGACGGTGTGCTGAGGGGAGCGGGGTCCCCCTGCTTCACTCGTGCCCGAGGGGAGCCCAGACCCAGTCCCCGTGAGGTCGATCCTGGACCGAGGTGTGGCCCGGGCTCCCTCTGAGGGTCTGTCGAAGGCAGGGACCCCGTTCCCAGAGCGGACATCGCCTGCCCAGTCCCGCTGGCACGGAGGTCAGAGCAGAGACCTGTAGGGGGCGATGTCACTCGGGACCGGGTGTGCCAGCGCCGGGGGAACGGGGGTCAGGGTCCACGGAGACTCGGTGTGTGGCTGTGGCGGTCAATGGGTCGCAGCCTCCGCCCTGCAGACCCGTCCCTAAGCCTCGCCTCCCCTCTCTGCCCGCAGGGCTCCCCGGGCCCCACTGGTGAGCCCGGCCCGTCGGGGCCTCCAGGAAAGAGGGTAAGTGACCCTGCACACCCGGCCCCTCCTGCCTGCCTGCCTGCCGGCTGCGTGGAGCCCCCCACCCCCTGCCCTGGGGCCCCTGCCCCAGCAGCACGGTTCCGGCCCACCGGGTTGTAGCGCCAGTGCCATTCCGGGGAGCCCAGTGCTAACTCCACCGGCACGGCTACCGTTGGGGAGCAACACCCACGAGGCTGAACGTGCCTTTCCTGGGGGCCAGGACTTCCGAAAAGTCAGAGTGAGCTGCAGGCTTCTCTTTGCACGTTGAGGGGCCAGCCTCCTGCCGGTGTCACAGGGCACCGAGGTGCCGGGTGGGGGACCGAGTAGAGGCAGCCCCCCCCCAACGCTCACAGCCGCCGGGCGCCGCCCCCCGCCACACTGACCCGGAGGCCTTCGCCAGCCCGGGGCCCTTCTGGCTCGTTCTCGGGGCGCGCCGGCCGGGCGCGACCTCCGCGCTGCCCCCCACCCAGGCCTGTCTCCCCACAGACCCCGCGCTCCCCGCCCGGCTTCCGCAGCCCACTCACCACGAGCGTCTCTCTCGCCCACCCCAGGGTCCCCCCGGGCCCGCCGGCCCCGAAGGCAGACAGGGGGAGAAGGGAGCCAAGGTAACGTGCTCACGGCCTGGCCGGGCCTGCGTGCGTGGGTGCATGCGGGAGTGGAGCTTCCCCAGAGAGCCGCGGCCCGTGGGCGAGCTGGGCGGGCGATGGGGGCAGGGCGGACCGCAGGGAAGTCGCGGGGCAGCGAGGAGCTGCGGCCTGGGGGTCCTGGCTGTTCCTGCAGACCCAGGCAGGACTGCCGGTCTTCTCCAGACTGGGAGTGGCTTGTGGGTGGCCTTGGGCACCGGGGGCCCAGTCTGTCACCCACCGGCCCAAGGGAGGGGGAGCGGGCACTGCTGTCGGGGAGACCGGGGTGCTGTGTGACCTCGGGCTGGTGTCTGCACCCCGCCCCCGCCTCTGCTGCCTCACCTGTGTGTGGGGCACGGGGACGAGGGTGCCCACAGCAGCAGAGGGGCAGGCACCTCAGAGGGCAGAACGCCGGGACCCCGTGCAGTGAGCTTGCGGCCAGGCACCCAGGGTACTTGCGGGCCGGCCCCGGGACTCGGGTGCGCTGCGGCCTCCTGCTGGGAACACCCGTCCCGGCTGGACCGCGGTGGCCGCCGCCAGCCCTGAGTCTGCCTGGGAAACGGGCTGTGCCCACGCACGCCCAGGGCTGCTGTAACCGCTGCGGAGGCCGCGAGCTGGGGCCTGGGAGCCCCGCTGGCACGGGGGATCAGCAGGGTAGGGGGCTGGCTGGGCCACTGCCCCTGGAAGGTGGGAGACGGGGGCAGCCCCCAAGATACCTGGGGGTGTCTGGGGCTCTTGCTGAGGTTCCTGAGCAGCGTCCTGAGTGGCGTCCAGGGAGTCAGTGCGGGGGACCCACTCTGCCCGCCCTGCCGCCCTACAGGGGGAAGCCGGCTTGGAGGGCCCTCCTGGGAAGACTGGCCCCATCGGCCCCCAGGGGGCCCCTGGGAAACCCGGGCCCGACGGCCTGCGAGGCATCCCCGGCCCTGTGGTGAGCAAGCGGGGAGGTCAGGGTGGGGGGCACGGGTCCCGGCACAGGGGCAGCGGGGCTCACGCGCAGGGCCGGCTGTGTTTCAGGGTGAACAAGGCCTCCCGGGATCCCCGGGCCCCGACGGCCCCCCTGGCCCCATGGTGAGTGACGTCTGGAGGAGCCCTGGCGGGGGTGGAGGGCAGGATGGGGCAAGAACCTGACCCCAGCCCTCCCCCCGCAGGGTCCCCCAGGACTCCCCGGCCTCAAAGGGGACTCTGGCCCCAAAGGGGAGAAGGTGAGCAGCACACAGACGCCTCCCGCCGCCCCGTGACTCGGCCGCTTCGCACCGGGGCCTCGGGCGTCCCTGCGCTCGCCGGGGCCCAGGCTGCACCGCGGCCCCTGCGGAGGGCGTCCCGGCCCCCAGAGGAGCCGCTCGCTCCGTGCTCTCTTGTGGGGTCTCTGGCCCCGCCCACAGGGAGTGGGCAGGGACCTCCGGGGGCATGGGGGAGGGTCTCACCTTGTCTCACGGGGCGGGGCGAGAATATCCGGCTTCAGCCCTGACTTAGGTGGAAGCGGGAGGCTGACGGGTTCGCCCGGAACCCTGTGGAAGGGAGGTGGCGAGGGGTGTTCCTCTGTCCACTCCGATGCCCCCAGCCGCCCCCAGCCTGTGGAGGGCTGGAGCACCTTCCAGACCCGTCTGTGGGCTCACGAGAAGCAGGCCTCGTGTGACCCCGCGCGGAGGGCTTTTCTCTGAAACAGACAAGCATGACGCTAATCCCCGCGGTGGGGTGGTCTGGGGCTCTCCCCAGGGGCCCACGGACGCCGGCCCCCGTGCTCGCCGCGGCCAGGACGGGAAGCGCGTCTCGGGGACGGCTGTCACTCAGGCGCCCTCGTCCCCGTGGCCTGCGCCTGTGACTTCGCCTCTCAGGGTGGTTTCTCGTCAGACCTGCGGAGTGTCCCCCGACCTGCCCTTCCTGTTCCAGGAGGCGTGGGTGACCCGCAGGCACCCGAGACGTGGCGTGCTGCCCCGCGTGGCAGGATGAGAGGCTCTGCCACGGCCGCCGCCCTTCATGCCTTTGCTTCCCACAGGGTCACCCCGGCCTGATCGGACTCATCGGCCCCCCTGGGGAGCAGGGCGAAAAGGGGGACCGCGGCCTCCCCGGCCCGCAGGGCTCCTCCGGCCCGAAGGGCGAACAGGTGTGTGGCATGGCTGTCCCTGAGAAGCTCCGCGCGGGCGGCCCTCTGGGCCCACAGGCCAGGACAGGGGACACCCCAGGTCCCTCCAGTCCCAACGGAAAAGGGAGCCGGCATGGCCTGCAGTGCGGCCCGGCCCTGACTGCGGCGAGGCCCCCTGCCTGTGGTCACCGCGGCCTCAGGGGTGCAACAATTCACACCACCCCCATGCGGGAGCCCTGACCCAGCTCCTCGCCCAGGACACCAGCGGCCACACTCATCCCCGTTTGCCAGGGGTGCGGGGCGGGCTTGCACCTGTCCCGCACCCCCCCGGGAGCCTCTGCAGCTCACTGGAACTTGCAGCCCAGCCCAGCCCAGGAAGGGGCCTTAGCCCAAGGGTTCGCTCCTGCCTGGGAGCTGAGGGGGAGGCCCTGCCCCAGGGCGGGGTTGGGGGGAGGGCACAGGAGGCCCTGGGCCCCGAGGCCCCAGAGGGGTGGCCGGAGCACAGGAGGCAGAGATCGTGGGAATGGGAAGGGCGTCCAGGGCACCCGTCACCAGAGGGCAGCCCCCTTCTGTGCCCTCGGCCCGGACGGGCCCCGGCAGCGTCGCCGACGGAGGTGCCAGCCTCCGTCGCCGCAGATGAGTCTCTGCGGTTCTCCCAGTGACCCGAGTCCTCCCCCGCCCCGCCCCTGACCCCCCCCCCCCCCCCCCCCCCCCCCCGCTGCCCCTGCCCGCTCCACGGACACAGGGAGGGGATGTCCCGGGCTTCTCCCTGCCGGTGGCGCTGCACCGGCTCCGTGTCTCAGACTAGGGTGCTGGAAGGGATGTCCCCGAGCGGCTTCACCACCCCGGGGCCCTGCTGAGGCCAGGGGTTCCTCCCAGCCAGCCTGGGCGGCCGTGCCCAGGCCCCGAGGGCCCCGAGGGCCCCACACGGCGGGCGTCTCCCCGTGCGGGGCAGCCGGCCCTGCGTCGGGGGGCAGCTGTTAGGGGGACAAGACTGGGGACCGCGAAGTGGCCATGTGGACAGGACGCACGTCTCCACGGCCCCGCCTTGTCCGGCGGTAACTGCATGTTCTCCTCCACAGGGCATCTCTGGTCCTTCCGGCCCGCTCGGCCCCCCGGGCCCTCCGGGCATGCCGGTGCGTATCTGGGCGGGGCGCGTGGGCCCCAGGTGCTGCTGGGAGAGCCGGGAGGGGTGGGCCTCCCTCGGCAGATGACCCAGGGCGGCGGTGTGAGACCCGGGGGCGGAGTCCCAGTGGCCTTGCCTGCTCTGCATGGGGTTCCTGCGGACGGCAGCCAGGCTGCAGGTCCTGGGCCCTGGTTTCAGTCGTGGGGGAGGCCGGGCCGAGGGCCTCGTCTCTGGGTGGTCGGGGAACGTGGCCCTTCCTCTGCGGGTATTTCGGGGCGGTGCGCCTCCCACCACCCCGAGCAGGGCCTCCGGCCTGGACAGGAGGAGCGGGGCCCCCCGCCCAGGCCCCCCATGTTGTCGGGAGACCCAGTACCGTGACATCTTCCCCTCGGCCCAGAGTCCCTACCTGCCCACCTGGGCCTGCGCCCGGTCCGTGTGGCCAGGGGACCCCTGGGCAACCCAAAACTGCCCCCGGCTGCCCCCAGGGCTGGAGGGCTCCCTGTGGGGGCCAGAGCCCAGCACAGCCTCTCTGCCCTCTGACTCTGGCTGCCGGAGCTGGGGTCTCCCAGCCGGGGCGGTTGTGGGGGTCGGGGGCCGACCTGCAGAGGACAGGGCCTTCCCTGCCCCCGTGCGGGCACGCGCCAGCCCCACCCCAGCCCCTCCTCCACCTCCCCAGTTGAGCAAGGGCGAGTGTGGGCGGACTCCCGGGAAGAGGGACACGGGGGCGGGCGGGGTGGTGGCCAGGCCTAGCCCGGGTGGGACCTCGGGCCAAAGGCGGGCGCTCAAGCAGAGGCGCCCCCCCCCGCTGACCTCCGCCCGCTGACCCCCGCCCGCTGACCCCCGCCCCGCTCTCCACAGGGTCCTCCGGGTCCGAAAGGTGCGAAGGGATCCTCGGTGAGTGGCGGGCCCCGAGGCCTGGGGGAGCGGGCCACCTTGGGGAACACCCACCCTGGACACCCCTCCTCTGGGTTGGCCAGTCCTTCCAGTGCCCCCCCGCCCCCCCCACCCCCACTGAGCTCGTTGCTGCCTGTCATCTCAGACCCGGGGCTCGGGCCCTTGCCCCTATCTCCCAGGAAGGGCCTTGTCCCCCGAGTCCCCACCGAGTCCCCACCTCGGGGGCTCCGAGGGGAGCGGGGAGCCGGGAGCCGTCCCTGTCCCCGGCCTGTTGGACCTGTCCCTCCGTCTCCCCCGCACAGGCGGCCAGGGACCCTCTAGCACCTGAGGGGCACTGCGGTCGCCGCCCCGGGGGTCAGAGTCCTTCTCTTTTCTCCCCCCACAGGGTCCCACCGGCCCGAAGGGTGAGGCCGGCCACCCTGGCCCCCCCGGCCCGCCGGTGAGCAGCCTGGGAAGACTCGGGAGTGGGGGTGGGGCCTCTGACACAGAGGGCGTCGGGGGAGGACCCGTGAGCGGCTCTCGCTCTGAAGCCTGAGGGAGCCCGTGGCCAGCGGCGTGGGGGATGCCGCCCCGGGGAGGGAGCAGAGGGACGTGCTGCCCTGGCGAGCGCCGCCGGGAGTGTGCTTGGCCAGAGATGGGGGGGGGGGGTGCGAGGGAGAAACACATCTGTGTGTGCACGTGTGTCTGTGTGTGCACGAGTACTTGAGTGTGCGTTGCACGTGTGTGGGGCAGGCCTCGGGCAGCACGGCCAGACCCCCGTCCTTGTGCTTGGCGGGGCCTCCTGACACCCCCCAGGACGTGGGGCTCCCCCAGCATCAACGCAGCCCCACTGCGTGCAGCCTGCGTCGGTGGCAGAGGCGGGAGGGGGTCCGGGGGCGGGACGCTTGGTGCAGCCCGGGCCCGGCAGTGGGGACGGGCGCGGAATGTTCCGGGGGCGGGGGAGAGAAGCGCGCCGAGAGGGACAGCACGTGCAACGCGGGGCACCCCGTCCTCTCGCACCCCAGGGCCCCCCGGGCGAGGTCATCCAGCCCCTGCCGATCCAGGCGTCCAGGACGCGGCGGCACATCGACGCCAGCCAGCTGGTGGACGACGCGGACGGCGAGAGCTACGTGGACTACGCGGACGGCATGGAGGAGATCTTCGGCTCGCTCAACTCCCTGAAGCTGGAGATCGAGCAGATGAAGCGGCCCCTGGGCACGCAGGAGAACCCCGCGCGCACCTGCAAGGACCTGCAGCTCTGCCACCCCGACTTCCCCGACGGTAGGCGCGGCGGCGGGCGGGCGGGCGAGCGGGCAGCGGCCCCCGGGGCCCTCGCCCAGCCTCGGCGTTCCCGTCCGCGCAGTGGGGGTGCCCGGCGCCAGCCCCGTGACCTGACGGGGACGTCACACGGGGGCGGGGGGCGGGGGAGACACACGCTCCTGGGGGGAGGGGCCGCGTTGGGGGCCCCCACGGCTGGTCCCAGTCCTGGCTTCGACACCGCATGCAGGCCCTTCCCTGAGCCCTGCATCCCCGTCTGTCCGGTGGGAGTGTGTGCGCACCAGAGGGCAGGGTGGAGAGGGACGTGGCGTGAGCGGGGTCGGCCTGGTGTGGGCCAGACCGGCGGTCAGAGCTGGCCGCGGCTGCTGCCGTCGGGCTTGGGGTCAATGTCGGCGCCAGCACGGCGTCAGTGAGGCACCAGGTGGTGCACCCGGGGGTGCGCCCTGAGCTCCAGGGTGTTACAGACCCACGAACCTCTGCCGTGCCCACCCAGTGAGCCCACACGCTGCCACCCACTGGAGACAGAACGGCCCGCCTGTTGTCTCCCCCGGAAGCCTGCCGGCTCCCCCACGGCACCGGCCAGCACCGAGGGCCCACATGTGGCTGTGTTCTTGGGGCCGGGGCTGCCCACATCTCTGGGGGCCCGGTCGGGAGGGCAGCGCGCGCCCCACCAGCCCCGGGGAGGCTGTGCTGGCGGCACGTGGGCCTGGTGGGGGTCAGCCGCCGCCCGGACACGGCAGCTGCTTCCGGAGCCGTCGGGGCGCGGGCCTCACCCCCGCTCCCCTCCCCACGACGCAGGCGAGTACTGGGTGGACCCGAACCAGGGGTGCTCCAGGGACTCCTTCAAGGTGTTCTGCAACCTCACGGCCGGAGGCGCCACGTGCGTGTTCCCAGACAAGAAGTCCGAGGGGGTGAGTGCCCGCCCGCCCTCCCGCCGGCGCCCAGCCGCGAGACCCAGGCTCCTCCCCCGCAGGGAGTTCGGGAGGCACCCCGGGAGAGTTTTTAGTGGCGGGGCGGGACCGCGCAGCCCGGGTTACGGCCGTGCGTGGGTGCTGGCTGGCTGCCCTCCTTCTGACCTCAGACCCCCGGGACCCACTCGAGGACTGTGGGGCAGAAGGGCCCCCAGGCGTCCCCGAGCGGCTGGCGTTTGCCCGAGGCCTCCCGTGGCTCACGTTTGCAGCCCAGCCCCCCACCCCGCCCACCGGGCGCAGTCAGAACCCAGAGCTTGGCCGAGCCGAGAACTCCCTCCCGTTAGCCAGATTCTGCCCCCTGCGGTTTCGTGGGTGTCGATTTAAGTAACCTCTGGTCTTCCGGAAGCCTCCCCTGGGTCGAGGGAGTCGATGGGTGTGGGCGCTGTGAACATTGTGTGTGTGTGTGTGTGTGTGTGTGTGTGCGCGCGCACATGGATAGGTGTGTGGACGGTGTGTGCGTACAGACGGGGCACGGCAGGTGTGCGTGTGCACAGACAGGTGGGCGCCGCAGGCATGTGGTGCTTTCCATCAGGCGTGAGTGGAGGCGGGGCCCGTGTGCCCGGGACAGGTGAAGAGGTCACGGTCTCTAACCCGGGAGGCCACGGAGTCACTGACCACAGTGCCCTGTGCATCCGCCTGGACAGACCTGCTCCGGCAGTCCCTCTCGGACGGACAGCCGCCCTGGGCGGGGGTGGCCGGGTCCCGGGGCCCGTGTTTGCCGTGAGTGCTCGGGCTCCCGCCAGCGGAGCGGGCAGCCCGCTGTCCCGGCCTCCCAGCGGCCTCGGTGCCCAGGCAGTGTCCTCCGGAGAGGGAGCGGCCCGTCCCCAGGCCCGGGGCCCTCCCTAAACCCCCCTGTAGCGGGGGGGTGCTGGCAGGAGCGGAGGCTCCCCAGGGACAGGGACGGCCTGAGGGCCTCCCCTGTGTGTGCGCTCCACCCACCCGGTCCGAATCCCCTGGTCCCCCGCCTCCAGCAGCAGAGCCCTGGGGCTCAAGGGGGGGTCTGACCCCAGGGCCTTCCGCCTTCCAAAGGCCCAGGAGGACAGGCAGGTGCAAAAGATACCATGCCTCATCTTTTTTGTCACTGTCCTCTGCACACTGCCTCATTGGCAGACACCAGCAGGACACCCTGACCGGGAGCCCTGGCTGGGGGTGCAGCAGGCAGGTGGTGGGCAGGGTGCTGAGTGACCCCACAGCCTCGCCACCCCCCGCCCCCCTGCACCCTGACCAGCCAGGCGTCTGTGGGCTGGGAGCCTGGGCTCCGGCCACAGCGACGACAGCCTCATGCGGGCAGACGCTCTGCCCGGTCACCCGGGCCGCGGGAGGGGTGGGGGCTGTAGGCAGCAGCTGGGGACAGGCGAGCAGCGGTCCCTCCGCCCCTCGGGTTCTGCCCCTCACAGGGCCGCCCTCTGAGCCCGTCCCACAGCCGCAGGATTTGAAACCCAAAGCAAGAGAGCTGGGAGTCCCAAGGGGCCGGAGGCAGGCCGGACACCCTCCTCCTCCGGGGGCCCCCTTTCCCAGCCCCTGCCCGAGGCCAGCTCAGGGGAGAGCCGGGGGACCAGGACAAGAGCGCTGACCTGGGGCCCAGGCAGAGCCCCATGGGACCTGGCGACAGGCTGGCCCAGTTTCTGCCCCGCAGCAGGTGGGCCCACGGCAGCCAGGGCTCTGCACCCCTGCTGTGGACCGACCTCACGGCCCTCCGGGGTGTCCCTCACTCCCCCACTCACGGCTCCACAGCAGAACTGTGGCCCCTGCAGGGAGCAAACTCCAGATGGGCCCCCCCCCCCACCAACAGGCCAGATGCCATCATCCCTGAGGACGCCCCCAGTCCGTGCCAGCTCCTCAGGGACACACGGGAGGCGCCCAGGGCGCCCCGTCCTTCCCCGCGCCTGTCCAGAGATGTGGGCCCCTGTATCAATGCCATTGTCACCCCGGCCTGGGACCGCCCGCCCGGTCACACCTGGTCCCTGGGTCCCCGAGCGCGGTCCCGCGGGCGGGAAGGCCGAGCCGTGTCTTCCGCGCCAGCTGGGCTGACAGGCGGGGGCGCGGGGTGCGTGTGCAGGACGGGGTGTGCCGCGGGGGCCGGGAGAAGTAACCCTGTCCTTCTGTTTCTCTCCCTCCGCACCCGCCCTGCTCCGCGCCCAGGCCAGAATCACGTCCTGGCCCAAGGAGAACCCGGGCTCCTGGTTCAGTGAATTCAAGCGCGGGAAACTGGTAAGGCGCCCCGGGCCCGAGGTGGTGCTTCACCCGCCCCTCTCCTATCTTGCAGAGTAGGATGGCCCGCTGGCCCAAAGAGCAGCCCTCCACCTGGTATAGTCAGTACAAGCGAGGGTCCCTGGTAAGTGCCGCCAGCGCCGCCCGCTTGGCTTGCCGCACGGCCTGGCTCGGGGCTCTGCATGGGGCTCGTGGCCGCGGCGGCCCGGCCGCTCTCGCCACTCTGGCCCACCCGCTGCACAGCATGTGACAGCCGGACACAGCCTCGGGCCGCCCACACCCCCCACGGCGGCTCCTTCCAGCCTGGGAGCAGACACGGGGCTTCCGTCCAGGGCATGGGCCGGCTGGCGTCCGGGGTCCCGGCTGCCGGGGACCCAGACCTAACACGGCGGGAGTGGACGGCCTTGTCCTGCTCAGTCCTGGGGGCAGGTCCAGGTCATGGCGCCACGGGATTCTCCCCGGCCAGAGGGACTGCCGAGCTGGCCCTGGGCGTCTCAGTGGCGTCCTGAATGGCCACATCGGTCCCTGTTTGAGCCTCTGGGAGCCCGTCTTAAACGGCCCCCCCTCAAGTGAGAAGGGCCGCCCCTCTGAAAGAACAGAGGAAGACTCTTCTAGCCGGTGGGGGACAGGGAGCCGAGCCAGCCCCCTCGGCCGGCGGCTGTTCACGGCAGTGGAGCCGCCGCGGCCCCTGGGCCCCCGGCTGCCGCAGCCCTCTCCCTGGCAGGCCAGGTGCCCGAGCTTCCAGAACGGGACCTGTTGCCAGGCCTCCACCGCTCCCCTCAGCCCCTGGGGGTCCCTCCCTTGGGCCAGTCGTCCCACCCTGAGCGGCCTGTGAAGGTCGTCCTCTGTCACTCGGAAGGCAGCTCTCGGTCTTCGCGGCCTCAGGCCTGCCGCCGCCGCCCAGCCCGTCCTCCGGGGCGCAGACTCACGGAGCCGTGACTCCCAGGCGGCCTCGGCCCCGTCGCATGTCGGGGCACCTTTGCTCCTAAACCTCAAGACACCTCGAGGCTGACCGTTACCATCTCACGCCCCGGTGCCGTTACTCCCGGTCACTCACCGTGGGTCCTGGCCAGCACTGCGGGTTGGCGCTCCCCGGGCCGCGTCTGCGGAGGTCCCTCTCTGGCTGCCGTCCCGCGCTGTCCCCACCCCCACCTCCACCCCCACCCCCAGTGCTTCCTCAGGAAGGGCGCTGCACGCAGAGGACCGGAAGCGGGTGCCTGCACAGGGCAGCACCCAGTGCCCGGGGGCTCGAGTTGGGGGGGCAGAGGGTCAGGGAGAGCCACCCGGGCCGGGGGCGTCCATTCTCAGCCGGTGGCCTGGCCTTCCGCAGGCTGTGCACACGGCACCTCCGTTCCCGCCCCAGCCCACGAGCCCCCTCGACTCTGTCCCGGTTCAGACAGCCGGCCGGGGCGGGGCGGGGGACGGAGCGGGGAAAACCTCCGCTTGCCTTCCGCATTTCCCCGTTGTTATTTCTGGCCGCCCGGGACAGAAATTCAGGCCCCCCTCAAAGGATTAGGGGCGCTCTCTGGCCGGGTGGCCCCGGACTTGCCCCACGGAGACGGTAGTGCAGGAGCCCGGCCCTCCTGGGGCCGGCCGGGGTTGGTTCCCGCCCGGGGTCCCGCTCGGCACCAGGCGCCCGGGGTCCTCCGCGTACAGCCCGCCCGCCGCCCGCCCTGCATGCGCCCGCCCTCGAGTCAGCCGCCCGTCTCCCCGAGGAGCTCCTGGCGCCCAGGCTGCGGTTGGTATTCCGTCCTCCTCCTCCTCCTCCTCCTCGAGGCCCTCTCGGGGACTGGGGGCGCCGTGGGAAGGATCCAGTGCAGCCGGCCCTACAGCCCCCAGCCCCCCCCCCCCATGTCGTGTGCGGAAGAAGCGGGGGGGGGGGGGGCAGCGTGGAAACTCCCCCCTGGGCTCCGCGAGGCCCTTCTGGGTGGGCCGGGCCGGCCTCGGACGTGGACCTTTGCCTGCCCCGCCGCTGCGGCCGCCCCAGCTCGGCGGGCGTGTGAGCGGAGAGGGCTTTCGGGCCGGGGCCGGGGCCGGGGCCGGGGCTGGGGCAGGAGCAGGAGGAGAGACCGGCCGCCGCAGGGCTGAGGGGCAGCCGCCTTAGCGTCCAGGGCTCAGAAAGCTGGAGTCCACAGGGACGGGGGACACGGGGACTCGTCTCCCAGGACGCCCCGCACCTGCCCCGCGTCCCCCTGCGCGGAGAGCCCCGTTCGGGAGACCCCCTGAGACCCCGCCTTCCCCGACGCCCGCCCTGGGGCTGTGGGCAGAGATGGTGCCCGGCTGCGGAAGGCCTCTCTGCGCTCCCCCAGGCGCTGGGCCCAGGGCGGGCAGGGGTAGCGGCGCTGGGCGCTGTCCGGGGGCTCTCCTGTGGCTCCAAGAGGGTGCCCGTCACCCCTGCCTTGTCATTCGTGGCTGGGTGGCCCGTGACTGCTCCTCGGGGCAGCCTTTCTGCCTGCTGGCCCGAGTTACTCCCCGGGCCGCCCACCCTCTGTATGTTCTGTTCTCCCGGCCCCTGGCCCGGGCCTCGCAGGTGGCTGGCTCTCAGCCGCGGTTTTCCTCTATTGAGACAATGTAACGAGCCCTTTCGCCGGCCGTGGGGCACCGTGACAGGGTCGGCCTTGCCCTCCGGTGCTCACAGTCCAGGCACCTGGGACACACGCCCCTGATTCCAGCGCTGGTGCTGAGGGCCTCGCGTCTGGCAGGGAAGGTGCTCGCTGAGACCGGCCAAGGTTGGCAGTGAGGGCATCTAACCCAGAGGGGCTTCCTGGAGAAGGAGGCACAGGCCTCGAGCCCTGACGGATGAGTAGGGCTCAGCCAGGCCCAGAGAGCAGGGCGAGTGACTCAGGTTCCCGAAGGAATCGAGGCCCAGGGACCCCGCCCCCCACCAGTGTGTGCTGGGCTGGGCTTGGGGGCTGAGTGTGCGGCCACTTCCCGGCCGGGCCCCTGGTGGGCGTGGCTCGCTCTGCAAAAGGGGGCGCCTGCGGACGGAGCCCCGTCAGAGCAGCGTGCCCCCTCCCGGCTGAGCAGCCCCCTCCCTGCACCCCCCCTCCCCCCGCAGCTCTCCTACGTGGACGCCGAGGGCAACCCCGTGGGCGTGGTGCAGATGACCTTCCTGCGGCTGCTGAGCGCCTCCGCCAGCCAGAACATCACCTACAACTGCTACCAGTCGGTCGCCTGGCAGGACGCCGCCACAGGCAGCTACGACAAGGCCATCCGCCTCCTGGGCTCCAACGACGAGGAGATGTCCTACGACAACAGCCCCTACATCCGCGCCCTGGTGGACGGCTGCGCGGTGAGTGTCCGGGCCGCCCCCCTCCCGCCCCCGGGCGTCCCGCCGCCGGGGCAGGGGCAGGGGCAGCGCCCTCCCGGCCAGGCCAGGCGTGGGAGCCGGGCTCTCCCTCCCGCCCTCGGAGGAGGTCCGGCGCGCGCCCGCCAGGCCTGTGTCCCGGGGCCGGTCTGCAGCCTGCTGGGTCAGGTGGAGGCCGGCGCGCCGTGTTGACCCAGGGGCCTGGGCGGCCTGGGCCGGGCAGATGTGGACAAGGGGTGCCGGGACGGGGCCGGAGCACCCGGTGCTCTGCCCACCCCACCCAGAGCTGCAGCCACAGTTCGGAGAGTGGCTCCCCCACCCCACCCCCACCGTGTAACCAGCAGAGGGGTGGGGGGCCGCCTCAGCCCCAGGCCTGCTCCGCTGGTGCTGCGATGAGGGCCGCCGGAACTGGGGCTCCCCCGTGGGGTTCCTCCCGTGGCTGCGGGACCGAGCGGCAGCTGCCGGCGTCCCTGCCGCTGGAGAGGCGCCTGTCGCTTGGCAACAGGCCCGGTGTTCGTGCAGCCCCGCGCCCCCAGGGAGCCCCGAGGGCAGCAGTGGGATTTGCGCCTCGGGAACAGCAGGGCAACAGCAGCGTGCATGTGCCGCCTGCCTCTGCACCCTCTGAGCGCCGGTGGTGGGCGGGACCCCACGGATGCAGGAGAAACCGCCCTGCCGGCTCAGCAGAGCCCCGTCCCCTGGGTGGGCCCGAGCTCCTCGTGGGGAGAAGGCGGACCCTGCCCTGCTGGTCAGCTCGCTGGCGTGGGAACGCTCGGGCACCTGGAGCTGAGGCCCCGCAGCTCCCTGTGACAGCCAGGGCCTGGCCAGCCGTCCAACGACCATGGTTGGTGGTCCGTGGTCAGATGGGCAAGGGGAGAGGCCCAGAGAGGCAGGCGGGCTGGCCTGGCCAGGGAGGACGAGGGGTCAGCTGCCTCTCGGGGGCGTCGCCCCAGAAAGGGCACACGGGGCTGTGACTTTGGGGCTCACTGTGTCCTGCTCCCGCTGCCCTCCCCAGAAACGGGGCGTCGCGGCCGCCCCTGAAGGCCGGCGTGAGGCTATGGCCTGCCAGGCCGTGGCCACGCAGCTTGAGGCCAAGGGCACTGACCTGGCTGAGCTCCCGTGACAGGTCCCACAGGACACGGTGGCTGTGAACCACATCGGTCACTGTTGACCGAGATGCCAGCGGCCCAGGGCTGGTTCTGGACCCCACCCCGGACTCCCAGACCCAGACGTGGTCTGTGCTTCCTTCGCACTGTGCTGACGAGCCCCTTGGGGACTCGTGGCTCTGAAAGGCCCAGCCCAGCCCACTTCGAAATAAGCCCCGGTGGCCAAGCACACCTTACTGAGTGAGGCAGGGGCGTGGGGGACGGGGTCTGGGCCGAAGGCATGTGACAAGGGAAGGCTCCAGGTGCCTGGGCGTCAGAGCCTCCTGGGAGCCCCGGGCAGGTGAGGGTGCCCGCCAAGCTCACCACCCCTTGGACCAGTGTGGGCCTGTGTCCAGGTCGGCAGCCTAAGCTGTGGAGGGTGTCCATTACCTGTTGCTGGGAGCCAGTCACCCCCTCGAATCCACTCCTTCCAACAACAAAGCTTTGTTGTCGGACAGTTTTCAAGGGTCTGGCCGGGCGGGGCCCCGCTGGGGGTGATGCACCGGACCCCACAGCTTGGTAGCAGACAGAGACCACACATGTTGCTTCCTCGTGGCTCCCAGCCCAGGGACCGCCGCCTTCTGGCCGGTGCTCACGTCGGGGAGAGAGCGGGCTGCTTCCAGGCTGCCTCTACGTGGGCGTCGGTCCCATCCCCAGGGCTGCACCCCCAAAGACCCTCACAGTCTGGACTTGGGGGGCACAGTGCTCAGTCCCTGACGGGGTGCCATGATGAGAGGCTGACCTGGGCAGGCAGGTCGGCCGAGCCCCCGCCCAGGAGGATGGCTAGAGGGAGGGGTGGGGGCTGGGGACCCTGGTTTCGGGGAAGTGAAGTGTGGGCGACCTTCTGCATCAGGACGTCCTGTGTCCGCCCTCCCTGGTTCCCGGACCCGAGGCCCCGCAGGGGCGGGCAGACGCCCCCCCCCCACCCCAGGGCAGTTCTGTCACTGCGGGTGACAGGGTGAGCCGAGGGTAAGACGGGGAGGTCGGGAGGGCAGCCTGCGGTCTAAGCCCGGGGAGGTGCCAACCCCCAGCGGGCTGCTCCCTCCCTGTGCCGCCCTCCCGGCCTGCGTTTGCCCCGCCCCCAGGACCAGACAGCCCCAGGCGGCCTCCGCCTCTCGCGCTGTGAGTCTCTTTCTGATTGGCCAGCCTGCGCATTGTGAGTCTCCTGATTGGCCAGCCTGCGGGCACCGAGGTCCGGCCGGGGAGCAGCCCCCGTCTTGGGGTTCCGAGTGTTTGAACGAGGAGCCTTGCCGTGGGTGGGGCCCCTGTCCCGGTGGGGCCGCCTGGGGCAAAGCCTCTGGTGCTGGTGTGACGGGGGGGGGGGGGGGGGGGGTGTCCCGCGGGACAGGGCAGGGGACGCTGTCACAACTGTCCTCCCGGCTGTGGGGGGCCACTGAGTGGGACGTGGCTGGGTGGGGCCAGCTCCGGGCGGCCCATCGCCTCCCGGCGGGAGTGGGAGGGGCGAGCCAGAGGCCCCGCCCGCTCTGACGGGCCCGGGCCCCGCCCCCGCCCCCCGCAGACCCGGAAGGGCTACCAGAAGACGGTGCTGGAGATCGACACGCCCAAGGTGGAGCAGGTGCCCGTGGTGGACCTCATGTTCAACGACTTCGGAGAAGCGTCGCAGAAATTCGGATTCGAAGTGGGGCCGGCTTGCTTCCTGGGCTAGGAGCCGCCGCCCCGGCCCCGCGACCAACCTCGTGACCTCAGCGCGCCGCCGCCGCCTGTGGGCGTCCTGGACAGTGAAGACCCCTCGTCCTGCCCCCGACCTCGTCTGCACTCGGCACCCGCCGGGCCGCACCCCGGACCGGAGAGAGCAAAGGGAAAGAGCCGCGTCCACGCCCCGGAGCCGAATCACATGACCTAGAAGTCCCGCAGCGCCCGGCCCGCAGGCCGCTCTCCCCAGCCCGGCGCGTCCGCAGCCGCAGCCCACGGGGACGGGACCCGCCGACCACGCCGGCGGACGGTTCGCAGGGCTGCGGCCGCGGCATTGGAAGACGACGTGTTTTTAAATTCAACTTGAAGATGTGTGTCCCCTCCGACCTTCAAAGAGCGCTCTGAGGCAAGCCGCCCCGCCCGAGCCTCCGGCCCCAGAACACGGCCCGACGCCCTCCCCGCGTGCCTTTCTGATGGATTAAAGGTGCTTCCGTCTCTGTGAGTCGTACGTAGATGTCTGTGTTGTCCCGTGCTGAGTGTTCAGTGTCCCTGACTTTCAATCACGGAGGTGGCCCAGCTCCCACGGGCGCAGGGACAGCCGGGCGGCCCCTCCGGCTGCCCTCCGGTCCGGTCCGGTCCGGTCGGGCTGGCAGCCCCGCCCCCTGCCCGGGGCCAGTGGCGCCCTGAATTGGAATCGGCCCAGAGCCGCGGGAATTCTCGCCGCCATTGGAAAAGCAGGTGCCAGGGCTCTTTTTCCGACAATTTTTTGATGAGCGCTGGATTTTTTTAATCGGGAGGAGAAAAGAAGGCCACACGTAGCCTTCTGTGCGCGCACTTAGATGGAAAGGTGGGCGTGGCAAGCCGCACGGCCCCCTTGTGGCCCCGTGCTCCTGCAGCGGGAGAGCGTCCAGGGCGGGAGGCCGCGCGCTCTGCAGCCGAGTGAAAATTGGTGCTTATTTCACACTCTTTGTGGTGCTACCTGTTCCGACGTTTTGAAGGCGACCCTGGGGTGCTGGGCCGGGCCTCCGTCTCCCACCTTCCTCCGCAGTCTGGGTGTGCCCAGGCTGCCAAGATGCATGCGTGCCCCCTCCCTGCCTGCACCCCCAGATCGAGGTGCAGCCACTCCGAGGCCGGTGACCAGTGCCCGGCTGTGCTTCCGTGGTTTAAAATCCTGTACACACCACCCAAGATGCTCCCACGCCGTCCACGGTGTCCAGACAGCAGCCTGTATCCGGCTGCCAAACGTTTGTGGTGCTAATTCCTGCGTTTGTCCCGGGAACGGCCCTGAAGCCACTCGGCGGTCCCCCTGCTGTCTGGGGGGCTGCTCTGGGACGGCCGCCGCAGTCAGAGACACGTGCAATGGATTCTGTGAGCCTCCGCGGCGCCCCGGCACTCCAGCACCGCCTGGATTTCCACCGGCCACACCCCGGTAGCGGCCCTCGGCGCCTGGGAGCTCGTCTTCCCGGCGAGCGCCAGGGGCTGCCTTCTGTGGGCGAGGACGCGCGTCCTGTGGACTGTGAGAAGCCGCCCGCCTCGCCTTCCGCGGCGGGAGGGCCCCGGGCCCTGCGTGGCCCCACCCGGCTCCTCCGCCGCGGCTCCCGCTTAGGGAACCCCGGCACGGCCACCCAGGACACAGAGACTGTGGCCCACGGGGGTTTCCCCAGCGCTTGTGGGAATCCAGCCCCGCTCTTGCCAAGGAAGAGTCTGGCGTGGAGAGACTCCCGAACCCGGCGCACCCCCGCCGCTGCCTCGGCCCCGCCTGCCGTGTGCACTGGGGGGACGGGGTCCTCTAGGTCATGTGATTCCGGTTCGATTTCTCATTGGCCCCTCCTTTCACCCTCCACCTCCTGCCTCTGTCGGTCCCTCCGCAGGTCCCCCCCAACTGTCGTGGTTTGTGCCGAAGTCAGAGACGTGTCTTGTCCCCCCCGCCCCCCCCGGACCACTGGGCTGCGGTGTATTGCAATAAAGTTACTTCTATATTTGCAGAAGTTATCTTGGCGTAGTTTTATTTTATTGCCTCCCAATCTACCTAATTGGACACACGTTGACAAAGGAGACTCGGGAAACAGGAAACCTGTGCTGACAATTCGAGGACCCTGGGCCCTCCTGGATGAAATGTGGGGCGGCCTAGTGCAGGTTTCCTGAAGTCCGGCGGACGTGTCCGCAAGTGTCGACTGTAATGCCCAGGAAAGGGCGTTTCAAATATTCTAAACCCGTGTAAGAGGAGAATCATCGAAACGGTTTTTCAATAAATCACGTTTACTGTTCCCACCGTAAACACACACGATTGGCCATCTTCCTAAGTGTGCCCAGGGCCTCCCCGGCCTCTGGCCCGTGTGTGTGACTCCGGCCACAGGACAGCAGACACGCCAGCCCTGACTGTGGCCACAGAAAGAGGAGGGTGGGCGCGGCCCAGGCCAGCTGCCCCTGGGCTCACCGCCCCCCCCCACCCCCCAGAGTGGCCTGCCGGGACACCGTGGCTGCCTGGGTGTCATCAGCACGTGGCTGGGTGCCAGCACGAGGCTTTCTGGGGACTTCCCACAATCCCAGGGTGTGCCTCACCCCTGGTGGGGGTCAGTGCCTTGGGGCAGTATGACCCCAGGGCGGGCAGTCCTGCCCCGCTGTCCAGCAACATAGCGGGGTGTCACTTCCTAGCTCCTGGGGCTGCGTGGGACCTGTGGCTGCCCAGGCCCTGACCCCGAGCAGAGCGACGCATGGCTCTTTGTCTGAAGTAGCAGTTCCCCCTCACACGTCACCAGCCTGGTTCTCCATAGTGGCTGCCCCCACTGGGCCCCTGGAGGGAGCCCTGGACCCCCCATCACAGAGGAACTGACCGCAGGACTGAGAAATGCCCTCGTGTGGCACCTGTTTGGATGACAGGTGGACGTGGGGACCCCGCCGGCCTCAGCCCACCAGGGGTCCCACTGACTTCCGGGTCCGGAGAGGCGGGCGGCTCAGCGGTGGCCGAACCCGGGGCAGACGGGTGTCCTGCTGGGGGAGCCACATCTCCTCCCCGTCTGGGGGCCAGGGAGGCAGGGGCGGTGTCCACTCCTGGCCACTGCCTCGGGGTAGGACTCCTGCAGGGGGCCTGCTGCCCGCTGCCTCTCCCTCCAGCCTCCCTCTCCCATGCCCCAAATCTCTTTCCTTCGTTCCATGACAGTTTATCGACTGCCTGCTCAGTGTCGGGCACTGCACCCCCCCAAAAACTGAGGGACGGGGGCCTCACATGGGCACAACTGGGAAGTGCTGGTGTGCAAACGTGGACACGTGGACACGCGCAGTGAGGACATGTGTCAGGGCTCCTAGCCTCACCCCACGCCTGTGCCCCCAGCAGGCCCCCCGGCCCACAGCGAGAGAGGGGACATGGACCCGGCAATAGAGGTCCTCCAGACGGGCACGCTCAGGGAACACGGCCTGGCCGGCACGTCCTGAGGCCTGGATGACCCCCCTCAGGCCCAGCTGTGTGGCCACTCCCCTCGCTCCTCAGCCTGAAGGCACTGACGGGGCCTGGGGCCTCCTTCCCACTCGCCCTCCACGGCAGGGGAGGGCTTGCAGCTGGCGGCGCTGCCGCGGTCCACCAGCTGGTCCGGGCACGAGGCCCGTGTTTGTGTCCAGCCAGGAAACAGTCACTTTCCAGTGACCCCCAGGGCAGATGCTTCAACAAAAACCACCTGCACAAAACAACCTGTTTTTTCTCATCTTCCCTTTTTTACTCGACAAATGGGTATCACGTGGACCTCGGGGACGCCTAATGATTCTCCCGCACACGTGGGGAGCACCGGCGTTTGAGGGTGCGGGGGCGTCGCTGCCCTTTGGGGCGCCCTCTGACCTGCTGGAAATGAGACACCCCCAGGCCGAGGGGCCTTGGTGGCCGGGGGCATCACACTCACTTTCACGGGGGCCACGTCAGCCTGCGGGGGCCCTCAAAGGGCCGAATGTAACTTCAGGGCTGTGTACATGTAACAACCACCCCGTAACTAGGGGCAAGGAGCTCGGCCCTGCCGCCGGGTAGGAACCAGGTGCCGGGCGGATAAACCAGGTGGAGGGCATGACTCGGCCCACGGGCCTTGTACTTGCCACCCGTGCTTTAAAGGGCTCATTAAGGGAGCAGACGGAGTAAAAAAACCTGCCAGTGCCCGTGTTACGTGTTGCTGCAAAACAAGGTACTCGAAAACAGAGGCTCAGAAGGACCCACACCTGTTACCTCACGTGGCCGTGGGCGGGGAGGTGGGACACACATCACCTGGGTCCTCGCTCAGGGCGTCTCCCGAAACTTCCAGCAAGGGGTCGCCTGGCCAAGGTGCCATCTGGAGACCGCACTGGCCAAGCACGCTCGATGAGACGAGCGTGCGTGAGTGCGTGTGTGTGTGCGAGCATGCATGAGCGTGTGTGTGCACAGTTGCATGTACAATGAGGGGTGATGCTCCCCCCGGCTCCGAGCCTTCGGCACGTTCCCGGCCGCTGCGCTCGGGCAGGCCGGAGTGAGGCGCCAGGACCCTGTGAGCGCCACAGAGATGTGCTCTGCACGGGGCCTCTGCCTCTGAGTCCTGGGAGAGCTCTGCGTCCCCAGTGTCCAGCGACCCCGTGCCGCCCCCACGGTGCCGGCGCCCCACCTCTGCCGCAAAGCATCATGGAGCAGCCTGCAGTGGGGAGCGCCCGCTGGGCGTGCGGGTGGGCCGGGAGGGAGGCACCCTGGGTGGGGTGGCACGCCCAGAGCCCGGGTCGCATGCTCAGGCTGGGGGCCGCGAAGGCTGGAGTGGTGGGGGAGGGGCAGGCAGCAGGCAGGCCAGGGATGGGGGGCGGGGCATGTGGAGACGCACGGAGACGTCTGGGGAACGCGTCCGAGCCCTACTTGGCATCAAATTCCCTCCGGGACTCTGAGAGATAAGGAAAGGCTAAAAATAAAAATAAAAATAAAGCAGTGACTGTAAATGTGTGAAATAAAAAGCTCTTTGGCTGGACCACACGCGAGGACTAGCGACTGTGAACGCGGGCCGGCGCGGTCCCGGGCTGAGGGTGGCACACGAAGTTTATGTAAAACGGGGAGGAAGCCTTCGTGACCAAGGGGAAGGCGTCGCGCCGACTCCAGGGCCCGGCGGCTGCCCAAAGGCAGCGAGGCAGCAGGGGGAGGCGAAGCGGAGGCACGTTGCCCCAGAGCGTGTCTAAACGCGCCCGGAGCGTGGCCCCGCGGGGCCGAGCAGCGCCCCGGGGAAGGAAGGCGCGGGAGGAAGCGTGGGGGCGTGGCCGAGGGGGCGGGAGCCCGAGAATGGGACGCACCTGGGACACCAGGCGCGGCTCCCGACAGCGCCCCCTCCTGGAGCCTGGGCCGCAGGGCTCCGCAGCACCGGGGCCCCTCCCCAGTCACCAGCAGGCGGCCCTCCCCAGGGTCCTGGGGTCACTGGGGCTGAGTCCAGGGCCGGCCAAAGGGAAGTGGGGAGGGCAGGACAGAGCAGGGCAGTGACTGCCAGCCCCGGCCGCCCCTGCAGGTCTCCAGGCCTTGGGCCCCTCGGGCGGGCCGGATGGCTGGCATGTGGCTGGCCCTGAGGACAGGGCCGGGAGCCCACACCCGGGCCCGCTGGGGCCTTCACACGGGAAGTCACAGAGTAGGTTTCAGGTCCGGGCCTGCGGGGCCTGGGCTGGGACCCTCTGCTGCTGTCCCGAGCTGGGGCTCTCTCACCCGGCCATGCCGCATCTTATCTCCATTCGGCTCTGCATCTGCCTTCCCTCGGTGCAGTCGGCCCCACGGGCTCGGGCCCTGTCTGCTCCGTCCCCCACACGTCACCGGGCACTGCCCCGTGCCGGGCACCCAGCGGGTGCTCAGAAAACACCCCCCTCTTGCTCATGAGGCCGGCACGTGAGGACGCTGGGTCACCGTGCCTTAGCCCTGGGGATGTTTTTGGAGTGCCCGAGGAGAAGAAACCCTGAAATTCGGGAGCAGGGACACCCCCATGTGCAAGGCAGCCGAGGACAGGCCTGTCCTTTTGGGTCACCGTCCCCTAGTTGGCCCTTCACCTGCTCCATGAGCCGTCTTTCAGCTCCAGGGGACCCTCCCGAGGGCTGGAGGGCACGTCTGATTCCCGCTCCCGCCCGTTAGAGATGACCTCGGGACCTGGACTCCATCTCCGGGGGCGGGGGCGGGGGGTGGCCAGCGGGCAGGTGTGGGCGGCGAGGCAGAGGGAGGGAGGGGACAGAGGGCGGCCCGAGCGCCCCGGGGAGCTGGGCTCCGACCCTGCCCCCCGAGTCCAGGCTGTGAGGCCCCGCTGCCTCCCTCCTTCTCCGTCCCCCCAACCCCGTGACCCCATCAGTAACCTGCGGTGCCCCCAGGGACACCTGAGCTGGGCTGGGCCCAGTTCTGGTCCACCCCTCCCCGCCCCCCGGCATGTCCTCCCCCAAGTCTTGTTCTGCTCGGGGCTCAGAGAAGACTCCTCGGCCCATCACCGTCTTTTTAAACGAATTCAAATGCAGCCCGTTCGGTTGATTGAAACGTTAACTTCAAAAGTCCGGCGATCCCTTCCCTAAGCTTTTCAGTCTGACGTGTAAACTTCAATCCACACAAAACAGGCAGACTCTAATCACCTCCTTCCAGAGGCCTGTGAATAATTCTTGTTCTGCTCGCTGACACAGTCCGTGCAGCAGCTACAAGCATGTTAACTGCACTGACGAAACGAGCAGATTGAGACCAGTGTCCCACATTCCCCCTGGGTCACCCGGCGACTGCTCTCAGGGGCCCCTGAAGCAGTGTCAACCCTCGAAACACCAGACCCGACCCCCCCCACCCACGGGTGCAGGCGCACCTGCCTGCCGCCTCAGGGGCAAGTCCCCAGAAGATGGGGGCCAGTGGGAGGAAAGGGGCTCTATTCCCCCACCGGCAGCCTGAGAGATGGGGGGGCGGGGGCTCTCGTCCCCTAAGACCATCTTAACCACAGGAGCGAGGGCGGGCAGTCGTGAGGAGGAAGGAAAAAACACAGCAAAGGTCTGGGAAGGAGGGCGTTGGCACAGTCCGTTCAAATAACCCGTTGGGGGCGAGCAAACATCTCAGAGCCAGAACATCTGTAACACAGAGCTGGATTCTTTGGAAGTCACTGCCCCTAAGTAAGGCTTGAGCAAACAGGCGGTTGTCACCACTTCCAACAGATGGTTATCGCCCGTTAAAACCAGCGGTTATCTCCACTTCCAATCGGCGGTGAGCAGGTCGCCGTGGACGGAACCAACGTGAAAGAGAGTGCGGGGTGGGGTGGGCTTCGGACCCCTTCAGGCTAAAGCTGTCACCCTGCGAATTCCAGGCTCCGGACCCGTCCTCCCCCCACCCCCACGGTGGGAAGTGCGGGAGCAGACAGACAGACTGCCACCGACCGTCTTCCTGGTCCTGCGAGGCCCTCGCCCCCTCCCTGTGAGGAGGGTGTCATCCTGAGTTCTGTACCACCCAGGGGTCCCTGGGACCCCCGAGCGTGTCCTGTGGGCACGCAAGCCAGGTGTGTCAATAAGCTTCTTTGCTTTCTTTGCTAGTGTCAGGCAACCGGGTCTCTGCTAAGCACTCGGTGGGGACAGGAAATTACTTGTCCTCTCTCCGATGTCCAGCTGTCCCTTTCTCAGGCCCCCTTATCACTGGTAAGAAGGTGTTTCGGTCAAGGGGGAGCCACAAGGAAGCTCGTTACGTGGGGCGTGGGGTGTGGCCCCTCAGGGTCCCATGAGGCCACGCCACCTTCGGGGGACACCACGGGAGGGGCAGGAGGTGCCATGCCCCCGAGGGTGACAGACGGAGCCAGGGGTGGGGCTCTGAGCTCCCCATAAAGGCGGGAGCTGCCCACAGTGGCCAGGACCCAAGATGCAGGTGAGCCGAGCAGCTGTGGCCTTGGGGCCCGTCATCCTGGCCATGGCCTTCCTGTGCCCTGTGGCCTCGACGGAAGACACCTGTCCAGGTGAGTGAGACTGCAGGCGAGTAGGACCCGACAGCCTCCGCTCACCGCCCCTCAAGGCGTGCCCTCGAGAATATTCTTCTCCAGACGGTCCCCCCCTCACTGTCTGCGGGGGGACCTGCCTCACAGCCCTGGGGGGGGGCGGCAGCATCCCATCCCAGTGCACAGGGAGTGCGGGGTGAGGAGGGTACCCCTGCAGGGCCCAGTTTTGCAGTACCACCAGCCCTGGGAGGCGGCCCAAGGACTCGCACCCAGCACTGTGGGACTTCCGAGGCTTCCAGCCTTGGGGACAGGCGGACCCTGCTGTGCCCCAGGGGTGGCAGAGGGAGGGACTCGTCATTCCCTCCCGACCTCCTTCCCTCACCCAGCAGGGCCTGCCGAGGGTCGGCCTCTCCACCCCTGGGGGGCTTTCCAATCAGGTGTGCCTTGACCGCCCCCCCAGGGGGAGGGCACAGTGCCCTGAAGCCAGGCACCGCCTCCCAGGGTCCCAGGTGTCCTGCGGTGACACACCTGGGCAAGGTGGGACTGGGAGAAAGAATTCCGCCCTGTGCATGGACAAGGGCCCGGAAAGAGCCCGGAGGGGGCACCCGGGGGCCCCTCCCCGGGAACAGCGCGCTCGGGGGGTTCACCGTCTTCTCGAATGTGCCTCGTCTCCGGACTTCAGCAGTGACCGACGGCTGGCTTTGATGAGCGAAACCTAGGCACAGGTGAACGTGCCGTCCGCACCGGTTCCGGCCGGCGAGGCGGGGGCAGACAGGCCACCCTCAGGGTGAGGGCCTGCGTCTCCCCGAGTCCCAGGCTGTCTCTTC
This sequence comes from Phyllostomus discolor, assembly GCF_004126475.2. Lineage (NCBI taxonomy): Eukaryota > Metazoa > Chordata > Mammalia > Chiroptera > Phyllostomidae > Phyllostomus > Phyllostomus discolor. The sequence goes on along the minus strand of NC_040905.2, from coordinate 213,409,799 downwards.
TGAGATGGACTCGGTTTCGGGACCCACGCACTTCAACGCGAAGGAGCAGACGGACCTCCCTCTCCAGTTCCGCCGGGCTGGCCCTGCGTCCTGGGAACCCAGGGCGCTACGTGGACCCCTTCCAGCTCAGGCAGGAGGCTGAGGCCACCGGCCCAGAAATGGGGTGACGCAATCCCCTCACTTCCTAATAAGTGTTTGCTAGTTACTGAAAGAACCCGCCGTGCATGAAGCTCTGTCTAAAGGTCGGGAGCGGCGCTGACACTTGGGACGCTTCCAGGTCTAGCCCGCTCCTCCCCAGGGCCTGGTTCCCACGCCGCAGCCCAGGCCAGAGGCCCAGGGGCAGGGCGACGAGTCCGACAATGCCGCCCTGCACCACTGCCCTGCCCACCTGCACCCCAGGGTGGGAAGGGCCCTCAGCGGTCTGCTGGGGCCCGAGGTCGCCGTGCTGGCAGGTTCCCTCGGGGGTGGGGGGGGCACGCACTGACAGACAGGTGTGCTTGTCCGCAGAGGTGAAGCTGATAGGACTGCAGGGCTCCGACAAGCTCAGCATCCTCCGGGGCTGCCCGGGGCTGCCCGGGGCCGTGGGGCCCAAGGGAGAGGTGGGCGCCGATGGAGTGAGAGGTGAGTGCTCCGGGTGGGGGCAGGGTGGGGCACTGGGCTCCCACCCTCCCCTGGTTGGACCTCCAGTTGGTCCGAGGCCCCTCGGGTCTCGGGGGGACCTGCACAGCGCTGGTGTCCACCCAGGCCTGAAAGGAAGAGCCATCCCCTAAGAATGTCCTGAGCTCACGCCTGGGCCTATTTTCACGGAGTATCTGAGCCCGTGCCGACTCACCGGGCCCGGGGTGAGCACGTGAAAAGCAGCTGGGTGGTGGTGGGGGGGGGGCATCACCTTGGAGGCAGGACGCATGTGTCAAGCGTATCCAGGCTCAGGGGCCTCCGTGCAGGTGACCCGGGAGGCCAGGGGCCCCGACATCTCTCTGGAGATGGAGTACAGCCGGCTTGGAGGCCCAGCCCAGGGGATTGGACACAGTGCAGAGTGGACTCCTCCCGCGGGGGACCACGGCGTGGGGGAGTCACCGTGTCCTGTGGAGACCTGGCGACAGGGTCTCCGAGGACATGGAACTTGTCCCAGGCCCATGACTAGGTAGAGGAGCTCCGTGCAGGCTCCGTGCAGGCTGGGCCGGCTGCCAGCATCAAAGGCTGGAACCCAGGAGGTACCCCAAGGAACCTGAGTTCCAGGTGCCACCCTGCTCTGCACCACACAGCTGGCCGCGGGGTCACCACCAGCCACGGTCACCACTGGGCTGTCCCGGGCGGTGATGCTGAGGACCACTGGGGCTGAAGGGACGGGTCAGGACTGCACCCCGGGAAGATCCCCAGTGAGAAGTGTGGGGGTGCATTTTCCTCAGTGCCATGTGTTTGGAATTCACAGGAGAACGGGGTGTCCCAGGAACACCTGGGAAGGCGGGGCCAACGGGGCCAAAAGGTAACCACGTGACAGAGAGCAAAGACCCCTGGGCAGGCCCCAGGTCTGCCTGCAGGGAAATTAGAGAGAAAGGGGGGGGGGGCTGGGGGCGGGGAATGAATGAGCAAAGGGAGGGGCAGGCGGAGGGAGGCGGCCAGAGAGACAGAGGGACCCAGAGGGCTCCTGCCACATTTTCCATTTCTGAGGCGCCTGGGGTGGGGGGTGGGAGAAGGAACCCGTGCTGAGCCCTGGGCCCAGGGACTGGGTGCCAAGCCAGCTCCCCTCACCGGGCGGCCCCCGGGCCCCAGAGTGCCCTCCCCTGCAGGAGGTGCCCGCACGTTCCCGCCTTCCTGAGCCCACGGCAGAGCGATGAGTCCCACGGCCCTTCCACGCACCTGCTGGAAAGCAGAGCAGTTGGGTGGGTTCCGGAGCAGGCGGTCCGTGCCCCACCGACCCGGTGTCCTGGCATCAGGGTCCCGTTGTCCCGTCTTCTCCAGGAGACCGCGGGGAGACCGGGGCGCGCGGAGAGAAGGGTGAACGCGGACAGAAGGGTAAGTCCCTCCCACCGTCCGGGGGCTCCCGGGCAGGCTCTGTGCCCAGCGAGGTCTCCGCAGAGGCCTCCGCGACGCCCAGCACGGTCCCCTGGGGGAGGGTCTCCTGTCCCTGCCCCTCCAGGCAGCCGGAGGGGGGCTGGGGGGCGTCTGCACCACGTGGTGTGGTCGCAGTCGGGGAGGGCCCCGAGCCCAGCGAGGACCCACGTGGTGGGCAGGCTGCGCTGCTGCATGAACCTGGACGATGACCTGCTTGTTTTCTGATTGACGCTCATCCTAAACATATTTATAAAAAAATCTAAAACACCAATCCAGAAGAACCTGTGCACCCCGATGTCCACAGCAGCACAATTCACAATAGCCAAGTGCTGGAAGCAACCTAGATGCCCATCAGTGAGTGAGTGGACCCCAAAACTAGGGTACATTTACACAATGGAATTCTATGCAACTGAGAGAAAGAAAGGAGCTCCTTCCTACCCTTCCCAACAGCGTGGATGGAGCTGGAGAGCATTGTGCTGAGTGAAACAAGCCAGGCAGTGAGAGACAAATACCACATGATCTCACCTTTAATAGGAACCCAGTCAACAAAACAGAGAAACAAGCAAAATATAACCAAAGACACTGAAATAGGGGACAGACTGTCAGTGACCACAGGGGAGAGAAAAGGGAGTTTCAGGGGAGAATGGGAAGGGTTTACGGGAACAAACTTAAAGGACACATGGACAAAAACTAGGGGGAGGGTGGTAATGGGAGGGAAGTGGGGAGGGTGGGAGGGTGGGCTGCAATGGGAGTAAAAGGGAGAAAACTGTACTTGGACAAGGATTAAAATAAAATTTTAAAAAATCTGAAAAGGCAACAGATCTGCCCACAAGTACAAAGTGCAAGGCCGGGGCACAGAGCCACATGCCCGCCCCCGGCACTGTCCCCCCCACAGACTCTGGGGGAGACGGGGCTGAGCTCGGGTGGACCGGGACAGCCCCGGACGAGACGGCCGTACCGAGGTCCGGTCCCTACCTTGAGGGGCAGGGCTGACCGTCAGCCCCAGTCCACCTGGGACTCGGTGGCGCCGAGCTCACGCAGGCGTGGTGGCCTGACACCCCGGAGACAGCGTCTGAGACCCGCTTGCTAGGACAGGGGCTGCGTGTCCGGGAAGAGCTTTGTCTGTTTGGGGTCCGTGGAGCCACGAGGGCAGAGGAGGACGGGGACCTTGATTTGTAGGCGTGTGACATGCGTGTCCTCTCTCACAACCCACAGGAGAGTCCATACAAGCCCTGTCCTGTGCCACAGGTGACTGACCCGGCCCTCACCTGGTATCTGAGCTGGACCTGCTCCCGGCTGGGGGCGGGCGACCAGAAGGCAGCCTCGCAGGGGGGCGGGGCAGGACCCGGAGGGCCCACACTCACGTTCACTCCTTGGCCACTCGAGGGGCAGGCAGCTCGTGCTTAGAGAACCTGGTGTAGCCCAGGGAGTTTTCCTGGTGGTAGGGACCCCGTTCCCTGGAAGGTCCAGACCCTGGGGACCAAGATGGGGGCGCCTGGGGGTAGGGGTGCCCTTGGGTGCCAGGCTACATCAGTCCCAGGCCTTGGAGCCCTCCCCGCCCGTGCAGACACCCACCCCCCCTGTTTCTCCCCCCGCCTCCGTCCCCCAGCCCCACCCTGCCGGGGCCCTGCCCCAGCACCCACCTCCCAGTCCCCTCCCAGGACCTCGGAACTGCAAGGAGCTGCTCACCAGGGGGCACCTCCTCAGCGGCTGGCACACCATCTACCTGCCCGACTGCCAGCCCCTGGTCGTGCTCTGTGACATGCACACGGACGGCGGGGGCTGGACGGTGAGTGTCCTGCGTCAGGGCGGCTGCACAGGCCGGGGTGGGGGGCCGCTGTGTTGGGGGAACTCCCGCTCTCTAGCCTCCGTCCCACTGTCCAGCTCCCAGCTGTCTCGGCTGCTGCCGCCTATTCACCAAGGACGAGAGAGCCAGACAGTGGGGCGAGGCCCGGGAGAGGCCCCAGCTGCTCCAGCTGTGCAGCTTGGGGCGTGCTCCCCACCCTCTCTGAGCCTCCACTTCCTCCTGAGTCACCAGTGGGCACCGTGTGAGCGCCCCGGGTCTGTGCTGAGGCGCAGGTGGCCTCTTGGTGGCGGTGGGCGGCACCGACCAACTGCGGGCCGCCCCTGCCCTCCCGCCCCACAGGTGATCCAGCGCAGGAGTGACGGCTCCGTGGACTTCTTCCGGGACTGGGCCGCATACAAGCAGGGCTTCGGCAGCCAGCTGGGGGAGTTCTGGCTGGGCAACGACAACATTCACACCCTGACCGCCCAGGGTAGGCCCGGGGCCGGCCCTTCGAGGGTCTGGGGCCCCGAGACCCCCCTGCCCCTGCCCCTCAGGCCACCTGGAGCGGGGGACAGCCGCTCCCCCGACACACGTGCCTGCTGGGATCCGCTGGGGCCCACGTTGTCTTAGACGCTGAACGCCCACGTCAGAGCAGGTGGATTATCGGGGTTCAGCCCGACACCCAGCCCTGACCTCACCCCTGCTGCTGCATCAGGTCCCCTGAAGTCGGGGCTCAGGCTCGGGGAGGCTGCCCCCATCCCGTCCTGCCAGCCCCCAGGCGACCCACCTGCCCGGTCTGGGGCCAGGACAGCGCCTTGGCCCGCTGGCTTACCTGCTGGGGCCACCCTGTCGCTGGGCCCGCCCTCTGCTCCCTCCCTGCCGCCCCGCGGCCCTGTCCCAAGCCGGCGCTCCCACACAAAGGGTAGAGGAGAGAGTGATGTCACAGCCCGCTGCTGGCCGGACGGGGGTCGGCCCGAGCCGTGAGCCCGAGTAGGGCCCTGGGGGATGGACGAAGGACCTGTGGGAAGGGCGTTTCCATGCCCCTGACTAGCCCAGGACTTTCTCTGTGACCCTGAGGAGCTTCCCCTCGGATGCCGAGTGCCCAAATTCCCTAAAAGCGTAGCCAAGGCCCCAAGGCAGAGGGTCCCCGCTGCTGGCGCCTGACCGCCTCTGTCCACAGGAACCAGCGAGCTCCGCATCGACCTCGAGGACTTCCAGGGCGGCTACCAGTTTGCCAAGTACCGGTCGTTCCAGCTGGGGAGCGAGGAGGAGAAGTACAAGCTGCTGCTGGGTGCCTTCATCGAGGGCAGTGCCGGTGAGCGCCGGCCGGGCAGGGGCGCTCGGGGGTGGGGGGGGGGGGTGGGCCTGCTCACTCTAGAGGCCCCGGTCCTCCGGGCGATGAGGGGCGGTGGCTTGTCCTCACCGCGGTTCCTTCACCCACACGTTGGGACAACACGGCCCCCACCTGCTCATCCCCACGAGGACGACACAGGTGGGGAGCCCAGTGAGTGGGGGTGCCGTTCTCAGCCACCGTCGGGGTGGCGGTGGGAACGGACCAGGAGTCGGCCCATTCTGTGGTGGTCTCGGGCAGTGTGGCCCCTCCTTTAAAGTGGCAGGGTGTCCACCAGCCGGCGGGAGGTCGGGCTGGGGGGCTTGGAGGCCGCCGTGTCAGCAGAGCGGGGGGATCCCTGGGGCCACATCAGCGGCCCCCTTGGACTTTGTGGGGCTCGGCCCGGTGCCCAGGAGGCCCCTCCCACCCCAAGCTGTGTGTGACACCCCCGCCCTCCCCTCTCACAGGCGACTCCCTGACGCAGCACAACAACACGGCGTTCACCACCAAAGACCAGGACAACGACGAAAATACTTCGAACTGCGCCCAGCAGTACCAAGGAGCCTGGTGGTACAAGAACTGCCACGTGTCCAACCTGAACGGCCGCTACCTCGGGGGTGGGCACAGCAGCTTTGCGAACGGCATCAACTGGCACTCGGGAAAAGGGTACAATTACAGCTACAAGGTGTCGGAGATGAAGGTGCGGCCCGCCTAGGGCCAGGGGCCGCCCAGCGCGGCTTCCACCGGGTCCCACACCCGCACGAGGGAGGGGAGACGCATCCCTGGTCATTATCCACGCAGAAACGAAGAGCTTCGTCCCGTTCCCCGGCCCCCCTCGGGGACCCTCAGCCTCGCGCCTTCAACCAGCGCCCAGCCCTTCTCCCCCGCCTGCCTGCATCAGAGCGGCCGGTACAACCCCCCCGCCCCCCCGCCACCCCGCGGGCTCGCCCACAGCACCAGCCCTCAATAAAGGCATTGGCTCCCTGCACCGGCCCCGTCGTGCATTGCATCGGCCGGTCCCTGGTCATGGGTCCCTCTCTGCGTACCTATCCACGCCCCTCTGTGACGTGGCCTAAGGCCAGGTGGTCTCAGCAGGAGGTATCTGGTGGTCTAAGGCAACAGCACAGCAGGCCCCGTGGTACCTGCGTGCCAGTGAAGTTCAAGGACACACAGCCACCGTTGCTACACTGTGGCCTGCGGCTGCCTTCCAGCTGAGGGCAGAGCAGAGCTGCAGACACAAGGCTGATGTGGCCATCGGACTGGGGTCCCCACTAGCCTGGCGTCCAGTCCCCGGCCCAGCCTGCCAGCCATGCCCGCTCTTCCCGTGGACCCCCGCGCCCAGGCCCTGCTTCCCCGGGGGGCCATTGGGCAAACACAGTCACTCCACGAGAAAGGGTGGGCTGCGTGCAGCTGCCTGAGATGTCGGCTCACGGTGGTGGGCTTGATCTCCAACCTCGAGTCAGGGCAGGATTGGCCCTGCTGAGGCGGGCCTGGCGGTGGGTGGGATGCATAAAACCAGTCCTAGTCGGGCGTTGCTAGGGGAGGACCGCTGGGCGGGAGGAACAATTTACCGCATGCAAGCACCTTCTCCTACCTCCCCCACCCCGGGGCTTCGCCTGGTGCACCAGGTTCTCTGCCCGGTGGAGGGGACACGGGGCCCGGACACACGGAGCTTCCTTCCACCCTCCCAGCACCCCGGATCCCCGTCATCCCAGGGACAAGAGGCGGCCGAGGGCAGGTGGGTGGGTTTGCAGGCTTTTTCCATCATGGTCCCCACTGGGTTCCTTCTCACCTTTTACAGAGGACAGCTGTCAGGCAGGCAGGGAAACCCAACCACAGTCTCAGGGGAGTCCCTGCCACCCTGCCCTGTGACTGGGGAGACGAGAGAGCACGACCCAGCAACTGCGAGCAACGAATCCCAGGGAAGCTCCTGATTGGCTGGGCACTAACCAATCATGATGGAGGGAAATGGGGGTGGTGCTGCCGGGCCAGCACAGGGCACCTTGAGCAAGGCTCAAGCAGGCCGGTCGACAGGTCCCTTCTGCCTGGAACTGTCCCCACGTCAGCAAAGTTCCACGTCCCAGAAACCCTTCGGTCCTTTGCAAACCAGATGGTGGGTCACTGGACAACTCAAGGCTCCATCTAGAAACTTCCAAGTTGAGCGAGTCGGGTGGGGAAGTTAGAACCTGCGTCTCCAGCATTTCACCGGGTGGTTCCCCACGCGGCGCCGTGAGAAGAGCCGCTGCAGGAAGGAAGGACCAGAAGGAGGTGCCACAGGGTCAGAGGGCGGCCCGTGGTTTCTCCGCAGCGTGGGAACCCGCCCGAGTTCCCGGTGAACCAGGAACCGCCGCGGGGGAACCGGAGCCCCTGCCGGCCTGGCCTCTCAGGGGCGCCAGCTTCCTCGTTCCAGGGCAGCCGGCCCCGGGCAGCCCAGCTGACATTTGAGGCCACACATGCTTCGATATCGGCCACCGCAGTGTCCCCACTCCGACATCCTGCTAAGGGAAGTGGGGAGCCGTCACAACAGCCCACCCCCCACCCAGGGGAGGTGGTCCCGGGTCCAGGGCAGCCCCGATGCCGGGCGCCTCAGTTCCTCCCCCGCCGGACCGGGACCCCGCAGGCCCCGGCTCCCCTCGACCTGCACAGACAGCAACGGGAGGACGTCTCGGCCGCCCTGGTCCCCGGGAGCTTGCTCATGGCAGGAGTGGCCCCGGGGGTCAGCTGGGTACGCTTCGGACACGAGGGGCTGCGGAACCAAGGCCCCCCCAATCCCACCGACCGCACCATCCACAGGCAGGTGTCGACCCCGCAGCAGAAGGAACACCCACAATGACGCGGCGGCATGAGCTCTCCGCCCCCCGAGTGCCGGCTGGGGCGGCACCGATACCCTCACCGTTTCCTCGTCCTGGAAAGCTGGGGGGTGAGGGGGGGTCTTCTTTCTTCCTTGTTCATTCGAGGGGCCTGAGACAAGGGAAGGGCTCCGACTGCAGCTTTGCAGGAGGAAGACCCTGCCTTCTCCAGGTCGAGGCGCTGTCCCCCCACCCAGCACCCAGCACCCAGCACCTTCCACCCTCACCGGGCGCTCTCCTGGGAGGCTCAGATTTCAAATTCGTCTTGCTTCCTCCAGCGAGATCTCTCTCGTGTGGCTGGGCTGAGGGGATGCCAGAGGTCACTTGATCAAAATAATTTGCATTCCCTCTCAAAGATCGCTGAGCTTCACCATCCTGGGAGGGCTCCCCCTCCTTTGGAAGGCACATCGCCACTAAATGGGGGGAGACGATGGGGGATGCCCCCCCCCAGGCCGATGGCCCCTCCCCTTCAGCTGGGACAGCAGGGCCTGCAGGGGGTGTTCGGGGGTCTGGGACGCCGCCCGGCCTCATCCTGCAGTGTGAGCTGGGGGTGTTGCTGGTGGTCCCGGCGGGGTTGGTCCTGGGGGGCCCTCCCCGTGGTCTCCCCGGTCTCTCTAGGGTGGGCCACTGTGGGTGGGGACCTGGGCCGCACTGAGCTACCCCGGGTTGACAGGGACGGATGCCGTCGGAGCTCGCACCGGACGGGGACCAGCTGAGGCCCCGCCCATCACTTCAGTGCCTCCCCGCCCCGCCCACGGCGGCCAGTCCGGTCCTGGAGCCTCTTCAGCTGCCACGGGTCCACCTGCCCCGGGGAGGCCCCCGGCCCTCCGGAGAGGGGGCGGAGCAAACTCACAGGGTCGCCCCGGGTAGTCAAGTCCCCGCCCAGCCGGGGAGCAGACGTCCTGGGGCGGTTCGTCTCGGGGGTGGGAAGGTACTGCTCATTGTCAAAGCTCCTCCTGGCTGACGGTTAATCATCTCTGCCCCCTGCACCCACCAAGCCGGAAGTGCCGGCCCAGGGAAACTGAGTCAGGCGTGCCTCCCGGCCCCGGCCCCCAGTGCAGACCAGCAGCAGCCAAGTGAGACCCTCCTGGTCGCCTTCGGCGTGCAGCCTCATGGGGCCAGACCGCCGCAGCCATGGACAGGTGGGCTGGGCATGAAAGGAAGTTCTCCTTTCCTCCGTCCCCCCATCCCCGCGTGCCCGCTGGCCGCTCGCACCCTCGGACGCTGACCGCCTCGCTGAGCAGGAGAAGCCCAGACCGCTGGGCCCCAGCCCCGCCCTTCCCGGGGGTGGGCAGAGGGCGGGTGACCCACGCGGCAGGTCCTGCTCAGCGTCCACACGGGGCGGCCGGGTGAGGCTGTAACTAATATTGTCCCCCGGCACGAGACGGGATTCTTACTACCCGTCCCCCCAGTTCTGGGACCCGGCGACAGAGCAAACGTTTCCTTTGCTCCCCCCGCCCACCAGCTGACACGGAGGGCGGGGCGCACACCCTGCACTTGCCGCCAGGGGGACCTGTGTGGGTGGCCAGGAGGGAAGTTGGGTGCCGGGGGAGGCACCCCGGGGTGGGGGTGGGGGTGCGGGGAGCCCGGTCTGAGGCAGGCCTCTCTCTGCCGGCCCCTGGGGGTCGTGTCCCAAACACGAAGAGCTCACCCTCCCTCCGTGCCCGGAGGTGGGGTCAGTCAGGCTGGGGCGGGGAGGGGCTTTCTGGGTGGGCCTCTCTCCTCCCGCACTGCGCCCCGCCGCAGCCGGCCGCGGGCGGACCTGGACACCCCCCGCCCCCCCGCCGGCCCACCCCGGGTCCCGGGGTGCTGCAGGAGGCTCTCCGGGTGGGCGCAGCGCCGGCCCCAGGCCCCTGCCAGGGAAACAGAGGCCGTGGGCAGGCCTAAGGTCTCATCTGGACCTCAAAGAACAAGGAGGTCCTCCTGCACCAGGGGGAAACTGAGGCACAGGGTGAGACAGGGACTGACCCAGGCCCCCTGGCGGGCGGAGTCTGGCGCTCCTCACTTCCGCCGGGGTCCCCTCCCTCCACTCCCTCGACGGCTGAGGAGCCGGCCACCAGCGGGTCCAGCACCAGCACAGCCCGGTCCCCAGGTGCCCACAGCCCCCCACTCGGCCCCTGGTCCAGGGACCCTCCTCCAGGCCCGCAGCGGCAGGGCCCTCCCCTGCAGAAGTCCGACGCGGTCCCGACGGCCCTTCACTCTGAGGCCCCGCCTCCATGGTGGTGCTAAGACGTCCCGACCAACGACCAACGGAGGGACAGGTGGGAACACCGCCCGGACTTCCCCTGGGCGGTGGGTTCGAGCCCGCCAGCACCAGCGGGGGGCGGGGCGTTGTCCTGGGGTGGGCGGGGCCTGTTGCCGGGCTAAGGCTCCGCGGCCCCTCCCACAGGCAGGGCCCTGGCCCGGGGGCGGGGGCGGCGCCCTGCAGGGCAGCCCGGTCCTCTGAACTGCACGGGGAGGGGGGGCCCTCGCCCGTCTCGTTCAGTGGCGGGTCCGGCCGGCCGCGGACAGTGTCACCACCCTGCTGGGGACCGCCGCGCAGCACAGACGCCTTCTCTGTTGTCCTTGGCCCGGGGACGGGGCCTCGCTGCGCGGGGCCCAGGCTGGCTCGCGGCTTTGATCAGGGAGCAGCGCCGCCAGGGATGGACTTAAAGAGCTGGTTACAGGGGCCGGCCTGGCGCGGTGGCTGGAGCCAGCCGCACGGTCCGCGGGAGCCCGCCGCTCCTGAGCCCGCCGCGGAGCCTGAGGTCAGCCGGGCAGCCGGCAGGTCGGGAGGGAGGGCCGGACAGCAGGAGCTGCTGGGGCCGAGGCTTCGCCCCACAGCCCGTAGTTCCCACTCGGGCCATCCTGCCGGTGCTGCCTGGCCTCTCGTCGGGGGCACGCCCAGCCCAGGAGGGGGAGACCCTGGGACGGAGCCCGGCGGGTGACGCAGCTGCAGCCCACGCGACACGCCAGCGGACAGGTGACAGCGGGCCTGAACTGCCACCCCACCCGTGCCGGTCCCGGGCATCAGCAGTCACCCCACGGCCTCCTGCCTCCCAGCCGCCCACACAGCCCCCCTGGGAGGCCCGACTGACCCAGGGCCCGGTGCTGGAAGGCCGGTTCCGGTCAACGACTCGGCCTGGCAGGTCGCCGACAGAACCCCGCCACAGCCCGCCCCGGGCAGCCCGGCAGCGCTGTCAGGCCCGTTTAAACCAGCTCGGAGCCCCAGGAAATGCAGAGTCCCGGTGTGGGCCCCACGTGGGGCCCTGTCCTTTTCACCAGGGGACACCCTCGCCCTCCGTCCTCCCTCCCAGAGCAGTCCCAGGGCCCCTGGATCCCGGGTGGGCCTGAGGGCTGCGCTCCGGCCAATGGAAGGTGGACGCCACGCCCAGGATCGGGGGTGTGGGCTGGGAGTGATGAGGCTCCTGCCAGCCCCCGTCCTTCCAGAGATCGCGTGAGCGCCCCAACTTCTCTGTCCACACAGCCCCCCAGAGCCTGCGAAACCCGCTCCTCTAGACCCCCAGAGACCCTCACACGCCAGCACTGGCAGCAGGGGGCTTGGGGACAGACCAGCTGTGTGGCCAGCGTGGGGGAAACTGAGGCAGGTGTACCAAGGGACACCGGGGGGGTTACCCAGGCGGCCAGACCCTGGGGAGGGCCTGTGTTCCCCCCACCCAGCCAGGCCTGTGCCGGGCTCAGAGCCTCCTCCTTGGGTGGAAGTAAGAGGTGAAGGGGCGGGAAGAGGCCCTGACCCTCCCGGGGACCCTGTTCCTGGGCCTGGCCCCGAGGGGGAATAGCTCTCCAGCCTGCCGGGGGCCTTGAGAGCCGAGGAAGGGAAGGGCCTGCCCACACGGGGCCACGGAGGAGCCACGGGCTCTCCCCCTCCTTCCCCTGGCAAGGCGGGGTGGAGGCCGCCACGCTGCAGGATGAGGACTCCGGCCCACGGAGCCGGCTTTAATCAGTAATTGGGCCTTTTGTGCAGAGCACGCTGAGCAGGCAAGGGCACGGCGACCTTCCTCCCGCGAGGCCCGGTGACACGGCCCGGTTCGCCCGCCAGCCCGCCCCAGGCTGCCGTCACAGCTGCCTGACGGACCGGACACTGACCAGCGTCTCCGCTCCCGGGCGCGGCCCCCGACGGGGGTCCTGCTGACCTCTGCTGCCCGCCTGCTTCCCGCCCGCGTCACCCTGCACCGCGGACCCATCCACGTCCGGGAGGTGGACACCGAGGCAGCCTCCCCGGAGCCAGCGCCCAGCCGATGCCGTGACGAGCTGCCTGGAAAGTGCTCGGAGCCTCAGAACAACCTCCCTGACCCTGACCCTGACCCTGACCCTCCCTGGCATGCAGGGAGCCAGGGAGAGAGCCGCCAGCAGCGCCCACCCCCCCTCCAAAAAACCAGGGCTGGGCTGCCCTGTCCTGTCTAGCGCCTCCCCCACCCCGTGTCATCCAGCTATAGAACTTTCCATCTGGCCCACCCTCAGGGCCCACTGCCCCAGCCTCCTGGTCTCCTCCGTGGGCAGGTGAGGCCTCGGGTGGCTGCGGCCAGGGTCACCCAGAAGAGGCTGGTGGCCGAGCTGAGTCACAGCGCTTGCCAACAAAGACAGGAGAGAGATTTTCCAAGAGGATGTCTTTGTGGCTTTTAAAACAGTGATGTTCAGCCCTGGCTGGCGTAGCTCAGTGGATTGAGCGCGGGCTGTGAACCAAAGTGTCGCAGGTTCGATTCCCAGTCAGGGCACATGCCTGGGCTGCAGGCCACGACCCCCAGCAACCGCACATGAATGTTTCTCTCTCTCTCTCTCCCCCTCCCTTCCCTCTCTAAAAATAAATAAATAAAATCTTTTTAAAAAGACATGATTTATAGCAAAGATACACTATATTCAGTGTTTAAAAAAATTAAAAGAAAAAAACAACCAATGTTTGTAACACCCAGAACCCAGTCCAGGCTAGCAGCCGTGAACGTCCCAGGGACGCCGCCCTCGCTGCCACCACAGCCCCACACAGCCCCACGCAGCGGCTCGCCACTCAGCCCCAGGGGTGGGGCGGTGCCCAGCTCCGGGGCCCCTCCTGCAGGCTGCCCGGGCCTCTGGACCTGCCTCCTTCCCTCTGCCCCCGGCACCTGCCCGTGGACACGCAGTTCCTGGGTGGCCTGCCCGGCCCGGCGGCAGGCCCCAAGGACAGGCCTGGACCTTTGTCTTTTGTGTGCACCTCGCAGGGGGCTCCACCCGTTGGGGGGGCCCTGCTAGCTCCCCCCCCTTTACAGGGAGGGGCCTGCCGCCTGGGCCGGCTCCCGGATGAGGTGCAGCTCAACGGCGTCGGGGCCTGTTGTGTGAGCCGAGTGAGTGCCAGGGATGGGGGTGCGCCCGCCGTGCCCAGCACATGCGTGCTCTTCGCAGTCCGTGACGGCGCAGCTCCCGCGTGGGGTGTTCTCGCAGGCACAGGAGAACACAGAGAACTGCACAGCACACACCCAGTCTCACATGCTTGCACACACATCCTGTGGTCTCACACACAGGCAGTGCACACACCCAGTGTCACATGCTTGCACACACATCCTGTGGTCTCACACACAGGCACTGCGCACACCCAGTCTCACATGCTTGCACACACACCCCACAGCCTCACCCACGTGCGCTCCACACACCCACAGCCCCAGACGCGTGCACCACGCTCTCCCCCTGACTCACCCTGGGGCACACCCCTGCCCGCGGTGCCTGAAATGGACCGAGGAGCGTTCGGCACGAGGCCCTCGTGCTGAGAACTGCACTCCACGTGGGGCGCCACTGGCCGCGCGGCGCCGGGTGCTGGCGGCGGAAGGGAGCACGCCGCTGTGTCAGGTGCGGGAATGAAACTGCTGAAATGTTTTGTCACCGGGCACTGCCCCGTGCCGGGCACCCAGCGGGTGCTCAGCAAACACCCCCTCTTGATCGTGAGGCCGGCACGTGAGGACGCCGGGCACCGTGCCTTGGCCCCAGGGATGCTGTCGGAGTGCCCGAGGGGAAGGAACCCTGAAATTCAGGAGCAGGGACACCCCCGAGTGCAAGGCAGCCAAGGACAGGCCTGTCCTTTTGGGTCACTGTCCCCTAGTCGGCCCTTCACCTGCTCCGTGAGCGGTCTTTCGGCTCCAGGGGACCCTCCCGAGGGCCGGAGGGCATGTCTGATTCCCCCTCCCGCCCGTTAGAGATGACCTCGGGACCTGGACTCCATCTCCAGGGGCCGGGGCAGGGGTGGCCAGCGGGCAGGTGTGGGCGGCGAGGCAGAGGGAGGGAGGGGACAGAGGGCGGCCCGAGCGCCCCAGGGAGCTGGGCTCCGACCCTGCCCCCCGAGTCCAGGCTGTGAGGCCCCGCTGCGTCCCTCCTTCTCCGTCCCCCGCCCCCTGTGTCCACATCTGTAACCTGCGGTGCCCCCAGGGACACCTGAGCTGGGCTGGGCCCAGTCCTGGTCCACCGTCCCCCCCCCCCCGCCCCCGGCGTGTCCTCCCCCAAGTCTTGTTCTGCTCGGGGCTCAGAGAAGACTCCTCGGCCTGTCCCGTCTTTTTAAACGAATTCAAATGCAGCCCGTTCGGTTGATTGAAACGTTAACTTCAAAAGTCCGGCGATCCCTTCCCTAAGCTTTTCAGTCTGACGTGTAAACCTCAATCCACACAAAACAGGCAGACTCTAATCACCTCCTTCCAGAGGCCTGTGAATAATTCTTGTTCCGTTCGCTGACACAGTCCGTGCAGCAGCTACAAGCACGTTAACTGCACTGACGAAACGAGCAGATTGAGACCGGTGTCGCAGCGTCCCAGGTGCGTCCCTGTCTGAGACGATCCTGCGTGTGAGCGGGTTTCTAGAAACTGCGGAACGCAGGCCTGGGATGAACTCAGGGGTCCCCCAAACGATCCACACAGCGGGACCCGCACAGAAGTCACCCCCTTGTTCCGAGACTCATGCCCACATGCCCCCTGGGTCACCCGGCGACCGCTCTCAGGGGCCCCTGAAGCAGTGTCAACCCTCGAAACACCAGACCCGACCCCCCCCACCCACGGGTGCAGGCGCACCTGCCTGCCGCCTCAGGGGCGAGTCCCCAGGAGACGGGGGCCAGTGGGAGGAAAGGGGCTCTATTCCCCCACCGGCAGCCTGAGAGACGGGGGGGCGGGGGCTCTCGTCCCCTAAGACCATCTTAACCACAGGAGCGAGGGCGGGCAGTCGTGAGGAGGAAGGAAAAAACACAGCAAAGGTCCGGGAAGGAGGGCGTTGGCACAGTCCGTTCAAATAACCCGTTGGGGGCGAGCAAACATCTCAAAGCCGGAATGTCTGAAGGTCAGAGTTGGCCTCTTTTGAAGTTACTGCCCATAAGGCTTGAGCAAACAGGCGGTGAGGTAGCAGGTCACCGCGGACGGGACCAACGTGAAAGAGAGTTCGGGGTGGGGTGGGCTTCGGATCCCTTCAGGCTAAAGCTGTCACCTTGCAAATTCCAGGCTCCGGACCCGTCCTCCCCCCACCCCCATGGTGGGAACCGTGGGAGAAGACAGACAGACTGCCACCGACCGTCTTCCTGGCCCTGCGAGGCCCTCGCCCCCTCCCTGTGAGGAGGGTGTCATCCCTGGGACCCCCCAAGCTTGTCCCGTGGACACACGAGCCAGGTGTGTCAATAAGTCTTTGCTTTCTTTGCCAGTGTCAGGCAACCGGGTCTCTGCTAAGCACTCGGTGGGGAGAGGAAATGACTTGTCCTCTCTCCGATGTCCAGCTGTCCCTTTCTCAGGCCCCCTTATCACTGGTAAGAAGGTGTTTCGGTCAAGGGGGAGCCACAAGGAAGCTCGTTACGTGGGGCGTGGGGTGTGGCCCCTCAGGGTCCCATGAGGCCACGCCACCTTCGGGGGACACCACGGGAGGGGCAGGAGGTGCCATGCCCCCGAGGGTGACAGATGGAGCCAGGGGCGGGGCTCCGAGCTGCCCATAAAGGCGGGAGCTGCCCACAGTGGCCAGGACCCAAGATGCAGGCGAGCCAAGCAGCCGTGGCCTTGGGGCCCGTCATCCTGGCCATGGCCTTCCTGTGCCCTGCGGCCTCGACGGAAGACACCTGTCCAGGTGAGTGAGACTGCAGGCGAGTAGGACCCGACGGCCTCCGCTCACCGCCCCTCACGGCGTGCCCTCGAGAATATACTTCTCCAGACGGCCCCCCCACTCTGTCTGCGGGGGGACCTGCCTCACAGCCCTGGGGGGGGCGGCAGCATCCCATCCAGGTGCACAGGAGTGCGGGGTGAGGAGGGTACCCCTGCAGGGCCCAGTTTTGCAGTATCACCAGCCCTGGGAAGGGGCCCAAGGACTCGCGCCCAGCACTGTGGGACTTCCGAGGCTTCCAGCCTTGGGGGACAGGTGGACCCCGCTGTGCCCCAGAGGTGGCAGAGGGAGGGACTCGTCATTCCCTCCCAACGGGCTCCCGACCTCCTTCCCTCACCCAGCAGGGCCCGCCATGGGTTGGCCTCTCCACCCCTGGTGGGCTTTCCAATCAGGTGTCCCTTGACCTCCCCCCCCAGGGGGAGGGCACAGTGCCCTGAAGCCAGGCACCGCCTCCCAGGGTCCCAGGTGTCCTGCGGTGACACACCTGAGCAAGGTGGGACTGGGAGAAAGAATTCTGCCCTGTGCACGGACAAGGGCCCGGAGGGAGCCTGGAGGGGGCACACGGGGGCCCCTCCCCGGGAACAGCCCGCTCGGGGGGGTTCACCATCTTCTCGAATGTGCCTGGTCTCCGGACTTCAGCAGTGACCGACGGCTGGCTTTGATGAGCGAAACCTAAGCACAGGTGAACGTGCCGTCCGCACCGGTTCCGGCCGGCGAGGCGGGGGCAGACAGGCCAGCGCGAGGGAGCAGACGGACCTCCCTCTCCAGTTCCGCCGGGCTGGCCCTGCGTCCTGGGAACCCAGGGCGCTACGTGGACCCCTTCCAGCTCAGGCAGGCCCAGGCCACCGGCCCAGAAATGGGGTGACGCAATCCCCTCACTTCCTAATAAGTGTTTGCTAGTTACTGAAAGAACCCGCCGTGCATGAAGCTCTGTCTAAAGGTCGGGAGCCGCGCTGACACTTGGGACGCTTCCAGGTCTAGCCCGCTCCTCCCCAGGGCCTGGTTCCCACGCCGCAGCCCAGGCCAGAGGCCCAGGGGCAGGGCGACGAGTCCGACAATGCCGCCCTGCACCACCACCCCGCCAGCCTGCACCCCAGGGTGGGAGGGGCCCTCGGCAGAGGCAGGTAGCAGCAGCTGCAGCGGTCTGCTGGGGCCTGAGGTCACCATGGTGGCAGGTTCCCTCGGGGGTGGGGGGGGCACGCACTGACAGACAGGTGTGCTTGTCCGCAGAGGTGAAGCTGATAGGACTGCAGGGCTCCGACAAGCTCAGCATCCTCCGGGGCTGCCCGGGGCTGCCCGGGGCCGTGGGGCCCAAGGGAGAGGTGGGCGCCGATGGAGTGAGAGGTGAGTGCTCCGGGTGGGGGCGGGGCGGGGCACTGGGCTCCCATCCTCCCCTGGTTGGACCTCCAGTTGGTCCGAGGCCCCTGGGGTCTCGGGGGACCTGCACAGCGCTGGTGTCCACCCAGGCCTGAAAGGAAGAGCCATCCCCTAAGAATGTCCTGAGCTCACGCCTGGGCCTATTTTCACGGAGTATCTGAGCCGGTGCCGACTCACCGGGCCCAGGGTGAGCACGTGAAAAGCAGCTGGGCGGTGGGGGGGGGGCATCACCTTGGAGGCAGGACGCATGTGTCAAGGGCGTCCAGGCTCAGGGGCCTCCGTGCAGGTGACCCGGGAGGCCAGGGGCCCCGACATCTCTCTGGAGACGGAGTAGAGCCCGCACGGAGGCCCAGTCCAGCGGCTTGGACGCAGTGCAGAGTGGACTCCTCCCGCGGGGGACCACGGCGTGGGGGACTCACCGTGTCCTGTGGAGACCTGGTGACAGGGTCTCCGAGGACATGGAACTTGTCCCAGGCCCATGACTAGGTAGAGGAGCTCCGTGCAGGCTCCGTGCAGGCTGGGCCGGCTGCCAGCGTCAAAGGCTGGAACCCAGGAGGTACCCCAAGGAACCTGAGTTCCAGGTGCCACCCTGCTCTGCACCACACAGCTGGCCGCGGGGTCACCACCAGCCACGGTCACCACTGGGCTGTCCCGGGCGGTGATGCTGAGGACCACTGGGGCTGAAGGGACGGGTCAGGACTGCACCCCGGGAAGATCCCCAGTGAGAAGTGTGGGGGTGCATTTTCCTCAGTGCCGTGTGTTTGGAATTCGCAGGAGAACGGGGTGTCCCAGGAACACCTGGGAAGGCGGGGCCAACGGGGCCAAAAGGTAACCACGTGACAGACAGCAAAGACCCCTGGGCGGGCCCCGGGTCTGCCTGCAGGGAAAGGAGAGAGAAACACCTGGGGGGTGGGGGGGGGATTGAATGAGCAAAGGAAGGGGCAGGCGGAGGGAGGCGGCCAGAGAGACAGAGGGACCCAGAGGGCTCCTGCCGCATTTTCCATTTCTGAGGCGCCTGTGGTAGGGGGTGGGGGGTGGGAGAAGGGACCCGGGCTGAGCCCTGGGCCCAGGGACTGGGTGCCAAGCCAGCTCCCCTCACCGGGCGGCCCCCGGGCCCCAGAGCGCCCTCCCCTGCGGGAGATGCCCGCACATTCCCGCCTTCCTGAGCCCACGGCAGAGTGATGAGTCCCACGGCCCTTCCACGCACCCGCTGGAAAGCAGAGCAGTGGGGTGGTTTCCGGAGCAGGCGGTCCGTGCCCCGCCGACCCGGTGTCCTGGCATCAGGGTCCCGTTGTCCTGTCTTCTCCAGGAGACCGCGGGGAGACCGGGGCGCGAGGAGAGAAGGGTGAACGCGGAGAGAAGGGTGAGCCCCTCCCACCGTCCGGGGGCTCCCGGGCAGGCTCTGTGCTGGCCAGGTCTCCGCAGAGGCCTCGGCGACGCCCAGCGCGGTCCCCTGGGGGAGGGTCTCCTGTCCCTGCCCCTCCAGGCAGCCGGACGGGGGCTGGGGGGCGTCTGCACCACGTGGTGTGGTCGCAGTCGGGGAGGGCCCCGAGCCCAGCGAGGACCCACGTGGTGGGCAGGCTGCCCTGTTGCGTGAACCTGGACGATGACCTGCTTGTTTTCTGATTGACGCCCATCCTAAACATATTTATAAAAAATCTAAAACACCAATTCAGAAGAACCTGTGCACCCCGATGTCCACAGCAGCACAATTCACAACAGCCAAGTGCTGGAAGCAACCTAGATGCCCATCAGTCAATGAGTGGACCCCAAAACTATGGTGCATTCACACAATGGAATTCTATGCAGCAGAGAGAAAGCAGGAGCTCCTTCCTACCCTTCCCAACAGCGTGGATGGAGCTGGAGAGCATTGTGCTCAGGGAAACAAGCCAGGCAGTGAGGGACAAATACCACGTGATCTCACCTTTAACAGGAACCTAAACAACAAAACAGAGAAACAAGCCAAATATAACCAAAGGCACTGAAATAGGGGACAGACTGTCAGTGACCAGAGGGGAGAGGGGAGGGAATTTCAGGGGAGAATGGGAAGGGTTCACAGGAACAAGTATGAAGGACACATGGACAAAAACTAGGGGGGGAGTGGTAATGGGAGAGAGGTAGGGAAGGAGGGGAGGGTGGGCTGGATTGGGAGTAAAAGGGAGAAAACTGTACTTGGACAAGGATTAAAATAAAATTTTAAAAAATCTGAAAAGGCAACAGATCTGCCCACAAGTACAAAGTGCAAGGCCGGGGCACAGAGCCACATGCCCGCCCCCGGCACTGTCCCCCCCACAGACTCTGGGGGAGACGGGGCTGAGCTCGGGTGGACCGGGACAGCCCCGGACGAGACGGCCGTACTGAGGTGCGGTCCCTCCCTTGAGGGGCAGGGCTGACCGTCGGCCCCAGTCCACCTGGGACTCGGTGGCGCCGAGCGCACGCAGGCGTGGTGGCCTGACACCCCGGAGACAGCGTCTGAGACCCGCTCGCTAGGAGAGGGGCTGGGGGTCCGGGAAGAGCTTTGTCTGTTTGGGGTCCGTGGAGCCACGAGGGCAGAGGAGGACGGGGACCTTGATTTCTAGACGTGTGACATGCGTGTCCTCTCTCACAACCCACAGGAGAGTCCATACAAGCCCTGTCCTGTGCCACAGGTGACTGACCCGGCCCTCACCTGGTATCTGAGCTGGACCTGCTCCCGGCTGGGGGCGGGCGACCAGAAGGCAGCCTCGCAGGCGGGCGGGCAGGACCCGGAGGGCCCACACTCACGTTCACTCCTTGGCCACTCGAGGGGCAGGCAGCTCGTGCTCAGAGAACCTGGTGTAGCCCAGGGAGTTTTCCTGGTGGTAGGGACCCCGTTCCCTAGAAGGCCCAGACCCTGGGGACCAAGATGGGCGCGCCTGGGGGTAGGGGTGCCCTTGGGTGCCAGGCTACATCAGTCCCAGGCCTTGGAGCCCTCCCTGCCCATGCAGACGCCCACCCCCCCTGTTTCTCCCCCCGCCTCCGTCCCCCAGCCCCACCCTGCCGGGGCCCTGCCCCAGCACCCACCTCCCGGTCCCCTCCCAGGACCTCGGAACTGCAAGGAGCTGCTCACCAGGGGGCACCTCCTCAGCGGCTGGCACACCATCTACCTGCCCGACTGCCGGCCCCTGGTCGTGCTCTGTGACATGCACACGGACGGCGGGGGCTGGACGGTGAGTGTCCCGGGTCAAGGCGGCTGCACAGGCCGGAGTGGGGGGCCGCTGTGTTGGGGGAACTCCCGCTCTCTAGCCTCCGTCCCACTGTCCAGCTCCCAGCTGTCTCGGCTGCTGCCGCCTATTCACCAAGGACAGAGAGAGCCAGACAGTGGGGCGAGGCCCGGGAGAGGCCCCGGCCGCTCCAGCTGTGCAGCTTGGGGCGTGCCCCCCACCCTCTCTGAGCCTCCACTTCCTCCTGAGTCACCAGTGGGCACCGTGTGAGCGCCCGGGGTCTGTGCTGAGGCGCAGGTGGCCTCTTGGTGGCGTGGGCGGCACCGACCAACTGCGGGGCCGCCCCTGCCCTCCCGCCCCACAGGTGATCCAGCGCAGGATCGACGGCTCCGTGGACTTCTTCCGGGACTGGGCCGCGTACAAGCAGGGCTTCGGCAGCCAGCTGGGGGAGTTCTGGCTGGGCAACGACAACATTCACGCCCTGACCGCCCAGGGTAGGCCCGGGGCCGGCCCTTCGAGGTCTGGGGCCCCGAGACCCCCCTGCCCCTGACCTTGGCCCGGGGCCACCCTGGAGCGGGAGACAGCCGCTCCCCCGACACACGTGCCTGCTGGGACCCGCTGGGGCCCACGTTGTCTTAGACGCTGAACGCCCACATCAGAGCAGGTGGATTATCGGGGTTCAGCCCGACACCCAGCCCTGACCTCACCCCTGCTGCTGCATCACGTCCCCTGAAGTCGGGGCTCAGGCTCGGGGAGGCTGCCCCCATCCCGTCCTGCCGGCCCCCAGGCGACCCACCTGGCTGGTCTCGGGCCAGGACAGCGTTTGGCCCGCTGGCTTACCTGCCGGGGCTACCCTGTAGCTGGGCCCGCCCTCTGCTCCCTCCCTGCCGCCCTGTGGCCCTGTCCCAAGCCGGCGCTCCCACACAAAGGGTAGAGCATTGAGCGACGTCACAGCCCGCTGCTGGACGGACCATGCCATGAGCCCGGGTAGGGCCCTGGGGGATGGACGAAGGACCCGTGGGAAGGGCGTTTCCGTGCCCCTGACTAGCCCAGGAATTTCTCTGTGACCCTGAGGAGCTTCCCCTCGGATGCCGAGTGCCCAAATTCCCTAAAAGCGTAGCCAAGCCCCCGAAGCAGAGGGTCCCCGCTGCTGGCGCCTGACCGCCTCTGTCCACAGGAACCAGCGAGCTCCGCATCGACCTCGAGGACTTCCAGGGCGGCTACCATTTTGCCAAGTACCGGTCGTTCAAGCTGGGGAGCGAGGAGGAGAAGTACAAGCTGCTGCTGGGTGCCTTCATCGAGGGCAGTGCCGGTGAGCGCCGGCCGGGCAGGGGCACTCAGGGGCGGGGGCGGGGGGGGCCTGCTCACTCTAGAGGCCCCGGTCCTCCGGGCGATGAGGGGCGGTGGCTTGTCCTCACCGCGGTTCCTTCACCCACACGTTGGGACAACACGGCCCCCACCTGCTCGTCCCCACGAGGACGACACAGGTGGGGAGCCCAGTGAGTGGGGGTGCCGTTCTCAGCCACCGTCGGGGTGGCGGTGGGAACGGACCAGGAGTCGGCCCATTCTGTGGTGGTCCCGGGCAGTGTGGCCCCTCCTTTAAAGTGGCAGGGTGTCCGCTAGCCGCCGGGACATCGGGCTGGGGGGCTTGGAGGCCGCCGTGTCAGCAGAGCGGGGGGATCCCTGGGGCCACATCAGCGGCCCCCTTGGACTTTGTGGGGCTCGGCCCAGTGCCCAGGACCCCCCCCCCCACCCCGCGCTGTGTGTGAACGGCCGCCCTCCCCTCTGTGCAGGCAACTCCCTGACGCAGCACAACAACACGGCGTTCACCACCAAAGACCAGGACAACGACGACTGTTCTTCGAACTGCGCCCAGCAGTACCAAGGAGCCTGGTGGTACAGGAACTCCCACTGGTCCAACCTGAACGGCCGCTACCTCAGCAGCGGCATCTACTGGTACTCGGGAAAACGGTCCTACAAGGTGTCGGAGATGAAGGTGCGGCCCGCCTAGGGTGTGCGGCTTCCACCGGGTCCCACACCCGCACGAGGGAGGGGAGACGCATCCCTGGTCATTATCCATGCAGAAACGAAGAGCTTCATCCCGTTCCCCGGCCCCCCTCGGGGACCCTCAGCCTCGCACCTTCAACCAGCGCCCAGCCCTTCTCCCCCGCCTGCCTGCATCAGAGCGGCCCGTACAACCCCCGCCCCCCCCCCCGCCACCCCGTGGGCTCGCCCACAGCACCAGTCCTCAATAAAGGCGTTGGCTCCCTGCACCGGCCCCGTCGTGCATTGCATCAGCTGGTCCCTGGTCGTGGGCCCCTCTCTGCGTACCTATCCACGCCCCTCTGTGATGTGGCCTAAGGCCAGGTGGTCTCAGCAGGAGGTATCTGGTGGTCTAAGGCATCAGCACAGCAGGGCCCGAGGTACCTGCGTGCCAGTGAAGTTCAAGGACACACAGCCACCGTTGCCCCGCTGTGGCCTGCGGCTGCCTTCCAGCTGAGGGCAGAGCAGAGCTGCAGACACAAGGCTGATGTGGCCGCTGGACTGGGGTCCCCACTAGCCTGGCGTCCAGTCCCCGTCCCAGCCTGCCAGCCACGCCGGCTCTTCCCATGTACCCACACGCCCAGGCCCTGCTTCCCCGGGGGGCCATTGGGCAAACACAGTCACTCCACGAGAAAGGGTGGGCTGCGTGCAGCTGCCTGAGATGTCGGCTCACGGTGGTGGGCTTGATCTCCGACCTCGATCAGGGCAGGATTGGCCCTGCTGAGGCGGGCCCGGCGGTGGGGGGGATGCACAAAACCAGTCCTAGTCGGGCGTTGCTAGGGGAGGACCGCTGGGCGGGAGGAACAATTTACCGCATGCAAGCACCTTCTCCTACCTCCCCCACCCCGGGGCTTCGCCTGGTGCACCAGGTTCTCTGCCCGGTGGAGGGGACACGGGGCCCGGACACACGGAGCTTCCTTCCACCCTCCCAGCACCCCGGATCCCCGTCATCCCAGGGACAAGAGGCGGCCGAGGGCAGGTGGGCGGGTTTGCAGCCTCTTTCAAGCACGGTCCCCACTGGGGTTCCTTCTCACCTTTTACAGAGGACAGCTGTCAGGCAGGCAGGGGAACCCAACCACAGTCTCAGGGGAGTCCCTGCCATCCTGCCCTGTGACTGGGGAGACGAGAGAGCACGACCCAGCAACTGCGAGCGAAGAATCCCAGGGAAGCTCCTGATTGGCTGGGCACTAGCCAATCATCATGATGGAGGGAAATGGGGGTGGTGCTGCCGGGCCAGCACAGGGCACCTTGAGCAAGGCTCAAGCAGGCCGGTCGACAGGTCCCTTCTGCCTGGAACTGTCCCCACGTCAGCAAAGTTCCTCGTCCCAGAAACCCTTCGGTCCTTTGCAAACCAGATGGTGGGCCACTGGACAACTCAAGGCTCCATCTAGAAACTTCCAAGTTGAGCGAGTCGGGTGGGGAAGTTAGAACCTGCGTCTCCAGCATTTCACCGGGTGGTTCCCCACGCGGCGCCGTGAGCAGAGCCGCTGCAGGAAGGAAGGACCAGAAGGAGGTGCCACAGGGTCAGAGGGCGGCCCGTGGTTTCTCCGCAGCGTGGGAACCCGCCCGAGTTCCCGGTGAACCAGGAGCCGCCGCGGGGGAACCGGAGCCCCTGCCGGCCTGGCCTCTCAGGGGCGCCAGCTTCCTCGTTCCAGGGCGGCCGGCCCCGGGCAGCCCAGCTGACATTTGAGGCCACACATGCTTTGATATCGGCCACCGCAGTGTCCCCACTCGGACTAACTCCTAAGGGAAGTGGGGGAGCCGTCACAACAGCCCACCCCGCCCCCCCGCCTGGGGAGGTGGTCCCAGGTCCAGGGCAGCCCGGACGCCGGGCACCTCAGTTCCTCCCCCGCCGGACCGGGACCCCGCGGGCCCCGGCTCCCCTCGACCTGCACAGACAGCAAGGGGAGGACGTCTCGGCCGCCCTGGTCCCCGGGAGCTTGCTCATGGCAGGAGTGGCCCCGGGGGTCAGCTGGGCACGCTTCGGACACGAGGGGCTGCGGAACCGAGGCCCCCCCCATCCCGCCGACTGCACCATCCACAGGCAGGTGTCGACCCCGCAGCGGAAGGAACACCCACAATGACGCGGCGGCAGGAGCTCCCCCACCCTGAGTGCCAGCTGGGGCGGCACCGATACCCTCACCATCTCCTCGTCCTTGAAAGCTGGGGGGTGAGGGGGGGTCTTCTTTCTGCCTTGTTCATTCGAGGGGCCTGAGACAAGGGAAGGGCTCCGACTGCAGCTTTGCAGTAGGAAGACCCTGCCTTCTCCAGGTCGAGATGCTGTCCCCCCACCCAGGACCCAGCACCCAGCACCCAGCACCCTCACCGGGCGCTCTCCTGGGAGGCTCAGATTTCAAATTCGTCTTGCTTCCTCCAGCGAGATCTCTCTGGTGTGGCTGGGCTGAGGGGATGCCGGAGGTCACTTGATCAAAATAATTTGCATTCCCTCTCACAGATCACTGAGCTTCACCATCCTGGGAGGGCTCCCCTCCTTTGGAAGGCGCATCGCCACTAAATGGGGGGGAGATGATGGGGGACGCCCCCCCTCCTGGCCCCAGGCGGATGCCCCTCCCCTTCAGCTGGGACAGCAGGGCCTGCAGGGGGTGTTCGGGGGTCTGGGACGCCGCCCGGCTTCATCCTGCAGTGTGAGCTGGGGGTGTTGCTGGTGGTCTGGGGGGGGGGGGTGGTCCCGGAGGGACCTCCCCGTGGTCTCCCCGGTCTCTCTAGGGCGGGCCACTGTGGGTGGGGACCTGGGCCACACTGAACTACCCGGGGTTGACAGGGACGGATGCCGTCGGAGCTCGCACCTGACGGGGACCAGCTGAGGCCCCGCCCATCACTTCAGCGCCTCCCTGCCCCGCCCACGGCGGCCAGTCCGGCCCTCGAGCCTCTTCAGCTGCCATGGGTCCACCTGCCCCGGGGAGGCCCCCGGCCCTCCGGAGAGGGGGCGGAGCAAACTCACGGGGTCGCCCCTGGGTAGTCAAGTCCCCGCCCAGCCGGGGAGCGGACGTCCTGGGGCGGTTCGTCTCGTGAGTGGGAAGGTACTACTCATTGTCAAAGCTCCTCCTGGCTGATGGTTAATCATCTCTGCCCCCTCCCCCCACCAAGCCGGAAGTGCCGGCCCAGGGAAACTGAGTCAGGCATGCCTCCCGGCCCCGGCCCCCAGTGCAGACCAGCAGCAGCCAAGTGAGACCCTCGGGGTCGCCTCCAGCCCGCAGCCTCATGGGGCGGGACCGCCGCAGCCATGGACAGGTGGGCTGGGCATGAAAGGAAGTTCTCCTTTCCTCCGTCCCCCCGCCCCCGTGTGCCCGCTGGCCGCTCGCACCCTCGGACGCTGACCGCCTCGCTGAGCAGGAGAAGCCCAGCCCGCTGGGCCCCAGCCCCGCCCTTCCTGGGGGGGGACAGACCACGGGCGACCCACGCGGCAGGTCCTGCTCAGCGTCCACACGGGGCGGCAGGGTGAGGCTGTAACTAATATTGTCCCCCCGCACGAGACGGGATTCTTACTACCCGTCCCCCCAGTTCTGGGACCGGGCGACAGAGCAAACGTTTCCTTTGCTCCCCCCGCCCACCAGCTGACACGGAGGGCGGGGCGCACACCCTGCACTTGCCGCCGGGGGACCAGTGTGGGTGGCCAGGAGGGAAGTTGGGTGCCAGGGGAGGCACCCCGGGGTGGGGGTGCGGGGAGCCCGGTCTGAGGCAGGCCTCTCTCTGCCGGCCCCTGGGGGTCGTCTCCCAAACACGAAGAACTCACCCTCCCTCCGCGACCGGAGGTAGGGTCAGTCAGGCTGGGGCGGGGAGGGGCTTTCTGGGTGGGCCTCTCTCCTCCCGCACTGCGCCCCACCACAGCCGGCCGCGGGCGGACCTGGACACCCCCCGCCCCCCCGCCGGCCCACCCCGGGTCCCGGGGTGCTGCACGAGGCTCTCCGGGTGGGCGCAGCGCCGGCCCCAGGCCCCTGCCGGGGAAACAGAGGCCATGGGCAGGCCTAAGGTCTCATCTGGACCTCAAAGAACAAGGAGGTCCTCCTGCACCAGGGGGAAACTGAGGCACAGGGTGAGACAGGGACTGACCCAGGCCCCCTGGCGGGCGGAGTCCGGCGCTCCTCACTTCCGCCGGGGTCCCCGTCCTCCACTCCCTCGACGGCTGAGGAGCCCGCCACCAGCGGGTCCAGCACCAGCACAGCCGGGTCCCCAGGTGCCCACAGACCCCCACACGGCCCCTGGTCCGGGGACCCTCCTCCAGGCCCGCAGCGGCAGGGCCCTCCCCCGCAGAAGTCCGACGCGGTCCCGATGGCCCTTCACTCTGAGGCCCCGCCTCCATGGTGGTGCTAAGACGTCCCGACCGACCGACGGAGGGACAGGTGGGAACACCGCCCGGACTTCCCCTGGGCGGTGGGTTCGAGCCCGCCAGCACCAGCGGGGGGCGGGGCGCTGTCCTGGGGTGGGCGGGGCCTGTTGCGGGGCTAAGGCTCCGCGGCCCCTCCCACAGGCAGGGCCCTGGCCCGGGGGCGGGGGCGGGGGCGGGGACGGCGCCCTGCAGGGCAGGCCGGTCCTCTGAACTGCACGGGGAGGGGGGGCCCTCGCGACTCTTTCAGTGGCCGGTCCGGCCGGCCGCGGACAGTGTCACCACCCTGCTGGGGACCGCCGCGCAGCACAGACGCCTTCTCTGTTGTCCTTGGCCCGGGGACGGGGCCTCGCTGCGCGGGGCCGAGGCTGGCTCGCGGCTTTGATCAGGGAGCAGCGCCGCCAGGGATGGACTTAAAGAGCTGGTTACAGGGGCCGGCCTGGCGCGGTGGCTGGAGCCAGCCGCACGGTTCGCGGGAGCCCGCCGCTCCTGAGCCCGCCGCGGAGCCTGAGGGCAGCGGGACGGCCGGCCGGTCGGGAGGGAGGGACGGACAGCGGGAGCTGCTGGGGCCGAGGCTTCGCCCCACAGCCCGTAGTTCCCACTCGGGCCATCCTGCCGGTGCCGCCTGGCCTCTCGTCGAGGGCACCCCCGGCCCAGGAGGGGGAGACCCTGGGATGGAGCCCAGCGGGTGACGCAGCTGCAGCCCACGCGACACGCCAGCGGACAGGTGACAACGGGCCTGAACTGCCACCCCACCCGTGCCGGCCCCAGGCATCAGCAGTCACCCCACGGCCTCCTGCCTCCCAGCCGCCCACACAGCCCCCCTGGGAGGCCCGACTGACCCAGGGCCCGGTGCTGGAAGGCCAGTTCCGGTCAACGACTCGGCCTGGCAGGTCGCCGACAGAACCCCGCCGCAGCCCGCCCCGGGCAGCCCGGCAGCGCTGTCAGGCCCGTTTAAACCAGCTCGGAGCCCCAGGAAATACAGAGTCCCGGTGTGGGCCCCACGGGGGGCCCTGTCCTTTTCACCAGGGGACACCCTCTCCCTCCGTCCTCTGTCCCCCATCCCAGAGCAGTCCCAGGGCCCCTGGATCCCGGGTGGGCCTGAGGGCTGCGCTCCGGCCAATGGAAGGTGGACGCCACGCCCAGGAGCGGGGGTGTGGGCTGGGAGTGATGAGGCTCCTGCCAGCCCTGGTCCATCCAGAGATCTCGTAAGCGCCCCAACTTCTCTGTCCACACAGCCCCCCAGAGCCTGCGAAACCCGCTCCTCTAGACCGCCAGAGACCCTCACATGCCAGCACTGGCAGCAGGGGGCTTGGGGACAGACCAGCTGTGTGGCCAGCGTGGGGGAA
Organism: Phyllostomus discolor; assembly: GCF_004126475.2. Taxonomy (NCBI): domain Eukaryota; kingdom Metazoa; phylum Chordata; class Mammalia; order Chiroptera; family Phyllostomidae; genus Phyllostomus; species Phyllostomus discolor. Next base: position 213,381,401 of record NC_040905.2, on the reverse strand, counting down.
ACTGAGGCAGGTGTACCAAGGGACACCGGCGGGGTTACCCAGGCGGCCAGACCCTGGGGAGGGCCTGTGTTCCCCCCACCCAGCCAGGCCTGTGGCGGGCTCAGAGCCTCCTCCTTGGGTAGAAGTAAGAGGTGAAGGGGCGGGAAGAGGCCCTGACCCTCCTGGGGACCCCGTTGCTGGACGTGGCCCTGAGGGGGAACAGCTCCCCAGCCTGCTGGGGGCCTTGAGAGCCGAGGAAGGGAGGGGCCTGCCCACACAGGGCCACGGAGGAGCCTCGGGCTCTCCCCCCTCCTTCCCCTGGCAAGGCGGGGTGGAGGCCGCCACGCTGTAGGATGAGAACTCCGGCCCACGGAGCCGGCTTTAATCAGTAATTGGGCCTTTTCTGCAGAGCACGCTGAGCAGGCAAGGGCACGGCGACCTTCCTCCCGCGAGGCCCGGTGACACGGCCCGGTTCGCCCGCCAGCCCGCCCCAGGCTCCCGTCACAGCTGCCTGACGGACCGGACACTGACCAGCGTCTCCGCTCCCAGGCGCGGCCCCCGACGGGGGTCCTGCTGACCTCTGCTGCCTGCCTACTTCCCACCCACGTCACCCTGCACCGCAGACCCACCCACACCCGGGAGGTGGACACCGCGGCAGCCTCTCCGGAGCCAGCGCCCAGCCGATGCCGAGGCAAGCTGCCTGGAAAGTGCGCGGAGCCTCAGAATGACCTCCCTGACCCTGACCCTGACCCTGACCCTCCCCTGGCGCGGAGGGAGCCAGAGAGAGAGCCGCCAGCAGCGCCCCCTCCAAAAAACCAGGGCTGGGCTTCCCTGTCCTGTCTAAACGCCTCCCCCGCCCCCCCCCCCCCCCGTGTCATCCAGCCATAGAACTTTCCATGCAGCCCACCCTCGGGCCCACTGCCCCAGCCTCCTGGTCTCCTCCGTGGGTGGGTGAGGCCACGGGCGGCTGCGACCAGGGTCACCCAGAAGAGGCTGGTGGCCGAGCTGAGACCAGGCCCCGGGGCTCTTGGTTCTCTGTCTGGAGCCCTTCCTGGCGCTCCAAATAAGGTGCTAATCGTCACAGCGCTTGCCAACAAAGACAGGAGAGAGATTTTCCAAGAGGATGTCTTTGTGGCTTTTAAAACACCGATGTTCAGACCTGGCTGGCGTAGCTCAGTGGATTGAGTGCGGGCTGTGAACCAAAGTGTCGCAGGTTCGATTCCCAGTCAGGGCACATGCCTGGGCTGCAGGCCACGACCCCCAGCAACCGCACATGGATGTTTCTCTCTCTCTCTCTCTCCCTCCCTCTCTCTCTCTCTCTCCCCCTCCCTTCCCTCTCTAAAAATAAATAAAATCTTTTTAAAAAGACATGATTTATAGCAAAGATACACTATATTCAGTGTTTTAAAAAATTAAAAGAAAAAAACAACCAATGTTCGTAATGCCCAGAACCCAGTCCAGGCGAGCAGCCGTGAACGTCCCAGGGACACCGCCCTCGCTGCCACCGTAGCCCCACACAGCCCCACGCAGCGGCTCGCCACTCAGCCCCAGGGGTGGGGCGGTGCCCAGCTCCGGGGCCCCTCCTGCAGGCTGCCCGGGCCTCTGGACCTCCCTCCTTCCCTCTGCCCCCGGCACCTGCCCGTGGACACGCAGTTCCTGGGTGGCCTGCCCGGCCCGGCGGCAGGCCCCGAGGACAGGCCTGGACCTTTGTCTTTTGTGTGCACCTCGCAGGGGGCTCCACCCGTGGGGGGGGGCCTGCTAGCTCCCCCCCCTTTACAGGGAGGGGCCTGCCGCCTGGGCCGGCTCCCCGTCAAGGTGCAGCTCAACGGCGTCGGGGCCTGTTGTGTGAGCCGAGTGAGTGCCAGGGATGGGGGCCCGCCCGCCGTGCCCAGCACATGCGTGCTCTTCGCAGTCCGTGACGGCGCAGCTCCCGCGTGGGGTGTTCTCGCAGGCACAGGAGAACACAGAGAACTGCACAGCACACACCCAGTCTCACATGCTTGCACACACATCCTGTGGTCTCACACACAGGCACTGCGCACACCCAGTCTCACATGCTTGCACACACATCCTGTGGTCTCACACACAGGCACTGCGCACACCCAGTCTCATGTTTGCACGCACATCCCAGTCTCACCCACATGCACAGCACACACCTAGTCTCACATGCTTGCACACACACCCCACAGCCTCACCCACGTGCGCTGCACACACCCACAGCCCCAGACGCGTGCACCACGCTCTCCCTCTGACTCACCCTGGGGCACACCCCTGCCCGCGGTGCCTGAAATGGACCGAGGAGCGTTCGGCACGAGGCCCTCGTGCTGAGAACTGCGCTCCACGTGGGGCGGCACTGGCCGCGCGGCGCCCGGTGCTGGCGGCGGAAGGGAGCACGCCGCTGTGTCAGGTGCGGGAATGAAACTGCTGAAATGTTTTGTCACCGGGCACTGCCCCGTGCCGGGCACCCAGCGGGTGCTCAGCAAACACCCCCTCTTGCTCGTGAGGCTGGCACGTGAGGCCGCCGGGGCACTGTGCCTTGGCCCCAGGGATGCTGTCGGACGGAGTGCCCGAGGGGAAGGAACCCTGAAATTCGGGAGCAGGGACACCCCCATGTGCAAGGCAGCCGAGGACAGGCCTGTCCTTTTGGGTCACCGTCCCCTAGTCGGCCCTTCACCTGCTCCGTGAGCGGTCTTTCGGCTCCAGGGGACCCTCCCGAGGGTCAGAGGGCACGTCTGATTCCCGCTCCCGCCCGTTAGAGATGACCTCGGGACCTGGACTCCATCTCCGGGGGCGGGGCAGGGGTGGCCAGCGGGCAGGTGTGGGCGGCGAGGCACAGGGAGGGAGGGGACAGAGGGCGGCCTGAGCGCCCCAGGGAGCTGGGCTCCGACCCTGCCCCCCGAGTCCAGGCTGTGAGGCCCCGCTGCCTCCCTCCTTCTCCGTCCCCCCAACCCCGTGTCCACATCCGTAACCTGCGGTGCCCCCAGGGACACCTGAGCTGGGCTGGGCCCAGTCCTGGTCCACCCCCCCGCCCCCCGGCGTGTCCTGCCCCGAGTCTTGTTCTGCTCGGGGCTCAGAGAAGACTCCTCGGCCTGTCCCGTCTTTTTAAACAAATTCAAATGCAGCCCGTTCGGTTGATTGAAACGTTAACTTCAAAAGTCCGGTGATCCCTTCCGTAAGCTTTTGAGTCTGACGTGTAAACCTCAATCCACACAAAACAGGCAGACTCTAATCACCTCCTTCCAGAGGCCTGTGAATAATTCTTGTTCCAACCGCTGACACAGTCCGTGCAGCAGCTACAAGCACGTTAACTGCACTGACGAAACGAGCAGATTGAGACCGGTGTCGCGGCGTCCCAGGTGCGTCCCTGTCTGAGACGATCCTGCGTGTGAGCGGGTTTCTAGAAACTGCGGAACGCAGGCCTGGGATGAACTCAGGGGTCCCCCAAACGATCCACACAGCGGGACCCGCACAGAAGTCACCCCCTTGTTCCGAGACTCACGCCCACATGCCCCCTGGGTCACCCGGCGACCGCTCTCTGGGGCCCCCTGAAGCAGTGTCAACCCTCGAAACACCAGACTCGACTGCTCCCCCCACCCACAGGTGCAGGCGCACCTGCCTGCCACCTCGGGGCAGAGTCCCCAGGAGACGGGGGCCAGTGGGAGGAAAGGGGCTCTATTCCCCCGCTGGCAGCCTGAGAGACGGGGGGGAGGGGACTCTCGTCCCCTAAGACCATCTTAACCACAGGAGCGAGGGCGGGCAGTCGTGAGGAGGAAGGAAAAATCACAGCAAAGGTCCGGGAAGGAGGGCGTTGGCACAGTCCGTTCAAATAACCCGTTGGGGGCGAGCAAACATCTCAAAGCCGGAATGTCTGAAGGTCAGAGTTGGCCTCTTTTGAAGTTACTGCCCATAAGGCTTGAGCAAACAGGCGGTGAGGTAGCAGGTCACCGTGGACGGGACCAACGTGAAAGAGAGTGCGGGGTGGGGTGGGCTTCGGATCCCTTCAGGCTAAAGCTGTCACCTTGCAAATTCCAGGCTCCGGACCCGTCCTCCCCCCACCCCCATGGTGGGAACCGTGGGAGAAGACAGACAGACTGCCACCGACCGTCTTCCTGGCCCTGCGAGGCCCTCACCCCCTCCCTGTGAGGAGGGTGTCATCCCTGGGACCCCCCAAGCGTGTCCCGTGGGCACCCGAGCCAGGTGTGTCAATAAGCTTCTTTGCTTTCTTTGCCAGTGTCAGGCAACCGGGTCTCTGCTAAGCACTCGGTGGGGACAGGAAATTACTTGTCCTCTCTCCGATGCCCAGCTGTCCCCTTCCCTGGCCCCCGGGGACCCTGACATGGTGCTTGATCCTCACGGGTTTCGTCGGACTCGGGCTCAGAATTCTGATGTCACACCCGGACAGGAACTGGGGCTGGGACCACACACCTGCCCCCTCCATCTCTAACTGGGCTGGCCACCAGGTGAGAGCTTCTAGAATTAGCCATAGCCTCTGGGGTGTGGAGGGGCCCAGGCAGCCGGGTCCCTGCTGGGGGCAGCTAGTGCCACGCCCACCAGCCCCCCCGGACGAAGCTGCCTCTGTCTAGCTCCCAGTCTGGCCCCTCGGCAGTGCTGGCTGGGACAGCAGGCCTCAGCGTCCCCGGCGGCCGCCCCCTCGGCCTGCCCCGGGCCTGGCTGCGGTCGGAAGCCACCCCACCCCTCCCCTCCAACCACCCTGGACCCCAGGGGATGCTTCCAACCCGCTGCAGACTTGAAGCCCCCTGTATGCAGACGGCACCCCCCCCCGTACCCTCCCTGGTCCCGCCAACCCTGCCGCCCTGGGACATCCATGCAGAACCTTCTCAACAGACACCGGCAGGCAGGCGGGCCCGGCCGCTTCTCGCTAGGAAGGTGTTTCGGTCAAGGGGGAGCCGCCAACGAGGTCATTACGTGGGGCGTGCGGTGTGGCCCCTCAGGGTCCCATGAGGCCACGCCACCTTCGGGGGACACCACGGGAGGGGCAGGAGGTGCCATGCCCCCGAAGGTGACAGACGGAGCCGGGGGCGGGGCTCCGAGCTGCCCATAAAGGCGGGAGCTGCCCACAGTGGCCAGGACCCAAGATGCAGGTGAGCCGAGCAGCTGTGGCCTTGGGGCCCGTCATCCTGGCCATGGCCTTCCTGTGCCCTGCGGCCTCGACGGAAGACACCTGTCCAGGTGAGTGAGACTGCAGGCGAGTAGGACCCGACAGCCTCCGCTCACCGCCTCTCACGGCGTGCCCTCGAGAATATTCTTCTCCAGACGGCCCCCCCCCTCTGTCTGCGGGGGGACCTGCCTCACAGCCCTGGGGGGGGGCGGCAGCATCCCATCCAGGTGCACAGGAGTGCGGGGTGAGGAGGGTACCCCTGCAGGGCCCAGTTTTGCAGTATCACCAGCCCTGGGAAGGGGCCCAAGGACTCGCGCCCAGCACTGTGGGACTTCCGAGGCTTCCAGCCTTGGGGGACAGGTGGACCCCGCTGTGCCCCAGAGGTGGCAGAGGGAGGGACTCGTCATTCCCTCCCAACGGGCTCCCGACCTCCTTCCCTCACCCAGCAGGGCCCGCCATGGGTTGGCCTCTCCACCCCTGGGGGGCTTTCCAATCAGGTGTCCCTTGACCGCCCCCCCAGGGGGAGGGCACAGTGCCCTGAAGCCAGGCGCCGCCTCCCAGCGTCCCAGGTGTCCTGCGGTGACACACCTGGGCAAGGTGGGACTGGGAGAAAGAATTCCGCCCAGTGCACGGACAAGGGCCCGGAGGGAGCCTGGAGGGGGCACCCGGGGGCCCCTCCCCGGGAACAGCGCGCTCGGGGGGTTCACCATCTTCTCGAATGTGCCTGGTCTCCGGACTTCAGCAGTGACCGACGGCTGGCTTTGATGAGCGAAACCTAGGCACAGGTGAACGTGCCATCTGCACCGGTTCCGGCCGGCGAGGTGGGGGCGGACAGGCCAGCGCGAGGGAGCAGACGGACCTCCCTCTCCAGTTCCGCCGGGCTGGCCCTGCGTCCTGGGAACCCAGGGCGCTACGTGGACCCCTTCCAGCTCAGGCAGGCCCAGGCCACCGGCCCAGAAATGGGGTGACGCAATCCCCTGACTTCCTAATAAGTGTTTGCTAGTTACTGAAAGAACCCGCCGTGCATGAAGCTCTGTCTAAAGGTCGGGAGCGGCGCTGACGCTTGGGACGCTTCCAGGTCTAGGCCGCTCCTCCCCAGGGCCTGGTTCCCACGCCGCAGCCCAGGCCAGAGGCCCAGGGGCAGGACGACGAGTCCGACAATGCCGCCCTGCACCACCACCCCGCCAGCTTGCACCCCAGGGTGGGAGGGGCCCTCGGCAGAGGCAGGTGGCAGCGGCTGCAGCGGTCTGCTGGGGCCTGAGGTCACCATGGTGGCAGATGCCCGGGGTGGGGAGGGCGGCGCAGGCACTGACAGACAGGTGTGCTTGTCCGCAGAGGTGAAGCTGATAGGACTGCAGGGCTCCGACAAGCTCAGCATCCTCCGGGGCTGCCCGGGGCTGCCCGGGGCCGTGGGGCCCAAGGGAGAGGCGGGCGCCGATGGAGTGAGAGGTGAGTGCTCCGGGTGGGGGCGGGGCGGGGCACTGGGCTCCCATCCTCCCCTGGTTGGACCTCGAGTTGGTCCGAGGCCCCTCGGGTCTCAGGGCGACCTGCACAGCGCTGGTGTCCACCCAGGCCTGAAAGGAAGAGCCATCCCTTAAGAATGTCCTGAGCTCACGCCTGGGCCTATTTTCACGGAGTATCTGAGCCGGTGCCGACTCACCGGGCCCAGGGTGAGCACGTGAAAAGCAGCTGGGCGGTGGGGAGGGGGGCATCACCTTGGAGGCAGGACGCATGTGTCAAGGGCGTCCAGGCTCAGGGGCCTCCGTGCAGGTGACCCGGGAGGCCAGGGGCCCCGACATCTCTCTGGAGACGGAGTAGAGCCCGCACGGAGGCCCAGTCCAGCGGCTTGGACGCAGTGCAGAGTGGACTCCTCCCGCGGGGGACCACGGCGTGGGGGACTCACCGTGTCCTGTGGAGACCTGGTGACAGCGTCTCCGAGGACATGGAACTTGTCCCAGGCCCATGACTAGGTAGAGGAGCTCCGTGCAGGCTCCGTGCAGGCTGGGCCGGCTGCCAGCATCAAAGGCTGGAACCCAGGAGGTACCCCAAGGAACCTGAGTTCCAGGTGCCACCCTGCTCTGCACCACACAGCTGGCCGCGGGGTCACCACCAGCCACGGTCACCACTGGGCTGTCCCAGGCGGTGATGCTGAGGACCACTGGGGCTGAAGGGACAGGTCGGGACTGCACCCCGGGAAGATCCCCAGTGAGAAGTGTGGGGGTGCATTTTCCTCAGTGCCGTGTGTTTGGAATTCGCAGGAGAACGGGGTGTCCCAGGAACACCTGGGAAGGCGGGGCCAACAGGGCCAAAAGGTAACCACGTGACAGACAGCAAAGACCCCTGGGCGGCCCCGGGTCTGCCTGCAGGGAAAGGAGAGAGAAACACCTGGGGGGTGGGGGCGGGGAATGAATGAGCAAAGGGAGGGGCAGGCGGAGGGAAGCGGCCAGAGAGACAGAGGGACCCAGAGGGCTCCTGCCACATTTTCCATTTCTGAGGCGCCTGTGGTAGGGGGTGGGGGGTGGGAGAAGGGTCCCGCGCTGAGCCCTGGGCCCAGGGACTGGGTATCAAGCCAGCTCCCCTCACCGGGCGGCCCCCGGGCCCCAGAGCGCCCTCCCCTGCGGGAGGCGCCCGCAGGTTCCTGCCTTCCTGAGCCCACGGCAGAGCGATGAGTCCCACGGCCCTTCCACGCACCTGCTGGAAAGCAGAGCAGTGGGGTGGTTTCCGGAGCAGGCGGTCCGTGCCCCGCCGACCCGGCGTCCTGGCATCAGGGTCCCGTTGTCCCGTCTTCTCCAGGAGACCGCGGGGAGACCGGGGCGCGCGGAGAGAAGGGTGAACGCGGAGAGAAGGGTGAGCCCCTCCCACCGTCCGGGGGCTCCCGGGCAGGCTCTGTGCTGGCCAGGTCTCCGCAGAGGCCTCTGTGACGCCCAGCATGGTCCCCTGGGGGAGGGTCTCCTGTCCCTGCCCCTCCAGGCAGCCGGTGGGGGCTGGGGGGCGTCTGCACCACGTGGTGTGGTTGCAGTCGGGGAGGGCCCCGAGCCCAGAGAGGACCCACGGGGTGGGCAGGCTGCCCTGTTGCGTGAACCTGGACGATGACCTGCTTGTTTTCTGATTGACGCCCATCCTAAACATATTTATAAAAAATCTAAAACACCAATCCAGAAGAACCTTTGCACCCCGATGTCCACAGCAGCACAATTCACAACAGCCATGTGCTGGAAGCAACCCAGGTGCCCATCAGTGAGTGAGTGGACCCCAAAACTATGGTACATTCACACAATGGAATTCTATGCAGGAGAGAGAAAGGAGGCGCTCCTACCCTTCCCAACAGCGTGGATGGGACTGGAGAGCATTGTGCTCAGCGAAACAAGCCAGGCAGTGAGAGACAAATACCATGTGATCTCACCTTTAACAGGAACCCAGTCAACAAAACAGAGAAACAAGCAAAATATAACCAAAGACACTGAAATAGGGGACAGGCTGACAGTGACCACAGGGGAGAGACAAGAGGGAATTTCAGGGGACAGTGGGAAGGGTTTGCAGGAACAAGTATGAAGGACACATGGACAAAAACTAGGGGGAGGGTGGTAATGGGAGGGAAGTGGGGAGGGTGGGAGGGTGGGCTGGAATGGGAGTAAAAGGGAGAAAACTGTACTTGGACAAGGATTAAAATAAAATTTTAAAAAATCTGAAAAGGCAACAGATCTGCCCACAAGTACAAAGTGCAAGGCCGGGGCACAGAGCCACATGCCCGCCCCCGGCACTGTCCCCCCCACAGACTCTGGGGGAGACAGGGCTGAGCTCAGGTGGACCAGGACAGCCCCGGACGAGACGGCCGTACCGAGGTGCGGTCCCTACCTTGAGGGGCAGGGCTGACCGTCGGCCCCAGTCCACCTGGGACTCGGTGGCGCCGAGCGCACGCAGGCGTGGTGGCCTGGCACCCCGGAGACAGCGTCTGAGACCCGCTCGCTAGGAGAGGGGCTGGGGGTCCGGGAAGAGCTTTGTCTGTTTGGGGTCCGTGGAGCCACGAGGGCAGAGGAGGACGGGGACCTTGATTTCTAGACGTGTGACATGCGTGTCCTCTCTCACAACCCACAGGAGAGTCCATACAAGCCCTGTCCTGTGCCACAGGTGACTGACCCGGCCCTCACCTGGTATCTGAGCTGGACCTGCTCCCGGCTGGGGGCGGGCGACCAGAAGGCAGCCTCGCAGGCGGGCGGGCAGGACCCGGAGGGACCACACTCACGTTCACTCCTTGGCCACTCGAGGGGCAGGCAGCTCGTGCTCAGAGAACCTGGTGTAGCCCAGGGAGTTTTCCTGGTGGTAGGGACCCCGTTCCCTAGAAGGCCCAGACCCTGGGGACCAAGATGGGCGCGCCTGGGGGTAGGGGTGCCCTTGGGTGCCAGGCTACATCAGTCCCAGGCCTTGGAGCCCTCCCTGCCCATGCAGACGCCCACCCCCCCTGTTTCTCCCCCGCCTCGTCCCCCAGCCCCACCCTGCCGGGGCCCTGCCCCAGCACCCACCTCCCAGTCCCCTCCCAGGACCTCGGAACTGCAAGGAGCTGCTCACCAGGGGGCACCTCCTGAGCGGCTGGCACACCATCTACCTGCCCGACTGCCGGCCTCTGGTCGTGCTCTGTGACATGCACACGGACGGCGGGGGCTGGACGGTGAGTGTCCCGGGTCAGGGCGGCTGCGCAGGCCGGAGTGGGGGGCCGCTGTGTTGGGGGGACTCCCGCTCTCTAGCCTCCGTCCCACTGTCCAGCTCCCAGCTGTCTCGGCTTCTGCCCCCCATTCACCAAGGACAGAGAGAGCCAGACAGTGGGGCGAGGCCCGGGGGAGGCCCCGGCCGCTCCAGCTGTGCAGCTTGGGGCGTGCTCCCCACCCTCTCTGAGCCTCCACTTCCTCCTGAGTCACCAGTGGGCACCGTGTGAGCGCCCGGGGTCTGTGCTGAGGCGCAGGTGGCCTCTTGCTGGCGGTGGGCGGCACCGACCGACTGCGGGCCGCCCCTGCCCTCCCGCCCCACAGGTGATCCAGCGCAGGAGTGACGGCTCCGTGGACTTCTTCCGGGACTGGGCCGCGTACAAGCAGGGCTTCGGCAGCCAGCTGGGGGAGTTCTGGCTGGGCAACGGCAACATTCACGCCCTGACTGCCCAGGGTAGGCCCGGGGCCGGCCCTTCGAGGTCTGGGGCCCCGAGACCCCCCTGCCCCTGACCTTGGCCCGGGGCCACCCTGGAGCGGGAGACAGCCGCTCCCCCGACACACGTGCCTGCTGGGACCCGCTGGGGCCCACGTTGTCTTAGACGCTGAACGCCCACATCAGAGCAGGTGGATTATCGGGGTTCAGCCCGACACCCAGCCCTGACCTCACCCCTGCTGCTGCATCACGTCCCCTGAAGTCGGGGCTCAGGCTCGGGGAGGCTGCCCCCATCCCGTCCTGCCAGCCCCCAGGCGACCCACCTGGCTGGTCTCGGGCCAGGACAGCGTTTGGCCCGCTGGCTTACCTGCCGGGGCCACCCTGTAGCTGGGCCCGCCCTCTGCTCCCTCCCTGCCGCCCTGTGGCCCTGTCCCAAGCCGGCGCTCCCACACAAAGGGTAGAGCATTGAGCAACGTCACAGCCCGCTGCTGGACGGACCATGCCGTGAGCCCGGGTAGGGCCCTGGGGGATGGATGAAGGACCCGTGGGAAGGGCGTTTCCGTGCCCCTGACTAGCCCAGGACTTTCTCTGTGACCCTGAGGAGCTTCCCCTCGGATGCCGAGTGCCCAAATTCCCTAAAAGCGTAGCCAAGCCCCCGAAGCAGAGGGTCCCCGCTGCTGGCGCCTGACCGCCTCTGTCCACAGGAACCAGCGAGCTCCGCATCGACCTCGAGGACTTCCAGGGCGGCTACCATTTTGCCAAGTACCGGTCGTTCAAGCTGGGGAGCGAGGAGGAGAAGTACAAGCTGCTGCTGGGTGCCTTCGTCCAGGGCAATGCCGGTGAGCGCCGGCCGGGCAGGGGCGCTCGGGGGGGGGGCGGGGGGGGGGCCTGCTCACTCTAGAGGCCCCGGTCCTCCGGGCGATGAGGGGCGGTGGCTTGTCCTCCCCCTGGTTCCTTCACCCACACGTTGGGACAACACGGCCCCCACCTGCTCATCCTCACGAGGACGACACAGGTGGGGAGCCCAGTGAGTGGGGGTGCCGTTCTCAGCCACCGTCGGGGTGGCGGTGGGAACGGACCAGGAGTCGGCCCATTCTGTGGTGGGGGGCGCGCAGTGTGGCCCCTCCTTTAAAGTGGCAGGGTGTCCACCAGCCGGCGGGACATCGGGCTGGGGGGCTTGGAGGCCGCCGTGTCAGCAGAGCGGGGGGATCCCTGGGGCCACATCAGCGGCCCCCTTGGACTTTGTGGGGCTCGGCCCGGTGCCCAGGACCCCCCCCGACCCTGCGCTGTGTGTGACACCCCCGCCCTCCCCTCTCGCAGGCGACTCCCTGACGCAGCACAACAACACGGCGTTCACCACCAAAGACCAGGACAACGACGAAAATACTTCGAACTGCGCCCAGCAGTACCAAGGAGCCTGGTGGTACAAGAACTGCCACGTGTCCAACCTGAACGGCCGCTACCTCGGGGGTGGGCACAGCAGCTTTGCGAACGGCATCAACTGGCACTCGGGAAAAGGGTACAATTACAGCTACAAGGTGTCGGAGATGAAGGTGCGGCCCGCCTAGGGCCAGGGGCCGCCCAGCGCGGCTTCCACCGGGTCCCACACCCGCACGAGGGAGGGGAGACGCATCCCTGGTCATTATCCACGCAGAAACGAAGAGCTTCGTCCCGTTCCCCGGCCCCCCTCGGGGACCCTCAGCCTCGCGCCTTCAACCAGCGCCCAGCCCTTCTCCCCCGCCTGCCTGCATCAGAGCGGCCGGTACAACCCCCCCGCCCCCCCGCCACCCCGCGGGCTCGCCCACAGCACCAGCCCTCAATAAAGGCGTTGGCTCCCTGCACCGGCCCCGTCGTGCATTGCATCGGCTGGTCCCTGGTCGTGGGTCCCTCTCTGCGTACCTATCCACGCCCCTCTGTGACGTGGCCTAAGGCCAGGTGGTCTCAGCAGGAGGTATCTGGTGGTCTAAGGCATCAGCACAGCAGGGCCCGTGGTACCTGCGTGCCAGTGAAGTTCAAGGACACACAGCCACCGTTGCTACACTGTGGCCTGCGGCTGCCTTCCAGCTGAGGGCAGAGCAGAGCTGCAGACACAAGGCTGATGTGGCCGCTGGACTGGGGTCCCCACTAGCCTGGCGTCCAGTCCCCGGCCCAGCCTGCCAGCCATGCCCGCTCTTCCCGTGGACCCCCGCGCCCAGGCCCTGCTTCCCCGGGGGGCCATTGGGCAAACACAGTCACTCCACGAGAAAAGGTTGGCTGCGTGCAGCTGCCTGAGATGTCGGCTCACGGTGGTGGGCTTGATCTCCGACCTTGAGTCAGGGCAGGATTGGCCCTGCTGAGGCGGGCCCGGCGGTGGGTGGGATGCATAAAACCAGTCCTAGTCGGGCGTTGCTAGGGGAGGACCGCTGGGCGGGAGGAACAATTTACCGCATGCAAGCACCTTCTCCTACCTCCCCCACCCCGGGGCTTCGCCTGGTGCACCAGGTTCTCTGCCCGGTGGAGGGGACACGGGGCCTGGACACACGGAGCTTCCTTCCACCCTCCCAGCACCCCGGATCCCCGTCATCCCAGGGATAAGAGGGGGCTGAGGGCAGGTGGGCGGGTTTGCAGCCTCTTTCAAGCACGGTCCCCACTGGGGTTCCTTCTCACCTTTTACAGAGGACAGCTGTCAGGCAGGCAGGGAAACCCAACCACAGTCTCAGGGGAGTCCCTGCCATCCTGCCCTGTGACTGGGGAGACGAGAGAGCACGACCCAGCAACTGCGAGCGAAGAATCCCAGGGAAGCTCCTGATTGGCTGGGCACTAGCCAATCATCATGATGGAGGGAAATGGGGGTGGTGCTGCCGGGCCAGCACAGGGCACCTTGAGCAAGGCTCAAGCAGGCCGGTCGACAGGTCCCTTCTGCCTGGAACTGTCCCCACGTCAGCAAAGTTCCACGTCCCAGAAACCCTTCGGTCCTTTGCAAACCAGATGGTGGGTCACTGGACAACTCAAGGCTCCATCTAGAAACTTCCAAGTTGAGCGAGTCGGGTGGGGAAGTTAGAACCTGCGTCTCCAGCATTTCACCGGGTGGTTCCCCACGCGGCGCCGTGAGCAGAGCCGCTGCAGGAAGGAAGGACCAGAAGGAGGTGCCACAGGGTCAGAGGGCGGCCCGTGGTTTCTCCGCAGCGTGGGAACCCGCCCGAGTTCCCGGTGAACCAGGAACCGCCGCGGGAGAACCGGAGCCCCTGCCGGCCTGGCCTCTCAGGGGCGCCAGCTTCCTCGTTCCAGGGCGGCGGCCCCGGGCAGCCCAGCTGACATTTGAGGCCACACATGCTTCAATATCGGCCACCGCAGTGTCCCCACTCGGACTAACTCCTAAGGGAAGTGGGGAGCCGTCACAACAGCCCACCCCCCCCCCGCCCGGGGGAGGTAGTCCCGGGTCCAGGGCAGCCCGGACGCCGGGCACCTCAGTTCCTCCCCCGCCGGACCGGGACCCCGCGGGCCCCGGCTCCCCTCGACCTGCACAGACAGCAAGGGGAGGACGTCTCGGCCGCCCTGGTCCCCGGGAGCTTGCTCATGGCAGGAGTGGCCCCGGGGGTCAGCTGGGCACGCTTCGGACACGAGGGGCTGCGGAACCGAAGCCCCCCCATCCCGCCGACCGCACCATCCACAGGCAGGTGTCGACCCCGCAGCAGAAGGAACACCCACAATGACGCGGCGGCAGGAGCTCCCCGCCCCCCGAGTGCCGGCTGGGGCGGCACCGATACCCTCACCGTCTCCTCGTCCTGGAAAGCTGGGGGGTGAGGGGGGGTCTCTTTCTGCCTCGTTCATTCGAGGGGCCTGAGACAAGGGAAGGGCTCCGACTGCAGCTTTGCAGGAGGAAGACCCTGCCTTCTCCAGGTCGAGGCGCTGTCCCCCCACCCAGCACCCAGGGCCCAGCACCCAGCACCCAGCACCCTCACCAGGCGCTCTCCTGGGAGGCTCAGATTTCAAATTCGTCTCGCTTCCTCCAGCGAGATCTCTCTCGTGTGGCTGGGCTGAGGGGATGCCGGAGGTCACTTGATCAAAATAATTTGCATTCCCTCTCAAAGATCGCTGAGCTTCACCATCCTGGGAGGGCTCCCCCTCCTTTGGAAGGCACATCGCCACTAAATGGGGGGAGACGATGGGGGATGCCCCCCCCCCAGGCCGATGGCCCCTCCCCTTCAGCTGGGACAGCAGGGCCTGCAGGGGGTGTTCGGGGGTCTGGGACGCCGCCCGGCCTCATCCTGCAGTGTGAGCTGGGGGTGTTGCTGGTGGTCCCGGCGGGGTTGGTCCTGGGGGGCCCTCCCCGTGGTCTCCCCGGTCTCTCTAGGGTGGGCCACTGTGGGTGGGGACCTGGGCCGCACCGAGCTACCTGGGGTTGACAGCGACGGATGCCGTCGGAGCGCAAACCTGACAGGGACCAGCTGAGGCCCCGCCCATCACTTCAGAGTCTTCCCGCCCCGCCCACGGCGTCCAGTCCGGCCCTCGAGCCTCTTCAGCTGCCACGGGTCCGCGTGCCCCGGGGAGGCCCCCCCACCCTGCTTCCTTCTCACCGCTCGGGGCGGGAGGGGCGGGCCTGGACTTGCTCACAGGAGGGCGGGATTGGGCGCTGGGCTCTGTCACAGGCCAATGGGGAGGACACAGGGGCCCCACGGGCGGTCACGCACCGGGTCTCCGCCCACCTTTCAAGCAGGTGCTACCATCAGCCCCACTTTGCAGGCGGCAAAACCGAGGCTCCAGCCGGGGAGGCTGTTTGCCTGGCGCCCCCTGAAATGCAGCCGCCACGGAGCTCAGGGACCCGGTGTGGGGGCCAGCTCGTGCGGCCGGTCTGGGAGGCACCTGCCTTGCCTCCCTGGGCCTCCGGCCGGGTGACGGGACAGTGGACAGGGGAAGGGCCCCAGTGGGACCCCGGTGACTCGGAGTGTCCACCAGCACAAGCGGGGACTGTCCCGCACGCTCTGGGGGCCCTTCTTGTCCGCGGATCATGTGGCGGGAGGTCACTCGCTTGTCAGTGACCATGTCAGGACCTTGGCCGCACGTACCTGTGACAGCCCCAGACGGGAAAGAGTGGGGGCCCCAGGACATGTCAACAGGGCCGGGTCCCCGTCACCCCGCCCCCCACCGATTCCCTGTGGGACTCCCTGCCAGGAGTGAGCAGGAACTCCCCACCGAGACAAGTCTGGGGGCATCCACAGGACCCCTCCTTTGGGACAGGTTTCCGGAGGGGCTGAGCACACTGGGCCGCCGGCCAGGGAGGAGACAGACAGTTTCCGTCCCTCTGGGCAGCGGCCTGAGAGCCTTTGGGTGCCCCCAGGCCCCACCCCACCCTGTCGGGGCCACAAGGCCTCGGCCGGCAGAAGAATCGCTTTTCCACGCCCACCCTTCCACTCCCCGTCCGGCGTGCGCGCCGGGTCCGGCCCTGCCTGAGGGGCTGCAGGCACCGGGAGCCGGCCGGCCCTGCCCCGCGGTCCCCGGCCAGGTCTTGGTGAGCAGTGGCACTGGAGGTCTGGGCGGGGACCCCACCGCCGGGGGACCTGGACCTGAGTTTTTGTCTGGGGGGGGAGGAGGCTGCGGCAGTCCCGGGGGCTCCGGAGAGGCCCCGTGAGGACAGGTCCAGGGGACAGCCGCGGAGCCAAACACGCCGACGGGACAGCGGCCGCTGTGCCCGGCGCTTCCCAGCTCCGGAAGGGCAGCAAGGGGTCACCCGCTGGAGAAGGACAACGGGGTGCAGGCCGCCCCCCCGCACCGAGCCGAAGCCCAAGTCCGGGCCTCGGGGACAACACAGGGCCCCTCCCAGAGCCCCCGCCAGGGTGGGGGAGGCGCTGATGTGACCCAGCTGAGCGTCCCCACCGGGGGGGGGGGCGGGGGGGGGGCAGCAGAGCTCCGAGCTTGCCCTTCCCGGCGAGCACGCCGCCGTCCTCTCCTCCACGTTCAGCGACCAACGAAAGCACCGGCTCTCCGGGGCTCGCCCCAGCGCACGCCTGGGTGCCGGAGGGGAGACCCCCTCGTGGGGGCCGAGGCTCCGCTCCCCGAGTCCCAGGACGAGAGAGAGCTTCTCCTGCAGTTCTGAAAAGCGTGCCTGCGGGCAGGCACCGGGCCTGCCGTGGGCAGCCCCTGACGGCTTCCCGGAGGCAGGGACGGCGGACTGGCCAGCCCCCCAGCGGGACCATGCTCCCTGCCCACTGGGCGCCCCCATCACGGCACCCCATCCCACCCCGCACACCAACCAGGCTGCTCAGATGACCCCGTGGTTCGGCCGCTCATGGGAGGGAGGGCCGCGGGGAGGAGCCTTATTTTTGCCAGTCCTGCTTTCTCGTATTTTATCGTTCTGCGGCGTCGGATTCCAGTTCCTTTTTCTTGCAAATAGAAGACACCATCGGGACAACCCTGTGTCCCTCGGCCCCAGAGGTCGACTTCTCAACAAGCCAGCGTTTGCTCCGTCGTGGGCAGGGCGCGAGGGAGAGAGGACAAAGTCCAGCTTTCGGCAGGACATCGGAGCCTGGCTGGTCCCCGAGGTAGGAGGGGCGAGGCTGCGTCCCGGCCCCAGAGCCGCCGCCCTGCCCGTGCGGGGATGCAACCCCTGCCCCGGCCCGAGCCCTGCCCAAGTTCACTGCCGTGGGTGCCTCCCCCGTGCAGACCAGATGGGACCTGCTGGGCCCCGGGGCTGGGCAGGGGGGCTGTGCACCCGCCAGCTTCCGCTCAGTGACGGGGACCGAGGATGGGACACTCGAGTTGTACAGAAACACCAAGTGGAGGGGGCTGCCGGAAGCAGGGCCCCCCGGACCGCTGCAGGGGCTGGGGGTGGGTGACGGAGCTGCCCTGCATCCCCCCCGCCCCACCCGTGAAGGCGTCTCCCGCCATCGCCCCGCACCCCCTGCCGTCCGGGCCCCTGGGCCTCCCCGCACGGCGTCCTCTGCCGACTGTCCTCCAGCCTCAGCTGAGCGCGCTGCTGGGGGCGGGGGCGGGGGCGGGCTGCGCCTGCCCTGAGCCCACCTGCACTCACTGATCGCGAAGGAGCGAACAAATGAACGAACAAACGCCGGCCAGAGGGACGCCCCTCCCTGGGCCCTGACAGACCGGGCGTCCGCTCCGCCGGGGCAGAGGCCACCCTGAGCGCTCGGGCCCGGGAGGGGCGTCTCCTGCCCTCGGCCCCCATCGGCCCCCCATCGGCCTGTGTCCCACAAGGAGGCGACTCTGAGCCGCACACAGCGTCTGATTAAAACCAGAATTCGGGTTTTCACGGAGACACTGAACGCGCCCTCAGCTCTCGGCCGCTGGGCGTGGGCCCGTGGCTCCGGGAGGCTGGGCGGCCTGGCCGGGCGCCTTTGGCCCCCACGCCTGCCCTCCGGACTCTCCCGACCCTCAGCGGGGAGGGCCGGCCTATGGTGGTCCCAGAGCAGGTCCGGTACTGACTCCAGGAGCCAGGGCGGAACCGTTTATCAAACAATTAACGGTGTCGGCAGGGCCATTATTGAAATGGCCAGCCACACGTGTAATCAATCCTTAATGCAACAATAATTGGACTTCCCAGTCGATGATTGCCCAGCCTCGCCCAAAGCCTCCCTGGAACAGATGATGCGCAGCCCGGCTCCCGCCCGCAAGGCCCAGCGAGGCGGCCGGTCCTGGCCCAGGCGGTCCCGGGGCAGGCCCCGCAAGGCTGTGGGGAGGAGCGCCAACCACGCACACGGCGCCCGGCGTGCCCACGGCTGCCCGCCTACCCGCCGAAGAGCACGGAGCCCTCCCAGACCCACGCCTGCCCCAGGACCGCCCTGGCCGCCTGCAAGGGGTAGGGGGGGCGCTTGGGACAAGGCCTCAGGGCACCAGAGCACCGAGTTCGCCCCCCCCCCCCGTGCAACCAGCGCTGATTCTTGGCTGCCCCACCTGAAGGGAGGGCGTGGGGGGCACTAGGCCCCCCGGGCGGCTTCCCTCCCATAGTCGGGTCTGGGCTAGGAGAGGGAGGAAGTAGCCGGAAAGGGATCCGAGCCCAAGGGTGCTCACGCTGCTTCCCTCCTGGGCGCTCCTCTGGACCACAGCCCTGCCGTGGCTCGCCATGGCCGTGACTCACTGTGGCTCACCGTGGCCCTGGCTCCCTGTGCGAGAGGGAGCCTGGCGCACCCTCAGCCGTTTCCTGACTCTGACACCCTTACCCACCTTGGCGCTCCTACTCCCTCCCGGGAGAGAGCTTCCTGGGCCTCTTTAGATCCTGGGGGCGTGTCTTGTCCATCTGTCTGTCTTGTCTGTCTGTCTCGTTCTTGAGCTCTCAGCACGCAGCTGCCTGGCTACACGGGGAGGGGCAGACAGCACCTCCCTGGAGGACTCGTGCAGGGCGGGGGCGCGGAAGCCCCGCCCCCTGCCCACCGGGGACCGCCTCCCACCCGGAGAACCCAGGGCCGTTTGGACCTGCTCCCCCTTCTCTCTCCACAGGACCCTGCAAACACACCGCTCACAACCCAGCTTCCAAAAGTGTGCATACACCTCGCGGATAATCGCAGTGACGGGACCCCAGCTGCTCGGGCCCAGGCAGCGGTGAGCGCCCCGCAGCACGTCACGGCTGGAATCTACGAGCTGATTGCGAGGCGCGCCTGGGGTCCCTCCGCCGGGGAGGGCGGCGGCCGGGGCCACTTTCCGCTCCGCCCCGCCCCCCGGGCTGAGCCGCCGCCGCGGGCGCCGGAGGTGGTGGAGAGCGTGTTTCCAGAGGAACGTTCTCCAGGCCGGAGCAAATTAAAAACTCATCTGGCTTCCGGCCAGGAGGAAGCAATAAGAGCCTCCCGAGACGACCAGCAAAAAACACCCTCCACAAAACACAAAGACACACTGTAGCAACCGTGGCCTAACGCCGTCTCCGACTTCTCGCAACAAAATCAACCTGCCCCGAAGGAGGTGAACAAAGGAAGCAACAAGCCCTGTAGGTGTCCGGCTTGTTCTAGAAAGCTCCCAGGCTGCAGCGAGAGAGGCCGGGGGGAGCCGAGGTCTCACAATGCCAGGGGAACACTAGGGCAATGCTGGGGGCTCCGGGAGGCCCAGGGCCGAGTCCACGGAGAGTTCCGGAAGCCCACGTGACTCAGCGCCCACCTGTGTGGGACCCACCGGAGCCCAGGGAGATGCCGCCACCAAGAAGGCAGGTCCGGGGACAGTCCCGGGAACCTGCCCAGGGCCGGGCCGTTCGCACCAGCCAGAGCGTGAGGCCTCCGGCGTCAGAGCCAAACCCCCCCAATGAGAAGCCCACCTCGCTTTGGGTGGGCAAACAGGCCGCACCCGGCAGACCCCGGCTTCCGACAGGCGCCCGTGAGCCCGGAGGGCAGGAGCAGCGAGAAGGAGGGGGACAGGGAGGGGCGCACCGGGCTCCCCTTGTCCAGAGAGAGCTGGTCTGGCCGCATCACGTACATGACAAAGACGGTCGCGAGGGAACTCTCCCCAGGGACAAACGGGACGACTTCTCTCGTTCCGACGCTGGAGTCGGTTCCTGGTGGCAGCGACAGCCCAGCACCGCCGCCACCGAGCGAAGACGCAGCCTCGGAGGCACACGGAGCCAGTGGGGGGGCCCGCGGGGGCGGGGGGCCAGGGGCCGTGGGCTGGCCGCTCCCTGGAGCTGGGCAGCCGGCCGCCCACAGGGGTCTGTCCGGGGCAGCCTCAGGCCCACCTCGGCTGGCGACAGAGGGGCCCCTGGCCCACCGTCCAGGGGCGGGCAGGGACGGCGCATCAGCAGCTGCTTCCCCCTCCCCCTGGGCAGCATTTTGGAGCAGGCCAACACCCCCACCCGGCTGGAGTCCTGGAGCCCCGAGCGCCACCTCCCCTGGGGTGAGGAGGGTGTGAGCAGGGGTCACCTGTGGGGGCGTCACGGAGAGGGGGACCCTCGGATGGGCGTGGGAAGGGGCTGGCGACTGCGTTGAGGTGGGTGGTGCCGACTCACCAGGACAGGGTGCGGGGGGGCAGGGGGGCTGTCCCCTGACCACGTGGTTCGGCCAGAGTCTCCGGAAGTTTCCATCCGATGCTGACGGTCCTCATCCCGAGTTTTCCCCAGAGTGTCCGACTGTTCGTGCAGACAGACCCGATTTCTCCCGAGGCCCCCCTTCCAGTGGCCTTGCGGCTCCCTCCTTGAGGGGTGTGTGCTGCTTCCCAGCCCCCCACTTCTGGGGGGGCCTGGAGACCTGCCCTGACCAGTAGGAGGCGGGGGACCAGCTGTGGGACGAGTGGGTCTCTCCCTCATCTCGCTGACCGGAGACATGGAGGGCCCAGCTAATGGCCAGTCCCCCCGCCGGGGGTGACAGGCTGACCGGGGCCCTCCGGACCACCAACGGCCAGGAGCCTGCGGATGCTGAGGGGTCCCCGGGTGGGGCCAGCAGAACCACCCGGCTGACCCACCACCACACTGCGAACAAGCAAAATGATCTCTGTTTCAAACCCTGGCATGAAAGCCACCTCCTCCAGGAAGCTTTGCTGGACTTGCCCCTGCCCGCCCCAACACGCTGTCTCTCCTCCCCCTCGGCTCCTCTGCGTCCTGGTGAGACCCGCACTGTTTGCTGGTGAATTCCTTCTCGCCCGAGTTGCCTTCGCTCCCGCTCCCGGGGCCTGCGTGTCAACTCCACGCTACCCTCAGAACAGCCCCGGGTGGGCCACTTCTGCAGAGCGGGGACTCGGGGGATGGCTGCTGGCCCTGGCTCGCCCTCTCTCCAGCCCCGGGGGGGCCCACCTGAAGCGCGGGGGTGGGCGTGCCCTCGCTGCAGGAATGCAGCAGTGGGAGGTGCAGCTCACACGGTCCGTTTGTTTGCACGCGAGGTGAGCGGGGGGGCCCGACACGGTGCGTGTGGGCGGTGCCCCTGTGTTTCGCGCGTGGCTTCCCGGGGCGGGGTGGGGGGGGGCAGGGGCCCCGGTTCTCACTGCTCCCAGCTGTCACTGCAAATCATCCCGGCACTCGGCTTCCGCGGTGACATTTCAGCTCCTTCACCAAACGACGCCTACGGCGCCCTGGCACGCACAGCCCCGGCTGGCAGAGACGCCGCGCAGAGCTCCGGGGAGAGTGACAGAATGAGGGTCCCCAGAGAAAGAACAGAAGGGCGTGGGCAGAGGCCCCGGGGTCAGAAGGGCAGTCTCTGGAGGGAGCCGGCTGCCTCCGCCAGGGAAGAGGGGCCGCCTCCTCCTGGTGTGGCGTGGCCCCCCGGGCCTGCCCCCGCTCCAGGACAGCCCAGGAAAAGCCGCGGGAGCCCAGAGGGGCGTGAGGAGGCGGGAGAAGGCACGGGTGCGCAGCTGCAGCGGCGGCCCCGCGGGGAAGGGGCTGTGATGTGCCTGCCCCGCCTCCATCCGGGCCCGGGGTGTGAGCCCTGTGGCCGGCAGTGGCGGCAGGTGTGGGCATCATGCCACCTCTGCCCCCGGGGGCCCTGCCGGGTCGGGGCCGCCGCACACAGGGGCAAGGCGGGCATTCCGTGCTCTGGGGCCAGTCTGTGCTCCCCGCCGGCCAGGAGGCGGCCCCCCCCTTCCCCACCAGGAGGGGCAACTCCCAAACCCGACTTTTGGGGAACCGCTGACCCCCAAGTCCCCAGCCCGAGGGGCCACCCCCGGGGTTTCCAGGAGCTGGGTGGCTGGCTTTCTCCACAATGCTGCAGACCACCGGAGACCCCAGCAGGCCCCTCTGCCGCCACTTCAGAAAGACGCGTGCCCTCGGCCGGTGGCACCCAGTGCCCCAACACGCCAGGCTGTCCCGGATCAATCCCCCGGATGCGCCCGCTTTACGAGGAGGAGGGGCTGGGGCACAGAGGAGTTCAGTCACAGGCCAAGGACGCGCAGTCGGAAGGGACAGGGCCCTCACCCCCCCCCCCCCTCGCTGAGGCCTCCTCTCCGGCAGCTTCTCGCTGTGACATCCCGGCACCGGGCCGGGCGGAAGGCAGCGAGCATTTCTGGGCCCCGGCCCCTCCCTCGCCCCCCGTAGTGGGGGGTCGGGGGCCCAGAGGCGTCCCTTGCCGGTCCTCTGAGCTCTAACGCCGCGAAGAAGGAGCGCCGGCGAAGGTTTGCGCCGACCGTCGTTTTGCCGTTGCAGCCGAGACTTTTGGAACCTCCGACCTGCTTCGTCCTGCTCGGGAGGCGGCACAGCTGAGCGCCCGACACGCAGCAGCGTTGGCCGCCGTTCTGATGAGCAGGGACTGGGGACGGCCCGGGGGCCGCTGTGGGGGCTACAGGGGCTCGCCTGCCGGCCTCCCGTCGGCGGGCGCCGCCTTGTGCAGGGGCCACACGCCTGCCCCTGCTCGGTGGACCCCGAGTCGGGGGAGGTAGCGATGGGAGATGGGAGGGAGGACGGGGCTGCTGCTTCAGGGGCCTCCCCAGGGCCCCGGGGAGTGGACGGGCCCTGAGCGACAGCCCATGAGGCCAGCCTAGGGGTCATGGTCCTTGTCCGGTTGCCCAGGACAGTGGCTCTGAGAGGCACGGGACTCCCGGAGGCCACAAGCCAGGGGGACAGAGGCCAGGTGGGCCCACGCCAGGGCTCGGCTAACCCTTTGCTCCCCCGCCAAGGGGCCTGGCACGCGGCCTGGGAGCAAAGGCAGGCTGGCATCTGCGGTGTCTTGGCTGATCCGCAGGAACCAGGTGCCACCCAGAGCTTCCCAGCACAGCTGTCCTTGGCTGAGGCCAGGGGGGCCTGGTGCAGGGGACGCAGCCCTGCTGGGTGGGACATCCCATCCCTCCGGCCCTCGACCCCCCCTCTTCTCACGGCGGACCCTCACTGAGGACCGGCCGGGCGCGGGCACCGCGGGGACGCCGAGTGGCCAAAGCCTACTGAGTCCTGGGCACCCCTTCCTGGACGGAGTCAGTGGTTGGCTTATTTCACAGACGCCCCCCACCCCCAGGGGCCAGGCACTGTGCCCAGGGCACAGGGTCCCCGCCCTCCCAGGGTGGACGGCTGGCGCACAGGCCGGGGCCGGGGGGGAGGACGGGGGCCAGGAAGTGCCGGTGCAGCTGAGGCGCTCGGGCGTCTGAGTCGGACCCGGGCTGAGCGGAGGTCAAGGCTGAACACGTGACCAGGGCTCAGTTAGACCAGAGACGGCAGAGGGCCCCGCCCTGCGCAGCTTTGGGGGCAGCCCCGGAAGTGGGTCAGCACGCGGGCCTGACCACCCGCCAGCCGTGTGAACTTGGCCCTTCCCGTCCCCACCTCCTGCCACTCACAGGTGCGGTGGCGTGCCCCGAGGGCCCAGGCCGCCGTGAGCATCGGACGGAATCCCAGCTGACGAAACTGTGTGGGTGTGGCCCCCAGGCGTGGGGAGCCCCTGATGGGTGGAGCCGGGGCCCTGAGGTGCCAGCAGAGGGGTGCCTTCCCCGGGGCTGGGGAGTGGGTGAGCCTGACCTGATGCAGGTCACACCTGGACCCTGACCCTTCCTCCGCCGGCCCAGCCAGGGTCCAAATCACCAGCAAGGTGCCCACACAGAGAACCCTGTGCCCTCCCCGGGGCCGCTGTGGGGTCCTCCCGGCTTCCCGCTGGGCCTCCTCAGTAACTTCACGGTGATGACTTTGGAGAGAAAAAAACGGAGCTGCTAATGTTTGCAAAATTCATCTCCAACTGTATTAGGAGGTGTTAATTAGAATGGCTCGGGCCCGTGCCGCAGTGAACGGAGCCAGATCAATCGGGTTTCTCAGCGAATTAAAGCCTCCCCTCCCCAATCCGTCCCCCCCCTCCTCCGGCTCCGCACTCCGGGAGCAGAGGGGCGGAGGAGGGAGCCCAGCTGTGTCCCCTGCAGGGGGGGGGCCTGGGCAGGGGGCTGATCCCCCGCAGACCGGCACAGGGGGCCTCCCCGAGGCCTGACCCCGGGGCCCGCCCTGGCCCCCTGCAGCCGGCACTTGGGAATGCCGGTTCTGTTCGTTTCCGGGGAACCCTAAAGACTACAGGGGTTCACCACATCCCTACCAGGTGCCCAGTGGTTGAGATCGAGGTGGATGGATGGGACACCTTGGGGGTGGGGTGGGGTGGGTGGGAGACGGGAGGATGGGAGGTGGGGGGCAGGTAGAAACGGGGCCGGGGCGGGGCGGGGGGGGAGGAGGGAAAGAGGCGGGAACAGTAAAGAAATGGGCGGGAGCTCACTTTCCAGGAAGAAGGCCTGTGAGGCCCATGGGGGACCACAAGCTGGAGGTGGGGTGGGGGGCCCGAAGAGGTGGGGGACGGGAGAGCTTTGCACAAGTGAGGGACCCCAGAGCACACTGGGTGGGGGCCGCCCAGCAGGCAGGGCCGGAGGGAGGGGCGGGGTGGAGCTGGGGGGTGGAGCCTCCCTAAGAAGCCGGGTGTTCCGGAGCTGGGGCGGAGCCTTCCGCAGGGGGGGCGTGGCCAGCCCCATGGTCAGCCCGCGCTGGGGGCTGTGCGCGAGGACAGCGCACCCCGCCCCCGCCATCCAGGCACTAGCTCCGGACGGCGGCCTGCTAAGGAGGGTGACGGGCCCGCATCCTGGAGATGGGCCGGCCGATAAGGACACTCAGGGCGTCGGCTGTGGGCTCGGGCACCGTCTCGCTGAGACAAGGAGGATGGCGTCCGACGGGGGAGGACAGCCAGGAGCAGGGATGGCCGGGAACAGTGGGAGCAGAGGGCATGGGGCCTGGCGATGCGGCGGCCACCGGGCAGCTTGTCACAGGCGGCGCGGACGGTGGAGGGGACAGAAATCCCGCCGCAACCACCGGTGCATCCCGGCCATGTGCTCGGGACACGGGCAGCTCCGAGACCCCGGCCCCAGCTGGCGCTGCTGCCTGTGCAGAGGCCTGGCGTGCGGTTCCCACGCGTGTGGAGGGAGGAGCCCCGGGGATCCAGACTGGAGGGGCCGACCGCACCCGCAGGGACTGGGAGCCCCGGCCGGGCAGCTCAGGTGGCTGGCGCGTCATCCGACACACCACGGCTGCAGGTTCGATCCCCGTCAGGGCACGTACCAGAGGCGACCGGCGAATGCATGGATAAGTGGGACGACTCGTGCTTCTCCCGCCCTCAGATCAATCAATAAATTAAAAAATTTTTACGAAGAGGGAGAGACTGGGAGGGCTTCCCCCGGGAGGGCGGCGGTGAGAGTGGAGGCTCAGGGCCTGTGGGGGTCTTCTGGGTCAGGAACTCCCAAGTGGCAGGACCCTCCCCCGGGGCCTCCGGCAGGAGCGCGGCCCTGGGACACCTGGACTTGGGATTTCCGGCCACCGGAACTGGGCGACAATAAGCTTCTGCTGTAAGTCACCCGTGACGGCGGCCCCAGGACACTGACACAGGGGAGAGAACCGGAGTGATCCCCCCCACAGAGCGCTCGGGACCCCCACGCGGTCATGGTCCCTTCCCTGGGGGTTCCTGGGAAGAGGAGCGCTTGACCTCACGCCGTGTCTCTGGATCCGGGCACAGCCCTGGGCTGCCAGGCAGGTGGGGGGGAGGGGCCAGGCCTCCCCTGCGTGGGGGAGGGGCTGCTCCTGCCCCAGCCCAAGCCCCAGCACCACCGGCCAGGCTCACAGGGAAAAGACCCCCTCCTCTCCCCGCCCCGCCCCCCACTGGGCCGGAGCAGCGCTGGGTGGGCGAGGGGGCCGGAGGGGCGGGGCCTACCCCCAGCCGAGGGCTGGCTTTCAAACGCTGTCATGTCATAACTGAGAAAATAATTTCCCCGGAGAAGCGTCCCGTCTACAGGGTACAGAATAATTTGTTATTTTGAAACTCCCTGCAAGATTTATTTGATTAAAAAACCATCAACGGGAGTTTTTAATCTGCACATTTGCAGAGAATTCTCGAAGCTTCCGTCTTAATAAAGCGGAGAGACGAGCTCGCCGCGGGCCTCGGATGGCGCCGTCCGCGCCCCCACCGCGTCCAGCCAGCCCCGCGGCCCCGCCACACGGCCCGTGCGCTCGGGACGGACCTGAGATGAATTCCTCACGGGGCACTGGACTGCGAGTGGTTTTTCTGTTTACTTATTCGGCTCTTATGTAAAAGACGGTGGTATTCAATCAAACCCCGGCCCACTGCAAATTACACTAGATAAACAGTGTGAAAATTCAATATGCTGTTGACTGTTTGTGTACGCACGCATATGCATGACTGATACATGTGTTTAAGAGTGGCAACCTAACTCATACTGTTAACTCTTTGTGGGCCGTCTCGTATTTCCAAGGGGTTGGCTTGGGGTTCAATTTTCTTTTTTTTTTTTTTAAGATTTTATTTATTTATTTTCAGAGAGGGAAGGGAGGGAGAAAGAGAGAGAGAGAGAAACATCAGTGTGCGGTTGCTGGGGGTTATGGCCTGCAACCCAGGCGTGTACCCTGGCTGGGAATCGAACCTGCAACACTTTGGTTCGCAGCCCGGGCTCAATCCACTGAGCCACGCCAGCCAAGGTAGAGGTTCAGAAAATTTTCGTGCGGTTGCAGTGGGGGGCGTGCCTTGTGGTGGGCTGTCCTCCGCTCGCTCCGCCCCCTCATCGCTGAGCCTCCGGGAAGGATATAACCTCCCCCTTCCGGGACCTTCCTAGCATCTAACGGGGGTGGCAGAGCCCCCCCAGGGCCACCCGCCACGTCCAGAAATCGTTCTGGTTGTCGCAGCGTCTGCTGGCGTCCGCGGGGCAGAAGCCAGGGCTGCGGCCAAACCCGGAAAAGGTCAACGAAGCAAAGCCAGCGGCGCAGCCGACTCCGGCGGCGAGGAACGGAGTGCTCGCCGCGTCTCGACTTGTCGCAGCACGAGCTCCCCGCCGCTCCCGCGGCCTGGAGGGTCTTGCCGCATGCTTGTTCCGTAGCCAGCAGCACCCCGTTCTTCCTCAGGACAAACCCCGGGGCCACCAGAGGAGGACTCCCCGCAGGGCTCCCGGGGCCCCCCGCCGCCCCTTCGGCGAGAGCGCCCTCCCAGGACGCGCCAGTGGGGCTCGGACGAGGCTCCAGTCTGCTCCTCCGATTGCTCCTGAGCCCCCAGGAGGCGTCAGCTCCGCCGTGTTTACTTCTGGCTCCCCAGGAGCCGTGCGAGAGCCAGAGCCTCGTGGGTCTGAGTGAAGGTTTGCTGGCTGGGCACACGGGTGGATGGGTGGTGGGTGGATGGGTGGTGGGTGGATGGTGGATGGGTGGATGGGTGGTGGATGGTGGATGGACACAGGATGGATACACTGAGGGACGCAGGAGTGGCCGGATGGGTAGTGCGCAGGTCAGGAGACCCAGCTGTATTCTTTTTCTGCCACCAAAGGGCTGTTGGACTCTTGAAAGCTCAAGGAGGCCCTCTGGGGCCCCTTCCTCACTGGACAGCCCATCTGGCGAGGGCAGGCGGTGTTCCCAAGCCGAGCTGCGCGGCCCCAGGGAGCTCCCTGGCGGTGACCGCAGGGCTGTCAGGGGGCGCGCCGGGTCCCGGGGGAAGGGCTGCCCCATCATACACAGAACTCCTCACTCACGCTGACTCACGTGTCAGATTGCCTTAGTTGCTTCGTGTGGGTAAACATTATACGGAACACACGCACACTGAAGAATTATATGTTGTTTTCCTAGGATTAAATTTTGAACAGACTCCCTGTAGTCTCCTGCGCTGGACCGGGAGACCCGAGGGAGGGAGAGGGAGGGTTTTCTCCGTCCTGTGCTGAGCCAGCCTCTGATGCAGGAATAGAACACCGCTGGAGGAAAGGACCCCCAGTCCCTGCGGCCGCCCCCCGCCCCCGGGGTCCTGTGAAGCTGGCAGAGGCACCGCCACGCAGGCCCCTCCTGCCCCAGATAGGGAGCCGCGCCCGGCTGGGCCTGATCCCTGAGGGTGTGACCCCAGCGCTGCGGCCCGCCGCCCCGTCCTGGTTCTCGGCTTCCTTTCACCAGCAGGCTCCCGCAGGCAGAGGAGGGGCCCCCGTCCAGGCCTTTTGAGGACAATCCCAGACCCCGTCTCCTGCAGCCGCCGCAGCGCGGCTTTGAGACGCAGAGCCGGTGACGAAGGGCCAGGCACACAGCACGATGCTCCTGGCGCGTCACGCTTTTCTGTGGGTTTTTACACGCCCCAGGAAACTGATGATTAAAGGCTGCCGGGGAAATCGCTGGCCCCCAGAAAGAGTTCCAGATGGAAGGTCAGGCGTGTGGGGAGCCAGCCGAGGCGTAGCAAAGGTGGCCGCCCGGGGCCGTGGCCGTAAGTGTGGCCGTAAGCATGGCCGGGAGGGGCTCAGCCTCCAGCACATCTATAGGAAACAGGGGATAGGCTGGCCCTCCCGCCCGAGTCTGAGGCTTCCCTACCCCACCTCGCAGCCACCCCTGGGTTTCTGGGGTCCGACTTTGCCCACTGGGGCTCGTCTCCTGTCCACCCAGGAAACGTCCGGTCCCTGCCCGACGCTGGAAGACACTGCCAGGGACAGCGGGATTTTCCCTTGGGTGGGAGGGCTGCGGGGGCTGGCCACTCCGGGGCAGGCGGCTCTGGGGTTCACCGGGACAAGGTGCACAAGTCCATCAAAGCCGTCCCCCCGAATGTCCTTCCCGCTTCGTGGAGGCAGCGGCAGTGCCGCCTGTGGTGGGGGCGGTGGCGGCAGAGACGGAAGGCACCAAACCCGGACGGCAATGTCCCGGCGGACGACTGGGACCGAATCCAGCTGGTTGGTGGCTCAGAGCCAGGGTGGGTGGGTGTGAGGGTCCCTCTGAGCCCCCTAAACATGCAAGTTCCTGGACCGCAGTGCTGGGTTGGAGGGCTGGGTGGACCAGGAGCCGTAGGTCATCCAGCGTGAGCTCGCCCAGGGACACTGCATCCCACGGCCCTCGGGGCTGAGGACCAGGCCCTCCAGCTGTGCCTCGGGGCCCTGCCCACTCTGTAGGTCTGAGCCCCTGGCAAACCCTCCCATGGGTGGGGGGCACCCGGCGCTCACCTGCAGGAAGCTGTCGACACCCGTGCCTCAGTGTGTCCAATGGGAATCTGCCCAATGGGGATCACGTGAGCACCTGCCGAACCGTGAGCATTGAACTTGGGGCCGGCGCGAGCACTCGCTCCATGCCACGGGACGACGGTGGCTGGGGCGCCGAGCCGGCTGCTGCGTGGGGTACGGCTCGGCCACGACGGGAGTGAAATCCCGCAGCAGGGGCGGTCCCCAAGGGCGTCACGCTCGGTGAGACCCTCAGGCGGAGACACACTGGCACCTCGAGGCCTCCCCGCGCCGTGGAGCCCAAAAAGCGAGACCATCGAGGACACACAGCGAAGGGACACGGGCCCACAGGACCCAGGCGGCCGGTGGTCGGAGCGGAGGGCCGGGGACGAGGGCCAGGAGGAAAACTAGAGGCTGAAGGAAAACACCCACCCGTAAGCAAGAACCAGCTCTCCTTTGCAGGAGAGACGTCTTGCGAGGGAGGAAGTGCTCATTTCTCAAAGGCGGTGGAAGTTTTACAAATACTGAATCCATCAATGGACGGGGTCGACGCAACGCTCCACCTTGCAGGCATGTAATTAAGTGTGCGCGTTAGAGAAACAAAGCGTTTCAGGCCCCGCGTGTGAGTGTGAGGAGACGCCCGGGGCGTGACGGGGAGCGGGAGAGGGGGCAGTGGGGGGGACGTGCCCCTCGGGGGCCCGCCGCCCTCGGGTGGGGGCGCGGGGGTGGGCGTGGATGGATACGAGCGGGGCTTTAACGACGCGCTTCAGACTAGTCTCAGAGTTTCAGAAGAGTCACACACACGGTGCAGAGTCCCCGCGGACCCCTCGTGGGGCCCCTCACGGGCCCTCTGCGAGCAGCTTGGGTGGCCCTGGTCCACGGGTCACGAGGAAGAAGCCACCCTAATACAAGGCACCTGGGGACCCGACTTCAGACGTCAGTGGGGACCCCCTGAAGCCCTTCTCTGTCCCAGGAGCCGCTCCAGGGCCCGCCAGGGGACCCACCGGGAGTCCCCGTGGGCTCGTCCGGGCTGGCACTGTGTCTCAGGCTGTCCTTGTTTCCGATGACCTTGTCGGGGATTTCACAGAGCACCCCTCCACTGACACGGGTCTGACCTCGTTCTCGGGTCGGTGGCTTTGGGGTGCCGCCCCGTCTCCTCAGTCCCCAGAGTGTCCGGGAGCGGGGTGTTGGGCGGAAGACCGGAGGGGAGGGGCCTGCCTCGTCACACCCTGTCAGGCCTGGCTGCAGTCCCCTGCGGCCACCTCTGCTGTGGACCCCGGCCACCTGGCCCAGGCCGTTGTGCCCCGTGTCCCCTCCTGTATCTCCCCACAGGGGTGCACTTCGGGGTCAGCGCTTTGTGCAGGCCCAGACCCTCGGGGCCCTCCCCCGGCCGGGAGTCCCCCGGAATGCCGCGTGTGTGAGACCCACTTCCTGCCTGTTGCCTCCTCACGAGATTGCACACGGGAGCGCACGTGGGACCACCGCCCACGAGGACCCTCTGAAGGGTCCGGGAGCCCCTCCCGAAGAATAGTGAGGAAGTGGCGGCATCAGCATCCTGGGCGGCTGCTGCCAGCTGACCTCGCCCTGGCCACTGCGGCCGCCTGTCCCTCGGGCCCCAGGCCTCCCTCAGGGGCACGGGGGTGAGACCCATGGGGCTCGGACCCCGGCTTGGGAGGCCCAGGCCTGGACTCCACAGCCGCCCTGCTCTCTCCAGGGTCGATATCCCAGCGCGGCCGCTCTGCACCGTCCCAGGGCCCGGGTCTAAGGCCAGTGATTTGGAGCCGACAATGGTGACCATCTAACCCTGGTGGCCCAGCTGTAGTGAAACCGGCAAAGGGGGGCCAGGCCGACCCACGGGGGGGGGCACATCTTCCCCCCCCCGTGGCCCTTCCTTGGAGAAGGGCGGGCGGTGAGCCGCCGGCACCTGTCACTGGTGCCCTGGATTTGGGAGCCGCCCCGAGGGCCCCGCTCGGAAGCCGCACCGGGGCACACAAAGCCAGGCCGCCCCCTTCCGGGCTCCACACTTCCGACGGCCGGGCTGCCCAGCCTCCTCCCTCACGCCCTTGGCCCGGGCTTGGCGACTCTGAGCCTCCCTCCCACCCCCTCCCCCCTCACAGCTGGGTCCCAGGAGGGGGAGGGAGCTTGCACAGCAGCCCACAGAACCGGACACGGTAAGGGCAGAGACCCAGGTGGCTGGGAATCACCGTGGGCCCCGGTGTGCGCTCAGGGGCACAGGCGTTCAGGAAGCAAAGCCACCTGCCGCGGCGCATGCGTGCCGGGAGAGAGCCAGAGGCCGAGCCAGGCTGCTCGTCCCCGGCCCCGGGGCTCGCGGAACCGCGTCACCCGGGGGATAAACTCCTGGGAAACGACGAGGGCATTTACCCCTCCATTTCTCAACGTCCTGGACCTCCGCAGGGCAGGACTTGGCACCCAGATCCCCATCGTCGCTGTCAACTGAGCCCGGGCCAGGGCTCCGGGTGCTGGCACATGGGTGCCACCCCTCTCTGGGCCAGACCCTTCCGTTCTTTGCATCTTCCAAAGTGCCCCATGTCACCGGCCGTCCCTGAGTGGCGTGACTTTGTGGGGACCAGGGAGCTTGCCAGCTGTCTGGGGTGGGACCAGGGACTCCCCTGTGTCCTGCCTGCACTGGCCAGCCACAGTGCCCTGAGCTGGCACAATCCTCTCGTGCCCCCCACACGGGGAGGCGTGGGGAGCCCGGTGACGGGGGCGCTTGGACCCCGGGAGGAGAACGGCAGAGCCCAGCGCCAGGACGGGCAGCGATGCCCAGGGCCCGGGGGTCGGGGGCGGTGTAGCCGTGTGCACAGCGGCAGCTGCCTGAGCCCCGGCCACATGGGTCTCTCACAGCCCCGAGCGCCCACCGTGCTCCTCCCACGCCACCCAGGCTCCTTCGCTCGACCCGCGTCTGCTGGGCAACGGGGCTCCCGGGCCGCACACTCCACCGGGAGAGGCTCATGTTCTCCAGTTCTCAGCTGCCTGCACCCCGGTGTGGGGCCCTGCCGACCCTGCCGGGACCCCCGGCTCCTGCTCCAGGCCCGTGGGCCTGACCCTCCAGCCAGCCTCGGCTGGACGCCCACGAGCACCCAAGGCAAGGAGGGGGACAGCCGTGTACACTCCCCGGCACCCCTGCTCCGTCCTGTTAGGCCCAGAATCTCCAGAGCGCCTCTTTCCCGTCGGATCCCGCACTTTCGTCACTGAAGCCCCTGCGGGGGAGTGGCCGGCGAGGGGGGGAGCCCACCTAATTTCTCGTGGGTGAGGGTCTTCCTCATGGGCCAGGTCTCCCGCGGGTGCACTGACTCCCACACAATGACACCCGAAGGCCCTCGGTGGGAAGCCGCTCCCCTCCGTGGGTTTCAGAGCATTTGGGGGCTGAGGTGCGAGGCCCCCCGGCAGGCTGGCCCCTGCCGCAGCCGCCCGCCGTCTCTGTGCCCGTGGTTACAGCGATAACGATGGTGTTAGCCCGTGTCCGTGTGGGCTTGTCGGCTTACTGGCCCACCCTTCATCGCATTTCACCCAGAAGAGGCCCCAGAGACGGGGTCGGGGGGGAGGGAGAGGCCGCCGGGCTGCCGTTGCAAAGTCAGAGCATGAAACCCAGAGGCAGAGACACGGGTCACCACTGTGCCTGGGCTGGGGCCCTGGCCTTTGGACCCGTCACGGGAGGCTCTCCCCTGCCCCGGGGACCCCAGCCCAACTCTGCCCTCCTGGAGCCCTCCACCCACCCCGGGCCCTGAACCCAGGGCCAGGATGGCCCTGCCTGTGAGCTCCCCCCACCCCGCCGCCTGCAGCCCCCCGGAGACCGCCAGGGAGCCGGGAGCTGAAGCAGCAGCCCCAGGGGTTTCGGTCCTGGTAGCTGTGACCCCCCACGGGCCGTTCTAGTGGTGCTGGCCCTCGGGTCAGAGCTGAAGGCACCCCGGAAATCACCTGGCCGGTTCCAGGTCTGAGGAAACCGAGGGGGGGGAGATGGACGCGAGGACCCACTGACAGCCCACCCAGCGGCCCCGTCCCCCCAGGCCCAGGCGGCCCCCAGCGGAGCCCCTGAGATCCTGAAGGCTGGGCCCCTGTGACCAGTCGGCCAAAAGCCCCTTTTCCTACGGGGTGGGGCCCCCTGCCCCTCCCAGGGCTGAGGCCATCTGGGAGGGCCACTCCGGGGAGAGGCCCCCCCCAGGGATGTGCCCCCGCCCCCTCCCCGCCGTGCCCCCTGCCCGGGCGGCTGCCTGGGAGCACCCTCTGGACCCAGCCGGCCTGGCCCGCGTCCTCTGTCTGCGGCAGCTCCCTGGAGGGGCCCTGCCCGCCCACCGCCTGTCACTCGGTGTCGTGTCTCCAAAGGAACCTCTCTGCCCACCTGCCACCTGCTCTCCAGCCTACCCGCCCCCACCCACAGCGTCCTGGGCAGCCGCTGGCGCTGCCCCCTTGAAATGGAAATATTGACCTACATGCCTGCGAGCACACAGAGGCTGCTCGCGCGGCCACCGCCTCCCGCCCCCGGCTCTGCCGCCTCGGAGAGCTGGGAAGGGCGTTCTCCCCCCGGATTCCTGACACACGCAACTCGCCGGCCCGACTCAGCGCTCCCACGGCTGACACACACAGAGTTTACTGAGCAGCCACTCTGCCCCGGGGGGCCGAGGGAGCGGCGCTGGCGGCTGCTGTGGTGGGGCAGGGTCCCGGCGGGGAGGCCCCCCCCCAAGGGTGACCTGGGGGCCGAGCGTTCCTGGGAGAGGCTGCGGGTTGGGGGCGGCTGGGGCAGCAGCCCCTCACAGCCCAGGGGGAGCCTTCCCGTCGGGGACAGGAGGAGGGGGCTGGGAGAGGGAGCTGGGGTAGGACGCTGGCTCGGAGGCCTGGGGACAGAGGCGTGGGGACAGGAGGGGACCCGTCCCCGGACACGGACGCTCCACCCTGGCCACTTCCCGTGCGGCTCGGTGAGGGGGAGTCTCTTCCACTTGGGTGCTCACGGCGCCTGCAGCCGAGGCTCTCAGGGCAAAGTGGGCGTGACCCCCGCTGCGGGGCTGCCTCGCGGGCTGCCGGGCGCTGGCCCACAGGGTCCCATTTCGAGGGGCCGGGGAGGGCCTGGGGGCCTGCGTTCCACGGGCACCAGAGATGCTGGGCCGTGCTCGGAGAAGCGCCCTCCCGGGGTCCGGTCCCTGCCCTGCCAGTGGTCGGCCCCCGGTCACAGGGCTGCGGGGAGAACCGGGGCTGGTCTGCAGCCGACAGACACCCGACTGTGAGCGTGCCCGGACCACAGAACTTCACGGGACAGTGAGGGACGGGTCCCCCGACTTGTGCTCAGACACTCCCGGGCCCCCTGCCCGCAGCCACTGGCCCGGGCTGCTCTGCTCCTGGCACCCCAGCCCGTGGGAGTCCCGCTGACCTGCCGCCCCACCCTCCCCTCCTCCCCCGTCTGGAGAGCGGCTCCAAGTTCCCTCTGGGCACCCGGAGCCCCCCAAGCCAGCCCCCCCCCCCCCCCCCCCCGTCCCAGCCTCCCCCACTACTTCCCGCCTCCCTGGCACCTTAGCGCTGACGCCAGGCCACCCCCTCCCCCCCAGGAGGTCACTGTGTCCTCATCCACCGCCCCGGCCCCTCCTCTCCCTCTAGGCCCACCCTCTGCCGCTCTGCCGGCTGCCTTCAGCACACAGGCGGCCACCGCTGGAAGAGCGTAAGACCTGTGTGCGTGCAGGTGAGTGCGCACTCACCTCCTGGCTCCGCGGCCGAGGGGCCGTGAGCCGCACCCCTGGGCCCAGACCTCGGCCTCTAGCACCTCCTGCCATCGGAGGACCAGGGCCCCCGGGGTCAGGGCCGCTCCCGGGCGGGGCAGCAGGAGCCTGGCGCAGCTGCAGGAAGTGAGGGGGGCGCCCACCCGCCCCACGCTCACACCTGCCCACGCACTCACACACGCAATCACACCCTCACACTCAGGCACACACGGGGCTGGGGCCTGTCACGGGGACGGGGACACAGGGCAGAACCCGAGAGCTCCCGGCGGCGGGGGGAGGATGACCCATCGCCCATCGGCAGCGGGCAGGAGCGCGGTGCCGGCGCGCGATGAATATGCATGAGCCGGCGCTGCCGGCGGAAGTGCCCGACCGGATCGATGAGCGCGAAGGAGACGGGTCTCTCCTGCAGAATTCCAAACACGCCGCAGCAGCCCGCTCCCCCCCAACCCCCCCAGGACTCCTACCCCTGCCGGCTGCTCCGCACGGCTTCCCTCCGGAAAGGACGGAAAGGGCTGCCCGTCCCTGCCCTGGGGCCGCCTGACCGCGGGCTGCGGCTGCTTGGGGACCCCGGAATCCCGGAGGGAGGGGCCAGGCGCCGCAGGCCCGTGAGGGGCCCCAGGGCAGTGGCCAGCAGGCGTCCACAAGTCGTGGCCCTGTGGCCAATGGTGAGCAGCGCGGTCTCTCCCTCGGAGGGGCAGCGGCCGGAGCCCTTGCGCACGGCTCCAGGCCACTCCCTCCGGACATTCTCCCGATGCCCGGCCGGATCCCGAGGGCGGGCCGGCCAGGCGCGGCCCTGGGC
Source organism: Phyllostomus discolor (assembly GCF_004126475.2). Taxonomy (NCBI): domain Eukaryota; kingdom Metazoa; phylum Chordata; class Mammalia; order Chiroptera; family Phyllostomidae; genus Phyllostomus; species Phyllostomus discolor. The sequence goes on along the minus strand of NC_040905.2, from coordinate 213,345,865 downwards.
CCAGGCCGCCTTGTCCAGGAGGCACTCGTGCCGCAGCCCCGGCTGTCCCGAGCGGGCCCTTCAGCGCTCGCCGGGTCCTGCAGGCGGGCGGAGCTGAGGGGCACTCACCCCAATGACCGGATGTGAACAAACAGCCTCTATGTTTGGACGCAACTCTGGCTGGAGCCGTCTCGCCCCGCCCCCCATCTCGTGCTGCACCCTGGGGCAGCAGACACGAGATGCCCCATCCACCTTGTCCCCGGGGAGAGTGGCCCAGGGCAGAGGGGACCAAAGGTGGGGCGAGAGTGCTCGCAAAGGCACGACCAGGTCTTCTCCAGGTGGGACCTCCGAGCCCCGCCCCCGGCTGGGCCTGAACCCCACCCGGGTAAGGACGGGGTGCCCTGCGGTTCCGGTGGGAAGCCCCCCCTGTGAGCACAGGAGACAGGAGCTGCGCTGTCCCCACTCCCCGAGTCCCAGCCGTCCTCAGCCACCCCTGCCCTCTCCCCCTGATGGCCTTACCCTAGACTGTGACAGGTGCCCATCCCTCCCCTCCACCCAGCCCCTGACCCCTGGTGCCTGACCCCTGGCCCCACTCTCCCCGGAGCTGATCACCTCTGTCCCCCAGGCTGAGCCTGTCACTTGGTGCAGCAGGGAAAGGGGACAGGGGTTGGGAGGACTGGGACAAACCGGAGAGGAGAGGGTGTTGTACCTGCTGTCCAGGGGGGCAGCCGGGGGAGGTCAAGCCCGTGGGGCCGAGAGGGGCTGTGACTGGCAGGAGGAGCCGGAGATGGCCCCATGGGAGCCCCATGTCACACTGCCGAGCGCACACCCTGCACCCACGCCCGGCCTGGCCCGGAAACGTCCCTCTGTGTTTGGGAGATGCCCCAAACTGTGGCCAGGGGCTACCGGCCGCACTTGTCCAGGGGACTTTCCACTGAGCACTGGGCAGGCCGCAGCCGCTCTGTGTGCCGGAGATGAGGGTGAGCTGTGACAGCCGGGACCAAGCGGGCGTCCCGGGCGCGGCCCTTGAGGGTAGGCCAGCCGGCTGCCCCGCCACCACCCACCGCCCCCTGTGGCTGCCCCCCCACCGTCCCCTGTGGCTGCCCGGGAGGTCTGTGCAGGGCAGAGGGTGGGCCCGGCCCGTGGTCTCAGGGAGCCTCGGGGAGTGCTGGGCACTGCAGACCCGCCTGACCCCCCTTCTAGAAGCCACCCCCCCTTTGGGGACCGTCTCCAATTGGGGGACGAAGGCCTCCATGGCCGTGGCTCCTCCCTTCCCCCACAGACTCGGGCTCTGGGGAGGAGGCCCGGCCACAGGGCACCTCCGATGGGAAGTCCCAGGAGGCCCCCCCGCCCGCCCACGCCGGCTCTGCGTCCTGGAGCCTGGCCTCAGCTCCTGACGGTGGCCACGCTCGGACACTGGGCACAGCGCCACCCCCACGGTGTCCGTGTTGCAGCGAAAATGGGGGGACAGCCTAAATGCCCAGCAATGAGGGGCTGCGTAGCAGGGCTGCGGGCACTGCCACCCGAGGGTGGTCCCGCCCCAAACCCGGGCTGGGGCCTTAAGGGACCGGTGTGAGGGGCGTGAGTGGGGTCTGTGCGCCGGGAGACTTTCTCCCCCTCCCTGCCCGGCCTGGCAGGGGCAGCTCAGCTGCTCTGGCCCCCAGGCAGCCAGCCCACGCCCTCACCCTGCACGCCGACCCAGCGTGAGCACCCAGCCTCCTCCATGTCCAGCCCCCTCCTGGTGAGCGCCCTCACTCCCTCCGGCCCAGACCCCAGGGCGCCCGGCTCCCCTGGGTCCCGTCCTGTCTCCCTGCGCCGCGCTGTTGCACTGCTCTGCCGGAAGTTTCCGGGAGACGCGGCACCACGGCCCGGTTCTCTTCTCCAGGCCCTCCTGTGGGAAGCCCACGTCCACCCACCTGGGGCAGCCGGTTCTCGGCCAGGGAGCCAGCTGCAGCCTCCGCCTCAGACACCAGCAGGCCTGCCCACAGGGGACAGGTGAGGGTGGGAGCCACAGAGAGGCAGTGGGCGAGGGGGGGTGGGGCGCTCTGTCTGCACAGAGGCCCGGATCCCGCCCCACCTTCAGCACCCCCCGGGGGCCGGGCAGGCACGTTCCCCAGTCCTGGGGTCCCTCCTCCCGCCCCTGCTGCAGGGACCCTGTCTGTCCTCGTGGGAACGGACCGCCCCACCCCCCTGAGGTTTCAGGCGGGATTCGGAGGGCGCTCAGCCTCCACGGCTGCCCGGCTCCCGCCCCGCACACCGGGTCACAGTATTTACAGGGACGGCCGGTCGCCATTCCTCAGGGAGCCTGCCTGCCCCTCAGCCCGGGAGCGGAGTCGCCTTTATCGGGGGTGACTCCTTCCCCGGCAGGGCCCACCCCTCCCCCCCATAGGCGGCAGGCCCTTCATCTGGTCTCCTTCTCGCCCGGTGGTCTCGGAGCGGCGCCGGGTGCTCACCCTTTGCCCCCTTTTATAGATGTTTATAAACCTGAACACCAGGTTTCCCCCCGGGGGACTCAGGGCGAGGGAGACGCGGCACTGTGGAAATGGGGGGAGGGGCACAGAAGGCGTGGGTGGGGAGCAGGGATGCAGGGCTGAAGGTGCAGACCGCCACCCAGTGGGGGGGGGGGCGGCTGGGGGAGGTGCCGGAGCAGCCCCACCCGCTGGCCCAGGGCCGGGAGAAGAGCGGCCGAGGCCCCAGCTCCCCGCCTTCTGCCTGGAGGAGGTCCGTGAGCCCCCGAGACGGCGGCCGTGTTTGTGGAGCCAACTAGGGAGGGGTGCTCCCTGGAGCGGCATCCCAGCCCCCAGGGACGGGTTCTTGCAGAGGAAGGCGGCAGGGAACGGGGTTGTGCACGGGTCAGCGTCCGCACTTGGCCCCGATGAAGCGTGCGAGGCGGAGGGGCCAACAAAGGGGAACGTCTTTCTCTGAGTGGCTCCGGTGGACCCGCGGGTGCGCTGCCCGGGCCACGGTGCCCCTCGGTCCTGCCTGGTGGCCTTCCGGGCAGGGGGTGTGGGTGGCACAGGGCACCCACTGTCCTCGCCGCCACCCCCAGGACGGCCAGGAGCGAGCACGGCCTCCCGTCTGCGGACGCGCTGACCCTCGAGAGTGTTGGCCGGGCGCCTCACCGCCCCGCCTTGGCCCGAGCGGCAGGAAGCTCTCCAAGGTCGCCGGGCACGTGCCCGACTCACCGCAGCTGCCCCTCGCTGGCCCCCTCACGGTCCTTCCGAGTCACACGTGGTGACTGGTGGACGAGTTCCCGGGCACGGCCCCACTTTCTCTCCCGGCGGGGAGGGGCGGGGCTCGCAAGAGGCCCCTCCCCCCGAGACCCGCCCTCTGCCGGCCGGTGCCAGCGCCTTCCGCGAGGTAAAACACTGGACAGGGACCGTCCCCACCCTGGCTTGGGGCGCACACGGCTCAGCGGCAGCAGGGACAGTCCCACCGCTGTGCAGCCTCTGCCGCCGCCACCGTCCTCTCCAGGACGGTCCATCCTCCCACACGGACCCCCATGGAACCCCCACTCCACCCCTGCCCCTCCCCCAGCCCGGCCCCACCGCGGGCCCCCTCCCCCTGTAAACTGGCCCATCCTGAGTCCTTCCCGTGAGCGGGGCCACACAGCCCCCGTCCTTCCGCGTCTGGCCCAGCCCCCTCCGCACGACGCCCTCCGGGCCGGTCCAAGAGAGAGCCGGGGTCTCGGGCGGGACCATATCCCACTGTGGGGACCGACCGTGGGTGGCCCACCCACCACCCGTGCCTGGGCACCCGTGGGGCTTCCTCGTGCTCGCTCTCGTGGCCGAGACTGCCGTGCACACGGGCGTGGGAGTGTTTGTTCAGGGCCCTGCCACAGCTCTCGCGGGGGCCCACCCAGAATCGGGGTGACGGGCGAGGGACGGCGTCCGTTCTCGTGCGGGGGGTGGGGGAGGGGGAGGCCACACCAGTCCACTCGGCGTCTGCACGTCCTCACCAATGCCTGGCCTTTTCCACTTTCCACACAGCGGCCGCCCTGAGGCCCCTGTGGACACGTTACACATGGAAGTGCCCGGCCACGCAACATGAAAACAGACATTTACTGAAGGAGACACGAGATGCAAGAAACTCTGTACACAGGACAGTGACGCCTCAGTCCCTGTCAGAGCAGGCACCTGGGACCTCGCACAGCTCCCTCCTCGCCATCAGCTGCCCCGTCATATTCTCCTGAATCTCATCAATGGTCTGAAACCTCTCCCCTTTCAAAGGTGAGTTTAGTTTGGGGAAAAGCCAGAAGCCGCAGGGCGCCAGATCCGGGCTGTAGGGGGGCTGAGTCACCGGGGTGATTTGCTGTTTCGCCAAAAAGAGCTCCGCACAAGACGTGACGCCTGAGCGGGCGCCTCGTCGTGACGAAGCTGCCCATCACCCGGTGCCCACAGCTGCAGAGCCTTCTGAATCATCCGGGCCGTGTCCACGGGCGAACGTTCAAGCTTAAAGCAGGATGCGGTGCAGATTCGCCGCTCTACTCGCTCAGTCGTTTTGAGTGCGACGGCCACACAGTGCACATGCTCACCCAAAGGTGTCTACCACCCCCACCCGTTAGGACAGTCACACACGCGTGCTCCATCCAGTCCACCCTCCTTGGCTGCCCGGCCACATCGATGTAACCCCACACCCTTCTCATCATACTGACAATGTGTGGACAGACTCGGACGTGAGGGACTAACCCGCGGTCACCATGGAGTGTGGCTGGTGGCCCTTCCTGGGCGAGGCTCCGTCTCGTGGAATGGGACAGCCAGGGGCTGGGGTGTGGTGGGGGGGGCACTCCAGTGTGAGGCCCTGGGGTGCAGATGAGCCGGAGGCTGCATTTCACAGGGACGGGAGCAAGTTCACCTCTGGGCCCCCGGAGGGCGGGGCAGCCAGAGCCAGGCAGCCAGGGACATTCTCCAGGCCTTGGGGAGGCCAAGAGGCCGGCAGGTCAAGGTCAGCAGATCCATCTGCTGAGCAAAGGGCTCAGGGCCAGGAGCCCGGGAGCCGTCTCCCCAGAAACCCGGGGGTGCTCTTTAGGACTCAACAGGGGTCCCGGGGGATGCGTGTCAGGAAGCCCTTTGCTCAGCAGATGGGTCTGTTGACCTTGACCTGCCGGCCCCTTGGCCTCCCCAAAGCCTGGAGAACGTCCCCGGCTGCTCTGCAGCACCTGCAGCTCATCAGCTCTGCCGCCCACCCGACCCTGCCAGGGGCACAGAGGGACGCGGTGTGAGGGCAGGTGGGGGGGTCCCCCCGCCTCTGGGGCCGACACAGCTGTGGACGGGGTCAGGCAAGACGCAGGGGGAGGGTCGACCCACGCTCGCAGCACGATGCAGGCGCCCCCCGGCCCCGGGGAGAGGCCACCGCAGGCCAGGAGCCGGCCCACGGGACCCAGGCGCCCCTGTTCCGCCCCCATCCCGTGCCATCTGCACTCCCACAGGTGCGGACTCCAGGTGCGGGTCGGAACATTCCACCTGGCGGGACCCGGCTAAGGAGGGAGCAGTCTCGCTTCGCCTCCCGGCTCCCTCCGCCCTCCCTGAGGTGGCTGCCGGGGCGGGGCGGGGGGTCCACGGACCTGCTTGTCGGGACAGAAAGTGAATGGCCCCCCGCACCTCTGCGGGCGGGCGGGCGGGCGGCGGGCAGCCGGGGCAGGAAGGCGCTGCGGGCGAGGGCAGCAGAGGCCGGCGGGCCCGCGGGGGGCCGTCGCTGGGAGAACCGCTGCTCCGTGTTGCAGCAAATGGGGACGGAGTGACCTGCCCGCGCTGGGAGAATCGAGCTGTTCGATCAATACTCCGCCTCGGTGACAAAACACTCTATTATCTAAATCCATCACCACTCCCCGGAGATGGACTCCCTCCGGGGCCGGGAGGCGCACGTCGAGAAGCCCGCGGGCGGCGGCGTTGGCGGAGGGAGACTGGGCCGTCCCCGAGGTGGGAACCCCGGATCTGGCTCCGGTCAGTGGACTTGCCGGTATCGGGGTGGGGGCCGTGCTCACACTCCCCTCCCACCGACACCCCCATGTCCAGGAATGAAATCAATCGGTCTGACCCCGAAACCTCCCTTCCGCATCGCACCTGTCACGGGAAACAGACACCGTGGGCACCGGCTGGCCGCTCGCCCGCACCTGCCCCACCGTCGCCCACGCCCCGATCTCTGGGTCACGGGAAGGCCAGGGAACTGGGGGAAAACTCGCTGTGACCAGACACAGGCGCCCTCCCCGGCACAGCAGGAGGCGACAGGGCGGGACCCGTCATGGGGCCGCGGGTCTGCAGGGGAAGGCGCCCCTCCCACGCGCCCGGGCAGGGGGGCCGGGGTCAGGTTCTGCGTGTGGACCTTGGCCCCCAGCTCGTGGACGCCGTGAACAAGGCCAAGAGCAGTGTCTGCATACCCGTGGGGGAGGGAGGCTACTCCCGGGGCGACCCGGAGGGTCGGGCGGATTTGAGCCTGGAGAGACTGTGGATCCTTCTAGTGTGAGGCCGCACGCAGAGCTGAGGGAAGTCACCCAGGCGTTTCCAGCTGAGTGAGCCCCCTCCCACCTGGACCCCGTTCCGCCTTCCCACCGGCCCTCGGCCCGCCTGCTCTGAACCCTCTTGCCTCAGGTCACGACCTTCAGACGACCCAGTGTCATGACAGTCCTTCTCGCAGCTCCTGCTGGGCCACTGGGCTGTGTGTTCAGGGTCATCAGACCCCCACTCCCACCCCTCCCCAGGGACCCAAGAGCTAGGACCGGGAGGAGAACGGAGGCGGGGGAGGTAGGGGAGAGGGGGAGTGACTCCAAGGGCCTGGGAGGCGCTGTCCATCCGCAGCACGATTTTCGGGGTCGTCCCCCCCCCCGGAACCCATGTCTCGCGGGCGACTGGCAGCCACAGGACCAAACACGCTGACGCCCACAGGGCCCTTCGGCAGCCGCCGGTGCCCGCTCACCGCGTCGTCTCCCGTAAAACAGCAGCATCACTGCCCGCCGGGGACCAGGAGGCTGGCCGGGCGCCCAGCACAGAGCTGCGACAGCACAGGTGTCTGACGGCCGGACCGGTCGGGGCAGCGCCGTCCCAGCCCTTGGAAGCCGGAGGCACAGTGGCTGCCTATTCACGGCAGTCATGACCGCCCGGTCACTCACGAGCTGCCCCCGGTGGCAGAGTCACCAGACTCGGCCGCCCTGGTGTACCCCACCTCCCAGACCCTCTCCTTTGTGACAACAGCCCATTCTCACCTCGTGGCCTGGCCCAGGTCCCCCGTCCGTGAACCTGGGCCGACTTCCTGCTGTCCCACCCAGTGGAGGGCGGGGGAAGCGAGCCAGGTCACGTCCTCCCATTGGAAGGCCGCCCTTGGCACTCAGCGCCACTCCGGAGGCCGCCAAGCAGCAGCGGGGACAGGCCACGGGCAGGTGCCCCGGCCGACAGCCCAGCTGTGGTCCCTGCCAATGGCTAGGGTCGAAGGCCAGGTGTGTGCTGGATGAGCGGCTACGGCTGACACCGCCCCTCCCCCCTCCTGAGCCCAGATAGAACGCAGGTCCGTGATCAGAGGGGGTTGCCGACGTCCCACTGCCGAGGCTGGGTGACTTACCCGCAGGACAGTCCCCCAGGCAGGGCCTGGCCCCCGGGGCTCGGAGCCACCGCAAACAAAGCCCCAGCCCTGACACGGGCCCAGACACCAGGGGGCAAGAGGGTGCCGGAGAAGCGTCGAGGAGACTTTTGTCAAGATGAGAGTGTGCGTGACAGTTTTGTGGGTGGCACTTAAAGGGCCGCACGGAAGGGGCGGCAGGGAAGGCTGGTGTATCCCGCCAGGGCGCGAGGCCTCGGCCCGCCGGTGCGGAGCATCCGGTGCCCCTGTTGTCTGTGGTTCTGTGGGAGACCCGAAACGAACTCAGGGAGCTCCACCAGCTGCGAAAGGAGCGCGCGGACAGAACCCACACGGCACCGCGGGGCTGCGTGGGCGGGCCCTTGGAGGACGCCGGGGGCGGGGCAACGCCGGGGGCGGGGCTTAGGCCGGACCAGTGGGCCGCGCAGGCGCGGCTCTGCAGGATGCGCAGGGCTGGCTGCGTGGGCTCCCTGCCCCGCAGGCGGTAAAGGACTTGGGGACAACTGGCTTCCCGGGGGCCCCCTCACCTCCAGCGCAGAAAAACCTGCACACAGATCCTCCCGCAGAAGACAACTCCGGATGCCAGGCCAGGACAAAGGAGAATGCGCCGAGGCTCCGGGGAGCGGGTGAGTCTGTGCCCAGGGGGCCAGGCTGAGCGCAAATCCCGCCAGGCTTCCGGCCGGAGGAACCGCAGGAGGGGACCCGCATTCGGTGCGAACCCCGGGGCGGCCTGGGACTCTGGCTGGGCTCCAGAGCTCCCGTGCGTGGGGCTGAAGAGAAGCAGGCGGGGCGGGGGTCTGGGTCCTCATCGCGGGCGGGACGCAGGTGGCACCTAACTATGTTCACCTCCGGGTCAAGCGCCCACCCTGCGGACGGACACCGTAGGGTGAGAGTCTCACCCCTACGCAGCGACAGTCTCCGGTGGGGCTCAACCACGGGGAGTCGGGAAAGAGGGGCAGGATCACAACGAGGAAAAGGCCCGGCGAGGGACCCGGCGGGGGAGTCACATAAAACCAGCATGGCCTTTGGAAGTCGGCTCAGGAGGAAGGGGAACCGCCTTCACATGAGTGGGCGGGGGCGGGGGGTGGGAAGCAGAGAAACAGAAAATGTAACAGTATCCAAACGGAAAGTTTAGACCCGAACCAGCAAACACCCAGTTACCACGCGCCAGACGCGCTCGGCGCGCAGACCGGAGGTCGCAGACCAGCCATCGGGGAACGTGAATCTAGAACGCTGCAGCTCGCTCGCCGCGGAGAAGGCGAGAAAGCCCGGAGGAAGCAGACGGCTGTGCGAAGGCCGGCGGCCTCGGTGCGCGGAGAGGGGACGAAAGCGCCCTCCCCCCCGGACTCCGCCCGAACAGAGCAGCGGGCGGAGCCTGGGACGGCGGAGAAGGAGACGCGTCACTGACTTCTGGGACGGCGCGCGAGCTTTCCCCGGGGTCCCGCAGCAGAGCAGGACCGCGGCGGGGCGCCCTCGGGCAGCCGGGAGGACGCTGGGCGGGAACGGGGGCCTGCGGTGGGAAGCAATGGGCGAATAGGTGGATAGGGAATGACTGTTTCCCCTTCACGTCTTTAAAACAGAGACGCTTGGCTAAAAGCAAAAGCGGGCACGGCCTTGGGGTCCCTAACGCGTGCGAGGCAGCGTGCCGGACAGCTCAGCTCCAGCACCGGGCGGGGGCGCGGTGGGGGCGCGGTGGGGCCGCGGCTGTGGGCGGAAGGATACGGTGTTAACCCTCGGTCACCGGGGACCCATTCGGGAATGCGCACCGTAAACCCCGAGTGATCGCGAAAATCCAGTGCGAAGATGTATAGCGTACAAGTTAAGAGGCTCATGATAATGGAATCATTTTTAAAAAACAGTCAAATGGCCCAAAACAAAGGAAAAAAGGAACATCAAACAAAAACAAACATCAAGCAACACCCCTAAATGTTAATGGAATAAGCACCCCAATGAAAAGGCAGGGCTTCTCAGAAAAGATTTTTTTTTTTAAAAAAAGCAAGACCCAGCGCAGACCTGGGTGCAAGAGAAGCACTTTCAACGTAAAGCCAGAAGCAGGCTGGGAGGCATGAAGGGAGGAACAGGAGCGGCGCGCCCACGGTGAGGACAGAGGCCCAGGGGGTTCACGGTGGGCGGAACAGACGCCGCCGAGGCGAGGGGAGCTGCAGGGGCGAGGACGGGCGTTTCACAAGGAGGAAAGGGTTTGTCGGGAAGACACCACCGTCCTCAGCGAACCCGCACCTGATCCCGGAGCCTCAGGCGGCACCAGGCGGCCGCCCCAGAACAGCAGCAGCACGGAGAACAGTCTCACCGGCGCGGTGAAACGGTCGCACACCCCGCTCCCGGCGGGCAGGGGACAGCGGAGCGAGGGGAAGGGCGTAGAAAGGGCAGCCCTGAAGGACACCACCCATCGCCTGGACACACCTGACAGCACCCGGCTGGAGCCCCGGAGTTGCTGGCCCTGGCCGGTGTGGCTCAGAGGGTTGGAGCATCGCTGCCTAAACAGAAATGTCGTGGGTTCGAGTCCCGGTCAGGGCGCAGACCTAGATTGTGGGTTTGGTCCCCAGCTGGGGGGAACGTAGGGAGGCAGCAGATCGATGTTTCTCTCTCCCTCTCTCTCTCTCTCCCTCCCTCCCCCTCTCTCAGATCAATAGGCATGTCCTCAGGCAAGTATAAAGATAAGTAAAACAAAACGGTAAAAGAATTGTTGTTCCCTGTCCACCACCATGGAAGCTAATTAGAAATCAAGAGTGGGGGCCCTGGCTGGCGTAGCTCAGTGGATTGAGCACGGGCTGCGAACCAAAGTGTCGCAGGTTCGATTCCCAGTCAGGGCACATGCCTGGGTTGCAGGCCATGACCCCCAGCAACCGCACATTGATGTTTCTCTCTCTCTCCCCCCCTTCCCTCTCTAAAAAAAATAAATAAGTAAAATCTTAAAAAAGAAATCAAGAGCGATCAGATATATCTAGGAAATCCCCAGCGGAGGTCAGTGGCACGGACACAGTCAGTGCCCACGGAAGGAGCCACGGGGGAATCGGGCAGCACTTCAGGCCGAACGGCAGCGAAACGCGCCGCGCGACAGCTGAGGGGCCGTGGCCGAGGCGGCGTCCGCGGGGGAACGTGTCGCTCTCAACAGCTTGTATGAGAAACGAGGAGGGCGTCAAATCAACAGCCCGCGGCTCTGCCTCCAGACTGGGGAGAGCAGGAGCCACCGGAGTAAGCAGAAGGGAGAAAAGGCTGAAAATAAAGGAAGAGCCCTGGCTGGTGTGGCTCAGCGGATTGAGCACCAGCCTGCGAACCAAAGGGTCACCGGTTCAAATCCCAGTCAGGGCACCTGCCTGGGTTGTGGGCCAGGTCCCCAGCAGGGGGTGCACAAGAGGCAGCCACACATCAATGCTTCTCTCCCTCTTTTTCTCCTTCCCTTCCCTTCTCTAAGAATAAATAAATAAAATGTGTTTTTTTTTTAAATAAAGAAGCCAAAGAAACAGGAAACCAACAGAAGAAGAGGAAATTAACAAAATTGAAAGCTGATTCTTTGGAAAGGCCACACAGCGGAGGTAACCCTAACTAGACCGGCCACAAAAGAAAATGAGAAAAACAAATCATTAATCCCAGGAAAGAAACAGGGTGGTTATTTCAGATCTTAAAAAGATGAGAAACCATTACGAGCAACTCTGTGCCAATAAATTCAAGAACATTAAAAATGTACTAACGTCATGCTAACAAATCTGACGACTCCGGTTGAAAAGGGCAAATTCCTTGAAAAATGCCACCTACCCAGACTTACACCAGACAAAAGAGAAAATCCAAATGTCTCTATAGGTATTTTTTTAAATGTGTTTTTTAATTAAAAGCAATCCATCCTTTCCACCAAAAACCAAATAACAAACCCCGGCCCAGAGGGCCCCACGGGGGAATTCTCCCAAACGCTCGGAGAGGCGGCATCGTCACCGCCACACAAGCCCCGTCAGGCTACAGGGAACAGAAGGGAAGGTTCTCGACCGGCTGTACGCGGCCGGCGCAACCCCCACGCCAAAGCCGGCCTGGGCCTCGTGCGGAAGACCCGCCAGGACAAACCCGCGTTCCTCGCGATCGCAGGCAAAGTGTCCCCGCCCTGGGGGCCAGCAGCGCCCACGGGGACAAGGCGTGATGGCCGCAGGGGCGGGGTCTGCGTCAGGAAGCGAGGGTGGTACAACCTCCGAGGGTTGGCTCTGTGATTGCACCGCGGCAACAGAGCGGAGGAGAAAGCCCACGGGAGCATTGGGACAGACACAGAGAGGAGCATTTGACGGAGCTGAACATCCGGTGACAGTAGTAACACTCTCGGCGAAGGAGGCTAGAACGGCACGGCTATCACCGGCTCGGACATTCTCGGGGTGACTGCTGTCCCCCTCAGCTCGAGAGCGGGACCGGCACCCCGCTCTCGCCGCTCCTGGGCCCTGGGTCCCGGGGGCTGCGGGGACGGAGCAGGGATAACACAGACCTGTGGGCAGGCACACAGAGCCGAGCAGGAGCAAACCAGTCCACCGGCGGGAGGGACAGCGGCCTGTGCTGTGGCCGCGGGCGTGACAACCAGCGGAGGCATCTTTGGGCCCCGGCTGTGCCGGCCCCTCCCGCACTTCCTCCAAAACTGTGGCCACCGAGCAAACACCAGGACACGCGACGCCGTGTGCATGCGACCCTTCACTCGGGCCCGGACGCTGCAGGGGACCCGCCGGGCCGGACTCAGGTCTCCGAGCCCCCGAAGGTGCTCCGTCCCACCGCTGCGGCCCCAAGTGTCTTTGCCCAAGTGGGGACTTTGGGGACAGAGCTCACAGGCCTGGCCCCCGCTTGTCACTCTCCCCAGCCCCCCAGAGCCGGGGGTGGCCGGGAAGGTCCCCGGCGATGTTCCCTAAGCCGCAGGCCCGCTACAGAGCTCCGGCCTGCCTCCAGTTTCGTTCTTGCCGCTGACAAAGCGCAAGCCTGAGAGACCACAAAAGGGGCGCGTCTTCCCATGTCGCCTGTTTTGCTAAACCAGCGACGCATTCCTGCCTGTTTGTTCTCGATGGCCCCCCGGGGACGAACGGGGGGCAGGGTCCGGCCTCTGGGAGGTCTCCAAGGGTGGACAGTCAGGGCTGGGCGGGGTCCCTTCCGAGGTGGGGCGTGCTGGGAGGGCCGTGGGCCGTGGGGAGCCCTGAGGGCCCAGGTCCGGGCAGCCTCTTCCACATCAGGCCCCGAAGCCCTGAGCCAGTGACACCCCTCACGGCTGCCTCTGGTCCCTCGTCTACAGCCTGAAGCAACGGCAGGGACAGATGCCAGCTGCGGGGAGCTCAGCGTGGGTGCTGGGGCCGGTCCGCTGGGCGGCTCTCCTCTCCAAGGGCGGGAGCCAGACAGAGGCCGGCCCCCAGCCCGGGGAGGGGACGCAGGGTCAAAGCTGACCTGACATCAGCATGATCTCATGCTAGAGTGAAAGCAGGCATCTGGGGACCCCCAAGGGGACCAGCCGCAGGCTCCGGGGCGACTCTCAGGCCAGACTCGGGGGCACCGAGCTGGGACCCTTCCAGAGCAGCCGTGGATGGCGCCCTGGCCTCACACGCCAGTGCAGCCCATCCCCCACCCCCACCCCCGCTGGCCAGCCCCGGACAGCTGCAGGAGGCTCCCGCCGCCTGCTCCTCGGCGCCACTGCTCTTGGTGTCTTCCCCTCAGGTTCCTCGCACCCACGACACCCCTCCCCGAGCCCACTGACTCCCCCTAAGCCTGCTTCTCCTCTTCACCGGGAGCCAGCGCCCACCCAGAGCCCCAAACCAAGGCTCCTAGACCGTCACTGGGCCCACAAGAGGCCATCACATCCCGTCCCCACACTCTCTCTCGGGACACGGCACTGCAGGCTCCCCTGCCCCGTCCAGCGCTGCGGTCACCCTCGGGGCTCTGTCGGCAGCCTCCCAGGTCCCACCCGATGACGCCCCCACTCCCGCCCCACGGGAGACAAAGACACAGAGCTCCCCCTGGTGCAAATCACACCCCACGGCCCCCCTCCTCCCACCCTGCCGGCCGCCTGTCCCTGGGAACAACATCGAAGGTCTTATGAGGCTGGCAAGGCCCTGGGCCCCGCTGTCTGCCCCCCGATCCCCAGCCCTCTGCCTCTCTCTGCCCCGGCTCGCCCCCGCTGCCGGGCCTCTGTGGGCACTGTCAGTGAGCCTCCAGCCCTGGCACCCCACTTCTTGGCTCACAGCTCTCCCCACAATCAATATTTGCCTGGTTCTCTCATTTGCTGGCCGAGCTTCTACACCTGCCGGAGGCTGGAAGAGCCGCTCTCTCTCCGAACGCCGTCCCCGTCTGAAACCCGGCCCCACGGACCTCACCTTCCGTGGAAAGGAGGTCGAGGCCAGCGCAATCGAGGTGGGGATCTGGACAGAGGGATGGCCCACAGACGGGCGGTGTGAACGCGCCAGGGGTGTGGCCACCAGCCGAGGGATGCTGGCGGCCACGGGGGACTGAGGCAGGCAGGCAGGCGGGACCCTCCCGGGAGCCTCGGGGGGTGGGGCCAGCCTCCAGCCCCCCGAACCAGGAGGGAGCACCCGTCTGCAGGTGGACACCCCCCAGCTTGGGGCCCGTGGCCCCAGCAGACACGGGACACAAGTTGGGTCTCACACAGGGGCGTCTGCTTTGCCTTGGGGGATGGGGGGGGCTCTGAAAAGGGAGAGAGGAAAACTAAAGCGATGAACGCCTGTTCCTTCCGGAACAGGTATCCGTTCCGGTAGGACCGGACAGTAGGTGTCCGAGCGAGGAAGGAGACAACGCAGTGGGACCCCAGGGCGGTGCGGGGAGACCCAGGCTGCCACGGGGGAGGGGAGGCAGCCGGCCGGGGACAGGGACCAGGACCTCAGCCCACAGAGAGGCTGTGCGGGAAGGACCCCGAGGGGGTTGGACCCCCACCCGAGGGCCCACGGGGCCCCAGGGCCGCAGAAAGGCAGCCCTGCGTCCCCATCGCCCGGCCGGTGCCTGTGGCCCCGAGGGGGAGGCTCTCTGTCTGGTCCCACGTGTCACACAGTAGGTTCTCAGCTCACGAGGACCACGGGGCCAGGGAGAGGCTGGGAAGGAAGGGCCAGGCCCGTGGGGACTCTGTGGGTCGCCGGCTTGGTGCCTGGAGGAAGGTGAGGTCGGGCAGCCTGCCACTGCCAGCACACCCAGGACACCTCTCACGGGTTTGGCCCCGTTTGCTAGGAAATTTGCAGAGAGAGAGAGAGAGAGAGGAGAGTTGGTGCCGTTGCCTTGGCAACAACTCTGTCACATTGTAACAAGCTGGCGGGGAAGGAGGCTTGTCTTAAAGGAGCACGAAGCCCATCGATTGCCGGCTTCCCGGGGCGCAGCGGGAAGTGGGCTCCTTCCCGGGCTCGGGCCCGAGGGCCCCATGGGGGACAGCAGGGGAGGGGGTGCGAGGGGGCCAGCCGGCGAGCAGAGCAGCGTCCTGCGGCCGCCCACCCACTGGGCCACGTCCTGGAACCACGCAGGGCCCGGGGCGGGCGTGCAGGGCCAGGGGCCGGCCCGCCCAAGAGGCTGCCCCTCGAACCCCGGCCAGCGCCCACCTCCATGTGCCCGCACTCTGAGACCCGCCGTGGCCCCCCGGGTGGGAGGGCGGCAGCTGAGAAGGACACGGCTCTACACAGGTCAGCGGGGAGGGGTGGCCGTGTCCCTGGCTGCGGCCGCCTGGTGCCTGGGCTTCAGACCACCCGAAGGGGTGACCGGAGGCAAAGACCCCGGGCCACCGAGGACCACTGACCAGGGGTGGCCGTCGCGGGAGCGAGTGCAGACAGGACCACGCCCAACCCCCGACGGGGTGAAAGAGCGTGTGCACCGCCCCCCGCGCAGGGCTCTCCCCGACCCTGCGGCCGCCCAGAGGCTCCGGTCCCCCGCCCAGACAGCCCTGGGGCGATGGAGCCGCAAGAGGCCCGAGAGACGTGGGGCCGAGCATCCCGTCTTTCCCGTTTCCCGACGCTCTCGCCTCAGGGTCGCAGGGCCCACCTGCCCGAGGCGCCCCACGAGGAACGGCCGGTGGGGGAGGGGGTGGGGAGCCGGCCCCCCAGGGAAGTCCAGCCCGCCCCGGGCTCCCAGGGCCTGCAGGCTGCATGGGGCCGTGGCCTCAGGGCTCCGAGAACAGCGTCCCCAGGGCAGCCCCCTTCCTGAACCCCGTCACCTGCGTTCCCAAGGCGCCTGCACTCAGGTCCTTCCCAGATGTCCACAGGGCCTTGCCCTGTGCTGGGTGGCAGGGTGACAGGCAGGAGGGGCCCTCGTGTCTTCACCGCTCTGGACCTCCCCGGGGGCCGTGCCAGCCCCTCCCCCGCCCCACAGGCCCCCTTCCCCGCCTGAGACGCCCCGCCCCTCCAGCGCGGCCTTCGGAGTCTGTCTCTGGCTGTCAGCTGTGTCCCTCACAGAGTCGACTGTCCCGAGGCCAGACAGGAAACAGAGACGACAGAGGTGGGGCTCAGCAGCTGTCGCCACCTCGTCGTCCCGGAAAATAAAGGTGGTCGGGGGTTTCTCCCCCATGAGAACGCACTGAAACGGAAACTGCGGGCCCAGGGCGCACTGGGGAGGACGGAAGGGTGCCGTGGGCAGGGAGGAAGGGAGGAAGGGAGGGAGGCTGTCTCCGCAGGGGGTGGGGGGCGTGGCCAACCCCCAGGCCCAGGGCCCAGGGCCCAGGGGGTGGCGCTGCTCAGGGAATCCGGAAGCCCACGCTGGCTGGCGCGCTCCCGTCCCAGGTCCCGGCTGCAGGCAAGGCTGCCTGGGGAGGCGGAGCTGTGCCCTCCGCTTCCTCCGCACGCTCGGGCGCACCACCCAAAGCAGACCCCCCGGGTCCTGCCCGTGCCTGTGCGCCCCACGCTCGCCCTGAGCGAACAGAAGCCCCCGTTCGCAGGGCCGTTCCCACCCCAGGAGGGCGGCACAGAGGCTCCGGCCCTGCCCTGCCCCTCAGCGTCCAGGTGCCACCTCAGCCCGGGGAGCCTCCTGCGGGGGGGGGGGGGGCAGACGCTGGGTGTCCCCGTGAGGGGCGACCTCTGGCAGCAGGTCTGCCTTCTGTCCCCACCCCCTGGAGACACCACCCCTTTCTTCTCGGGCCAGCACCCCGCTGCTCCCTGGCCCCTGGCGCCCTGCCTCTGGAAGGTGCTGGCCCCCGTCAAATCCTGATCCCAAATCCCAGGACCCAAGCACCCCCCCCCCCCCCCCCCCAGCTGTGGCCCCTCAGGATGGACTTTCTTTCCGCGTTAAATTCCCCCGCCTTTTTGATGTCACATCCTGTCCCAGCCTGCTTCCCCGCCGGCGGCCGCCGCCCTCCCCGCTCCCGCGCGCGAGCGTGGCGCGCGGGTCCCTCTGCGCCACCCGCCCCCGCCCCTACCCGGCAAACTTTTGGCACCGCCGCTGGGCCGCGCCTCCGAGCCGGGCGCCGGGAGCCGCTGGAGGAGGGGCCGGAGCCGCCACCGCCCCGCCCGCCGGCCCGCCCCGCCCGAGACCGTGGAGCGGGGACCGATCAATATGCAGAGCGGACGCTCCGCGCAGCAGAACCCGCGCGCCGCCGGCTCCGGGTGCTGAGGGCGCGGGGACAAGGCCAGGCGCCGCCGCGGAGCCAGCCGAGCCGAGAGCGCGTCCGCGTCCGCGCACCCGCCGCCGCCGGCGAGCACCAGGCTCCTGCATGCCAGGACGTTGGAGGTGGCAGCGAGACATGCAACCAGCCCGGAAGCTCCTGAGCCTCCTCTTCCTCATCCTGATGGGCACCGAACTCACTCAAGTACGTGCATCCAACGCCATTTTCCTCTCGGCGCGCGAGAGGCGCCCGCCCGGTCCCCGGGGAGCCCAGCGAAGTCGGGGAGCAGCTCAGCTCCGCGCAGCGGGCGCGGAGCCCCGCGGCTGGGGCGGACGTCAGAGCGGCCGAGCTTGGGGTGGAGGGAGGGGTGCACACTGGTCCGGACTGGTGCCTCCGAGCTTCCCAGGACCCCCAGCCCCCGCCCCTGCCCGGCCGGGATGCGCAGGGGGCCCCACTTCCCGCTGAGAAGTTCGGAGACCCGTGTGAGGGGTCCTTTGGCTGCTATTGTTTCTGGGGCGAGGCAGAGCGGCGCGTCCGAGCCCCTGGCGTTTTCAGAGGTGGCTCTGCCCTAACTCCCAGCCCGCACCCCGCACCCCACTCCTCCGGAGCAGCCCTGCCTCTGGCTGCAGGGCTGCCCTTGGGGCTCCTGAAGCTGAGGGACGCTGGGGCTCGTGCCTCCAGGACCAGACGGGGAAAGGCAGATGGCATGCTGGGCTGGGGTGCCCGGGGGTGGGGGGGGGGGCTCGGCGCGCAGGGCTTGGGGGTGGCGGCCATGCGCTCCGGTGGAGTGTGAGCAGCAAGCTGCCGTGAGCGCGTGGGGGACAGCTGGGCATTTCGCGTGGGCTCGCCGCCCCCCGAGCAGCGTGCCAGCAGAGAGCCTGTCTCCGGCTGGGTGCTCTCCATTTTAAAAATGCATCTCGGGCCGGCGGGGCCGGGCCGTGTGGGAGCGCCGGCCGGCCGTGCCGCTCCGGCACCAGGGCGCTGGGAAGAGCCTGCTCGCCTCGGGAGCCAGGCTGCTCGCCGGTGACATTAAAATGCCCTTTGGATGGTGCCACGGTGCCATGCCGGGAGCCGGGACACCGGCCCTCTGGAGCGGCAGGCGGTGGGCATCAGCACCGTCGCCCCGAGCCCCCCCCTCCGGCGGCCCCTGCCCTCCCTCCCCCCGCCTCCCTCCCTGTCAGAACAAAAGAGGAAACAAAAGACAGAAGAGAAGGTTAGAGGTGGCTCGCGGGAGAGAAGGCTCTGGAACAAGCTCCCCTGGTTTTCCTGAAGCCCGAGCTGCTCCCCGTCTCTTCCCCGGGAGGGGCGGCCCCGGCCACCGGCCCAGAGGGCTGTGTTCTCGTCCCTCGACCCCTCAGAGGCCCCGGCCCGTCGGCTGGGTCCCCGGGGAGCCTCAGGCTGGCGTGAGAGGCAGACAAGGCTCTGGGCCGAGGGGCGGGCTGTGTGCTGTGGTCGGCCAGGCCAGGTGCACGTGCGTCCACACCCCGGGCAGGGCGCGCCCGGGCGGGTGCCTCACGCACACACACACACACCGCAGGGACCCGAGGACCCCCCCCCCCCCCGGGCCTTCGCCACGGCCCTCTGCCCTCCAGGCACCCGGAGCTCACATCCCCAGACCGGAAGGCGTAACTCGGGGGGGCCCCCTCCTAGCGTCTTTTTAAAGGTGCCCCGTGTTCTCGCAGAAAACTTTTGTTCAACTTCGGTGGGAAGCTTTGTCTCGGTGGCGAGAGTATTTGCCCGTCCACGCGAAGGGAAGGGTGCCAGCTGTCTACCTCTCGGCCGGCCCCCACCACACCCCCAAGTACGGGTGCCTGCACCCCCACACGGCTGCCCGAGCATTTCAGGACCCTGGGCAGCTCCCTGGGCCGGGAAGGGACCTGCCTCTCCCGTCCGGAGGTTCCTCTTGCTGAAGCTGAGCCGCAGGGTCTCTCCGGGGGCCGTGTCCCTCAGCGCAGGCAGCCCGGGGGGGCACCCGCCACCTGCGAGGACCGCCCCAGCGCCCTGGGCCACCTCTGAGGTTCTGCCTTTGGGGGGCAGCCTCCTTGGGAGGCCCGTCGTCCCTGAGGGTGCCTCAGGGACGGTTAGAGCAAAGCTCTGTGTCTGAGATCTCTGCAGCCGTTCCCAGGCCGAGACGGGGGTCAGAGGCCAGCTGCCTCGGCCGCCAGCTCCAGGGAGCTGGGCGGCACCCTCCCCGCTGGGGAGGCTGCCAGTTGGGGTGGGACGGAGCTCCTCTCCCCTTTAACAGTGGCCCTCGGGCCCGGGAGCCGTGTGGGTGCGGGGCTGGCGTGCGCTCCGCCAGGGAGCTGGTGGGGACACACATGCCTGAGGATCTTGCCTTCTGGGTCCCAAAGTGGCTCCACCCGAGGGAGCCCCGGGCAGGGTGTCTCGAGGGCAATGCCCGTCACCTCGGGGAGGGGACCCAGCACCTCTGGGCTTGAGGAGGGGGGGCCGGGGGCCGGGCGGTGTGGCGTCTGCCTCGCATGCACCCTTTCCCTCGCCTGCTCTAGGGGACCGGCTCCCACAGCCGCACCCCGCTTCCAGGGCCCTCCCAAGGGACCCGAGGTCCCAGGGCCGCCCTGATTACGGATCAGCCCGGTGGAAAGGGGAGCGAGGCTGAAACACACGGGTGTCACCTGCAGGCTGGAAACGCCGCCGGGAGGGTTCGGGCAGACGGGCAGGGGTGGGGAGGGGGCGGAGCACATGGCCGGCCATCTGCTCTCCCGGCAGCCGCTGCCAGTGCGCCCCTCCGTCAAATGCCAATGACTGATCGATGGCCTACTGCGTGCCAGGCCTGTGGGCCCAGGCGAACTCTGACCTCAGACGGAAAGAGGCCGGACGTGGTCTTGCTCTGTGATTTTCGGTAGATGGGCTGGCATGTCCTGTTTCTGGAGGAGCTCGGAGGGAGCTTCCCGGTCCGGCTGGGAGGGCTGGTGTCGCCGTCCTGGGGTGGGGGGCGCTGGGGGTCCCTGCGCTCCCCCGCCCGCCCCAGACTCCTCTGCACAGAGGCAGGCCCCTCTAAGGGGTGGCCTGACAGGGCTGGGGAGCTCTGGGACAACGACCTTGAGCCCAGCTGCCCTCCCTCTCCCCCCCACAGGGCCACCAGGCCCTGTCCCATGACCTTGGGAATGCTCTTGACCTCTCAGTCAGAGCTCCCACCTCTGGAACCGGCTGGCGGCACTCGGCGGCCCCGGGGACGGGGAGCCCCCTCCTGTGGACGCAGCCCTGCCCTTTCAGCCGCTCCCTCGCCGCCGCCCCCCCCCAACGCCCGGCTCCTGGGCGCCAGCTGGTCGGGTGGAGCTTGGCCACACCTGGGGCGCGGTGCCGCGGGGGTCCGAGCCCCAGTGCCGTCTGGCACCCGGGGCCCTGCCAGGGGGTTTATTTGAGAGACTCGAGAGAGCAGAACCAAGTGGGGCCCGAGGGGAGGGAGGAGCGAGGAGTGAGGCATTCTCCTCCAGAGCCGGAGAAGGCCGGGGGGGGGGGGCGGGGGAGGTGTGCGCCAGGGCAGGAGGGCAGGAGGGCAGGGGCAGGGCACGCGGTGAGGGCTTCACTGAGGAAACCAGTGCCGGAGGGAGACAGGGCCCCGCTCAGGAGCTGCTAGCCCCCGGGCGACCTGGGGGCGGGGGCGAGGGGGCCCGGGGGAGGGGTCCCAGCTGTAAACGGGCATGCAGCCTCCGTGAGCGCCCGCCGTGCCCGTCGGGTCTTCAGGCCTCACGGGGCGACCGCTGCGTGCTCAGCCGCCGGGTGTGATCCGCCGTTTGCCGGCCCAGGCACCTGGGTGGACAGGGGACCCGACCCCGGCCTCCCTGAGGGGTGGGCAGATGGGGCGGGGACACCGAGGAGCCCCTGGGAGCCCCACCGTGCCCGCCACCCTCACGCTCGGCTCCTTCCGCCGTGGAAGACCCCGGCCCACACCCCTGGACAAATGTCACGAGAACAGACACTGCAGTCTGTCCCCTGCCGGGTGAGCGCCCACTGCCCGCCCGCCCGCCCGCCCGCCCCAGCTTCCGGGCCGCACCGGCCCTGGACGCGAGCCGCAGTGGGCATCGGGGTTCAGAGAGCAGGAGGTCTTTCCCTGAGCCGGGCGGTTTGGGATGCGTGGAATTTACTCTGGGTTTGCTCTGCCGCGGTGGGGGCTGGCCCCGGACACGCGAATGCACCCCACTCGGGCCAGAAGCCCCCGACCCCGGGCCGCTGCCAGCCTCCGCCGGCACTTCCCCCCTGGCTGCGCGGACGTGGGCCCCTCTGGACGAGAGGGAGGCCGTGCTCTGCCTGGGGTGGTGCTGCGCGTCCCGACAGCCCGGGGCCCGTCATGAGCACTCACAGCGCTGGGCGCGGTCACACAAAACCAATCACCCGCCAAACGGAACCAGATCCCCGGCCGCCCTGTCCCGGGCTGATGCTCAGTGGGTCCTCGTCACACCCTGAGCCCAGCGGCCACGAGGTCCCCCCGAGGCAGGAACGGCCAGGGGAGGGGGCGCCCAGAGGGACAGGCCCCTGACATCCAGAGGACACGCGCCAAGGTCGGGATTTTTTGGGTGTCGCCGCACGTCCAGCTCCCGCCCGGAGCTCAATCAGGGCCTCGCTGTGGCCATCCCCACCATCGGTGTCATAGCCCTCACCCCAGAAACCGGGCAGCCGAGGCTTCCTGCGGCCGAGCACCCTGTCCCGTGGCCCGGAAGCAGGTGACAGTCCCAAGCGCAGTCCCAGCTCCGTCCGGCCCCGGTAATGCCGAGTTTGTGTTCTTGTTGAGAGCAAGCCGTGGAAAGGGGGGAAAACCGCTTGGTGTCACCGAGAATGTGACAGGGAGGCGCCTGGCGCCGGCAGCCAGACCACACCGACCTGTGCACGGCGGTCTGGGAGCCAGGACTGGTGGGGGGGGCAGGTTGCTGCGTCAATACGGCCGTGCGGCCCAATGCTGGCCCGCCGCCGCCGACCTTGAAACCTGGCGTCAGCTGGGGAACAGCAGGGCTCGGGGAGGGGGTTCAGCGGGGCCGCAGGTGCCAGGCCCTCCCCACCGCTGAGGAGAGGTGACCTTGGACGAGGCCCTGCCCTGCCGAGGGGCGCAGCGCCGAGAAGACCGGGGCACCGCTGTGCTTGGCTCGTGGCCCCCAGGCCGGGGGAGGCCCTCTCACCGGTGCCGTCTGTCTGTCCCGTCTTCTGCGCCCGGGCTCAGTCTCGTGCCGGCCGCCGCGGTGACGGTGGGGGACGGCGCCGCCACTCTCCAGCAGCGTGGCGAGGACGCCGGTGCCACTCGCTCTGCCCTGGGCCCGGGAACTCGGGCCGCGCTCGGCCGTGTAGGTCCGGCGGCATCACAGCCGGCGGGGGTCACCTAGGGTCCCGGCTGAAGGGTCCGGGGGACTGACCAGCCTTCGTCCGCCTCCAGCTGGGCCGGCGAGAGCGTTGCCTCGGACGCGCTCACCAAACACAGCGCCGTCCCCCGCCCCGGCAGGTTCGGGGGGCACGCCAGGGCCCCTCCGAGCTCAAGCCTCACGCAGACCCTCCTCCAGTGTGTGTGGGGGGGGGCCTCCCGGGGGCTGCTGGGGAGAAAGTGACTCCCAGCGGTTTCAAGCCCTGCTCCGGGCGTCTCGGGGGGAAGGAGGAGCCGCGGTGTATTTATGAGCGGGATCGGCAACTCACCGGGCACCCCAGGGTGGGGGTCTGACTCGGAGGCACGGAGCTGGCCATGTGCCCCCAGCTGCGCGCTCGGACGCCGAGTCCCCGTGCCCGCCCCCTGCCCCCCGCCCCCAGCCGGCGGCCCCCACCGGGTCCCGTTGGCGCGGTGGCAGCTGGGCCGAGGGCGTCCGTGAGTGTCACCGATTGAGTCACTCGATGAGCAACTCCCAGGATGTCAACCCAGGCGGTTTCTCCCGAGGCGGCGGCAGCCTTGGGTGGCGGCGGCAGCCGAGTCTGTGCGGCCGAGTCCGGCTCGGCGGGCGGGGGTCCTGGTCGGTGTCAGGTGGCCGTGCCCGCGGAGTGTGAGCTCCAGGGGAAGGAGCCCCGTCTGCAGAGCGGGGGCCCCGGAGTCCTCTACTTCAGGCACTGGGCTGGGCCCCCAGGCTCACCCCGGGGGGCTCGTGTGTGTGACGACGCCCCTTCCAACTCACCCCGGCGCCCGCTGTTCGAGCAAAGGTCGACGGCTCACTCGAGGAAAACGGGCCGTGCGTGTCTCTGCCCGTGGGGGCCAGGGCCCTGCCGCCCTGGAAGGCAGAGCGGGTGCCGCGGGCGGGGCTCCTGGCCCCGGGGGGCCACCCGCCCGGGGGTGACGCGCCTGCTGGTTCTCTTGTCCGAGCCCTTCCCAGGGCTTCCCAGAAGGGGACCCATTTCTTCCGTGCAACCACGGGAACAGGGTCCTGCGGCCTCCCAGCCTGGACCTGGGCCAGCCCGAGGAGGCGGCGGCAGCCGTGAAAGCAGCGTGGAACTTTCCGGAACAGCAGTCCCGGGGGACAGAGGGCCCGGGGGCGGGGAGGGGCAGTCCGAGCCACCACCCAGCTCCGGCCTGAGCACCTGCTCGGCCCCACGCACTCCGCGCTCGCAGCTCCGAGGCTGCCGCTCAGACCTGGCAGCTGTGCCCTCAGCCTCCCTGGCCACAGTGTCGGGCCGCACGGCCAAGCCCGACGACGGTGGGGAGGCCCTGTGAGGCGCCGGCCGACAGCCAGGAGGACAATCCTCTGACAGGAAGGGCGCGGGAACCCTCCCCCTGCAGACCCTGCGGCCACAGAGGGGGCGGAGTGAAGGGGACAAGGGGTGGGGCAGACTGTGGGGGTCCTCTGAGGCTGCCGGGACAGGGGTCCCCCTCCCTCTGCTGCTCCGGGGATGTCTTCCCCAGCAGAGACGGGGCAGGCCCAGGGTGGGCCCAGGGTGGCAGGGGGCAGGGCACTGTGTGTGCCCCTCCCCACCCGGCCTTTCTGCTCCCCCCCCACCCTGTCTTTCTCCGTCTCTGTCCTCCCGCCTTCCTTCTCTCCCCCTCCCCCTCCCGGCCGCCCCCGCCGTGGGCAAACAGTGTGAGGGAAATGTGGCGCATTTACAAATAGCCAGAGGGCACCACACCTCGTCCTTGGGGGGTGTCACCTGCCATGCAGCAGGGGCACCGGCGGGACCCGTTTCCTGTCCAGACTGCGGACACTGGGGCGCGTCTCACAGCTGTGGTGGGGCGCCCGTCCCCAGGCAGTGGGTGCTCCCCCTGCTCTGCGACGCTGGCGCTCCTTTGGAGCGCCGGGAACCCCCGGGCGGCGAGGCCGGCGCTCCCGTCGGCACTGGTGCTGGTGAGCCCGTGTGGGGCCAACTGCGGGCGGGGCTGCTGCCCTGGGGACGGAAACTGGGCGGTCCCGCGGGTGCGCCTGAGCCAGGATCCCGCAGGGTGGGGCACGCCCGGCCGTCCCACGAGGCCCTAAGACGTTCTAGCAGAAACTTGTCTGGTGGGTGCCGGGCAGATCACACCCCGCCCGGGACACGGGAGACTCCCCAGGGGCCATGTCCTGCGTGGTGTGAAGGTCCGTGTGCCCCTCGGATCCACCTGCTGGAATCCTAACCCCCGATGGCGGCCCCATCGGAGGCGGTGCCTTAGGGAGTGTCTGTTCTCCTGAAGGGGATCGGAGCTTCGTAAGGGGGGCTCCAGGAGCCCCCCCGCCCCTTCCACCGAGTGCGGACAAGGAACCGGGGAGAGGTCCCCACCGAGGTGTGACTGTGCGGCCCCTCCCTCTCGGCCTTCCGGCCTCCGGAGCGGCCGCAGACCCGCCTGCTGTTTCTCATGGGTGGCATTGTGTCACAGCGGCTGACGGGATGGGACACGGTGGGTCCAGGCAGCCGGCTCACCCCGTGACCCTGGACAGGCCTCGTCTCCTTCTGAGCCTCGTGTGGAGTGGGGGGTGGTTGACAGTGGTGCCCGCTGGAGCAGCTAGAGAGGTCAAGGGGCGCATGCAGGTCAGGGAGGGCGTGTGGGCGCCGCCGTGGCTGCCCGTGGGACCATGGGGGTCATGCGCAGCTGCACACAGGAGCCCCGGCTTCCAGGGCAGCCCTGTGCGCGCCGGGATTTAGACTCCTCCCCGGGCACCCTCGGTGCCGGCCGACGCCTCGGGCCCCGTGTCCCGGTGGAGGTCCCGCTCCAACGGTCCACGCCGTGCATCTGGAGACGCTGGGCAGCTTCCTGGATCCGCTTAGACTCGCCCGAGGCTTCCCGGAACCCTTCCCAGGGCATTCACGGCGGCGTCTGTCCTGCGGAACCACAGGCGCAGCCCCTGGGGAGGCCTTCGCTGGGCCTGACGTGAGCGGGAGAGGCTGCCCTCCACTGCCCAGCGGGTGCAAGCAGCCGGGCACGGCCCCAGCACCTGGGCGCAGCCCGTCCCGTCCCCACGCCCCACCTGGGGTGGGGGTGGGAGCCGTGTATCCGTTCAGCTCTGTGAACATGGGCAAGTGGTGAAGAGGCCGTGACTGGGGTGCAAAGGTGTGGGGGGGGGCAGCTTTGCCCCCCATTGCTCTCAAGGTCTCTGACCTCCCCAGTCCGCTCAGCCCCCAGGGAGGCAGGGGTTCCCCGGCTTGGGCCACGTGTGACAAGCCCAGTAGGAACCGCATTGTTAAAAGGCTGCTTCTCAGCTGGCTGTAGGGAGCACTTGAGCCCTTTCCGACCCCCCGCAACATGACTGTGAGCCCAGGAGCAGTAGAATTGGGGGGGGGTGTCTCAGACCCCCAGGGTGGCCCTGACTGCCTGTCTCCTGGACGGCAGGAGGGCCTCCCTGGGCCGGGGGTGCTGATGGCGGCCCAGTGGCCCATCCGGTCTCCCCCGCTGAGAAGGGAGAGGCCGGCCGAGACGCCCTCCCCACACTCAGAGCGCCCACCGCCGAGTCCTCATGGGACACAGGGGACGCGCAGTCGAGCGGAAGCTCTTCGCGACCAGGAGAGTGTTTTCCTGTGCACCTGCCCGCCGGCGGTGTCGCCTTCCCGGCGTGCACCCGGCGGCATTTCCGCACCCGCCCCCCGAGAGAAACCCCCACAGGAACACACCCACGGGATCTTGAGCCACAAGCAGCTCTGAAGAGAGGTGGGGGAATCCCTGGGGGCACGGAGCCCTGCCCCCACCACCCCCTTCAGCACCGTTCCCGCGGCCAAGGGTCCTCCCTGGGGGTGTTAGTCTGGTGCCCAGCGGGGAGGACAAGGACCAGCACCCTCACGGGGCCGGGGGGGGGGGGCACGCTGGCTCCTGCCCTGACTACCGGTCCGCACAGCACCCGGAGAGGAAGGTCACTATCATTAGACCCATTTTAGGGGCGGGGAAACTGAGTCACGGAGGGCTGGTTCCCTTGGCCAAGGTCCCACAGCCAGCCAGCGGCAGAGGCAGGGCCCTGACCCCAGGCTGCCCAGAGCTGGTGCGGGGGCACCGAGGAGCCGTCCCGAGGTGCCTTTCTCCAGCGCGTCTTCGGTTGGTCGTAAGAAAGTGTTGGTCGATCACGCCGGTGTCTGGCTGTGGGAAGCGCCGGGGGCCTGCTGCTATGGGGGGGGCGGGGGCGGGGGCGCAGTCACACCTGTCCTGGGTTTAGGGCCGGCTGCGTCCCTAGTGGCAAATATCTGCGGCTCCTGCGCCGACGGCCTGGGGGTTTTGTCGGTTGGAGTGGGCTGGACTGGATCCCAAACTAAGTGGTCGCTGCCTCTTCCGCGGGGGGGGGGCGGGGAGGGGCGTGAGCTGCCCGTGGGTTCGCGGCTGGAGCGCAGGGCCGCCGGGAGCGCGGTGGGCCCGGGAGGAGGGGGCGGGGCCCAGCCGGCCGCCAGCGAGCTCGCAGTACCAGCGCGCGCTGGGAGAGGGCGCCCTTCCCCAACAGTTCAAGCGGTGGCTCCCAGCCCGGCCGCTGCCACGGATCCTGGGTCAGAATCCGGCAAACAAATCGCCGAAATCCCTTCTGCTGGCGGGTCTCACGTCCAGCGCTCCCGCCAGGGCCATCCCCGCCGTAACCGGGTCCCCTCTAGAAGTAAGGACCGAGCCCCGAGGTGGTGCCCCTGGCAGGGGGCATCGGGAAGGCCGGCTCCCCCAGCCCTCCGACGTCCACCCAGGACGGGAGGTGCATTTGCACCGGCGGAGCGGCGTGGAGGGGGTTACGGGGGTGCTGGGTGCGAGCCTTCCCAAACGGCTGGGGGCGTTCAGCCGGGGGGCCTGCAGGGAAAGCCTCCGGCCGCCTTTAGAAGAAATAAGCCCCATGAAGGTGTTTGACCCGGTCACCCTGAGCCCCCAAGGAGACGCCCGCGTCCCCCTGCTGAAGCCGCAGAGGGCTGGGGGCTGGGGCGGGCCTGCCCTGCCCCCTGCCTGGGCACCCGGACTGGGGCCCCAGCCCAGCCCCCAACCACAGACCCCGGGCCCCATCACCACACCGCTGGTGGGCGGGTCGGTGTAGCGCCCCTGCCTGGGACGCTGGAACGCCAAGTCCACCGCCAGCTCCGGCGTGGTGTGTGCTCGCCCCGCCACCTGCACCCAGGAGCCCACGGGTGGGTGCCCGCGTGGGCGGAAGAACCCTTCTTCCCAGAGGCCTTCCAGCAACTGGCTGTCCAGGGCTCCCGACAGGTTCTTCCCCTTCACACCCCGTCCGCCTCCCGCAGCGCTGGGCTGCTTTTGGAGCCCGCTACTAGCTCGCCCTCCCGACCGCTGGGAGCCTGGAGCTCCCCGAACGAGGTCCCCAGCAGCGGGCCCTGGAGGAAGTGTGGTGTCTGAGGTCCCGGCCGGGTCCGCCCGGCTCGACCTGGCCGGAGGGCGGCGCGGGGGTGGGGGGAGGGGCGGCCTATCAGCGCAGCTAAGCCACGAGCGGACTTTTATTATTTCGGGGGCGGCGGTGTGTCTGTCTTCCACGGTCACCCCATCCCAGATCCTGGCGACTGAGGTTTGCAGACCTAACAGCCAGCAGCCAGGGGGCGGCGGGGAGCCGGAGCCGGGAGGAAAAATCCACCCATTTCCTGGGCAGATTGCGTCGCCGGCCTTGTCCCCGCCTCCCGGCCCCGGCCCCCGCGCGCGGTCCGCCTGGCGCTCAGAGTCGAGCCGGCGGCCCTTCCCGGCGGAGGCAGGGCTCGGAGTGGCGCGGAGGGCGCGGCGGCATCGGTGTCCGCACCGCGGCGGGGCGCGCAGAGGCCGCCGGCGGCCCTTCTCCCTGCTCCCGGAGGCGGCGCACCATGGCCGGGGAGCGCGGGGCGGCGGCGGGCGTGCGGCGGCGGGCCGAGGGGGCGCGGGGACACGGCCGGGCGCCCCTGCCCGCCGCGGTGCCCGCCGCCTGAGGCTGCCCGGGGGCTCGGAGCCGGCGCGGCGCGGGCGCAGGAGGCGACTCGAGGCGCGATGTCGGTGCCGCTACTCAAGATCGGGGTCGTGCTGAGCACCATGGCCATGATCACCAACTGGATGTCCCAGACGCTGCCCTCGCTCGTGGGCCTCAACACCACCCGGC
Source organism: Phyllostomus discolor (assembly GCF_004126475.2). NCBI lineage: Eukaryota > Metazoa > Chordata > Mammalia > Chiroptera > Phyllostomidae > Phyllostomus > Phyllostomus discolor. The sequence goes on along the minus strand of NC_040905.2, from coordinate 213,317,359 downwards.
TCTCGGCGGCCCGCGGCGGGACGCTCGACCGCAGCACCGGTGTAAGTGCGCCCGCCGCCCGCCTTGGCGGCCCCTCCCTCGCGCTCCTTCCCGACCCCAACCCAGACCTGGGCAGACGCCACCGGGGAGCCGGGCACCGGGGCGGGGTGTGGGCAGGGGTCAGGGGGCGGCTCCTCCGCGCTGCAGTGGCGACCCTGCTCCCCACGCGCCCCGCCGGCCACTCCCGCCGGGGTCCCCCCACACTCCGGCCACGCTTCCCTGCTTTACCTGGTCCCCTGTCAAGGTGGGGGTGCCGGCTCCGGGACTCACTCAGGCTTGGAGTCCTCACTCAACTAATGACAAGTTCCTCCTTGATAAGGTTAGGGCTCTGAGGCAGGGACTTGGGGACTTGTCCAAGGTCACTGGGCAAGTGAGGGCTGGAGACGCAGCCGCTCCACCCGGGTCTAGCTGGATCCGCCCAGGGCTCCCAGCGAAGCCCGCCCTACTTTGTAAAAGCCGGACTCGACCGGCCTGGCCCTGCGCTGGGGAGCTGGTGCCCTCCGCCGCCTGCGCCTCCCGGAGTCCCCAGGCGCCTCCCCCTCCCCCTCCCTACGCCCACCAGAAAGTCCGACCAGAAAGGGTGCAGAGGGGCCGGGGCCGGGGGCCAGGCCCGTGGCCGCCCCTGGGGGCGGAGCTCGCCCCTCGCCGTCCGCCCCGCGCCCCCTCCCGCCCCGCCTCTCTTCTCCAGGCCTGGGGGCGGGGGCCCGCGCCGCCTGCTCCTGGGCAGGGCTGACTTGCCGGTGGCGGGGCGGGACCACCGTGAGCCCCGGGCCGCGGGCCCAAGGAGGGGTGCGCCCGGCCGGCGGGCCAGCCGGCGGAAAGGAGAGGTGAAGGACACGGGCTCCCGCGCGCCCCTGTGGCCGTGGAGGGCGCAGAGCTGTGGGAGGAGGCCTCCCAGGGACCCCTCCTGAGACGCGGATCGCCTCACCTGACGTGGCAGGAGCCGCACCTACCGCCTCCTGCACAATGACTTGGCTCCGCCCCCGGGTCCAGAGCGGCTGGGCTGGGGATGAATGAAGTGAAATGTATCCCCACTCTGATTCCTCCCCACCCAACTGTCAGGTCCCGGGCTAAAAATAGCCGCGGTGACCCGAGGCCACTGGGCAGGCTGCAGGGGCCTCCCGCAGGGACCGGGGCTGTGCTCCGGGCGTGTGTCAGACCTCCGCCCCGAGTACCCGGTGCTCAGGACCACCTGAGCAGGGCTGCGAGGTGACACCGGCCATTCGCAGGTCTGGTCTCCCGGTAGCCCTTGGGCACACCTCAGGACTGGGTGTGACGCCCGGCACAGCCTGCCACCAGAAACTTGGGTGTAGGTGCCATCCACCAAACGGCTGGTGGGTGGCAGCTCGCACTGAGGTGGCTGCCTGGCGTTTTTCTGGGGCGGAGTGTGCCGGGCGGCCAGTGGGGAGATTGTGGGGTGCGGCGCTGCTCCCCGCTCCGGGCTGACAGGCCACTGGGTCCCGGCTGCTAGCGGCGTGCCAGCAGGCCCTCCGTCTCCGGGGCAGCTGAGCGGGGCTGCGCCACCCCCCACCCCCACCCCCCAGCACCCGCCTTGGGGGGAGAGATCCTATTTCCCAGTCCCATGCCCGGCGTGAGTCAAGCAGCCTGCCCTTCCTGCCTCCCTCCCCCCGCAGCCTCGGCCTGCGCCCGCCCCTCCCCCCTCCACCTCGCGGTCCGCTTGGTCACGCGCCAAAACTCCAATAACCCTTGAATTCAAAAAAAAATGAAAGAGTTGTGCCCGTTGGGCTCCCTTCCAGCCCTGGGGCCCCTGAGGGGAGGCCGTCCCTTTGTTCTCGGGGCCCTTCCCTCCCCGAGGTCAGAACGTATGTTGAGATCACTTCCCTCTGCTTCTCCCCCTCCCCTGCCCCGGGGCAGGGGGCGGGGGTGGCCGGCCTTGCCCGTGCCCTGCCCCAGGCTCACTTTCTCTCCCTCCCTCCCCCGCCCCTCCCCCCCCCCCCCCGCCCCCCCCAGGTGCTGCCCACCAACCCCGAGGAGAGCTGGCAGGTGTACAGCTCCGCCCAGGACAGCGAGGGCCGGTGCATCTGCACGGTCGTGGCCCCCCAGCAGACCATGTGCTCGCGGGACGCCCGCACCAAACAGCTGAGGCAGCTGCTGGAGAAGGTGAGTCTGTGCGGGCCGCGTGCGGGCCTGCGTGTGCGTGTGCGTGTGCGGGGGCGCGAGCGTGCATTTGCACACAGACCCCGAGGCGTGGCAGCCTGCAGGGTCCGTCCCGGCTCCGCCGCCTCACCGTCTGCCGCAGAGGACGGTGGGGAATGAGGGGGTGGCCAGGGGGAGACGCCCCAAGGGGGGCCCAGGGCGATGCACGGCCCCCCCCCAGGCGGCTGTCTCTCCCAGGGGTGCCCTCCCACTGCAGTCCTGGGGGCTCCCCCTGAGCAGCTCCCGGGGACCCAGGGGCGCACGGCCACTTGGATTTTACCCGGGGGGACTTGTTGCCCGGCCTGCCTTTGCCCGGTTGGCGGTGGCTGTGCCCCGCCGTGGGCGCAGGAGTCCTTGGTGCAGGAGCAGACCGCGTTGCCCCCTCTGTCCCCCGCCCGGGGACAGCACAGAGCCGCTCCCATCCACGTTTTCAACCCCTCGCTTCACGCATCTTCGTGAGAGCCGTGTGACGTGCATGAGATTTCCGCCCCATTTCAGGAAGTGGACATTCGGGTCTGGGGGGGGCTGACTCACCCCACACAGACAGCTGCTTAGCAGCGGGGGGCACTCACACCCGGTCCCGGCTGCCCGCAGGCCCAGCGGCCTCTGCCCCACAGCGGCGGCCGCTCTGGGCGGCAGGACCACCTCGGCTCCTGGCGCATTCTGCCCCAAGAGCCGTGGACGCTCGCACCCCGAGTGTCAGGGTCCCCTGGGAGCTCCCCAGGGGGGTGGGAGTGGGTGGGCCCTTCTGTCCCGCTCCCCACCCTGCCCCAAAGAGTGGGGGCCCACACACCCTGAGAGAGTGGGGCCACAGCACACACCGCTCACACCACGCAGCACACCACACAGATGGATCACACCCGCACACAGGCGCTCACACACACACACCACACACCCTCCACACAGATGGATCACACCCGCACACAGGCGCTCACACACACACACCACACACCCTCCACACAGATGGATCACACCCGCACACAGGCGCTCACACACACCGCTCACACCACACACCCTCCACACAGATGGATCACACCCGCACACAGGCGCTCACACACACCGCTCACACCACGCAGCACACCACACAGATGGATCACACCCGCACACAGGCGCTCACACACACGCGCACACACCACACACCCTCCACACAGATGGATCACACCCGCACACAGGCGCTCACACACACGCGCACACACCACACACCCTCCACACAGATGGATCACACCCGCACACAGGCACTCACACACACGCGCACACACCCTCCACACAGATGGATCACACCCGCACACAGGCGCTCACACACACACACCACACACCCTCCACACAGGGACTCAGGTCACAACCTCACACAGGCGCTCACCCACACCCACCACACACAAATGCACGCACCTCATGTACACACCAACACACACAGCAGCAAAGCCGTGGCTGTCCCCTCGGGTGGGCACAGGAGAGCGGCCATCAGTGGGGGTGGGCCGGGCAGAGCAGGCCCCGCCGTCCCCAGCGGGTCCCCTCCCTGGCCACCGCGGAGGGCGCCGGAGGGGCCCCGGTGCCTCTGGCAGGCGGTGGCACGGCTGCGGCCGTGGTGCCACGGGGCCCTGAGGCCTGCTCCCCTCGAAGGGGCCGTGTCTGTGTCCCTTAGCCACCGAGTGAGTCGTTTAGAAAGAGTGAGCGTGAACGCGCTTACTAGATTCCACGGACATTCATTAACGGCAAACAAGACCCAAGGCCTAATGGAGCCTTGAATTATTCAGAACTGCGGAGGGCGGGGGAGCCCCGAGGGGCCTGTGGGGCTGCGGGGGCAGGGGGTCGCTGAGACCAGGACCTCCAGCTCCCGGGAAGGGACAGAAAGCCGGTACGGGGTTTCCAGAAGGCTCCGGGAGCCCTGGACCGCCGGCCTGGGAGCGCCCCTTGCCGCCTGCTCACGGGCCCCGGCGTCAGCGCGGAAACAGGGAGGCCGGGTTCACACCCGGGCAGGCGCCACGCTCGCTCGGCGGGGCAGAAGCCATTGGCAGCGAGAACAGTCCGGCGCTCTGCTGGGAAGGGGCGGGGCTGCCATCTGCTCCTCCTCCGCCGCCGCCGCTGCCCGGCCAGGCTCCGCGCTACCCTCCTCTTCCCTTGGGTGGGGGCGGGGGACGGGAGGCAGAGCCGCGCGCACCCGGGGGCTGCCTCGGGGATGCGGCCCCCGCGCTGTCTGGCAGGGTGCTCGTCCCCAGTGATGGGGAGACCCCCGCCCCTGTGCCTGCACAGCTGCCCCACGCCACAACCCGCCTGCGGTGGGCCTGGGTCCCGCACCCAGCCGCTCTGGCTGTCTTCCGCCCGGAGTCCTGGGTAGGCGCCGGGGTCCGGGTGGAGGACCACCGGGGTACGGAGCTCGGAAGGCGAGCGGGGCCCGGCTCCCTGCGCTTTGCAGATGCGCCCAGGCAGGGCCCTGAGCTTGACAGTGTGGGCTCGGCGGTGAGGCCAGGCCTGGGGCCGTGGCGGACCAATGTGTGAGGGCGGAGCAGTTGCTCGGACTCTTACAGGACTCGAATGGGCACCCTCCTCCCAGGGCGAGATAAGCCGCTGACAGGCCCAGCGAGTGGGACACATCCCATCGTATTAGCAATTAGGTATCTCCCGGGGGGCTGGGTGTGTCCGCACCCCACCCCCGATGCCGTCAGAGAGGGGCCTGCCATCCTCCACCTCCTCCCGGGCCAAAGGACCCCGCAGCTGGGGTCACAGGTGTGACGGAGGCCTGGGCCCCCTCCCTCAGCGGGTCTCCCGCCCAACAGAGTGGTTGCGACAGGTGCGCAGGCTGCTGCTGTGCAGACACTGCGCCAGCGAGGTGGCGTGGTTCCCCAGGTGTACGCAGCCACTTCGGGCTCTGTGTGCATCGGGGAGGACTCCCTGGAGGCGGTGCCGTTTGGCCTGGGCCTTGAAGGGCCAAGGAAAGCAAACGTGACGACTTTTCTCAGAAGACGGGCCGCCGCTGTGCGCAGGGACAGAACAGGAGAGGGAGACGTCAGGAAATGGAGTGCGTGTATCGTGGCTCCCACGAGGAGTCTGGACGGAAAGGGTCGGAGGGAGTCGGGCTCGCAAGCTGCATCCTGCCCCCGGGGGTTTTCGGCGGAATTCGTGCGCGTTATTTTCGAGTAACAAGTCATGAAATCCCCGGCGTTTTTTAAGTGCGTGACGAACACCACCAGTTTCCTCTCACCGGGAGACTTTCGCTTGTCTCTTATTTTATTTTACTTTATTTTTCCGGGGGGGTGGGGTGCCGCAGGAAGTGGAAACCACACCACCAGGCAGAGCTGAGCCTCAGACCCAAACGATCGTGTTCCTGAAAGGGGGAGTATTTCCAAAATCAGCAGAAACTCAGAAAGGAAGGTTTGCGGCTCGGGGGGAGGTCCCTTCGTCCCCCTGGGCCGGACCGGACCCTGGGCAGACGCTCGCCCGCCGCCCGCCACTGCGACACGGCGGAGCCTGGCCCCGCCTCCCCGGCACCCCCGCGCCCCGCCCGGAATCACGAGCCGGCTTCCTAAAAATAACGAGCAGGTGGCTGCACAGAAACAGGTTATCTTTGGAGCTCCCCGGGACCCTGTTGAATATTAAAGTTCCACCTGGAGCCGAGGCCCCGCTCAGACCTGCCTGCGAGGCTGTAGAGCAGCGATTCTTCACGGGCTGGGTGATTGGTTCCTGACTCCGGCCCGAGCGCGCCCGTTTGTGGAGCGGGCGTCTCCCTGTGATGCCGCCGGGCGTGATGGATGGGGCTCGGGCGGGGGGCGGGGGCGGGGAGGAGGGCCTGCCGCCGCGGCCGACAGCGGGGCCCCTGCTCCTGCATTCCCCCCGCGTGCACCCCCGGCCGACTCCGCGAGGCCCCCCATGAGGCTCAGGGGGCAAGAGAAGCTGCACCCATGCTGGGGGGGGAGGGACGGCCCGCCCTCATGGGTGTTCCTCCTCACGGGTGTCTCTGCCTAACCGATGTCACCCTGCAGAGGAGCGTAGGGGCCGCTCCCGAAAAGGAGGGGAGAATTCGCCCACAGCTGTCAGCCTGGAGCAGGGGCTCGGCCCCGGTTTGCACCCCGGTTGGGTGCACACTCGGGGACGGGGCAAGGGATGGGTCACCAACCCGATGGGCTGCGTTTGCAGAGCCCGTGGTCCCCACAACCCCCAGCGTGGCAGCCACGTGGAGAGGCCACTGCCTCGGACTGGGAGGCGGGTCAGATCGGCAGGCGCCTGCCACAGCTCCGTCCTTGAACCCGTTGCCTTTTTGACAGGTGCAAAACATGTCCCAGTCCATAGAGGTCCTGGACCGGCGGACTCAGAGGGACCTGCAGTACGTGGAGAAGATGGAGAACCAGATGAAAGGGCTGGAGTCCAAGTTCAAACAGGTGGAGGAGAGTCATAAGCAACACCTGGCCAGGCAGTTCAAGGTACGTGTGTTCCTCCCCCTCCGAGACGGGGTCGTTCCCCTCCAGGCCCCCCCTTTCCCTCTAGAAGTAGCGATTGCGGTGTGGGGGGCGGGTGGCCAGCAAGGCTTGCTCTCTGCCGTCCTTGGAAAGGGGCGCACCCGCCCTCACCCTGAGGGGGAGGCCAGGGCCGTGGCTGCCTGTGCCTAGGGGCTTCTGCAGCCTTGGTGAGTCCCGGGCCCTGAGCTCCTCCAGCCAAGTCCCGGATTAGCTGGGGGAGGGGATTAGCTGTCGTCTGGCCCTGTCCTTCCACGGCTGCCGCAGGTAACGCCCGTTAGCTGAGGATTAGCTTAATTGATCAGAGCCATTTCTGAGCTGGGATCACTCAGGGCCGTTTTTCACATCTGACCTAATTTGGCTGTGACACGGCTCACTGTAGCGTCACAGGGAAGAGAGAGAGAGACGCCAGCATCTTTCTCGCTCTGTGGTAAGTGCTCCTCCTCTGCAGACCGCTCGGCGTCTGAAAGCCACAGTTTGCCCTGAAATTATATATATACGTACGGACAAGTCTGTATATATGCATACACCCAGCGTGAATGCAGCCTCGAAATTACTAAGCTGAGAAGGGATATGCACCTTCGTTAAGGTCTACATGCATGCTCATGAGCACCCGAGCCCGGGTGTAAATGAGCAGCCCCGTCAGCCGCCCCGCTCGGCCGAATCCGCTGACGCTGCTGCCGCCGCCGCCGCCTTCGGGGCCCTTTCCCTGCCAACGCTTCCCTTTGATGTGCTCCTGCGTGAAGCGAGAGCGAATTCGCTCTTAAAGCCGTACCTGCCGTAGACCAAATGGCGAGCTAATGAAGTTATGAGTCTGTGTCATGAATAAAACAACAGCGGGCCCGCTCCCGTGCAGGAGGGAGGCAGGAGGGAGGCGGGCGCCTCGTCCTTGCTCCTGACCGGCCACGGGAGCGACCCCGGAAAGGGACGCTGACCCGCCCGACCACAGAGAGTTTGTGTCTCCCCCGAAAGGCCGGCACTCCCCTCCCCCGGGGCAGAGTCAGGGTCCTCCAAAGGTGAGGGTGCCCCCCGCCGCCAGGGCCAGCTCCCCGGCCCGGGCACGGCCGCCAGCCACTCGGCTGTCTCTCCCCTGTCCCCAGATTCCGGGCACGGTGCCCCTGGGGGAGGAGACGCAAGCCTTGGCCTGGCACCGCGCCCTCGTGGCGTTACACACGTGCCCGGCAGCCGTGGCCAGGGAGTCTCCGCCTCCGCCGGGGCCGTGGAGAGTGTCTGGACAAACGCTGGCACGGAAGTGTGACTTTTTTAAGTGGCCATGAGCGTCTCTGTCTGTGAGGGGCTGACTGTGTGCAGCAGGCAGGACGGCCGGGCAGCTAGCTCTTCAACGGTATTTCGTTTTCTTGCTTGCAGGGCTAACCTAAAAGCGTTTTTTCAAATGCCGCGGTGACTGAAGACGCGTGTGTCCGTGTCCCCATGAAAGAGGGCCAGACAGCTTTTTGCACCCTGCATTTTTACTCTTACTTCCCGACACTTAGCGCCATTTCACTAAGGAACCTTGACACCGACCGCCACCCTCTTTTGCATGCGACTCTAGATGCCTCCCGTGAGCCCTTTGAACCCTGCCGATGCATTTTTTTGAACACGAAAAGAGAGAGAAAAAAAAACAAACTTTGTGTATGTGACTCAAAGCATGTAACCTTAAGATGTTGCATTCTGCCTTGACAATAAAGACCTTCCCAAAGATGATGGTGTTCCGAAGACTGTTTAATGTGCTCTCCTAACTCGGTGGGACCCGACGGTCCGGAGCCGTGCCTGACGCGGGAGCGCGCGCGCACACGCGCCCGCGCCCCGGGGGGCGGCCAGGCCCAGGCAGGGTGTGACGAGTTTTTGCACGCATCGCACTGAACCCAGCTTATTTTAACCTTGCAGGCGATAAAAGCGAAAATGGATGAACTTAGGCCTTTGATACCTGTGTTGGAAGAGTACAAGGCCGATGCCAAATTGGTTTTGCAGTTTAAGGAGGAGGTCCAGAATCTGACGTCAGTGCTTAACGAGCTGCAAGAGGAAATTGGCGCCTATGACTACGATGAGCTGCAGAGCAGAGTGTCCAATCTTGAAGAGCGGCTCCGTGCGTGCATGCAAAAGCTAGGTAGGCCCGGCACCCTGCGGGGCGGGGCGGGGCGGGGCGCGGCGCGGCTCCGCCCACCGCGGCCCCGCCCACCGCGGCCCCGCCTGCCGCGGGGCGTGGTGCTGAAGTGGACAGCGCCCGCCTGGCTTCCGGAGGAGCCAGAGGGCCGGCTAGGGCTCCGGGGCAGGGCCACCAGGACCGAGCAGAGGCGCGCACGCCGCCCCCGAGTGAGCGCAGGACCCCGCCCTGTGCAGAGGCCAGCCCCTAGAACCCCGCTGAGCTGCACATCCGGGACAAATAGGATGATGTTAGACGTCACAGAGCCACCGGAAGAGTGAGTGTGTGTGCGTGCGTGCGTGTGTGTGTGGGGGTGAGTTCTTAAGACACGAGGTGCTTAGGGCTGGACGAGGACACCTCAGATTCCCTCCAGGTCAAGGACGAGGGGTGGGGAGGCTCAGGCGCGGCACCAAGCGTAGAAAAGGACACATCAGGTCACACGGCCGTGGGACAGGTCCCATCCTGGGAGGGTGGAACCTGGGAGCCCCGCCCTCCGAGCTCCCATTGTATTTTCTAAAAGGCCCCTCAACGTGGGGTGGCCCCTCTGGGTTTTTCCTGGTGCTGGAACACCCACCTGCCGCATGCACCTTCCTGTTAACTGCTCCAACAGGCCTCCACGTTAGTGTCCGAATCCACTCCCCCGCGGCGCCCCTGAAATCCCGGTTCCCCCGCGAGGCTTTCTTCGTACAGCTGAGCCGGCCCTCCTCACCGCCGGCTTTAAGACAAAGGTCCCTCGTTGTCAGACTATCTTTCGTAGAGCAACTCGGGGCACCTCTGCTTCAGGCAGGAGCCACCCTTTGGCTTTTCTTTGATGTTCTAACTCAGGTCCCTGTTCATCCGCCCCACCCACCCGCACCCGCTCCGCGCCCCTTACTGTGAGCCCAACTCCTCTCCCAGAGGAAGAAGGGCCAGGCCGAGGTCAGTGGGGGAGAGAGAACCAGCCCCGGGGCCAGGGCGTCCAGCCGGCCGGCCTTCCCTCCCTTTGAGCGGCTCCCTGAGTCCAGATGACCTTCCACGCGGCCCTGGGTTCCCGGTGAAGACACGCGCTTTTAAGACCCCAGCTCCCGAGAAGCCCTGTGGCACGTTGGCGTGAAGAGTGAATGCGTGTCGAGTGTTAATGAGCGAGCGAGTGTCTCCCGGTGCCCCAGTGTCGGCATGTGAGGGGCTCGGTGCCAGGGACAGTCTCGGGGGGCGGGGGGCTGCACAGCCTCTGCCAGCCACCTGTCCCCCCTTGGCGTTCCCGGAGTGTGCGTGATGCTGGACGTGCCAGTGGGTGCGGGGCCATGTCCATGGCGACGGGGCTGTGCGGTCATCTCCGTCAGGCACGGTGTTTGGCCGGCTGCCCACAATGGCCCTGAGCTCCCCGTCACCACCGTTTCTCCCAGACCCTCCTCACCCTTTCACTGTGGGGTCTCTCTTGGGCCCTGAAGAACCCAGAATGGGGAGGGGGGGGCCGGTATTTATAATGTTTTGCCCCCAAAGCACCCCCCTCCCGGTATTCAGGCTGGGTATACCAGGGAGAAGACAAGGAAAAACCTCCGTAGTTTGCAATGAACGGGTCCAGGAGCAAGAGGGAAATTCAGAGCAACAGGTTACAAATGACAAGCAGTAAAGGGCCCCTCCCAGGACGAGCAGTCTCGCCCCCCGGGCCCGGCCCGGTTTCGGAAGCTGGGTGAGTTCTCCTGCTGGCCCAGGGTCCTGGGCCTGTCACGCGGTCACCCAGGGGCTGCTGGATGGCTCACTGGGGAGTAAGGAGAGGGTGGCTAGGCCCTCAGGGCCCGGTCCTCCCTGCAGCGGGGCCACCCCGTGACCTGTGGGTTTGTGCTCTCTTCCAAAGCCTGGACGTGCAGGCAGACCTGCTGAGCTGGGGTCTGCGGCTAGGGGCCCGGGGTCTGCAGTTAGGGCCCCAGGGTCCGCATGGAGGCAGCACCAGGCGGACTCAGGTGAACAGACCCCATCTGGGGGAGGCAGTCGGTGTGCCGGGGACCGGCTCCGGCTTCCACCTCTCTCCACCTGTAGAACGAAGGTGGCGGGGTCGCTGCACCCCGGGGTCACGGTGCATCCATGAGTGTCATTCGCATCACATGCTCCACACTGTCATCTCCACGGCACAGGTGGTAGGACAGGTGGGTAGGCAGTGACGGGTAGTAGGTAGATGCATGCATGGACAGACAGACGGTAGAGGATCTGTAGGTAGATGCACAGACAGACGACGGGCAGGCTGACTGACAGGTCCAGCAGCTGCCGCCGCTTCCCCGTCCTGGGTCTCTGTTCACGCTCAGCAACTTAGCTCCCCACTGGGCGCCCCGTGGCCGCTCCGTGCGGCCTTCATGTGAGCCTCGCAAGTGGGCCGCGTCTGAGCAGCCTGTCTCCCTGCCTGGGGGTCGCCACAAGCCCAGAACTGCGACGGCAGCCCTCAGCCACGGAGCCAGCGCCGGCAGCTGCCCCCGCGGGCAGACGTAGCTGTGGTGGCCGCAGGCGGGGGCGGCTGCACGGCCTTCCCCGCCCTCTGCTTGGGTTCCTGGGGGGCTGGGGGGTCTGACCGGGTTCCCTGGGCTGGTGCACAGGGGGTGCGTCCTGGAGCTCAGCTCCTGCGAGGTGCACGCTGGCCGAGCCTCCCCCCTGTCCCCCAACCCCCCAGACACACCCTAAGCGTCCGGACCGCAGAGCAGGGCCACCCCGTGGACTGCGGGTGTCTGCACGGGGCCTCGCGGCTGTGCCCCAGGTTTGTTTACGTCCCGGCCGTCCCCGAGGTCTCGGCAGAGCCATTCTGGACGGAGAACCAAAAATAACTCCGGCTCGGGCAGGGCGGACTCCAGGCCAAGCCCTGCTGCCAGCCTCGGGGAGAGCAGGGCTCCGGGGCAGCTGGGCCTGTCCCTGCCCGCTCCCTCCTGCGGCTTCAGAGGGCGGCACCCGGCCCGAGCCCGGAGACCTCGGGGGAGGGAGGGGCAGGGGCATCAAGTCCAGAGAGCCACCTGGACCTGTGACTGGTCCCCCGAAGCGGCCAGCTCCCCTTCTGCCCGGCCACAGGCCGGGGGGTCCACGGCTGGACTCATGGTGGTGACAGCGGTGTGGCCTCCGCTGAGCGCACCCCCGTGTCCGGCTCGCTGCCTGATGCTCTCCGTCGCCTACTGCCACCCCCCACCCCGGGTGGGTGCCTCGCTGTAGACCAGGGACCAGGACAGCTGTCTCTGTGCCACACACTCTGCCTCCCGCCCCTCTGCCGGGACAGACGGTGAAGCAAGAGACGGTGGAGGATTTTCCGAGAGCGGAATGACGTCATCTCGGAGCACCTGCGTGATGATGCGTCATCCACTCCTTCACTCATTCATTCCTTCACTCATTCCTTCATTCACTCACCCGTCCACTCTGGGCCACTCCCAGGCTGAGTCTCGGGGGACAGGTGACCTCGACAAGCTTCTTGCCTGTGGCACTACGGCCCCATCACTCGTGTGCAGCCCCAGGACACGTGGGGCCGCTCACACGGGTCCACGAGGACGGAAGGTAGGGTTCGGAAGGGAGAGGTCCCTGCAGAGCCGCCAGTCTGGGCCCAGCCCCGAGGGACGAGCGGGGAGGGGGTGGCGCCGCAGGTTTGGAGGGACAGCTGAGCAAGGGCGTGGGGCAGGGGCACGGGCCTGTGGCTCGGCCTCTGTGCAGAGCTGGGGCGCTGACCCGTGGGTTCGCCCTCGGGGCGTGATGCAGAAGACAGAGGTCGGCCCCCCCTCCCCACCTCCTTCAGCCAGGCCTGGAGGAGGGGAGGGCGGTTCAGACGGCACAGGTCCCCAGGGCACCCTCTTAGGACTCAGGAGCACGCTGCCCCGGAGGCCGGCTGAGAGCGGCTGCATGTGCAGGCCAGCGTCAGGCGGGACAAGAGGGGCTTCCCACGGCATGGCGGCTGCCCAGGGCCGAGGCGCGGCCTGGGGGGCGCATGGGCCCCAGGAAGGGCTGGGGCTCAGGCAGGAAGGCCGGGGTCCAGCTTCGGCAGCGCCTGTGTGACAGGGCAGTGCCGAGAACGTGCCGCCCCGCCTCCAGCCTCCGCCCGTGGGCTGGGAGGGCCCTGAGGTCACGTGCAAGGTGCCCTGCCTCCCTGATCGGTCCCTGCCCTTGAGCCCTGGCTCTCTGGCCTCTGGGCGTCTCGCCCAGGCAGAGGGGCCGCGCTCACCCTCTGGGAAAATCCCACAGGCTGTGGGGGCCACCGGCCCTCCTCGGGTGGCTCCGCCTGCGGGAGGGGGCAGCGTGGGCGCTGCGGGGGGAGCGCCCTGCCCAGAGTCTCGCTACCTGACCGCGGGGTGCCCAGTAGGGGGGGAGGAGAGCAGGTGGGGGGCGGCCGCCCCTCCCTCCCCTGCCGCTCTGGCCTCAGGAGCTTCCTGGGCCCTCGGCACTGGGGCGTCGCCAGGAGGAGCCGGGGCGTGAGCCGCCCTCTGGCGGTGACCCCAGGCCAAGAGTGCGGAGGGCACCCTGCGTCCTCCAGGGTGGGCTGACGGCCGGCCGAGGGACTCACAGCCTCCTGCGCTCTGGCTCTCTTCCAGCCTGCGGCAAGCTGACCGGCATCAGCGACCCCGTGACCATCAAGACCTCCGGCTCGAGGTTCGGGTCCTGGATGACGGACCCCCTGGCCCCAGAAGGCGATAACAGGGTAAGCGCCCCTCCGCCGGGGCTGGGCCTGGGCCTGGGCCTGAGGGTCGTTGTAGTGAGCGTGCCCTTGTCGGACCAGGTGGTCTCCATCCCCAAGGGTCTGGCTCCCACGCCGGCGCCAGCGTGCCCACCCGCCCGGGGCAGCACTCCGGGGCTTGTGCCCGGAGCGGAGCGTGGCGCCCGGCGGGCTGTCACAGACCAAGGGGCGGGACGTGAGGGTGACGGTGACCGAGGAGGAAGCAGCAGACCCCGGGGGGCCTCCCCAGGCCGCGTCCCTCGGGCGGGGTGGACGCCCCGCGCCTGAACCCTCTCCGCCGGCCGTCCTGTCCGTCCGGAGCCTCTGCCCCCGGGGGCGGGGGAGTCAGTTAGGCCTTTGCTGCTCTAACGACCCCGCGTCGTTTGCATCTCGTTCGCCGTTCCTCTCACGCAGAGGGAAACTCCTGTCCCTCTTGATTTAGGAAAGAGTCCAGGTTTTTTAATATTTTTTTTCCTGGACTTTTCCCACTGGGGTAAAAACTCGAAACAGAGAAAGAAGCAAGCGCCACACTTATCTTGATCAGGGGCCGTTGTCGGGGCCCCCCTGGGACGTGGGGAGACCGGGGCCGGCGGGCTGAGAGCCGGCCCACCACCAGGCGCTACCACGGCCTCGGCTGGGAGCTTCCTGTGGGGGAGGGGTCCGCCTGCGTTCTCGGCGGAGGAGGGAAGCCCTGCGAGTTCTGCTGTCCCTGCCTGTCCACCAGCCTGACCGTTGTCATGTACACCCAGCAGTGGGGAGCCCCGTCCTTTCAGTGGCTTCGGGGAACATGCAGAGAGCCAGCACTGAATGAGGGGGCGCAGAACGGCGCCGGACCCTCTGAGACCCTCCGAGCCGCTCTGGAGAGCCGGCCCCTGGCTGCGGAGTCCCCGCCCCACATTCCTCCGCGGGCGGCACCAGGCACCGCCTCCTGTCCGTGACACGGGGCGTGGCCCCTGCCCTTCCGGCACCCGCCCTCCTTCTGGGAAGGACAGATGTGGGGACGGGACTGCGGGCTTCTGGGAACCTCCAGGGGCAGGAGAGCCCGGTGTGCCCCGCATGGGGAGCCGTGTCTTGCTAGACTCTCCCCGCGGTGTCCACCAGAGGAAGGGTCCAGAGGGCTGGCCGCATCTGCACACCCCAGGCACAGGCACGGCGGGGTCCGGGCATGGCGGGGGAAGGTTGTTCTCCTTCCACCTCCTGCATGGTGGCCACTAGCTGGGGCCTCCAAGTTTCTCACAGTTTCATTGGCTGGTGGCCCACGTCCCACCCAGAAAATCCAGCCTCTGTCCGGGAGTGGCTAGTCAGGAGGGGTCACGGGACTTGCCCATGGTCTGGGGAAAGCCGGCGGGGGCTTCCCTAACACGCATCCACAGTGGGCTGAGTCTCCCGATACGCCCCCCTGCAACCGCCCTCTGCCCGGCCTGCCCGCCCTCTGCCCGCCGCTCCGGGCGCAGCCCACCGGCCTGGGTGGGGGACTGGTACCAGGATGGCCTGGCTCCAGAGCGAATGACCTTGGCGCTCAGGGACGGGCCCCACGCCTGGCACCGCAAGCAGGCCCCTGGGCCCAGCTGCTGGCACCGGAGAGCGTGCGCTCATTATCAGTGCCCAGGCGCGGGGGGCCGGGGGCGGGGGAGCCCGCGGTCCCCCTCCCCGGCACAGCGAGGGTGTCGATGTGTGACGTTCTTGGGGTGGTGGTGGGCGCGCCTGGTGATTAGACATCTGCTCTCCGCCTGAGGACTTGCCCGCCCTCCCGGAAGGCGGCCCTGGCGAGGGGCAGCGGAGGAGGGCAGGGGTGGGGCTGGCAGGGGCGCTGGGGGGGCCTGCTCTGAGCTCGCGAGGGGTGGGGGTGGGGGGGGGAGGGGAGGCAGTCCAAAAGCCGGGTGCCAGCTCCCAGCCTGCAAAGTGGCACGTCCCCGGGTGCTGCCCATGCTCCGGAAAAGACTGCTGTGTTTGGATGGATCCTTTCCACTCTCCCATCCAGGTCTGACGACACACATGCAGGAGACCAATAACGTGCTCCAAAGAAAACAAGAAAATCGATGCCTGGTCCGTGCGGGCTGGCACGGAGGGGCAGAGGGGCGGGGGAGAGGGCGTGGCCAGAGGCCAAGGGCTGCCGGGGCGCCCTGGGCGGGGCCCAGCTAAGCTGTGGCAGCTGCGGAAGAGCCGGCCCGCTGCCAGGCATGGGCCGGGGGACCAGCCTCCCTCGGCACCCCCGGGGGGGGGGGGGGCGCTGGGGACGGGAGCCCCTGAGCGGTCACTGACAGGGAGACCCCCTGCATTTCTGCACTGGGCTGCGCCCCGAGCGGGGCCCCAGTGGGGCCCCAGGGGCAGGGACCGGCCTGGAGTTCTCGCCACCACGCAGCCACAGCGGCGGTGTCCAGCTTGGCTTGTGCGTTACGGTACGGCAGCAGGACTTTAAAAACCTCGGGACCAAGGCCGCAGCTCCAGCCAGTCAACTCAGTGGGGCGGGGCTGGGACCGGGCCCCGGGCTGTTTGGGCCCCTGGGCTGTTTGGGCCCCCGGGGGAAACAGACAGAGCCCAGGACACCTGCGGAGGACCGAGCGCGGTCCAGCCCGGGGTGAGCGGCTGAGGCCCCGCCAGAGCGTCCAGCCGCACGCCTGGGAGCTTCCCCCGAACGCCGGTGCCTGGCTCACCCCCCGGGGGACCGGGACTGTTCTGTGTGGCATGGTTCTGGGCGAGGCCGGGCAGCGGGGACGCACCTGGAGGTGACAGGTGGGGACTTGGCCAGGAGGGAAAGAGGGAGGAGGAGGAGGCCGGGGCGCCCACGCTCCGGGACGGGAGCCCCGATCACGAGGCCCCAGGGCTGCCAGTCGCCGGCCCCTCTGCTCTGCTCAGTGGCTGCTCATCGGGGACCTGGAGCCCCCCGGCCGAGAGCTGGCTTGTTAGACATCGTTTTCCCTGCTCCCCGAAAACTGCAGTCTCAAGACAAGGCGGTTTAAAAACCCTTGGTCATTTGATGCCGATTGCACCGGGTTCCGTCCGCAGGAAGGAGGCGCTGCTGGGCCTGGGTGCGGGGACACTCGGACCCCGCCCGGCTGCCAGAGGCCCTGTCGTGGGTGGGGGTGGGGGCAGGGGTTCGCACATGGCCACCAAGTGCTCACCTCGCTGAGATAGGGGACGGTGTGAGGGGTCAGGAGGGGGTTCAGGGGTGTCTTTGAACTGTCTTCAAAGAAGCAGTGAGCTCCCCGTCTCGGGAGGCAGCCAAGCGGAGGCAGGAGGGCCCGTTCCGGGTGGTGAGGTCCGGGGTACACGGCCCCTCGCAGCCCGGCGCTGCCCTCGCCCTTATCCCAGACCTCGTCGCTGAGGCCGAAAATATACAAAAAGCCTCAAATAGGACCCAGTTTATTGTTTTAATCTCATGAAAAAACAAAGAGCACATCTGAATAGATGTCTCAGGAACACGGTTCTGATTTTTAAAAAATTGTGAGCACCTGTGTAGCGCCGCGTCTGGAAGCTGCCGTGCCCAGCCTCCCCGGCAGCAGGCGGGGGGGTGGGGGGGGAGGGGGACCTGGGGTGGGGGCCACACACGGGCACAGCCCCCAGCGCCGCCGGCTCCCGGCGCGGCCTTCTCCTGGCTCCCACACTGAGTGGCTGAAGCGTTTTGTAGAAAGCGTGGACAGTTCTGAGGCGGTCGGCGTGTAAGCGACAATGGGAGACCTCTTCCTTTGTCACCCCAAACGGGGGCGGCTCCTGGGGTCGGGGTGCTGGTGGATTCCGGCAGCCGGGGCCTCCGGAAGCTTGTACTGCTGTCGGGGAGGCCATCTCCCCCGCCCCCCGAATGACAGAGCGAAGGCCCTCCCTGCTGCGTCCCCAAGGCCGGATGCTGCCGCAGACCGCCTGGTGGCCGGGAGAGTGGGGGAGGGTGCCCCTGCCGGCGACCTCGATCCTGGGTCGGCGCTGAGACGCCGGCTGCCCGTGCCCAGGCCTCCGCCGGGTCAGGGGGCTGTGCCCTTTCCCACGCCGCCTTGCTGGCCTGGGCTTCCTACCTGAGGGAGCTCCTGTCCTCCCCAAGTGAGTGTGAGCCCCCACTGTGTGCCCGGGGCCGGGCGAGAGCAGTGAACACGCAGGGGAGCCCGCAGCCCCGCAGCCCCGCAGCCCGGGGGCTCCCGGCGGGGGCTGGCCCTGGTCGTCCTCTCCACCCATGGGAGACTCGGGTGCCCCCTCCCCTGGCCGGCCCCCAGACCGGCCGCCCCTCCGTCTGGAGTGTGGGGAGGAGGACGCAGTGTCGTTTTGCTGTGCTCCAGCCCCGCCCCGCCCCCAGGTCCCTCGGCGCCTCCGGGCGCCGCCCCCGGCGGGCCGCTCACCGTCTGCTCTGCCCGCAGGTCTGGTACATGGACGGCTACCACAACAACCGCTTCGTGCGCGAGTACCGCTCCATGGCCGACTTCATGGCCACGGACAACTTCACGTCCCACCGCCTGCCGCACCCCTGGTCCGGCACCGGCCAGGTGGTCTACAACGGCTCCATCTACTTCAACAAGTTCCAGAGCCACATCGTCATCCGCTTCGACCTCCGGTCGGAGAGCATCCTGAAGATGCGCAGCCTGGACTACGCCGGCTACAACAACATGTACCACTACGCCTGGGGCGGCCACTCGGACATCGACCTCATGGTGGACGAGAACGGGCTGTGGGCCGTCTACGCCACCAACCAGAACGCCGGCAACATCGTGGTCAGCAAGCTGGACCCCGTGTCCCTGCAGGTGCTGCGGACCTGGAACACCAGCTACCCCAAGCGCAGCGCCGGCGAGGCCTTCATCATCTGCGGGACGCTCTACGTCACCAACGGCTACTCGGGCGGCACCAAGGTGCACTACGCCTACCAGACCAACGCGTCCACCTATGAGTACATCGACATCCCCTTCCAGAACAAGTACTCGCACATCTCCATGCTGGACTACAACCCCAAGGACCGCGCCCTGTACGCCTGGAACAACGGCCACCAGGTGCTGTACAACGTCACCCTCTTCCACGTCATCCGGTCCGACGAGTTGTAGCCGCCCCCATCCCCGCCCCCGTCCCCGCCCGGGAGCCCCGGAGCCGGCGGCGGTCCCGGCCTCGCCCCCCCACCGCGGGCGTCCCCGCCACTCAGCTGCCAAAATGACACTGACGATACCGACCGATCGCACAGATCCTGGCGACGCGTGGGCGACGCGCGATGGCCTGACCTCCGTGCGCCCCCAGCGGGGGCCGGAGGGCGCCGGATTTGGGAGGAGCCCCGCCCCCAACTTTGCAGCTGGAACTGCAGCCCCGGGCTCCCGGCGCCCGCCGCCCCGGCCCCCTTTCTCGGTCAAGCCACGAACTAACGGAATCAGGCCAGGTCGGTCGGCCGGCTCTCGCCCGAGGACCCCCCCCGCCGTGGGGCTCGCATGGAACCTTCCTGTAGAACGCGGTCGGTCGGCGGCGCGGAGCGGCGGCTCGTCGCGTCCGGGGGCGCACGCAGGCCACGCCCGCCCGCGCCCGGCCCATCGCAGCCGCTGCCCCTCCCACCGTGTGCCGTGTCTTAGATTACCGTGCTGAAACCCCGTAGCCCGTGCCCCGTGTCTAGTCCCCGCCGCGCGGCGGCGGCCGTGGCGGTGCCGCGTGCGCACGGCCTGCCCGCCGCGCGTCCTGGTGTGCCGTGTGTCCCTGTCCCTTGAGGTGGTGGTGGCCCGTGCGTCCGTCCGGTGTGTTGCCGTGGGTGTCGTCCTGCCTTGCCGTAGTTGGGATCCGTAGGTGGGTGGTTCTTGTCGCGCAAAAGAAACCCGTAAGCAGTGTTCGCCCTCGCAGAGAGATGCCCGAGTGCTCGCCGACGCTCCCCCGAGGGGCCGTTCCCTTCGTGTCCCGTGATTCGACCTCGTAGCCGCAGACGAGAAGCGCTCCCCCCGTGGGGCGGGGGGCCGGCTTCCGACCGGAAGGGCATCGGTGTGCGGAAAGTACATTTTTTAAGTAAAAACAGAGGGGAACTTTGTACTCTCCGGGTAGCTAAGGAACAATAAACATAATTAGGAGATGTTCTTGCGTCCCGTGTCATTTCTGAAGGCTCTTTAAAACGCTGGAGTTTTCTGGACCCTCGTGGACGGGGTCCAGAGTGTGAGGACCCTCCAAAGGGGGAGGGCTGTCCCGCCTTCTGGGAGCTGGCCGGGGACACATTCCCTTGGGTCTCTGACCGCCCATCCTCCAAAGCCGGAGCCTGGACGTCCCCTCGGGCCCCTCCCCCCTTTAGGGGGATCGGAGTCAGGGCTCTAGCCCCCGGGATCCCACCCTCCCCCCACGCCACTGACTCCACCTGCCACGCTGCCCTGAGGTTGCAGCTGGGAGGAGTCTGGGACCGGCCCCTGCTTTAGAGGTGGCAAGGGGACACCAGCAGGGACCTCGATGAAGAGTGGGGGAGGGGGACCCCAGGCCCTCAGGCCCGTTCACTCACCAGGGGCTGAGGCGGGTACAGGAGGTGACACTGGCCCCCCTGCTCTGGGACCTGGGCCCCCAGGCCTCAGAGACAGAGGCCGTAGGACACGCAAAGGGCCCACGCGCCAGCGACACAGAGTCCAGCCCTGGCTCCCAGCAGGGAGGTCCTGTGGCTTCAGCGGGACAGGCCTCGCCTCGGTGTCCCCAGCCCTCCCGGGTTCCCCGGGGCCGTGGGTGCCTGCTGGGAAAGGGACACTGGGCCTCCTTTCACAGGACAGCATGCAGGACCCGGCCTTGGCGGTCTCAGGTGTGGCGTGGCCTCCCCTCCCCTCCGCCCGGGGCAGTGGCATCAGGACGCCAGGCAGGGACCCTGGCCCTGGGAGACGCCAGCAGTCCCCAGGAGCTGGGCCCGGCTGGCACTGCCCTCCGCCCAGTGAGCCAGCTGTCCCAGAGGGTCAGTGGGCCGGCCCCCGGTGGTGGGCGGTCGGTGGCGCGTACATGGGGCAGCACAGCCGACATTCACAGCGTCCGGCCCGGCGGAGTCGGCCGGAGGGCGTCCGGGAGGCCAGGACTCGGCCCCTGTGCCCACGCGGAGGCTGGAGCCAGCTGGGGAGGGGGGCCACTGAGGGTGTGCGGACCACGGCAGGCACCCCAGTGATGGCCCTGGCCAGCAGTCAGGGGGGTGCAGGATGAAAACAGGGTGCAGGCTCCCCGCCCCCGCCCTGCCGGTCAAGGGCCGGACTACAGCAGGAAGTTTGTGGGCTCACCTCACCGCCTAGGGCGTTAGGGTCACATCGGTGTGTCCTGAGATGAGGCCAGCTTCCCCGATGGAAAATAGGGGGGCCCTGAGCCACTGGGGGGAGGGGCAGGAGAGCTCTGGACATGCTGGTCATCCTGAGACAGCAGGTCCCCACTGAGTGTTGGGGCCACTGGCCCACCCCTGCCCGCTGGCCCTGTCTCTGCACCTCCCGGGGCCCTCATGCCTGGGCTCCACGGAGGGGGGGCAGGGCGCCTCTCCGCCCTGTCCCACGCCTGCCCTTTCTGCCTGCCCATGCTGCTGTGCTCCCCCGCCCCCGCAGGCGTCCACCTCCGGAGCCCTGTGGGCCCCCCTGCTGCGCCCTCCCCACCGTCCTTCTGCCCCACCCCCGGAGCACACAGCCAAGCCCCACCCCAGGCATCTCCTGCCCGTCTGCAGGGAGAAGCCACGCGTCCCTCTGTGTCCCTCCAAGTCCTCCTGGCACCCCGCTTCCCTGTCCGCCCTGCCCCCCAGCATCTGAGACTCCCTCGCACCCACACACACTTCTGGGGTCCATCACACCCAAGACCAAGGGCCCTGAACATCCTTCCTTGCTGTCTCGTCGCTGCCAGTGAGGGTGGCATCCAGGAGGGGAGGCCAGGGTTCGGGGTGGGGGAGTCTCTGCCTCAGTGAGGCCTGCACCGGCTGGGCGCCCCTCCTCTCGGCCCCGCAGGGCCAGCCTGTGGCGGAAACCTGTAGTCACGGGGGGGGCCCTGCACCCTTTCCCATCCACAACGTGTCTGGGACCGGGACGGCGCACGCATGGTGCCCTCCCCGGGAGAGCCGGCCACTGCAAGCCTCACGGGGGGTGGGGGGGGCCCGGGTGTTGGTGATGACACAGCCCACGGAGCCACCGGCCACTCCCGACACGACGGGGCCCGGTCCCGCCGATGGAGCCGGGGCCGTCAGGTAATGACCGCTACAATTACGAGCCGATGTCTCCGCAATTCCCCCTGACAACGGAGGGAAAACAATCGCGCAGATACCGGTTCCGAGGCACCAGGAGACAGAGCAGGGGCCTGACGCATCCAGAGCGGATTTACTGTCTGGGCGAGAGAGGGACGCGCCCCTCCAGGATATTAAACGCACAAGAAAAATGGCCCCGCCGGCGAGCGATGAAACAGCCGGCCCGCCGCTACATCTCCCGGATTCCAATAACAGAACATTTCGGCGGGTGGCAGGGCATCTGCAGATGGATCTTCTTTATTAGACGTCGGCCCTGGAACCGGAATTCGGCCATTGTTCTGGGTGTTCGGGGGCCGGGGCGTGGGGCTCGTTCCGGTGCAGCCGGGCCTGGTGTTTTCCCCGTGTCCCCGGGGGGCCCTGCTCCCGGAGGAAGCCCGGGACGGGTGAGCCACGCCGGTGCCCACGCAGGCACCCACGGAATTCTCCCCCAGCTCTAGGAGAAGAGTCACAATGCCCCGGCAGGGCTTCCAGAAGGCCCGTGGGAAGGCGGCGGCGCCCCAGTCCCAGCTCCTCCGCCTGAGCGGGGTGGGGGCAGCCGTGTGGGCGGAAGGCTCGCCTCTGGGGTTCTCGGGGCATCCGGGGCCAACTCACGGGAAGAGGGGGATTGAGGGCCAGGGGCCGTCTCAGACAGCTGGACACCCCGGGACTCGGGAGGGGCCGTGTCATCCACGGTGACATGGAGCTTGGCTCCACGTGGAGGTTCCCGGTGGGAGCTCGTGGGCAGGTGGCCCTCAGAAGCAAGCCGCGTTAGTGCCATGCCCTCCACCGTGTGTCCCTGTGACCGGACACGACCTTGCAGGAAAGGCACCAGGCTCCGTGGCCTCAGGCGGGGACGCCCTCCCAGGGGAGCAGAGCGTCCCGCCCACAAGGGAGGGGCCGGGTCCACGGGGGCAGCCGCTGATGGGGTAACACATCGGACACCTATGGGTCCTCACAGGCCACCAAAGGCTGGGGGTGCCTGGGCAGGGACTGAGCCCAGATTTTGGTCAAGGGTTTTTTCTCGTGCCCCTGGAGCAGCGACCCCCAACCCCAGAGGCCAGAACAGGGGTTTGGGGGGGAACGAGACTTTTGCCTTTGGCCACCGTGTCGGGTCAGCGGAGGGGACCATGGTCTGGGGACACTGCATCTCTGGAGAGCTCCCCGTTCTCAACAAAGTGGAAACCTGGAGACCTCCGGGACTCGCCCGGGTGAGGGCCCGTCCCCCGAGGCACTTTCGGGGGCCTCCCCGTCCCCGGGGCTGAGTCCTCTCCACCTCGGGGGGGGGGGGCCCCAGGGAGACCAGGCGGCGGCCCTGAGCCCCCGCAGACCTCCCCGCCCTCACAGCCCGTTGGCAGCCGGTGAGTCACCGGACGCTTATTCATCGCACAGCGGGCCGCGGAAGGTGCCAGAAGCGTGTGCCTGGCCAGGATCTGGGCTCGTCCTCCAGCCCCTGGTGCCGGGGAGTCACAGGTGCCAGGGAGTCACGGGTGCCAGGTGGCACGGAGCCGGGCAGCCGGGGGAGGCGGGGCCCCGGCCACGGGAGGCCCAGCGCTGCGGCGACCTCTCCTCCGGGTGCCCTCCACCTGCCACCCCACCACGTGCACACACGGTGCGTGCAATGCAACGGCACACGTGGGCACACACCCACACGCCAGTACACCCGTGCACACACACAGGCACACACACATACACACCAGCGGACCCAAGCCCCCACCCAGGCGCTCTGGGGCTCCAGCCCCCTCCCTGCAAAACGAATGCTGTGCCCCCCATGCGGCCCGCATCCAGGGCCCCTGCTCCCTTAACGGCCTCGTCCCCCCGACCGCCCAGGACCCCCAGCCCCGCCCAAGCCCCACGTCATCACAGTCCTGGGGTCGCAGCCGTGGGCTCCCTCCCGTCTCCACAGCACACCACCCCCCCCCGGGGCCTCAGCTCCCTCCCCTCCCCCCGGCCTGAGGGAGGGGTGCTGGGGGCACTCTGGTGAGGCGGGTGGGTGCCCCCCATTCTTGGGGAGGTGGTCCCAGCTCCACGGCCCCTCTGCCTGGGCTGGCGGGAGCCCCAGACGTCCCACGGGACGGGAGGACTTCCGGGGAGCAGCGCTTTGGCCCCGCCCGACCTCCCGCCGCTGCCTGGTGGCCTGTGATGCCCAGCCCCTCGCCCCGCTCCAAGCCCCTGCCCTCCCCACTCTCGGGCAACAACAGAGTGGTCTCCAGAGCCCAGCTGACGCCGGACACGCTGGGCCAGCTGGGGGGGCGGGGGCACTGGTGGGTCCCACATCCGGACTCCCCGCCCAGGTGGGGCCTGGTCCACCCCTGCCTTCTCACTGGCCACTGGCCAGAATTGCAGAGGGGGCCTGTTTCCGCCGCTGGGCCCTCCTTCCTCCGCAGCCGGCCCGAGGGGGGGAGGGGGGAGGAGGGAGGGACGGGGGAGGGAGGGACGGGGAAGGGAGGGGGAGGCCCAGCCGCTGACGCTGACGCTGGGGAAAGAAACAGTAATTTCCTTATTGATCTTTTCCTTCCCACCGAGGGCTTGGAAATAAGGTCGCCGAGAGTGATGTTTCTCACGTTCTTCATTGTTTCATTTTGCTTATTGGATTCCTGGCTTTCCCCGGAGGGCCCCTGCTCTCCCACAGCTTCCCGCCCCGAGGACACGGCGGCTCCCCGGGCAGAGCTCCGGGCAGCTCGCGCTCAGCCAGCCACACGCGTGCCGACCCCGTCGGCCGTCCCCCGAGGCGACGTGTCCCCAAAAAGTGCCCCCCCGTGCCCCCCATCCTGGCCTCCATCCATCAGCCGGGCCCACTGTCCCATCTCCGGCCCCCCTCCCAGCTGTGTGTCTCACAGACGCCGGCGCCTGCCGTCCCCGCTAAGCCGGCGGCAGCGGGCCCTAATCCAGAAGAAAACCGGCCGCATCAGGTCAGTGGAAGCAGCCGGCGTCCACTCGGGCGGGGCCGGGAGAGGAGACGGCCCATGCCAGCCTTACAGTGGCGCAGCGGCCGCCGGCCCGGCCCGGCCCGGCCGGGGACCCCCGAGGCCTCAGTGACGACTGAAGATGCCGGGACAAGAGGGTCCCCCAAATCCTCCCTCCCCGAAGCCCATCTGCAGTCTGTGTGGGTGCCGGGGAGACCCGCGGGGAAGCCGCCCTGGGCGGGGACCCTGCCGTTCCGCCCTGCCCAGGCTCACTGCACGCCCACTCCTTGCCGGAGGTCCGCAGGCGGCCCCCACCCCCGGCTCCTCCGTCTGGGGGAGACAGAGAGGCAATTCCGGGAGGAGCCCACGAGGCCCCGGGCCCCGGGCACAAGCCGGGAGCTCATGCACCGACACGGACAGTGAAACGACGAGAAGCCCAGTTAAGCCTCCGGGGGGCCGACACGCCATCGTGAAGTCACCTGAAAAGTGGGTTTCTGTCAGAAACACCCCGGGCCGCACCCCAGCTCCTGTCTCTCGGGCCTTCCGGGGCAGTGGACGGGGGCCGCTTGTCCGCAAGGACCTCAGAGCCCCTCCCCCGCAGGCAGGATGCCCGGAGGGTCTCTGTGCGGAGCGAACAGGGTGGTGGAGGCTGAAGGTAGCCTGACCCGGTCAGGTCCCTGCTCCCGCACCGGCGGGGGTGGGAGGGTGGGCACCACACCGGCCCTCGAGGGGCGTGGATTCCAGAGCTGTGGAGTGAGAGTCGCACAGGACCCACCCTTGGGTCCCCCGAGCCGGCCCAGCAGAGCCCGGTGGGCAGCCAGGACTGGCCCTGGGCTGGGGCACAGGGTGGGGTGCAAGGTGAGGACTCCCGCCTGGCCCGTCAGTCCCCGGCATTCCTGCCCGCCAAGTGCCCCATGCTGGGGACCCCACCGGAGGCCTGAGCCCCCCGGGTCACCCCCTCACTCTGCCACCACAGGCCTGGACTCGCGGGCTGGGAGTGGCTGGGGGCCTCCAGCGGGCCTCAGGGACGGGGTGGCTGTGCTGACCACCTTGCTGTGCTCAAGGACCAGCCTCACTGTCCCGCAGAGCAATGGCCAGCGCGATGACCCCCCTGCAGAGCCACCAGGCCACGCTGACGAAGAGACGGCACATACCGGGTCCCCCGGCGCTGCCTCCAGGGCCACAGGGCGGGACCTCGCACCCCCACGCTGGCTCTTCCCCCGCCTGGCACGTTTGCCCCGCCCCCAAGCGTGCGTGGTCAGCTGCTTCTCCACGTGCTGGTCACCTCGTCTACAAGAGGGGACCCCCCAACCCATCCATGAGCGTCTGTCTGTCCTGCCCCCTCAGAAGATGGCTGTGAGGGAGCTGCGCCCCCTCGCCTCCCCGGGCCCAGCTCCACACCCACCCACACGGCGGGTGCTCGCCCAGCGTTGGCAGAACAGAGCAGCGACCCCGTGTAGCCGGGCCCCGGAAAGTGTGGGGAAGACTGCCCATCCACACCGGGAGAGGGCCTTCGGGGACAAATGCCGCTGCCCCATTGCAACGGAACGAATCCTCCCAGCCCCCTCGGGGCGCCCACCGTGAGCCCAGCCTGTGGGAACGAGGAGAGGGTCCCTCCCTCTCCCGCCCTGGAAGCACGTGACTCTTGCTGGGGAAACCGGATAAGCATCAGGGCCCCCGGGTCCTTGGGGCACCCAGCGGCGGCTCTGCGCCCTGCAGGGTGAGCCTCGGCTCACACCCCAGGAAGGACGGAAGGACCCCAGGAAACCCTGAGTGCTTGCGGGGCGTGGGGGCCTGTCACGCACCCTCTGTGCTGTGGGAAGCAGGGGGCTCCTTTGCCGGCGCCCCAGGGCCCCCAGAGTGCGGCGCCTCCCCCGACGTCGGCCAGCAGGCGCAGGGCACGGGATCCGGTGTGTGAATTACTCAGAGCCGCCGAAACCCAAGATGAAGGCTGTGCAGGGCGGAGGCGGGCTGTGTCGTGCCGGAGACTCAGACAGCAGACCCGCGCGAGCCCCGTCAGGTCGATCCCGAAAACAAATTAGCAGTGAGTTATGGAAACATTGTTTCATTAGATGCAACCAGTTGTTTCAAGAACAATGCTCATAAATTGCTTTCCTGCACACAGGTTTGGCCCGGCTGCTGCGTGGGCTCTCCCGGGAGGCTGGCTGACGTCCGCCTCCCTGCCGCCTGGCACCGCGCGAGCTCACGGGGCGCAGAGGCCCTGCTGCCCACTCGCCGCCGGGGTTCAGGCCCCACACCTCTCGGAGGCGTCGCAGGGGCCGGGGACATCAGCCTGGGGGAAGTCACGCTCCCACTCGCCTCACACGAGCCCCTCAGGAAATCGCGCCCTGGGGCCCGGACTGCGTCCCGGCCCTGGAAGAGGCAGCCCGCCCACCTGCCCTGACCCCAGCCCAGACCCCAGCGAGGTGCCTGGCAGCCAACCGCTCAGGCGAGAGGGAGGGGTGCCTCCCCGGAGTCACACGGTCCCCTCACTGTGAAATCACCCCCAAGGGGGCGCTGCTGGCTCCGGGTCCGCCGCATTCACGGGGCTGTCCCTGAAGACCTGCTCGTTCCAGCTGGCTGCGAAGGTGTGCTCTGCCCCGAGACAGGGTGCCTGCCGTGCGAGTGCTGGAGCTGGGGGCTGTCCAGGTACCCAGACCATTAGGTGGCGAAGAAACCCAGTGAACGCCTCAAGGTTCTAGAATTTTCCCCGCTTGTCTCTCAGGGCAGCAGGGCAGCAAGGGGTCTGGCCCTGGGGAGGCGGACCACGGCCCTCCTGGTCAAGGCGGCGTGGCCGCCGAGCCTGGGACGCCTCTCCGGGACTCCGGGCGTGAGAAGGAGCTGGGGTGGGGGTCGGGGCCTCCCCACCGGAACAGGCTTGCTGAGCCCGGTGGGGGGGGGCCATGCTGCACCCCCTCCCTGCCCCTCTGAATACCCGGCACACTTTGCTCAGGGACCTAAGGCCCTTCCGTCCTGCTGCCCCGGGGGCCCGTGCCCCGGGTGCCTGCTGCCTGGAGGGCCGCGCCCGGAGCCACGGGGAGCACAGAGACCCCTCACCTCAGACGCCTGCAGACGGCCCCCCGATTCCACGGCTCTGCTGTGTTGGCTGATTAGGGGCCCGCTCTTCCCGGGGCAGACTGTGGGTTCAGCGGCTTCTTAGCAGAATCGGGGGTGGGAGGTGAGTTCATGGGGGGCCACACGGGGGCTGACAGAGGGATCCCAGGGGTAGGGTGAGGACCGGAGAGAGGTACGTGGGGGCCCCCAAGGACACAACTTGAGGAGGCAGCTGAGAACAGGCCAGCCACACCGGGGTCTCAGGGGGAGCTGGCTGGCCACCTCGGCTTGGGCTCCATTACTGGTCCGGTTCTGGGGGGGCTCCTTAAGCCTCAAGACAGAGAGCCACTGGGGGGACAAGTGCGGGGAGGCCGTTCCAGGGAGGTGGGGAGAAGCTCCCTGGGGTGGTGAGCTTCCCAACACTGGCGGTATGCAAGCATCGGGGAGGCAGTGAGGAGTGGGGTGTCAGCAGACCGGCCCCCTGCACGAAGGGAGCACCGGGGTGACGGGTGGAATGCCCCCCGTGGTGTGCGAATCAGAGTGAGTTTCCAGGAAGGTGGCCCCTACCCGGAGTGTCCTTGGGGTGGTCTGCAGGAGCCCTGCTGGGTCAGGGTTGTGGGGGGGGGCTTCCCGCTTGGCCCCTGTGCATCTGGGAGGCACGGATCAGCTTTCCACGCGTCAGCAGCAGCCGGGCCGGGAAACCTGTCGGGCTGGGACGGCCCGCCCCGCCCCCGGCAGACAGAGCCGCCCCCCGCCCCCCCGCCCCCCGACCACGGCACCCCAGCCTCCGCCTCGAAGTCTGCGGCAGTACACGGTTTTATCGGTGGGAGACGCGGCCGTGGGGCCTCTGCCGGGGAACCCACACACTTGCCGGCCGCGCCTCACACACGCCGTAAAACGGGTTGCGTGCCCAGAAGGGCCACGTGAACCTCCGGCCTCCACGAGCCGACTTCATAAATCAGGACGCGAGTCGACAAGGGCTCCCGGCCTCCCTTTGGGGAGAGAGAACCGTCGGCTTCTAGCCCGAGACCGGCGTCGGCCCCGGCGTCCCCCGGGCGGCCGGAGCGTGCGGGGCAGCCCCAGCCGGGGGAGGGACAGCGGGATTCCAAAAGGCGTGTGTCAGCTGGAGGGGGCAGTCCCATGTTGCTGAGACTCGGGGGTCCGGGGCCTGTCCCTTCTCTTAGGGAAACGGCAGGGGCTGGCACCGGCCATCCCAGACTCAGGCCCGGCCTCCGCCTTCTGGCTGCTGGTCCTGTGAGTCTCGGTGCACCGCCCCCACCTGACAGGGGGGCGGTGCCCCTTCTGATTCTGCAGTGCGCGGGTGCCCCGGCCACCCGCCTTCCCCTCCCCTCCCCTCCCCTCCAAGGAGCGTGCAGGGACCCGGGCACCTCCCTCTGTGACCGCGAGGGTCTTCGCAGAAGCGAAAGGTGCCGCGCAGGTTCATGGCTGTGTCTGCGTTTCACGGGCCGGTGTCAGTCCGCTGAGCCCATCCCGCAGGCAAGGGGGGCTGGGAGACGTGGCCGCCTGGGCTCTGGGGGAGTGGGAGATGGGGGGAGGGGGCCAGTCCTCGCCATGGTTATTGAAATAAAAACGCGGGTCTTGGACCACCCCCAGGGGACACTGGCTGTGGCTTCACAGAGGCTCGGGCACGGCGCGGGCCGGGTGAAGGCAGGCAGGCGGTCGGCCGCTCACGTCTCACCGCAGCCAAGTGGCTCCCGGTGAACAGGGCTGGGAGGACCCGACGCCCCCCCCAGGGGCCCGGCCCCACGGAGCACGGCCACCCTGTCCCTGTGACGTTGGTGCGTCTCCCCTCCTGCTGGCAGTGCAGGGGCCCCGACCCTGTCCCATCACCCCACAAAGGCACCACGGGTGACAGGCGGCGGGCTCCGACTCGGCACCCCCAGCTGGGAGAACAGATGGGCCCAGGCCCCCCAGAGAGCAGCGGGCCGGCTCAGGGTCACAGGCCAGCCTGCTGGGGGCCAGCAACGGGTGCTGTTGGCAGTCCCAGGTGACGGTGCCCCCACCCGCAGGACGGTCCTGGCCGCTGTGCACGCCCCCGGAGCTCCATCCTCAGCACCTGTGAGCCAGGTGCGGCTGCGCACCTGTGTCCAGGTGAGTGCACCGAGGGGGTGCCAGCGCTTATCCCAAGGTGTCCGGCTCCGAAGGCTCGGGACCTCAAGCCGGACCCCCCGTGGGCGTCCCGAGGGCTCTGGACAGGCACAGGCCGCACTGGCGTTTTTAAGACCAGGGGTCCGAGGGGGAGGCAGGCAGCCTGAGACCCCCCTGCACCCCCCAGTCGCCCCCAGACCACAGAAACAAACCAGCTCCTGTTAGTCCATTGAGAGACGGTCAAGCCGGAGCCAGAACTCGGGTCTTCTCTCCGGGACCAGGACCCCGGGCGGGGAGGGGCCCCCGCAGCCCACCCGGCACCAGCTGGTCCGCCTCTCTGGACCCCTCTTCTCAGGAGACTGAACCCCCGGGCGAAGGGGGCGGGATGGGCAGAGGCCAGCTCTGAGCTGGGCGGCGACAGCCTGGGCGCCTCCCGGCCCTGCCGGCACCTGTGGGCGGGGCCAGAGACACCCCCTCCCCCGCAGCAGCAACACCTAGGGCACCGCAGCCCTGGCACCCCCGCGCCGCCCTCCCCGCGGCTGTGGCGGCGCTGACGCGGCCGTCCGAGCCTCTGGTCACATTATTTATTTGCTTAACGATGGCGGGGGAAGCCGGAAGTAATCACCCGTGTGAACAAGTAGCTTTTTCTACATCCGTCACTGTGTTCCGCCGCCACTAGTGGGAGCGCGCCCCGCCTCCCCCCCCCCCCACCGCCGCCGCCGCCGCCACGCCTCGGGCCGCAGGATGGGGCTCAGCCCCGCAGCCCGGCCTGGTCGGTGGGGCGGGCGTCATCCATCGGGGCCCCGAGGTGCCACTCCCGGGCCGCACTGAAGCTGGGGTGACGGGGGTCAGGCTGGGTCACACGCAGGCTCTGGTGGGCAGAATGACGGCCCCCCACAGACGCCCACGTGTCGGTCCCCGGCCGGGACAAGGGGGCCTCGCATGGCCAGAGGGACACCGCGGATGTGATCCAGTTTGGGGGTCGAGGCGGGAGGTGACCCTGCAGGACTTGGGGGCCCCGTGTCATCACAGGGTCCTCAGAGAGGGAGGCAGGAGGTCAGAGTTGGGGGGGGGGGCAGGTGGGGACGGAGCAGAGGTCGGAGGGGAGAGGTCAGGGCTGCCAAGAAGCTGGAGGGCGGGGCCGAGGCGGAGCGGGAGGCCTGGAGTCCTGGGGCAGGCTGGGGGTGGGGGGGGGGCGTGCTCCCAGCAGGAAACGAGCCCCCGGCGGGAGTGGCCGGCTGACACACCAACTTCAGAACTGATTTCCGGAACGGTGACAGCGTAGACGTGTGTCGTTCGGAGCCACCAGGCGTGTGCCACTTGTTCCAGCAGCCGCAGGACACTCCCGGCGCGGCCTCCGCGGGCCCCGCCCCCTGCCCCCCGGGAGCGGGGAGAGGCGGAGTGGCTGCTCCCGGGGAGCGGGCAGCCGGAGCCAGAGCCACACCCCCCGCGGGTGGGGGCGCACGCAGGTGCTGGGCCCGTGCAGGGAAGGGGTGGGTGCTGCGGAGCAGGCACGGGGCGGGGGGGGGGGGCAGGTCCGGCTGTGGGGATCCCCCTCATCCTCCTGACAAACCAGCTGCGCACATCGCCCCCCGGCGGGCCCTGGTGGACTCACTGCCCCCAGGGGCTGGGTGAGGCGGTGGGCGGGGCCTCCCCAGTGGCCCCTCCCCTTGCCTCCTGGCAACAGCGTCCTGGGAGGCTGGTCGGGGCCCCAGCACCAGGCCTGGCTCGGGGAGGAGAAGGGTGGAGAAGGGGAAGCAGCTGACAGGGAGACGGGGTGGGGTAGGGGGTGCTCCTGGCCCCCTCTGACCCCTGGCGCTGTCTGGGAAGCCCCAGCGGGGACGGAGGGACCGCGGCCCTTGACGCCCCAGGGAGCCCCAGCAGAGCTCCCCAGCTTCCAGTCCCAGTGCAGGGCCCACAGTGCCCGGTGGCGGACTTGACCCCCACCTCCAGCAGCTCGTGGGGATGGAGTCCTGCTCCGGGGCGAGGACGGGACCCTGGGGGGAAGCTGGCCAGGAGAGAGGACTGTCTGACAGCACTGGCCTCGTCCTACCTGGAAGCCAGAAGCTTCTGGAAACCCCATCTCACCCGTCCTAACCCTGTGATCTCATCTCCCCGAGGAGGACGGGGCTAAAAAACACCCAGAGGTTGGCGATAAGTTTAGACTCGGCGGAAGTGCCGAGTCACGCTGCCTGTTTGGAAAACAGGGCTAATGAAGTCGCCGAGGGGAGGGGTGGAGGCTGGGCCGCAGGTGGGCTGCCCGGCGGGGGGGGGGGGGGCGGGGCGCCCCCAGCGGGAGAACCTGCCGAATCCCGCTAAGGCTGAGCCGCCGCCCTCCCCCACAGAGTGGAGAACGCCGGGCCTGGCTTGGGCCGGCGGAGGGCTTCTGCGGGGGGCTGGGACCCCAGGGCCACCCCGCACGTCACAGATGGAGGGATGGTGGTGGGAGACAAGGCCAGGGGTGCGGGGAGGAGCCCGGGTGCCCACCGCACCCCAGCCAGGAAGAGCAGAGCCCAGAACACTCAGGTGCCTGCTGGCGAGCACAGCCCCATCCCCAGGGGGCGCCCTGCAGACTGGGGGGCAGGCGCAGGAAATCGGGCTCCCCCACAGGGTCTCGAGAAACGCATTTCTCAGCCCACGCCCCGGGGGACTGACATGTGGCCAGGCTTATTGGGGACAGCTGCCCCTGGGTTCCCGTGTCCCGTCTCCCTCCGTCCCGCCACGGAGAGGGTCCAACCGAGTCCCCAGCGAGGCCAGCGCAGCCAGGGCCCACAGCCTGCACCCCCTGTTGGCGCTCAGGCCCTCGGAGTCCACGTGGCCTGAGTCCATGCGGCCTGCCTCGGCCGGGGAGCTGGCGGCCCGCAAAGCGTTTGTGTGCTGAATCCTGAATCAGCAAGTGAGCCAGCCAGGGAACGCTCCTCTCCCGGATACCCCCCAGGCCCACCCTCGGGGCTCCGCTCAGAGTCACCTTCGGGGGAGAGCCTCCCCCGGGCCCTGCCCTCCACCGCGTCTCCCTGGCTCTGTCCTGGTAGCGTGGTTTCTCCTTCACACACACGCGCACGTGGCGCCGCCGGGCGTGGCCGCTGCTCCCTCAGGTCTCTGTCCCCACCCCCCCACCCCCCGACGCTCAGCTCGGAGGAAGACGCTCCGTCTGGTTCTCTGATGGACCCCCGAGTGTGAAGGGGGGCCTGGCGCATGGAAGAGGCTCTGAAACGCTCACCCACCTGGAATCGGGGTCCCGGGGGGACGGGGAGGGACCACCAGGAGTTAACCCAGCAGCCCGGAGCAGAGCCGCTGAGCGCTGGGGGCTGCGTGATGTACCACACTCCCGGGGGTTCACACAACAAGACCCCCCGTCTCTCGGTGGTCCTCCTGGGCCCTCTCCCGGCTCCGGGGCTCGCCGGCCGTCTGGGGGGGGGGCCTGGCTCGTAGTTGCACCGGCCCCGTGTCTGCCTCACCGCGGCACTCGCCTCGTCTGTGGGCACAAGTCCCCTTGTCTAAGGACGCAGTCACACTGGGTGTCCTCCGGCCTGAACCCCCCCCCGCCAACAGGTGCATCTGCAAAGACCCCAGTGCAGCTGCGGTCACACCCCGAGGTCCTGGGTTGGGGCTTCGGCTCGGGAACCTGGCAGGACACTGCTCAGCCCGACGAGCCCCTCACCCTCCGTCTCCCCTGCTCGGCCCTCTCGCATCCCAGCCAACGGCTCCCTCGGGTCCCAGTCATCCTCGGGGCTTCACTCGGGGCCCTCGGCCTCCACGCAGCTCTCAGGGCTCCGCCTGGCACAGACCTGGGCGCCCGAGTGCGGCGGGCGGACCTCGGGAACGGCCTGGAGTGCGAGGCGGCTGCTTTTTGCTCCATGGAATCCGCACCCACGCCCCCGGCAGCAGCTGCTCTGCGTGGCAAGGGGGAGAGCCGTCGTCCGGGCGATGGGAAGGGCGTGGGAGGGCACTCGGCACGGGGTAGGGGCGGGGAGTGCAGGCCCCTCCCTGCCGCATGGGGACAGTGTCTGCCAGGGCCCCCCAGCCCTGCCCTGGGCCAGGAGCCCCCCGGGGGGAGCTGTGGTGGGTGTTTCTGTGGAAACTGCCCCTGTGTTGGGTTTCCCAGGAGGCTCCGTGCCCACGTCTCACCACCACCCTCTGGGGTCCCCGGCCACCCGCAGGAACTCCGACCTTCCTGGCCTCCAAGGTTGGGGCGCAGGGTGGGAGGGCAGTTACACCGGGACCGTCCCCATCCCTGCAGGAGGTGGTTGCAAGGGGAGGGGTGCGCACAGGCTGGAACAGCAGGGGCAAGCCCCGTCGGGGGCAAGGAGGGTGGCCACAGCCTGCAGGGGTGACATGTGCCTCGTACATGGCGGGTCCCCAGGCTCCTGCCAGGGTCCAGAGGGTGGGCCTGGGGACACCGAGTGGGGCTGCAGGCAAGGGCGTCGGGCAGCTCCCCTCCTGAGCCTCCGGGTCTGGTGGCCTGTCACTGGGCCCCCAGGCACCGGCTGATCCAGAAGGCCTGGGTCCTCTCCGGAGCCTGCCCCATAAGCCCCGCCCACCCCAGCCAAGCCCCGCCCACCTCCAGTCTGTCCCCGCCTCCTCAGCTGGGGGAAGCAGGAGAAGCAGCCTGGCGGGTGTGCCCTGACCACCCACTCTGAGCCCGGCCTGGCCAGGCTCCTGGCTGCAAGTTCTCCACAGCACGTGCGGGGGCTGGGAGACCGGGCCGCCCGGCCTGCCCTCCTCACTCCAGATTCGCACCTCGGCCGCCACGCAACCTCCGCTCACGCACATCCACAGGGGACGTCCACTCGGCGTGCCCTAAGAGGAGGCACAGTGTGTGCCTGGCCGTGTCCGAGTCCTGGGGCCCCCAGCAGCAGCGGCCACACAGCGGTGGTTCTCGCCTGGTCCCGCAGGCCAGATGTCTGAGGTCCCTACGTCAGTGGGGCCTCTCCCTCCGGAGGCTCCGGGGGCGCCTTTCCCACCTCCCCCAGCCTCGGGGGCCCCAGGGGCGCCGCTGGGCTTGCAGCCACATCCCCCCAGTCTGGGCTCCATCATCCATGGCCTGTCCTCATCTCTCGCCCCTCCTTCCCTTCTCCCACAGGGACACTTGTCCCTGGACTTTGGTGCCACTTCATCTCAAGACCCTCCACCCGGTCGCGTCTGCAACACTCTTTCCGAGCGAAGTCACAGGCGCAGACTCCGGGCGGGCACACGTTGCGGGGAGCCGCCTTTCACCCCACTGCTGGGTGCTTCTTCTCCCTCCCACTTTCTGCCGCCTGTAGCCCTGAAACTCTATGCCCCTCTCCTCTCCGCGGGGCAGAGCCCGTCTGTCAGTCTCCACGGGCACCCTCCGTGCGCGATGCAGGTACACACCCACAGGGTGAGCCTTGGCTCCGTGCACTCCCAGGCAGGGTGCGAGGGACAAGCGGGCATCCCTGCTGGGCCCCAGCCCCGGGCCAGCACCAACCCAGCGAGGACACGTCTGCAGACCGGCCGAGCCTCCACCCCAGCGTGACCCCGACAGACAGCCTGGGCGTGCACAGAGGTCAGACTCCCTGAAGGACTTCCACGCCGGCGCGAGGCACATGTCCCGGCCTCCGCTGGGCAGACTGCAGGCAGGCAGGCCTTGGAGCACGACGGGACCTGGCACCCAGAGGTGACCTGAGGGCGGGCAGCGTCTGTCGGCTCATTCCGGCAGCTCAGGGGGCGGCCTGGGGGCGAGTTCATGGCCGGGGTGGGGGGCACATGCCCGGACCTAATTCGCCGTAGTTTTACAGACGTTCAGGAGGGGGGCGGCCACGGACGCGTGACCCACTTCTGCTGGCTGGTGGCACCGCGCCGGGGAAGCGCCATGGCAACGAGGTATGTGGGCTCAGCCCCGTCAGCTCCGGGCAGCTCCTCACAGAGACCCCCGGGGAGCAGGCGCCCCTCCTCCCAGAGACGGTGGCGGGAGGAGAAGCTGCTCGGTTTACGAGAGGACCCCGGCCCCTCCGCCCACCCCGGCCAGGTGTGCCCACGCACCTGCCAGGAGCCCGGCCGGCCAGGCCGTGTGAGTCAGAGCTGTGCCCCACCCCCGCCCCCAGCTCCCGAGGGTGCTGTGCCAGCTGGCCCTCCGGCCATGTGACGGCCGCCCGGTTTGGCCGCACGGCCCAGGGTCTCCTGTTGTCCGCCTCCCTCCTGGACTCTGAGCAGGACGGAGGGGGAGCAGGCGGGGCAGGGCGCTGGGGGCAGCCCTGGGAGGGGCGAGGGGGAGAGTGCCCCACACCCTCAGGCCCCTCTGTAGGAACACACCCACAGGGGCGCCACCGTCCCTGTCCCCGGAGGAGGACATGAAGGCGTGGAGCTGGGCCGGGTCCACACCCACTTGTCCTGCTTTGTCCTAAGACACAGCTTCAGCTCCCACGAGATGGCAATGACAGACTTGACTGAACGGTGACCGTCTCCCCTGCCCCGGCCTGAGGGCTGACCCAGCTGCGCAGCAGGGGCAGGGGGCCAGGTGTGGGGCAGGGGGCAGGGGCAGGGGACCAGGTGTGGGGCAGGGGGCCAGGTGTGGGGCAGGGACAGGGGGCCAGGTGTGGGGCAGGGGGCAGGGGCAGGGGGCCAGGTGTGGGGCAGGGGGCCAGGTGTGGGGCAGGGACAGGGGGCCAGGTGTGGGGCAGGGGGCAGGGGCAGGGGGCAGGGGCAGGGCAGGCCCCTCCTCTCCCTCCGTGCTGGGGCCGATGGGGAGACATCAGGGAGGCATGGTGGCTGTGGCTGATGGCGCGCAGGTGGGAAGCATGCACACCTGACTGCTCGCGGGGGCCCTGACAGCTGCCCCCCCGGCCCCCTACCTCCCCAGTCCCCCATCCTGTCCTTTACCCCCAGCCCAGCCGCTGACTAATCCCCCCTCCACTGGGAATGGCCAGCAGCTCCGAGGACTGGCCTTGGGGGCAGAGTGACGTGGTGGCCCGAGCACAGTCCCAGGGTCAGGTCTGGGCTTGGGCCGGGAGGCGCCCTCTGACCGAGGGTGGCTGTTCTGCGAAACAGGACTGACCCCACGGGGCTGGCGAAGGTTGTCGGAGCAGAGACGAGCCCTGCGCTGTGTCATCATCAGTGTGACCGTCGCGGCCAGGGGAGCCCTCAGAGTCTGGGGACCCCCAGCCTTCTCTCTGAGCCCCTGTGCCGCACCCACCCTCGGCCGCCAGCACCCCACGAGTCTGCATCCGCCTGTGCTGTCCCTCCTCCCGGGTGGCGCCTCCTGCCCTCTGCCATCAGGAGCATCCTGCCCTGACCCATCCTCCACCCTCTCCCACGACACTTGTCACAGTAACTCTGAGGCCAGAGCCACATCGAGGTCCTCACCAAGTGTCTGTCTAGGGCCTGGTGCAGGGTGGGGCCCGCCTGCAGGGCAGAGGAGTCGGGCCCAGAAACCGAGGACCGTGCACCCCCGTGGGCCCCGGGTGGCTTAGCATCCTCTGAGCCTGTTTCCTCCTTTGTACAAGGGACTCAGGAAGGTGACCCCCTGAGGTCGTGCAAGGGCCGGAGGAGGGTCTCAGAACCACAGCCAGCACCCCTGCTCCGGAAGAGAGGCCGCCCTGGGTTCAAATCCCAGCCCCGCCTCCCCGCTGGGACCTGGGCACATCTCAGCGCCAGCCGGAGCCTCCTCTCCGCCACCTTGGGCAGGTGGGGTGGGCGGACCCTGCCCCGTGGGGCCCTGGTGGGGCTTCCAGGAGACAGGAGGTATGAGCTTTCCAGCACAAGGCCGAGCACTGCAGAGAGACCCGGCGGTGCCCCTGGACACGACTTTGCTGAACGCCCCGTGAAACATCGTCGGAACGGGTTTCACTGTCTCCATCCCGCTCACCTGCGGGGGCGCGGGGGCCCGGGGGTAGCGAGTGTGCTGCCTCCCACAGGCACGTGCACGTACACACGTACACAGACCCACACAAAGCATGCGCACGGGAGGTACCTGTGCACATGTGCAAGCATGCACACGGAAGGCACACGTGTGTGCTCAAGCTCACATAAGCACTCACATGGAAGGGCGCAGAGGAGGCGCCTGAGCAAGGCCGGGCGGGCAGTGGCTGGCGGCTCTGTGGCCGGCGGCTGACCCGGGGGCCGGGGGGGGGGAGAAGGATGGGCCGCCTGCTGCCGGGAACTGCAGGGGAAGCACTTCTTCCAGCCGGTTAGCGCCGGCTGCGCTCCAGGCTGCGCTGCGCATTCTCAGTGGGAAAGAGGGGCCGGAGCGCAGCCCCCGCCCTGGCAAGGTCAGAGACGTCCCGAGACAGGCGTGGCCCTGGGCCGGGCGGGGCGGGGTGGGGCCTGGTCAAACTGCCCGCCCAGAGGGGCAGTCTAGGCACACCGGGTCTGCTTTTCCCGAGTGTGAAATGGGACCGGACCAGGTCAAGGGCCCGGACACTTCAGGAGAGGAGGCTCCCCGGTGGTGGTTGGCGGTGGGGGCGGGGGTTCTCCTGCCTGGGAGAGCCTGGCTGGCCCAGAAGTTGTGCAGCGCGATCCTGGAGCCACAGCTGCCGGCTGAACGTGTGCAGATTTCTCGGGCACGTGCGGGTAGGACTTGGAGCCCGCTGTTCCTGGGAAGGGCGCTGGGTTTCCTGGAGGACCACTCAGCACCGAGTTCCACCCCCCAGAGCCGTGGGGCTGCCTCACCCCGCCCCCCCGGCCCCATCCAGGGCAAGAGCTGACCCAGGGAACTGGCATTTGCTGAGGCTTCCTCGCCCACAGGCTGAGAAAGGTTGCTTAACGTGTTCCTTTCTTAAAGGTCCAGGGAGGTGGGGGACCGGGTGGGGTAGCCTTCAGCTTGTGGCACAGGAGTCTGACCGTGGTGCGTTCCACAGATTCAGATTATTCTTGTCACTTAAGCTAATGGTAAGCCCGGCGGTCTGCCACCCATCATGGCCACAGAGACAGCAATGCCACACTGACATGGGGGTCCCCTGCTCAGCCTCTTGGTCACAAAATGGCTGCAGCCGCCCCAGACGTGATTCACCTGTTAGGCTGGAGACGGAGAGAGGCGAGAAGAGCAGAAGATACCAGCGGCGGCGCCAGCTTCCTGTGGCCAAGAAGACGGCTTGCTCGGGAGCTCCACCCCGGGTGCATGCTCCCTTCCTTCTCTGCCAGCGCGGCCTCCCGGGCGCGCTAGGCCCCGGGACGTGGGGTCACGCACACCACCGGTGAGCACCGTGCTGTGCAGGGCAATCGAGGTGTTCCTGGGGTGGGGGTTGGGGTGGAGCAAGCCACCGCGCCGGCCACTCGAGGATGCCCGCATCCCCGTGAGATGGGATGGGACCCGGGACAGAAGGGCCGGCGTCGGGCTGAACTGGGGACATTTTCTTAAATGAAGTGCTTCTGAGCACGTGTTCATTACGGAAACCTGAGGTCCCGGCTGCCCCTCCCCTCGTTAGCAGCGCAGACCGCCCCTGGGCCTGGGCCTGCGTATACGGCGTCTTCGCGGGGGGGGGGGGGGGGGGGGGGTGAGGCTTGGCCACGGCGCATGCGTGCAGGGCTCTCAGCACACGGCGCTGGGGGAACCGGGCTGCACCCCTGCGCTCCCGCTGTGGCTGGGGCCCCTTTGTTCTCGGCGGAGCCCCCGGGGTGCAGGGCCCTCGGGACCGGCCTCTCGGGACAGGGCCGCTCCCGCCTGGCCGTAGGTGGGCATCCCGCCCGTCCCGGAGGACAGCGGTCTCTCCGTTCCTTGAAAAACCACCAGTTTGGGACTTCGACCAGCTACCTCGCCAGAGAGAACGCCGGGGGAAGGCCCGGCGCGGCTGCCGTCTCCGGCTCCCTGCGCTCTGGCAGAGCGGCCCGCCGCCCCCGCGCCGCCTCCGGGCCGTCCTGCAGAACCGGCAGAGCTCCGCGCCCGCCTCCTGAGGCAGCTGCCGCAGCACCGCACGCAGCTCGAGGCTGGAAAGCAGACCAAGGACCACCGAGGGGGCGGGCCTCGGCCCCCACTCTCCGCGAGGACGCGGACTTCTAGAAATAACTCTGGGCGGAGCAGCGCTCAAATCCCACTTACAGCCCATTCTAGGGTTTGAGATGAGCCCGAGTCCGGGATATTTTCGCTGTCTTCCCTCCCTCCCCTCCCCCCTCCTCCTTTCTTTCCCTGAAATAACACGAGTAGCAGCTGCCTCCCGAGCGTGAATCTGCCAGGGCCACGCGGAACGCCCACCGCCGCGCACGGTCCCTGTGTCTTCAGGACGCCGCCCCTGGCAGCCGCCACCGTCACCTCCCCCACCTCACAGATCGGGAGGGCTGGGGAGCGGGAGCCGCAGCGCGCGGCTGCAGAGCCCGGGCTCCACCTGGAGCCTTGGGCGGCGGAATCGGGGCTCACCAGCGTCGCCCTGAAATGCACCTTCAGCGCGCTGCTTCAGCTGCAAGGTGTAATTGGAAAACGCAAAAACAAAAAACCACACACACACACACAACAAAAAACCCAACTGGGTTCTTTCCAAAAACAAACGAACAAACACCCCACCACTTAGTTAGAAATGCGACCCTGTCCCCGGCGTTCTCCTGTGTCTGCGGCCCCCCCCCCCGGAAGGGAGGGGGGGCTGAAGAGCTGGCTGGGGGCGGGAGCCCAGGTGGCTTCTCCGGCTGGTCTGCAGGGCCACCCAGACCCATGTGCTCAGCCGCCAGCAGGCCAGAGCTTGGAGGGCGCTTGCCCTCTGGGGTAACGGTTCCATCCCCTCTCCGAGAGGACAGTGCACCCCAACAGGGTGGTTTGTGGGAGAAGGTCCGGGATGGGGCTGGGTGAGAAGCAGGGCCGTGAACGGGAAGCTGGAGGCCGGTCGGCCCCTCCCCGAGGCGCTGCAGGTGCTCGGAGCCGCGTGTGAAGCCAGCAAGGGGGGCGGCCAGGCACCGCACACACGCCCCCAGGGAGTGGGGGTGTCTCCCAGGGCCGTGGGGACCACACGTCTTCCTGTTCACCCCACAGACGAGGCCGGAGGCTGGCCCTCTGCTGCGGGGGCGGAGCCCCAGGACGCGGCTCTGCCCAGACCTCTGGGACCGGGGAACCCCCGGGGCTGCTGGCCGCTGGGGGCAGGGCGGTGAGCGGTGCAGGGCCGCGTTCCCCTTGCTCCGAATGTCCTCCGGACGCCCGGACTCCCACGAGGAGCTTGTTCCTCGTCCCAAGGACGGAGGACTGGTCCCGTGCAGCTGAGACGGGCGCCGGCGCCGTGACGAAGAGCGGAGACCCACTCGCCGCCAACAGACTCCCAGGGGGCGTGGGCTCCGGCGGGGCCGCGTCGCTAGGCAGCGGCCCCTGGCGCCCTGAGCCCAGTGCGGCAGCCCCTGCGCCGCTGCCTGGTTACCCAGCGGAGCTGGCCCTGGCTGGGGGCCCAGAGAGGAGCACCCCCCCACTAAAGGGGGGCGGGGCGGCCACTGCTGGAGATGGGCAGGAAGGACCAGTGGGCAGCAGCAGGGCCTGGGTGCCTGCCCCCCACATATGGGGTGGCACCCCTCCACGCTGGACTCTGTCCCACCGACTGGGGTGATGTTGTTAACATCCTCGGGGGCCTGCATGGGGAGAGCGGCCCAGGGCCCAGGGGAGAAGGGCGGATAGAAAGTGTCTCGCTAACACCGGGGCTTAGCTGGGGCGTGAGGCTTGCGAGACGAAAGGCGCCAGAGCCTGATTGGCAGCCAGCGGGGAGCCCTCTCGGTGCTCTGCGGGGACCGGGAGTCGAGGCCTGGGGCGGGTTGTTTCCCTTTCTGAGCCACGGGCCCCTGGCCAGAGAGCAGGCCGACCTGATGGGCTCAGGTCGGGGGACAGGGGACAAGGTGGAGAAATACGGAAGCCAGGCTGCGAACAGGACACACCCTGTGACACAGGACACACAGGGTGACCGACCGGGTGTGACGGCCATTTATGAAGGAGGCCCTGGGGCTGTCGCAGCCGAAGGGGACGGCCCCTCCGATGACACCACCTCCCCGGGGCCCACACTGGGCGGCCCCACCCTTCTCCAGCCCCCACTGGCCACGCCCTCAGGTCGGAGAGATGCAGAGCCCACCCCGTGTCCAGCATGGCCGAGCCTCCCGGGCAGCTGTCCATCATGCTGGCTGTGCCTGAGTCTCCGACCGCCGGCTCCAGCCCGGCCGGACCGAAGT
The DNA here is from genome assembly GCF_004126475.2 of Phyllostomus discolor. Lineage (NCBI taxonomy): Eukaryota > Metazoa > Chordata > Mammalia > Chiroptera > Phyllostomidae > Phyllostomus > Phyllostomus discolor. The sequence continues at coordinate 213,275,625 of NC_040905.2, read as the reverse complement.
GCGAGTCCTCCATCAGTCCAGGGACGGAGGGAGTGGGGGAGGAAGGGGTTCTTCCAACAGAGAGTCGGTTGGGCGGGAATCACTGGCCAGTGGAGTGCCCAGCGGTGTCTCTCCTGCAGCCACAGAGCAGAATTCGGGGAGTCGCAGAGCTGCCCAGGGCCCAGAGAGCACCTTCCACCAACCTGGAGCCCCGGCCGTCCCGTACCCCGAGAGCAGGGCCCAGGGCGGGAGCCAGGAGGCCGCCGGGCGCCTCAGGTAGGAGACGAACTAAATCCTCTTGTTGACACCAGTTGGAGCTGGATTTCAAGTCTCTTGTAGCCAAAGCCTCCGAACCAACCCAGATCCCCACCACTGAGCCCAGAGTGGGCTCACCTGCCCGATGCCACTTGTCCCCGGGACGGCCCTGCGACCGGGGAGCAACGGCATTCCCCCTTCACAGACGCAGGCAGGGAGGCGAGGGGAGCTCAGGACACCCAGGATGCGGAGGAGCCGGAATTCGGCGGCACATCTGCTTGATACCGGTGGCGTTCGGGCCCCGCCCTGCACCCTGGTCCGTCTGGAGCGTGGGAGCCAGGACCACCCTTGGGGGCGGGAGGCAGGAGAGACACGCTAACAAGCTGTCTCAGAGGGGAGGAGGCCAGCCTGCACCCACGCTCCGTGGCTGACCAGACATCGTCCGGTCCCCCCAGTGCGAAGTGGGCAGCGGCGGGCGGCGTGTGGACTGGAACACGCCGGCCCTGTCCACCCGACGGAGCAGTACCGAGGCCGCTTGCCCTGCTGGGAAATGAGCCTGTCTCCATCGTTCCCACAGAAATGCCCGGGAAGGTTCCGTGTGGGGAGGGCAGCGAGCCGGCTCCCAGCAGGCAGTGCAGGGGGAGGTGGGTGAAGGCCGGCCCCAGGCTGCAACCACAGTCCCCGGCGGCTGGGGGGAGGGGGCCCTGGGAGACGCAGACGGTACTGAGACCCGATTGGGGGAGTTGAGCACATGCTGTTCGGGGTTCGGGTTGCCCCCAAGTTCCCCCGAAGTCTCGGTGCAGAGTGAGCTCTGTGTGACTCCCTGTGACTCAGCCCCCACGCAGGGCCCCAGCTCGCCTCGTCCTCGGCCGGCGGGTGGGGGGCAGCCCGGCCTGGCAGGCGCCCCTCAGACACAGGAGGGACAACCGACTGAGCTGCGACATGCGCCCCCTGCCCCCCCCCCCCACCCAGGGAGCCTCCAAAGTTGGTTGCCGTCCCGGCAGCTGCAGGACGGGCCGCAGACCAAGCTCTCGGCCGACACCCACGGGCTCTAGCAGCGGCCATGAGGGTGAGGGGTGGGTGCAGGGCCTTCCCGGGGCCTGGAGTGTGAGCGGCAGCCAGGTGTGCGGCTGGGAGGGGCCCGGGCCCCGCCTCCCGTCCAAGGCCCGGTCTTCTAACGGGCGTGGGGGGTCCCGCGTTGGGTGGGTTGCGTGCCACTGCTGGGCGCCTGCTCCCTTGCTGTGTGCGTGACTGTGGGCCGGGATGATCGGCAGCGGGTGGGCCCCTGTGGAGGAGTTGGGGGCGGCTCTCTTGGCCCAGTTTTAAAGATAAATTTGTCAGATCCTCAGCCGTGAAATTGCACACGAGGCGGGTGAGCAAAGCGGGGAAGAAAGTGTGATAAACAAGCCCATCTGCAGGGAACCGGGACACGTGTGTCCTCCGCGTGGAGTTCAGAGCCGCCCCTGACCGCGCGGGGGCCACGTGGGGGCCGTACCCGCCCAGCCCCCCGCCCTGCTGTGCCCCCCACCCCCACCAAGCCCCCCGGAGCGCCCCAGCCCCCTCGGAGTTCCAGAAGCTGCTATTCAACGGTGCAGCCGGAGCTCCTCCGAGCCGCTTCCCTCGGGGGAGACCTGGGCACCCGGGCCCGAGTGACGGCGGCCACAGAGAGAGCCACGGTGGTGCGCCTCACAGGAAGGGTTCCCGGGCAGCGGTGGCTTCGTGGGGTGTTGGCCCAGGCGGCCGAGTTGATGGCGGCGTTGGGGAGCTGTGTCCGGCGTGACAATGAGGAGAGAGGCCAGGGACCACCCGTCACCGTCGTCGGAGGGAGGCGCGGGCGCTGGCCTGAGCCCACAGCATGGATCCCCACGAGGGTGGCCCCCGGGGGGGCAAAGGCCACCAATCTGAGTCTGGGGGGGCAACTCCGAGCTGGCACACCGCAGACGGCTCTGCGTGAGCATCCCCGAGCCCCATGTCCCGTCTCTCGAGCCGGGGGGTTCCTGGGCCAGGCACACAGTGGGGCTGCAGAGAGGGGACACCCCCCTTCCCTCCTTGGTGCCTGCTAGGCCCTGCCCTTTGGGTGGGTGCTGGGAGGCAGGTCCCCCCGGCCACCGCCTGGAGCAGCCCCAGCCCAGCCCCTGAGCTGGACCCACGGAGCCCAGTGGGAGACACAGCCGGGTCCTCACTCTACAGCAGACGGACCCTCGCTCCGGCCTCTCTGCCTGTAAGCCTTTGCTCCTGCAGATGGAAATTCACCGGGTTCCTGAAGCCACGGATGACTTTTAATATTACGGGGCTCCTCCACTTCTCACTAATTTAATTTCTGAGGCCATTAAAGAACGGCCCGAGAAACACCATCTGTTGAGTGGATGAAAGACTGCAGAAGGAATTTCAGCAGCAAGGCGGTAAATTTCCACTCCACCGGGGAGCGTGGGCTCTGCAGTCAGCCCGCGGAAGCGCGGGGACGCACGGCGGGAGCCTCCCCACCGGGGGCCTCCCCTCAGGCCGCGTGCCAGTCGGTCCATCCGCCCGGTCCATCCACCCGCTTGCCCGCCCTGGCGCAAGTCTCCAAGTGCCTTCGAAACGGCCAGAAGACCGGTCATCAGGAAACCCGGTATTTAAGGGATTTTATTATTGTTATTAATGCTCCACCAGCCCTACCTGCACTGGGGCTCAGTAGCAACCGGGCACACTGCTGCTGGAAGAGCTTCTTGTGTGGGGACAGGGGGAGGCCCCCCCAGCCCACTGCTGAGCAGGCTGGTTCCCCCCAAGCCCCGGGTCCCACCGCAGAGAAGGACCTGCTGGCCTGAGACCCCGAGAGGAGCTGGGAGGGTCTGACACCAGGCAGCCCCTCCTCTGAGGACCTCCCTACTGCTCGGTGAGCGGCCATTTAGTAGATGCCGACTGTGTACCAGGCACCAGGCGACAGAAGGAGACGGAGCCCGTCCCTGGGAGCACACAGCGAGCGGGGCGCAGACGGACCGCCCACATGGAAGCGCTGGGGCTCTCAGTGCCCAGCCAGGCCGGGCGGGTGGGGAGGAAGGCCCTGGGGGGTTGGTGAGGGACCCCTGAGCCAAGCTCGCAAGGAAGGAAGGAAGGAAGGAAGGGGGCCTTCCAGTGCATACGGCGGCCAGCCGGGTCAGACCCAGCCCAGGCCTCACACCGTGAAGGCTCTCACGCCTGGGACAGAGGAAGGACAAAGAACCCAGGCCACGTATGTAGCTGCCCGACCAGAATGTGTGACCCGCATCCGTGCAACACAGGAGCTGCTGCCCCCGCCCCCCTGCCACCGCCGGACCCCTGGGAGCCGGCCTCAGGAGCTCCCGCCCTCGAGCCGCAGAGGCTGTCCAACCTCTGGACCCACACAGGTGCTGGGCCACCTCCCCTTCTTGAGAAGCTAATGGCACCTGCACCAGGCAGGTCCTCATTTTCTTGTCACACTCGGGGCCACTGCACACCCAGCCCGGTGGCCCAGGGGCCGTGCACTGCCGGTGGGGGTCAGCCCCTAGGCCGCCGAGTCTGGGACTCGAGCCAATCTGCCGGTGACCAGGGGCCCGTGGGCCCAGCTGGCCCCGCCCTGCCTGTCACGCCCAGGCTGCTCTCCTGCAGCTCCACAAGCATGCACACACATGTGCACACACACATGAGCGTGCACACATACATCAGGGCCACGCTGTGGGGCCCCGTCTCTGAACAGGATTCTCTGTGTGTGGATGAGCCCCCGTGAGAGGGAGCCAGGCCAGCCCCCAGGGAAAGGAGGGTCCACTCCAGGGGCTCACCCCCACCCCAGAGCCCAGAGCGCCCAGGGACCCCCGAGAAATTGGGGCCCTGCGCCCTGCCCGTGAGCCCACCCTCCCTCTCCAGATGAAGTCCCTGCTCCCCATCACCCCCCGCCCCCCACCCCTCCCGCCCCAGCCCGCCTCGCCCTCCCGTCTGCCTGCACCCGGACCCTGCCCGGCCTTCCCAGGCAAGCTCGGCCGCCTCTGCCAGGAAGCCCCCATCCTCCCTCTCCCTCCATCTCCTCTCTGCGGCGCTGAGTCCGTGTCTTCGGCTGAGCACACCTACAGCCCTGAGAACAGGGGGCTCTTTTTGGACAGAGGGAGCTGGAAGGGGCGGTGGCGCAGTGGGGACAGTGAAGGGACAGTTATCGATGACAGGCAGCAGCAGGGAGGAGGCTCCAGCTGTCTGCTCTGACTCCCAGGCCCAACTGGCTGGGGACCACCTGCCCCCGGAAGTGCAGGTGCCCTTTCTGCCCAGCCGTCACGCCCAGCCTCAGGTGCTGCGTTCTGAAATAAGTAACAGGGCGCCCACGCCCCCCCACCGGTGAGCCGTGCGCAGCTGCCATCCTCCACAACCCGGCCCCCGGCTGTCCACCCCCGGAGAGGCTCCCGCGTGCAGGCGGCCGACCCCTGCAGCTCTCACGAGCCCTCCCTGCCAGCTCCAGGGCGTCATCCTGGCGCGTCGTCCTCACTGTCGGCCGACACCTTCATCAATAGTTAACGCCTCCGCCGGGCGGCTCCTCAGCTGGAGCACCGTGGGCGCCGCGGCGTGGCCGCCAGCCAGAGGCAGGGGGCCCAGAGCGGACGGCGGGGGGCCTGGAAGTCCCCAGGGGAGCCCGGGAGGCCCCCTTAGAAGTGGAACCGGAACTGGGTGCTGCCGACAGGACGCCGCCCTGGGGGACCCCTCCCGTGGCTGTGACATTGGTGGGGGACTGGCTCCAACCACACTGCTGGTAGCAGGAAGCTGGAGTGTGTGAACCCATGGGAGGGCCCGTGTGCCAATAAAACTTTGTTTACAAAAACCAGGCTGGGGCCCCAGAGTCATTAGCCTGGAGTTGTTAAGGCCACTCCCAAGTCTGCAGAGACCCCACAGCTGGACCACCTGGGTGACCTCTGATCCGGTGTCCCCGGCCTGGGAGGCCCACCTTGGCCGGCTTTCAGGCCGTGCTCCAGACGGAGGCTCAGAGGAGGGCCCGAGCGCCGTGCGGCCCACAAGGGCAGCCCTGGAGCTGTGGTCTGAGGCCCCCGGGTGAGCACATCCGCCTCCTAACCTGGTGCCCGCGACACGTGGCCACGCCCATCCCCCCCCCCCCCCCCAAGCCGAGCCGGGGAGGCGCCAGCCCGGCCTCGGGAGATGCCCCCGCAGCCAGCCGGCCGGACCCTGTCTGCACTGACCGGCCTCCCTGCCCAGCACAGGGCAGCCGTCCCTGCCCACCAAGCACCAGAGTTTGAAGGGTCAGGGGTCGCCCTGGGAGGGGGATGTTGTGCACACAGGTGGAGGTGGGGCACCTTGGTGGCCGGCGCTGACGCGCCTGTGAGACCGGGGGACGGTGCCCACAAACCCTTCACTTCCAAGGGCTTTGGTGCCTTTTGTCTGAAAAAAAAATTATCCAGGAGACAGTCCACGCGGGGCGTGGAGGTCAAGTGAGTCCCTGGAATGGGAATCGAGGGCTCCCGGGAGAGGCGCAAAGTGGGAGCCCAGGCCCCTCCCCCCGAGGTCCTCGGCTGCAGCTGCGGCTGCGCACTGCTGCCCCGGCCCTCCGGGCTCCGGCGCCCTCCGACACGCCCCCATCTCCTCGCGGCCAGGCACCACTGCGCAGCCAGGCCCCTTCTCCCCACCCGTGTGCCCGTCCGGGGGCCCCAGCCTTTGCCACGTCCCACTTGGAGAACGAGGCGGGGTGTGCGACACCCGGAATGATGGGAGGCAGAGCTGGGACGTGGGGTGAAGGGTGGATGGGGGCTCTCCGCAGCGCCCAATCCCTCTCCTTCCAGAGCGACCCCAAGTATGACTCCGAAAGCTAAGCCAGGACGGGCCGCCCACCGCTGGCCACCGCGGAGCCAGGGCGCCAGGCCGGCCTCTGGCGGCGGACACCGACGGAGGCGGGCAGACCCGACAGGCTCTGCTCTTCGGGTTGGACCGCTGCAGGGGACCGTGCTCCTGGGGAAGACATGGGATGGGGGGCGGTGGGAGCCCCCACCCCATCACGGCCTTTCTGCCGGGGGCGCTTCCTGGACGCCCATGAGGGCCCCGGGACTCTGCTCACTGGGTTCTGTTTCCCCAGCCCGTGAGGTGACCGCTCGCTCAGAGGTGCCGCGTTGCTGGCCTGGGATTGGAGGGTGGGGCCCAGAGCAGGAAGCAGGGAGCCCGGGGAACCTGCATGGGGCCGGGGCGGGGCTCAGGAGGCTGAGAGTGCAGCAGCACATGGGGGGATGGGGGACTGGACAAGCCACACGCCCTGCCCTGCGAGGGCAGCTGCTGGGAGATGCAAACAGAACCAACATTCTGGGTGCCCGGTGCTCGGACCCAGGAGTCTTGACCAGCCAGAGTGGGGGGACCCGGCCCTGGCTGAGTAGCTCTGTTGGCTGGAGCAGCATCCTGTACCACAAAAGGCCGCAGGTTCGATCCCTGGTCAGGGCACATGTGTAGGGTGCAGTGCGACCCCGGTCCAGGCACACAGGGAAGGCGGCCCATCCGCGTCCTCTCTCTCAAACCAACAAACACACCCCCGGGTGAGGGTGGAAAAGGGAGGATGGAGGGGCCCCACCGGAGTTCCCAGGCACTCGCCGACCCCCCGGGGGCTGCACCTTAGCGGCAGAACTAATCCAGCGAGAGAAACCGCTGTAAACTGACCCCATGACACTCACGACCCGGCCTTTAACAAACACACGGACCGCCGTGCGCGAGGGGCCCGTTGGAACCAGACTCCGCACCCTCTCAAGGGAGACGACGGAGTCCAGACTCTCCCTGTTGTATCGTAGTTCCTCGATGCCCGGCACGCAACGAAAACAGCTCCCCGTGGGGACGACCAGGGAAACGTGGCCTGTGAACAGGGCGGACACGGCCCAGCTGGCGGAAGCCACAGCCGATGCTGAAGCAGCCGCTGTGAGTGTATCTGAGAGCTCGTGGGCGTGGCGCCGTGGACGTGAACGGGCGGGAAACCCGACCAGCGTGCACGGAGCCTGCGAACGGGAACCGGATGGAGATTCGCGGATCAGGGAGCTTCCCCCGGGCAGAGGGGCGTCCGCCGGCTGGAGGGGACAGCAGGTGGGGCGCGGCTGCCGAGGGGGCCGGGGAGCTGTGGGGGGGGGGGAGCCACAGAAACCGCTGTCTGGGACAGAAGAAAAGGCTCTCGGGGCGAAGTGACAGAGCCCCCGCGAGCCGTGGGGGAAGGACAAGGGGCCCAGCACACGCCCGTGTCCGAGAGGACAGCCAGAGACCGGGGCGCGGGGACCGAGGGCAGAGAGGCCTCGGACTCGGGGACGAACATGGGACGGAGCGGCCCCACGTGGAGGGAGTTCCAGAACGCAGCACGGGGGCACGCCGCGGTCACGCCGTCAAGAGCTCTGGAGCAGGAGAGACGCCACCTCCGGGGAGGCCTCCCGCGTCACGTCCGGTTTCGCGTTGGACTCGGCGGGGCCGGACAGCACGGCTCAGGGGCACTGGGGACCCCAGATTCCCCACCCGGGGACGGCAGCCTCGGAAACTCGTGTGAAAAGGGAGACACAGGGACTGAGAGGAGCCGTCCCCTGCACCCCGAGAAACGCTGACAAAGCGTCCCAGGTGAAGAGCCCGACTCCAGGTGGGCGTCTCTCCGGGAGGAAACCAGGCAGGTGTTTGCTCCTCATCTCCCGGGCAGACAGCGTCTGCCTCGGGAGACGGGGCCCTGGGGACGATACCCTCCCCCCGGGCACCGGCCGGGTCGCACGGCCCACGGCAGAAACCTGCTTGAGGACCGCGCACCCCTGAAAACGGCTGTCTCTGGTCTGGGCCGCCGCACGGTGGCTCTGGGAGAGTCTGTCCCTGTTCGTGAGAAACACGACAGAGGACGAAGGGCTGGCCACGTGGTCCCGACCCACCCTCAGGTAGTTCCGGGGAAAGGGCAGGTGCGTGCGTGTGTGTGAGTGTGCATGTGCGTGTGCGTGAGTGTGCCTGTGAGAGAGGAGAGACACGTGGTACAGGGGGCCGGGTGCTGCTGGTGCAATTTCTGGGTAGCTGGACAATCGGGCTTTGGTAAAGGACGGTGTCGGTCAGGCTAAGGACAGAGGGGTAGTCGAACGGCTGGTTCTCCGCCAGGCTATGAGCTCAGGGAAAGCAGGGGACCCGGCCCAGCGTGGCCTGTCTGTCACAGGCCTTGTCCTCATTGGAGTGGCCCCAGTGGGGAGTCCCCACACGTCCCCGGTGGGGCTCGGGGGCACAGGGGCCTGGTCCCAGCTCAGCTGCCCCGTGTCCCAGCCACCCTGGGTCTCCCCCCGGCGCCCCCCGCCGGGCCCCGCCCTCATCTCTCTCTGTCTCTGTGTCCGTCTCTGTGTCTGTGTCTGTCTCTGTCTCTGTGTCCGTCTCTGTGTCCGTCTCTGTGTCTGTGTCTGTCTCTGTCTCTGTGTCTGTCTCTGTCTCTGTCTCTGTCTCCGTGTCTGTGTCTGTCTCCGTCTCCATCTCTGTGTCTGTTTCTGTCTCTGTCTGTCTCTGTCTCTCTCTCTCACTGTCCCTCTTTCTGGGAGAGAAGCCACCCTGTCCGGGCCAGACAGGTGAAGGACAGTTGCCACGCACCTCTGGGGCCCAGCAGAGCATACGTGAGCCGTCAGCGGGCCTCTGGCCCCAAAGCCCTGACCGGGGACAGCTGTCGTCCTCGGGACGCCACGCGAACCCAGGGCTGAGCCAGGAGGTCGCGGCTCTGGGGACGAGCCCAGCTGCCCCGCCGTGTCCCCAGTGCGAGCACAGGTGTAACCGTTGCCTCGCGCTGCTGACTCACCTGCAGGCCAGCTGTCTCCGGGCAAGCCCGAGCCCCTGGGGAAGGGACCCCCCCACAGCCGTGTCCCCCACAGACTCCTCCGTCCCAGGGCAAAGTCAGGGCTCAGCGAACCCCCGGGCCACCGGGGGCTGCACAGCCAGGGCCGGAGACGTGGACCCCGAGAAGCAGGCTCGGGCGCCGGCCGGCACACGGGCCCCTCGCCGTGCCTGGCGGTGGCGGAGAGCGCAGCCGGCAGGGTCCCAGAGTCACAGGCCTGATGCTCGGCCGTTCCTGGACCGAGCGTCTTCCACACCCAGCCCGCCCCGCGCCACAGCCTGACCTCCGGGGGGGGGGGGGCGCAGGGCCCACACACTGAGTTCTCTGCTTCCGGCCACACACGCCCCACGGCATCGCCTGGGTCTCCTCTCTGCAGGACACTGGTGGCTTCTCTCGTCACTACCACCCCGGGGACAACTCTGGGACAGGCCGGAGGAGCTCAGGGAGAGCTCTGTAGCAGGCAGACTTGTGACAGGAGGGGCACCAGGGGGTGGGCAGGGGGCCTGGGGTTCTGCCCGGTCCTCCCAGAGCTGCCCCAGCCAGGACCTGTGCCAGCTGCCGCCCAGGGTCCGCACAGTGGGCGGGGCCGTCGCACTGGGTCCCGGGCTACTGCCTCGGACCGGCTGCGCCAGGGGCAGGGCCCCACCTCCTCCGACCTCCCTCTCCCCGCCCTCACCAGACCCCCGCCCTCTACGGGCAGGAGTTAAAGGACAGGCGGTGAGTCAGGGGCCACTGTGACGCCAGCACCTCCTGGTTGCACGCGGGCGGGGTTAGGACATCTGTTCTCTTCTCAGCAGGACGGTCCTGACGCCGTGACACCAGGGGGAGGGACGTGCGGCTCTCGCCACCTGTCCCCGGCGCCACACCTGGCCCGGCCCGCAGGAGCCCGAGCTCTGGGTCACAGGGATGGAGTAAAACCTTCTCACCTGCCCCTCCCGCCAATGTCCTCATCCCTTGGAGGGGACTGCCCCGTCCTTGGGAGGCCTGTCCTGGCCATCTGGCCCTCGTCAGCTGCGGGGATGGGGGAGGAGCAGCCGGCCTGGGGCTGCGTGTTGCTTCTCGGGGCGCGGTGTAGCACCCCGGGGGGCCTCGGAGGCTGAGCTTCCGGGGCTACTTGGTGCTCATCGTCCTGGAGTGGGCAGGAAGCCGGGAGCTGCGGGGTGTGACCCCCAAACACAAGGTGGGGGTGGCGGACAGCTCAGGGCGCGTCATTCCCAAGTCCTGTCGGGCGGGGACGGCTCCAGGACGGAGAGACTCCAAAGGGAGGCCTAAGCCAGGTCCCGGGGTCCCAGGGCCTCGTCCCCTCTCTCCGACTTGGCCATGAGCAGCGGGCCCGCAGGGCTGGTGCTAGAGGCTGGGGCAGGTGTGGCCAGGCCCGGGGCCCCACCCAGTGCAGGGGCTCATGTGCACCCTGGAGCTGGTCCTCTCGGGTGAAGGACTGTGTCCCAGGTCCCACCCTGGGGAGCCCGGAGCCCGGCAGGTTCCAAAGCTCCGCCACTGCCAGGGGCCACAGCCCGGGGCTGCCCTTCCCTTCCAGGAGCTCTGGGTCCTAAAGTGAGCCCAGGAGATGCCCGGGGGAGCAAGGCCCAGTGCAGGCCGACATGTGCTTGCTCAGAGTCAGGCCCTGGTGGGGAGGGGAAGGACGGGGGGGGCCGGCCTCTGGGCTCCCCCCACCCCAGGCTGCGTCGGCCCAGTGACCACTCTGCTGCTCCGCCACCCAGCCTCTCTCCTGGGCCTGCACTCGTCACCCCGAAACTGGGCTCAGCTGGACCCCCATTTCCAGTCCTCCTCTGAGTGGTCTGTCCCGGCCCCACAGCTTCTGGAGGGCTGTGGGGTCCAGTGGAGGCTGGAGCTCCTGACCGCCCGGCCCTCCTGGCCTGCGTGGCGCCGAGGTAGGCCTCCTGAGGGCCACGGTGCGCCCCCCAGTCTCCCGAAACCGTTCTCGGGGGAAGCCAGGGGCCCGGCAGCTCCTCTCCCGGAACTTGTCTGAGCAGGAAAGCAGCCGGGCCGGCGCAGACCCCGCAGCGAGGCCAGCGGCAGATACTGCGCCTGTGTCCGAGGGGAGAACCGCGGACCGCACGCAGCCCGTCCTCAGGGCGGGTCGTGAGAATCTGGAGGGTTCGTCCTCGAGAGGACTCAGAGCGGGGGGCGGGCCGGCAGCAGTGGGGCACAGAGGGTGCCGGCCGAACCCCGTGCGTGAGCCCCGTGCATGAGAGGGTCCTGGGACCCCCGCTTTCTGCACGGGGTGCTGCGGCTGCCCATTCACCCCGGGTCATCCTAGCCTCGACTCGGTGTCATCAGCAGAATGACCACATGGCGCCACGCTGATGGACGTGGACAGACGTGCTGGGAACCTGAGGGGAAAACGCCCGGTGACCACCGTGAGCACCGGCCCGTGGGACGTGGGTGGACACGGCGTCTTCCCACCAGAGGCGGCGCTGGCTGGGAGGGACAAGAAACTCAGTCTCCAGGCTCCGAGTTTTCTGAACTTTTTTTTCGAGAACCATGGATAGTTCTTCTAACCAGAAGAAAACAATACAGCTATTTTAAGGCTGGCAATCGGCACCTGGAGGAGGGGACAGTCGTGGGCTGAGTCGTGGGGGGCACTGAACGGAGGGGCTGAGGGACCCGGCCTCGCTGAAGCCGAGGGCAGCCCCTGCCTGGATGCAGCAAGCCCTGGCCAGGGACGGGGGGTCCTGGGGACCCTGGAGCGAGGACCCAGGACAGAGTGGCGTGGGTGGGAGGGAGGAGGGTGCTGGTCCCTGACAGCCACGAGACAGCTTTGTCACCAGCATATGGGACATCCTTCTGTTCTCCCCAGCTCCTCTCTGCCAACAAAGAGACATCAGCGGCCCCCACTTAAAAATACACCGTACGTGCGGCACTCCGGCGGGGGGGGGGGGCGGGGGAGCAGTGGCACGGCGTCCCTTTTTGGAACAGCGGTGGGGGAGGGAAGGTTCTGTCCTCCCAGACAGCCCCCTCGTGGAGCGGGGTCTGTGAGAGCCACCCACGCGCCCCATGACGGGGCCCCACGAGGCCCGGACGCCAGAAAACAAGCCTGTCCTTTCAGGGCGGACCAGGTGCCGGGGCCCGGCGGGGGCTGTCTTCCTGGTTTGCAAACCCCCACCTCTACTTCCGAGAAGAGCAGACCCCCCCCCCAGCCCCCTGCATCCCCCAACGGCCACGGAGAAGCCCTCTGACCGCGCACGTGGGCGTGATGGATGGGCAGGGCGTGGAAGCCGGCAGCGGAGCCGGCCCTAGACTGGCAGGTGCGGCTGGGAAATTAAACCGGGCCCCTCAGGTCATCCATCACTAGACCCTCGCTCCCAGCCCCCTGCCCAGCGTCGGCCGCCACTCCCAGAGCAATCCATCATCCGGGCGGGCTGCGCTGTCACCAGACCTCGAGTCTCGGGGTCTCTCTCCAGGAAGCCCCCCGCCTGCTGGCCGATGCAGACAGCCCCTTACACGCCGCCCTCGACGCGGATTTCATTCATCGAAGGGTGACGAGGCAGCAATGTGTGTTTAAAGGACAAGGCTCTGCTGGAATTAAGCATCACTTAAATAACCACTCTGCTTTCCCGGCACGGCCCCGCCCCGCCAGCGGCCGGGGCTCCCAAGGGTCATCGGGTATCTGCTCATTTACGATGCACGCGAGAGGCAGGCGGGCGCTGTGCTCCCAGTGCCCACTTTGCAGCCCTCCTTCCAGGCCTGGGGGCCGAGGGGTGAGGTGCAGACGGGCCCCGGGGGGCATGGGACCAGTTCTGGCCAAAGAGGTGACAGCAGCCTTTCCAGGCCCCCAGGGGTCCCTCGGCCCTGCCCTGGCAAGGCCGCTGGCTGGGTGACGGCATTGACGGTGGTCCCCCTGGAGAGGGGCCGGCCCCAGAGCAGTCTCTGTGTGTGGGAAGGGAGGCTGTGTCCATGACGCCACCGAGGACAGGTCCTTGGTCACCGCAGGGTGACAGCCCAGGGAATGTCCCGCCAGGGGCCCTACTGTGTGCTCGCCTGGGGGCTCCAGACAAAATGACAATGTGGGTCTGGCCCCATCGGCCCAGAGTCGGGGAGAAACCTCTGAGCCATTTCCGACTTTTCCATCTTGAGAACGGGGGACTGTGTCCCCAGGAAGACGGGCCACCCCCCAGCAAGCCAGCAGCAGAGCCCCAGCTCACCCGGCTGGGTCCTGGAGCCCAGGCTCCCGATGGCCCTCTGGGTGGGGACACTCTAGGAGCCTTGGGGTGGGCTGGGGGCTCTCACGTGGAGCCCCTGGGACACAGGCCAGCCGGGGTCAGAGGCAGGGAGTCCCACCGCCCGTCGGACCCCCTGGTTGTTTTCTGTGATGCATCCCCCAAAGGCGCCCACTGAGGTCGGGACTTTCCTGGGTGCAGTGAGCCGGGTCACCATCCTGCGAACGTCATCTGCTACGGAGGCCCGGGTGGGGCAGGAGAGGGGCGGATTGGGCCTGTCTGCCCGGGGAAACGCACCAGGGCTGGTGGGGGGAGCCCTTCACGGCAGCTAGGGGACAGCCTGCTGTGTGCACGGCGCTGCACGTCCCTGAACCCCGAAACTGTTTGGAGGACAGGTGGACAGGCAAGAGCAGCAGACTTGTGTGTGTGTGTGCGAGTGTGTGCGTGTGTGTGCGAGTGTGTGTGTGTGTGTGTAGAAGGTGGGGCTTCTGTTATGGATACGCGGCATCTTCATGGGGTTCAGGAGCCCATCATGAATCCAGGGAGGACTTGGAGGGCCCGGAAGTCGACGGTGCTGCCACCCCGCCATCTGGGAAGACGCTCAGAGCCCCTGACCTCGTTTCCCGGAAGGTCAGGGCCGGCCCCGAGCACCTCCGAGGACGGCTCTCTCCCCTCCGCAGTGGCCAGGGCCGCTTCCGGCCGCCGCGAGTGCTCACGGGTGCCCTGATGGGGCGCGGTTCCCACGAGGAGATGACGGCCGGCTGCCCGTGGGACTGGGGTCCGGGGCTCATCTGGGCCCCAGATGGGAAGCGGGGAGGGCGTCTGGTCTTGAGGACACTCCCTGGCGCGCCCCCTCAGGGACTCAGCGCCCACCGCGTTCCCGTCTGGAGTCCTGAGCTGGGGAGGCCAGCACCCCCACACCTGCCCTGGGACCCCGGAGCAGCCCCTGGGAGGATGCCACTCCCCTAGGGACACATCAGTCCCCACCCCCCTCCCCAGAGGTCAAATCAAAGCCGTGGGTCCCTGCAGGGTTCCCTCCCTCCTCCCCCGAGCCCCACGTGGGGTTTGGGAGCCTCCGCGCCTCCCCACAGAGCGCGTCTCTGTCCGTCCCCAACGCGCAGAATAAAAGACGACAGAGGTGCTGACAGGCCGGTTAAAAATAGTCCCGTCTGTTAAAAGGCGAAAACGTGCTGAGACGTGCGGGGGGCGGTGGTGGCGACTGGGCCTGGCCTCTGTCCCCAGAGGCTTTCTGGGAGAGCTGCCCCCCGCCCCCCAGACGCTGGTGCCGACCCGCCAGCACCTCCCAGGGACGCAGGTTGGTGGGGTGGACCTCCCCCTCGGCCCAGGAGGGAGGCCAGCCCGCCCGCTGGGACTCTCAGCTTGACACAGACCAGTTGCTAAGTCAGGGACGGGGACTTCCCAACCAACCGCTCTTCCCAGGGGCCCTCGGCTGCCGTGAGAAGAAAGGGAGAGGGAAGCAGCCCGGGCCCAGCCACGGACCGCCCGCTCGGATCCATCGGCAGCCGTCCCTCCCCCTCGTGGAGAAATCTGTCTCTGTCACGCCAGTGCCAATGTCACCGCCAGCCAAGCCGTCCTGGGTGAGCGCCAGGGCCTCCTCGCTGGGCCGGGGAGGGGCCGCCCCGCAGACCTGCGGGAGCCGTGATGGGCGGCGCGAGAGCCGAGGGCTCACGGCAGCGGCTGCAGTGGGGGGCGGGGGGCTCGGGGAAAGCAACGCCCGTCCTGTCTTTGCTGAATCATCACGGTGGGTGAGTGTTTCTGGCACCCGGACCCCCTGCCAGCTCTGGGCTGAGAGTTCCCCGAGGGCCGCAGACACAGCCTGGGAGGCTGGGAGGCTGAGAGGCTGGGACCCGGGCCTGACCGGCTGCCGAGGGCGGTGTGTGTTTGCAGAGCGAACCCAGAGCCGCGGACGCGACCACTCTGAGGGGTCTCGGGAGAAAACCGGCCCAAAGCCCCTGCGGATGGTCACAGGGACCCCTGGGCCCTATCACACCCTCCCCCCTGTCCTTGGCCTCCGGTTCCTCCCCCGCCACTGCCGTGCCCAGCTCTCCGGGGCGGGAGGGGAAGCAGGCGCCCGGGACGGGCTGCAGGGAGCCCAGACACGACGCCCGAGCAGGCACTTGAGCGCACTCAGCTGCCAGCTGTTTACCCTGGAAGCCAGAGATTACAAACGAGCCAGCGCAGCGGCTCCGAGTAACGAATGCGCCGCCCAGGCGCGCGGACTAATTCAATTTGCTCCGCCTGCGAGGCCTCGCGAGCCCAGCCGCCGGGCGAGGGCAGGCGACGCCGCAGTGGGAGGGGCGGCCGCTGCGCGCATCGGTGACGCACGTCTTCCCGGCTCAGCCCGCACGCACCCAGGGACGGCCCGAACAGCGTCAGCGTCGGCTCCGGCGTCACCCCACTCCCAGCTCCACTGCGGAGGAGGGAAAAGGCCAGCCCTGACCAAGCCCCGCAACGCCCCCCCCGCGGTCCCGGTTAGTGATCACGGGCAAGAGTTGCAAGAGACCCCGGAGCCCCTGCCGCCACGGAGCCCCCCTGCCGTGGCCACTGCACCACGGCCCGGCCGCCAGGGGGAGCCAAGCTCCCGTCCCCTCCTGTCCCGTCCCCACAGCGACCCTGACCAGTGGGTGGTATCGGTGGGTGAGCACCAGTGGGTGGTCACCCCCGAGTCTCGGCCACAGAAGGCAACAGAAGTCGCCACTTGGGTTTCCATGGGTCACGCACTGAGGAGCAAGGAGCCAAGGGCATCTGGCTCAGGGTCTCCCGGGAGGCGGCCGTCAAGCTGGGGGCTGGGCTGCCTCGTCTGCAGGCTTGAGTGGGGCTGGAGGGGACGCTTCGCAGCCGACCCCCATGGCTGTGGGCAGGAGGCCTCCTTCTGTACCATGGGGGCGTCTCCGCGGGGCTGCTGACCACATGGCGCGGGCGGCGCCTTTTGCACCCTAACCTCGGGAGGAACACAACACCCCATTCTGCAGACTTGTGTTGGTCACAGATCAACCCTGTGCAGGATGGCAGGGGACCGCCCACCGGGCGCCACCAGGAGGCGGGGCCACTGGCTCCCTGCTTTGCAGATGAGCAAACTGAGGCTCAGGCTTGTAGGTCTCCGGCCTGAGCTCACGCGGCCGGTGAGGCGGAGGCAGGCCAGGGTCCTCGGGCCCTGGGGGTCCCTGGGGTGAGCTCTGGCCTGGCACTGCTGCTCGCTGGGTCGTGTGACCTTCTGAGCGTCACCCAGCGACCTGGGCCTCAGCTTGTTCCGTGGAGGAAACAGTCACACCTGTGCCGTGGTGTCTCCACCGTTCCGACGGCGACACGGGCAGTGGAGAGCCGGTTTGGGGACAGAGCTGAATCAGTCTCCGAGGGGCCCGCCTGGGGCCCAGCGCTTCTCCCCCCGTGAGGCCTGCACAGCAGACGGGGGACCTGAGGACATGGCCCAAGGGTCAGGGTGGGGCTCGAGGGCAAACCTGCAGGGACTGGGCCCCTCACCAGCTCCCACCCTTCTGGGCGTGGACTCGGGGACACGCACAGGACACTCCTCCTTGGCCCCGTAAACAGCCCCTCCACACCTAGCTGCCCTCAGACACACAGCTCACCGTGGGCCCTCGGTTCCCCCCGCCCGGGAATACAGACCCTCCCCTGCCCCCCATCCCACCCCGGGTGCCTGCACAGCTATGGCTGTCCTGAGATGCCCCCACCCCTGCCGCACCTCGGGGACATGCCGCGTCTGTCTCTTCCCGCGCCTGAAGGGGGACAGGCCCCCCCTCCCAAGATGTAAAGCCGGCATCGCAGGCAGCTCGGCCAGCCGGCGTGAAAACACACGGGGGGCCCCTCTCTGTTTTCCTCAGACGCAGATTTCTGCCGGTTCTCACGTTCCGGAGTCACGTGCCCGTTCGCCCAGAAGTGTTTGCAGCCGGCTGTGACACGCGGGGGCTGGCTGAGTCGCTGCCTCCGCGCGTCCCGGCGTGCCACTGGAGTCGGGAAACACCCGCAAACATTGTCGACCCCGAGTCTCACTCTGGTTTCCTGCAAACAGTTTTTTCCTTAGTGACTAACGTGAAGCTAAAACAAGGAGAACGCGGGTCCCCTGGCCCGTCCCCTCCCCCAGGCGGCAGGCGGAGCGGCTCCCTGCCCGTGCACCGTCAGGGACATCAGCACCGATGGAGGGGCGGGCGGACACTACGCCACCACCGCCGGCCACCACCCCGATGGTCTCCTGTCCCTCCATCCCCTGTGGGTCCGGCAGGGGCCTCCTGGAGGCTTCTCTGACCTCCCGGGGATCACCAGCTGCCCCAGGGTCCCGTCGGCGAAGTGGAGACGGCGGTGCTCGTCCCGTCTCCCTCCCTCCCGCCCTCTGCACGCACTGTCCCCGTGAAGATGTCCTCGTCACCCAGGGCACTCGCGGTCCTTTCTGCTCCTCTAGCTTGGATCGGGGTCCCACCGTGGGGCATGGCGAGGCAGGGCCGGGGGTGGGGGGAGGGGCCCTGGATGTCTGGTTGCCGAGCAGAAGCTGTGTTTCCCCCCGTGGGTGTGTGGGTCACAGACCCGCTGCGGAGGGCGGGCCGGCGCCTGGCAGCGGGAGGAGACGGGGGACGGTCGAGAGAGGGCTCCTCTGGTCTGCGCTGTCAGTGCCCATCCGGGCGCGCCCCACGCTCCTGTTCGGCAAATCCCGGCAGGTTCCTGAGGGCACCTGCCTGCAGCCGCTGAGCCCGCCCTTCCTCCTCCCCAGCCTCCCGCCGTCGTGGTGCCCCCAGGATGCCTTCCCAGCCCCACCCGGGGGGGGCACGCAGCCCACCTGGTGCCCTCACTCAAGGCCAGGCTGTTGCACCTCCCTGAGCCCGGAGTCTTCCTGCAGAAACAGGGAGAGGCAGGGACGGACCGCCAGGCCTGCTGAGACCTGCCCTCAGCCCCCCTGGCCCAGGGGGGGCAGGCGTCCCCCCACTGCCCGGAGCCAGGTCCCTGTCCACGTCCCCCCCCCCAGGGCCTGCCAGGCTCCCCAGGATGGAGATGGCATCCGGTTTGCCTCTGCGTCCCTCTGAGCGTCTCCCTGCACCTGGTGCGCAGGCAGCAGCACCTGCGCAAGTGCCGACTGGGTCCCCAGGTGGCCCTGCAGCCACGGAAACACCTGGACTCCCAGACGCCCCGGCCTACGTGCCCCCGAAGGCGTCACCTGACCCCGACAAAAGGCAGTCGGAGCCCTTGAAGCCGCAGGAGGGGAGCAAAGCCGCGTGGAGGCGGGCGCCAGGCCGGCCGTAACTCACGGGCCGCTGCACTAATCACCGGGGCAGACGTGCGGGGACTGAGGCCGTCGCCTGGAAACCAGCTCCGGCTTCTCCGGCACAGCACGCGGGTTTGTTAAAATAGCGAGCCTATTCTGAAGGAAATGAAAGAAGCCAGACGAGATGTTCTTCCTCCTGCCCGCGGGGCACGTCAGGGCAGGGCAGACGCGACCCCCTGGCTCCGGGGGGCCCAGGAGTAACGAGGCGCCAGTGCGGAGGGGCCGTCTCCGGCGCCAGCCGCCCGAGAACCCGGTGGGGTGCGGTGCTCCGTAACCCGGGCGCCTGCCGTGTGGGCGGGGCCCTCACGGGGCTGCGCCTGCGTCTCCGCTTCCCCGCAGAAAGCCAAGTGCGCCCCCACAGACAGCGGCATTCGCCACGCCAGGGAGGGGGCTTTCTGCGCAGCGGCCGGAGCTGCGTCCCACCGCAGTCACCCGGGGCCAGCGCGGCGCTCTTCCCGTTGCTGGCTGGGTGGTGGGACCCGGAGAGAGAGAAGGAGGGTGGCTGAGGAGCCCCTGTGTCGGCAGGACCCCGAGGGCGGCCTCCCGCCCCGCCCAGAACCCTGCTGTGCGCCCCTGCGGCTGGCAGCTGGCGAGGGAGCAGGAATCCCCCGACAAGAGGGAGTTTGCACGGTTGTGTGTGTGGGCCGGGGGGACGGGGGGGCGCCCCAGCTCCTTACATCTATCTTCCAGCACATTCTGTTGACAAGGCCAAGAGCTGGTTGTTGAGCTGCTTGGCTGTGGCGTGCGTGAGTCATCGCCCCGGCTTCCAAAAGAACAGTCTGGAACCAGTCGGCCTCCCCCAACGGCTCGACTTGCCTGCCGGCTTCTAGGAACGCGGGTGGAGCGTGGGGCCCGGTCAGGGCCCAGGCCCCAGCCCCCAGACCCCCAGGTCCCCAGGCCCCCAGACTCCCAGGCCCCCAGTTCCTCCAGGCCCCCCAGCAGGGCACGTGCAAGGGGCAACTGGTCGATGTCTCTCACACCGACGATTCTCTCCGTCTTTCTCCCCCCTTTCCCCTCTAAGTAAATAAAATCTCTTTAGAAAACGTGCCCCTAATGTCAGTGGGGCTCGAGGTGACTGTGGCCTGTCTGTCGGGCAGGCCCCTCAGCTGGAACCCTGACAGCTGGAAGGCTGTGCGGGGGTGGGGGCGGGGAGTAGAGGGGGCCTCTCGAACGTTCTGCTCCATTTCGCTGTGAATGAAAACTCTGAAAACATGAGGTGTACTTTTTGGGTTACTTTTTTATTTAGTACTTTTTAAAGATTTTATTTTTTATTTTTTAAAGATTTTATTTATTTTCAGAGAGGGAAGGGAGGGAGAAAGAGAGAGAAACATCAATGTGCAGTTGCTGGGGGCCGTGGCCTGCAACCCAGGCACGTGCCCTGACTGGGAATCGAACCGGGGACCCTTTGGTTCTCAGGCCGGCACTCAATCCACTCAGCCGCACCAGCCAGGGCTTGAGGTCTACTTTTTTAAAAAGTGGAAAAGAATTCCAGGGAAAACAAAACAAAAGTAGCCCTGAACCAATGGGCAGGGAGACCCCTGGGAGGAAGCGTAGGCAGCAGAGGGGTCTGTCTGTAGGAGCTCTGCTGTCTGCTCAATCTGTCACCCCACAACTGCTCTAAAAAGAAAAAATCTGTTTGTTAAAGGAAACGAAGGAGGTGGCTCAGGGCCTGGGTCACTTGGCCCCAAGCAGATGGTGAGCGGCTGGGGGCCGGCCGACGGGCGTCCTGGGAAAACGCCAGGTTCCGTCACTACGCCCTCACTCCTCCCTGCTCCGATTCATTTCTTTCCCGCGCTGACTTCCAAAGTGGGGTGGGGCCCGGGTGCAGAGAGGGAACCCCGTCTCCTGTGGGCGGTGCCGCGGAGGAGGGCCCCACTGAGCATGCGGGGACTCGTGGTTAGTTGGAGCGCTGCGTCCTGCGCGCGTTCCTCCGGAGCGTCATTGCGTCACTAACTCAGAGCTTTCGGGATCGCTCCACGTCGACGAGTGCGTTCCGGCTCCCCCGTGGGCGCTGCTGCGCAGTATCCCGGCGCGCGAACGCAGGGCCGCCGTGCCTCTTCTCCTCGCGGTGAACGAAAGAAGCGGAGCGAGGAGCAGCCGGTCTCCTGCAGCCCGGCAGCTGGGGCGGGACGAGGGGCGGGGCCTCGGGTTCCAAGCTCGTGTGTGCATGCGCCCACACACGTGCCCACACTCTGGTGGCGCCTGGGGAGTGGGCCGGGCTGCCTTTGATCAGAGCGGCTGCTGGGAGCGCGTGTCAAACTAGAAGGCGCTTAGCTTTTGGAGCCTGAGAGCTTCGACATAAAAAGGGGGCCACGGGGTTTCCCTGCGTCCATCCTGCCCCTACCAAAGGGGAAACCATGCTGGAGCCACGCCCCAGCACACGTGACCCCACCAGGGCATCCGCGATGGAGCATCAGCATCAGCTGCGGTCAGCTCGGCTCCCGAGCACCTGCTGATGGGCGCGGGGGCGGGGGGGAGGGGGCGCCCCTTCCCGCGGGCCTGCACCACACGCTCCAGAAGGCGTTAGCCCATCAGGGGGTGCGGACGCTAGTAACCATGGCAACGGCAGGATGGCCCCACCCTTAGTGAGCTTACTGAAGGCTCTGGGCCTGGTCCTTCCTTCTGGCCCGGGCCAGCTGCCTGTCACCCCCAGTGGTGGGACCCTGCTCCAAAGATGGGGGCTCCCTCACCTGCCCAGGTCACACCCTGAGGGTGGGGGCGGAGCCCAGTCCTGACTGAGACACTGCTGAGGGCTGGGGTGGGCACCTGGGTGCGAAGGGTGAGGGCCCTCGCTGAGCAGGACAGCCTGCCGCTGCCCTGCGGGCTCCGGTCAGGCCCCGCCTCCTGACGTGGCCAGGAAAGGACCCAGGTGGGGACCCAAGGGTGATGGTCTCTGAGTCCCCCACTGCCTCCTCTGCCCCTCTCCCCCGCCAGCTGCAAGCACCTCCTACACCCACCATCCAGGCCCACCCCCGTGGCTTTCAAAGCAAGCCTGCCCAGCCCAGCATGTAAGGCCCAGCTCTGTGAGCTTCTAGAAACATCCCCCGACCCTGTCGTCCCACAGCACCTTTGCAGGCATGGCTGGGAGCTCCTGGGCAGAGGTGAGGTCTCCCCACCAGACCCCTGGCCGGATCCGGGGCCCACGTGTTACAGACAGCACGCCAGCAGAGCGGGTGGGTCCTGCCCACTGCCCGGCACGGCTCCGCACCCCCACGGGCACCTGAGTCCTCCGGTCCCCCCCACAGGTCAGGAGGGTCCATCTGCGGGCAGGGCCACTGGGAGCCTGAGGCCCTGGGGCAGCGGCCAGGTGCGGAGACTCCTCTCAGCCCCTGGGGAATAGGCTTGGACCAGCCCGGTGTGGGGCAGAGGCCCCCACCTGCCCTGCACCCCACTGCACATGACATCTGCTCCCCGGCTGTGCCACGGCCACCACCCTGGTCCCCACGGCCCCAGGTCTGCTCGGGCGCCACTGGGGTCCCGGCAGAGTACAGCCGTCCCTTGTCCCTCCCAGCCCCTCCTAGTGTCTTCCCTCCCCACCAGCCATCTTCTCCCCAGGTGCCCCCAGCCCCCCGCCACTGCCCCAACGAGGGTTCCCAGGGACGGCTCTTCAGCAGGCGCCCCGCTGAAGCTGTTGGGTGGGCCTGGAGGAGCGTGGCGCCCCCGTGTCAGCCACCACTCTGGTGACACAAGGGGCAGGGCAGGCAGGAGACTGTGCCCCGGAGCCAGGCTCCGTGTGAGGTCCCTTGTGCACTGGCTGAAGGCACCGGTGTCAGAGCACACCGTCACACACGGACCCCCACCCCCGTCACTGCCACCGACCGCCCCCCGTCCGACCCTCCCGTCTCGCCCTGCCCACGGCACCGGTCGCCAGGCTCCCACCGCCCTCAATCTCCTTGATTCATTCTCCTGCCTTCGCTGTGGCATATTAATGTTAGGTCAAAAAGCGCTCCATCCGTTATTCTGAAGGCCTTATTTCATTTTTATTCAGGAACGTGTAATCCTGAGGAAAAATAATCACATGCGCGATGGGCCCCGAAGCCCTGACCTGGATTCGCAGCACCGTGAAGACTCGGCACGGAGGGGGACGCCAGAGCTGGCCCCGTCCTTCCCCGGGTGGGGGGCCCGAGGCCCGCCAGCATGTCGGGGGTCCGCGCCAGAGAGGGGCTGGCATCATGTTCTCCCGACCCCCATCCCAGCGCCCTCAAGTCCCTCCTGGGGCAGGAGGGGTTCGCCCCGGTCGCCTCCTAAGAGAGCGAGTTCCCGGGCCTGGAGGTGATTGGGAGGACCAGACGGCCGCCACCCCTTGCCACCCACGGGTGGTCCCAGAGCCAGGCCTGTGCTGAGCGCCCAGGAGTGTCCTCAGCCACGCAGCTCTTTCCACGCTGCAGGTGGGGAAACGGAGGCGCGGAGCATTCCAGAAACTTACCGAGTCTCCTGTTGGGGTGTGTACCCGCCGCGTTCCCTGGTGTCCACACCTCCGTCGCCCCCACCCCCTCTCTGGCTGTCCCTTCTGGGGAACCGCAGACCCCTTTCTGAAGCTGTCGGCACCGGTCCCCAGCCCCAGAGACAGGAGCTACGTACACAGCCAGCCCGATGCCAGGCCCTTCGATGTAGGGCCCCAGAGCCCCATTTCTGGACAGGGGCGGGGGGCGCACAGACGGAGGCAGTGGGGTGTGGCCGCAGCCTGTGGGGGGGCGGGGAGGTAGGGCTGCCGGAAGGACTGCCCGACACCCTGTTACCTGCCTTTCAGGTGAACGACTAACGCCTTCCTTAGCGAGAGCGTGCCCCCAGATTGCGGGGGACATGCTTGCACTGAGAGACCGTCTGCAGCGGTCCCTCCGGAACCCACACCCCCGGGGCGGCGGGTGGCAAGGGAGAGTGCGTGGGGTGGGGGGCATGGGGGGGGCGTGGTAACACTTTAACGTCATCCAAACACCAAGCCTGGTTTAAAGCACCCAAGATAAAAACACCAAAAAACTGGGCACATTTAAACCTATGCACAGCCCTGGCTGGTGTGGCTCCGCGGACTGAGTGCCAGCCTGCAAACCGAAAGGTCGCCGGTTCGATTCCCAGTCAGGGCACGTGCCTGGGTTGCGGGCCAGGTCCCTGGTTGGGGGTGGGTGAGAGGCAGCTGACGGATGTACACCTCCCCCATGGATGTTTCGCTCCCTCTCTTTCTCCCACCCTGCCCCTCCCTCTAAAAACAAATAAAATCTTTTTAAACACGTAAATCTATGCATAAAGGACGAGTGAGACAATGCTGGAAGGTGCACATCACCTCCCCAGACGCCCTGGGTTCCAGGCCCCCGCGTGTGCTCTGAGCAGCCTGTGCTCAGCAGCCCCTGGGGTTTTGCAGGAGCAGCCGCCCCGCAGCCCGGCCCTGTTCCAGGCTCCGGAGGCACCGTGTCCTGCCGTCAGCCACCCCCGCAGACTCCCCCGCTCCTGGCGCAGCCCGGCGACACCCTCGGCCACCTGCCGGCGTCTGGAGACAGATCCGGAAACACTGCGGGCAGACAGCGCACACCTCCCACTCCCAAGCCTCCGTAGCCCGCGGCCACCCCGCCCTCCCCAGACCCCGGTCAGTCAGCCCACGGCCAAGGAAGAAAAGTGGGACGCCTAAAAATGCCTTTTCTTTGGGGAAGAAAGGACCCGACGAGAAGGTTTCCACGGTCTGACTTCTTCCTGACTACGCACGACCCTTTGAAACTCGGAAAGGAGGCCGAGTGTTCAGACCTGCCCGTTCCCTCCCACCTCCGCCCTCCCTCAGCTCTGTCCCCCCTTCTTGGGCCTTACCATGGGGGAGGGGTGGGGCCACCCCACCCAGGACACTACTGTCTCCCACAGATGGCAGCCGCGTGGCCCGTCACCTAAGGCGTCCTGTGGCGTGCTCGGGTGTGCCGCCGCTGTTGGGATTCAGCATCCCACGCTCACGACGGTGCAATGAAGGTGTGGTTGGTGTGCGTCAGCAGCTCATACAGAAGGGGCGTCCCTGGTGCCGGACCCTGTGTACGAGGTCACACAGACTGCTGGCTGGGGTCGGCCTGGCCCCTGCGCGGTGGCCCCACCCTCAGCCACGGGCGCAGCTCGGCCTGAGGACACCCAGCGGCCTCAGCCCAGGCAGCTGCTGACTCTCGCGCCCCCCCCCACCATGTCCACTGGCCACCACCCTTCAGACTCAGGGGAGAGTGAAGACGGCCCTTTGGGAGCTGCTCTGGTTTTAAAGGGAAATTTCATTCGAGACTGGAGTGTCTTGGCTGCCACAGGAGCTGGTGTTGATTGTCACCACTACACTGTGTCCCCGAGCAGCTGGGACCGATGGGCGGACAGCACTGGAGCTCACGCCCAGCCAGAGCTGGCGGTGCCGGGCTCGGACAGGGTCCCCCCGAGCTCTAACTTACAGCTGCGGTGGCCGTCCCCTCGCCACCGTCATTCCGTGCGATCCTGTGCCTGCCTGTCTCCTGGCCCCTTCCTGCAGAGAACGCCCAGCATGCCCTGGGGCGGGCAGGCGGGAGGTTCGGAGTCTCCCTGCGGGAGGAAGGAGTGAGTGAGCGCGAGCACACACACACTTCCTGGCCCGTGTCTGGGGGTTAAGGAAACGTGTGGTCTGACCCGGGTCTCGGAGAGCAAGCTCAGAGGGAGAGGTCGAGTTTGTCAAATGTGCCTGATTCCCATGGTCTTCCCTCCGCCCGGAGTCATCGGTCGGCGGCCAGCCTGCTGGGTGCTGGGTGCCGGGTGCTGGGTGCCGGGTGCTGGATGCTGGGTGCCAGCTGCAGCCCCGGGCCACCCCTGGAGGCAGAGGGCTGCTGAGCCCTGGCAACGTCCAGCGGGGGACCGGGACTTGTCACAGAGTGATACTTGGGCACCCAGCGCCCCGCCACCCTCCCCGAGTCGTCCATGTGACTCCCGTATCCATGGAGCTTCTGGGAGGCCCGGCCTGAGCACCCCATCCACCCGGCATTTCTCACGGTCTCAGAGCAAGGACCGGAGGGCATCGGGGACCCCTAAAACACAGCCAGGGACCCCACAACCGGCAACCGGCCTCCAGCCTCAGAGCGGGGAGGCCCCCAGAGGCCTGAACATGGTCCCCGCAGGCACATGGGGCTGCATCTCCCTGGGCGGGAGGCGTGTCTGTGGAAGTGAGGATGGGTTTCATACAGCAGACCGTGAACAACTCACTTTAAGAGACAAGGCAGCCAATGTTCGCCGATGCCCCTCGTGAGACCGCTGGGGTCACGTAGAAAGAACAGGTCGGAACACACAGAACACACGTGCACAAGTGTGATGCACACCCTCCCTCCGCGGCCTTCCGGGACCTCCACTCTGGCCCCACCCCAGTATGACCGTGAGTGACCTTGCCGGCCCTTGACCCCCTGCGTTTTCCCAGACCCGATGACCCCAGCCATGCTGCTGCTCTGCTTGGCCCCCAGGCCCAGAGGGGCTGCCCCGTCGAGGACCAGGCCCTGCGGGGGGGGGGGGGGGGGGGGCAGCGCACCTGTGAGGAGCAGGTGTGCGGTGCCCCTCACGTGCAACCTCAGTGCAACAAGGCACAAACGAGCGTGCGGCTGGCTCAGGGCAGCATCCGCTCAGCCACCGGAGGGCCGCGGCCTTCTTCCCGAGGAGCAGAGAGCTCTCACCAGAGAGACGGCCGGCACCAGGAAGCAGGGGGCGGGGGCGTTTGGGGGCTCGGAAGGGGCCCCAGAGGCTGTGGAACCAAACCGAAAAGGTGGCCACCCACCCCAGCTAAACAGAAAGCCTGTCTCAGGTGCCGGAGCCGCCTCCCCGCCGGCCGCCAACCCTCGGGGCCCCAGAGGAGAGTGCGGACCAGCCCCCGCACCCCACCCCACCTGAACTACGTCCAAGGTCTGACCACGCGGGGGGCGGCAGCCTGGAGAACGGCCGTGTCCTCGGGAGACATGAAGAAGCGTGCGGAAGAGACCGCCCGTGGCCAAGGCCTGTGGCGCCCGTCTTACAGCCCACGGTCCTCTGCTCGGCTCCTGTTCCTCGTTTCCCGGCCCCGCGGCTGTGCAGGGTCCCCTCATCCACAGTTCCGTCCGGGAGGGACGCATGAACGCCGGCGCCCACCACGAGTCCACAGGGCGGGAAGGCTTCGGCCGGAGAGCCGGGCTTTGGCCTGCGCCCGGGTGGCGTGTGGGTTCTCCAGGCCCTGATCTGAGCGAGTGGACTCCTGCCAGGCCGGGAAGCGCAGGAGAAAGCTGACCTGGGGGGGCGGGGGAGGGGGGGGAATGCTGGGTTCGGACCTCCCCCAGCCGGACAGGTGCCGTGGGATCGGCGCCCCCGGTGGGGGGGGGGGGCACAGGAGAGGGTGCAGAGAGCGCTGGGCACACACGCAGCAGGTGCTCACACGCCCTCACTGGGTCCTCACCCCCCGAGTGAGAGGGAGATGCCCACTGCAGGCTGGTGGGCGGGCAGGTAGGCGGGGCCCTTGTCCGACGCCCCCCCGCCCCACTGCAACTGGCACGGGGACTGGCGGAGACCAGGTGTCCCTCCATGAGGACCTGAGACGATGCCAAGGAAGACAGCCCCCACCGTTCCTGGGAGAGCGAGTGCACAGCGGTCCCGGCACGAGAGGGGCCCCTGCAGACGGCAGCCCAGCAGCGTCTCCATGGTCGCCGTGCGTGGCGGAGGCTGCCAACCGAGGGAAGCCCCACGCTCCTCCTCCCATGGGCCCTCTGGGCTGGAAAAGGGCCGTTTCCCCCACTGTCGACCCGAATCACTCCCCATGGAGCATCCAGCTCACTGCTGCCTGCACTGCACGGCCTCTCAGCCCTCCGGCGCCAGGTCCCAGGGGGCGGGAGAAGGGTCAGAGTGGCGACATCCCACCTCCGCACGGGTGCGGCCTCAGCGACAGCTTCTCATGAGCTTCAGTCAGAGCTGTTCCTGCCGCTGCACCCGGAGGGCACACACCCACATGCACACACACACACGCACACGCACAGCTTTTGTGCATGGTCACGTGTACTCATGCATGTGCACTGCATGTGGAGACACACAGCTGTACCCATGGCCTGCAGGTGCACACATGAGCACATGGCCCAGCACACCAAAGGCTGTGGGCCCCGTGTGTGCAGGGGCAAGTGCACACACACATGCAGTCACACACATGTGGCATGTGCATGCATATAGAGACTGTGCTCATGGCACTTTTGCGTGCACACACATTATCCCCACGCATGTTCTCATATGCATGTGTGTGAGTTCGCACTCCTTCCTGAAACCTAAGCCTTCCGAGGGGCCAGTCCTGGTTTTCCTGAGACCAGAGGCCGCCTCGCCCCAGGTGCTGGTTTGGACGGAAGGCGCCAGAAGGCTGTCACTGTTCCAAAACCCAGGAAGCTGGCAGGGCCGCCGGGAGCCACGTGTCTGCAGCTGGGCCCGGGCCCGGGCCAGTCAGCTGCTTGGCCCCGCGCCCGCCCATCTGGCCGGGGTGAGGGGAGCGTGTTTGATCAGTCTTTGATCCGTGTTTGGCAGGCGCAGCGGGGTCGGAGCCAGGTCTGGCCGGGGAGCCCCGCCGGCCCGTGCCCCTCTGATTGAAGGCCGGCAGGTTGCAGCCTGCCAGGCCCCCAGCCGGGCCTGCCTTCCCCGGAACAGCGCCACACAGGCCCGCAGACATGGCTGGAGGTACACCTGGCTTCCCAGCCCCGCACCCCCAGCCACAGGTTCCCGGGGCCTCGGCCTCCCCGCCTCCTTGATGGATGGAGGCGGAAGAACTTCTCAGGGGCTGCCCGACTGCAGCTGCCCGCCCACCGCCCGGATCGCAGCCTGGGGTGTGTCTGGCGGCACCTCGCCCGCCGTGAGCTCGGCTGCTCAGGCTTCCCCGACACGGGCCTGTCCGGCCTCCGAGCCGGAGCTGCCGCTGGGAGTGAGCTGCCTGCCTCCCAGAAGAAACCAACAGTCCCCCGCAGAGCCCTTGCTCCCAGCCCGGTGGCTGGGGGTTCTCGGGACACAGTGATGAGACAGGCTCCGTGGGGCCCTGTTCCCTCAGTGGGACAGGGTCCCTCCGGGGCCAGCGTTGGCATGAAGGGGGGTGGATTCACGGAGCTCAGGCAGCTCCCAGCAGCCCCTGCGAGGCCAGGGACCAGGCGCGGAGGCTACCACCAGGGGCGCACAGAGGGAGAGAGGCCCCCCCACGGCCACGGTCCCCCCACAGCAGCTCTCACTCACCGGGCTGGGCACCTGCGTCAGACCTGCCCCCGGAAGCTGCTGAAGTCACCAACACCAGCACACACCGCCCACCTCGGCCTCCGTCCCCCCATGGGGCGCCTGGCTCTTGTGCATGCCCCCGATTGGCCGAGCCCGGTCACGTGGCCGCACCTGAGCTGCAAGGGAGTCCGAGGAAAGTAGTTCCGGGAAACACCTGTGCAAGGGGGGCTCCCGGTGCAGGACCGCTGGCTCGTCAGAAGGCGCTGGGCAGCTGCGGGCGGCAGCTGTGCCCTCTCCCCCCGGTGCTGCGGGCGGGGCCCCGGGCGGTGGGCTGGGTCGCCGTCCAGCCACCACGGCCCGAGGTTTAAACCAACTGTGGCCGTAGCTTTTCTCCTGCCACCACCAGTCCTACCAGGCGGCTACAGACCAGGCCAAAGGGGGGCAGCTGTTGGCCCACCCAGGGACGCCAAAAACTGTTACAGAACCGGCCCACGCAGGGCCGGGGGTGGGGGGGAAACGATACACAATTACCGAAGGACCCCCCACTAGGTTCACTTGTCTGCCGCCTTAAGAAAGACGTCTCTCAATTCCAGGGGTTTGTGAAAAGGAAAGGAAATGTTTATTTAAAGCTATACAGACTCAATGTCTTCATTACAATATCAAAGTCCTTTAGGGTACCCTCAGACGCCCACAGCGCTTCCTCCCCCTCCCCCCGCCCTAATTCGGGGTACCGAATCTCAGGAAAAGAAGCAAACATCTGTGATTCAGGCTGCTGGCACCATCAGCTGTGTCGCTGCCCAGGCAGGATCTCCAACTGACCCAAAGCCATGTGGCACCTTCTCGTGGGTTACTGGGGGGAGTTCTTTCACCCCTTTCCTCCAGGCAAAGTCTCTCCTGCTTCCTGGGCCACGTGGCCAAAGGGAGCACCCCAAAACCGCGTGGTCCTCTTCTACCAGAGCTGCAGGGGTCCCCACTCCGGCCAAAACTGCATGGTTCTTCTCAGCAAAGTTGCGGGGTGAGGATGGGGTCGCCACTCTGCCAAAGCCGCATGGTTGTTCCAGCCTCCAGGGGGTTCCTCCCCACCTTCTGGGTTCGTTTTGCCTACCACCTGAGGAAAGATGTCTCTTAATACCTGAGATCAGTGGAAAGGAAAGGGATTTATTATTCATTTGAAATAACACAAACTGAAGTTCCCCACAAACACACACAGTCCTCCCAGCACCCTCCACGTGGCAAAAGGGAGCACTTCCAAAGCCTCGTGGTCCTGACTCGCACCCAAGCCTCATGGTCCCAACCAAGACACCAAAGCCGCGTGGGCCTAAATAGACGCGTGGTCCCAAAACGAGAGACGCCTAGTGGCTGCCGTGCCCCCGTTTAAATCCCAGCGCCAATCTTCCTCTGCAGCCCCATTCCCGGCCCCTCCTACAATTGGCTACAGCTGCCCGCATTCCGGGCAGGTGTGGCCCTGTGGTGTGGGGCCAGTTATCTCCAAGCTCTTCTGGATCTTATTACACATCCCCATTTGGGGCTCCCCTCTTGGCTGCACCCTGTTACACGGTGATCCCCCCTACCCAAGCTGCGGGAGTCCCCATTCTGGCAAAGCCTCCTGGTTCTCTCCCCTTAATGGCTGCCAAGTCTGGGTTTAAATCCCCGCGCCAAGCTTCCTCTGCACCCCCATTTCCGGCCCCTCCCACAATCAGTTACACCTGCCAGCATTCCTGTATTACTCCAAGTTCACTGGGCTGCTATTGTGGGTTTGGGCAGGTGTGGCCCTATGGCGTGGAGCCAATCTTCTCCAAGCTCCCACGCAGGTGCTGTAACTCGGGGGACCTGCCCCCCAGTTACATCTTGGATGGAAGTCACTTCCATCCCCCTGGCTCCGAGCGTGGCCACAGCTATGTAACATATCTATGCAACCAGGTAAAGGTTACAGGTGTGTTAAATGACCACACCAGAGGTTAGCTGCAAAGCTGTTGCTATGCAAAACAGCCCTGCATGGCCCTGCTCCATGTGTCCCTTCCCCCAGCTCACACCTGAGGGGGAAGGGGTGAGGACATCCTAATATTTCCCGGACATCTTGAGTTCTGGACCCCATTCCCAATCCCTATTTGGGCCCCCCCCTTGGCTGCACCCTGTACCAAGGTCAGGCGACCCGGTCCCATCCCCGTGCCCAGCATCTGTTCCTGGACCAGTGGGCATTGCCAGCTGAGAGCCGCTGACCCCACGCCAGCTGACCTGGGAGCCACAGGGTCCGGTAGAGGGCGCTGGGGGCTCGCGTCCCTTCCTGGCCGGCCGAGAACCAGGTGGGGGGCGGGGGGGGGGGTCTCACAGCAAGAAACCGCCAACGCAGCCAGGAAACGCACCTCACCCCCCCACGACGCAGGACTGTCCCAGCCCCTCCGGCCTCCACCTGCCGCCTCCCGGACGGCAGGTTGGTCTCCCCGGCAGGCCCACCGCCTCAGATGGCGTCCTTCTCCCCCAGGGTGACAGGGTGCAGCGGAGGGGGGGTGGTAAATGGGGATTTGTAAAGGGGTCTAGAACTCTGTGTCCAGGCAATATTAGAAATACACATACATAGGACGTCCTCATCCCCACCAGTCTGCACTGGGGGATGGGACGCAGGGAGCAGGGCCATGGAGAGCTGTTTTGTACAGCAACAGTTTTACAGATAACCTCTGGAATGGTCATTTAACACATCTGTAACTTTTTTTTTAAGATTTTTATTTATTTATTTTTTAGAGAGGGAAGGAAGGGAGAGAGAGAGAGAGAAACATCAATGTGCGGTTGCTGGAGGTCATGGCCTGCAACCCAGGCATGTACCCTGACTGGGAATCGAACCTGCGACACTTTGGTTCACAGCCCGCGCTCAATCCACTGAGCTACGCCAGCCAGGGCTCACATCTGTAGCTTTTAACTGGTTTCTTGGACATGTTCAACAGCTGTGGCCACGCTTTGAGCCAGGGGGATGGGAGTGACTTCCACCTGTGATGTAACTGGGGGGCCACGCCCCCTGGCTACAGATCCTGCGTGAGAGCTTGGAGGTGATTGGCTCCACACCACAGGGCCACACCTGCCTGGACTTACTAGGCAGCCCAGGAAAGCTGGGAGAATGCGGGAATGCTGGCAGCTGTGGCCAATTGTGGGCGGAGTCGGAAATGGTGTGGGCCAAGGAAGACTGGCGCGGGGATTTAAACCCAGGTGCGGCAGCCGTGCGGGGTCTTTTGGGGCCACACGGCTTGGGCAGAGAGGAACCACGGACTTCTGTTTCTTTTTCTGAGATACAGTGCCCGGACTGGGCGGAGGGGGAAGGAAGGCCTGTGTGTTTGTGGGTGTTCTAAAGGACTTTGGGGTCTCAGTGAAGACATTCAGTTATTACTCTTACGTGTGTATAACTCTTTAAGTAAACTATCCCTTCCCTTTTCAGCAATGTCTGGCACTCGGCAGGGACCGGCCGAGCGGGACGAGTCGCCGGTCCCGCGGGAACCAGAGCAGCAGGACGGGGGGGTGGGGGGGGAGCCCCGAGCCCCGAGCCCCGAGCCCCGAGCGCGGGGACCTTCTCTCCAGCTCTCTTGTTCCCACAGCCCGGCCAAACCGCTGGCCGGCCGGCTCTCCAGTGGGTCGCGGGCGGGCTGAGGTGGGAGGCCGGCAGCCGAGCGAGCTTCACCCCGAGGGGCGCCCGGCTGGGGACGCCGTCCCTGCGGCGCCGCAGCCTCCGTCTGGGCTGCTCACCGGCAGGGAAGAGCCACCGGCGCTTCCGCCCGAGGACCCTGGTCAGACGTCAGATGGCTTCTCCCTGCCCCTCCCTCCCGCCCCCAGGGCCCGGGAGGCTGCCGGCGAGGGGCTGTGGGGCCACGAAGCAGGCGTGTGCCGAGAGCCGCAGCCTTCCCTCAACACTCGTGTGCACAGACACAAATGCACACGCAGGTGGGCGCACACCCCACACGAAGGACATGCTGGAGAGGATGCACGCAGGCCCCCAGGTGCCCGGTGGGGCGTCCCGTCCGCACAGGAAGGAGAGTCGGGACTTGGGGGCGTCCCGCCGAACAGGGCTCAGGCGGGAACCGTGCACGCCCCTCGCGCTCTGCCACAGCGCCCCCACGTGGAGAGACCCGGGCCTTCCCCTGGGTGCAGCTCCCGGCCCCCGCCGCCAGCTGTCTCCGCCCTTCACTAAGGCCCCCGGGGCCGCCCTGAGGGGTGACGCTCAGCCCCCGTCTGCTTCTTGGCCTGCAGAGCCCGGCTCTGCCTCCTGGCCAGTGCCACACCCACCCCCACACTGCGCACACAGCTGGAGCTTAATAAACGCTGCCATCCCCCAGTCCACCCACCATGGACTTGAAGGGCACCTGCTCCCCGAGCAGTTGGGGGGGTGTGGGAGTCGCTGGCCCTGAGGGACCCGGACTCCACCCGGCTAGGAGGGGAGGGGAGGGGAGGGGAGGGGAGGGGAGGGGAGGGGAGGGGTGGGGGCGTGGTCTGAGCCAGGCCTCCCTGGGGGAAGGTGATGACGACCTTGGGAGATACAGAGTCTCAACCCCAGCAGCAAGGCCTCGGGCAGCCTCAGGTCCCACCCACCCGCCCAGCTGCCAGCCCCACCTGGCCCCTCAGGGACCCACGGGTGCACCTGCGGCCGAGGTCCCATAAGTCACACACGGGGTCCCGGCCTCACAGGGGAGGGCGACCTGCACCCAGACCGCAGTGAGACCGGGGGGCCCCCGGGCGTGGGCGAACGCAGGAACTGACGCTCCCCGTGCACACTGCAGCTCCCCGAGCTCTGCCGCCCGGGGGGCGGTCTCCCCAGCCCTGCGCCCCGGCACTGGCCACGGGAGAGTCGGCTGTGGGAGCTGTGCAGGAAGGAGGCCCCAGCGGAGCCGCCCGGAGGGGTCTCCCACGTCCCCAGAGGCTCCTGTCAGGGCGACACCTTTGGGGGTGGCGTGGGAACCGCTCCAGCCCTCCCTGTCTGCGGGTGGGGACCCCCATCTCCACAACATCAGCACAGACCTGGTTCCCTGCTCCCCTCCGCCACCCCCTCGGCACAGACACACCTGACCCCGGCTCAGCCCCCCGGGGCCCTGGGGACCCCGTACTGGTTAATCGGATGCAGCTGGCACAGCGCCCGCCCGAGCACCCGTGGTGATAACCGTGCAAGGAGACTCGGCTTAACCACCGCTCGGGTTGAAGCCGAGAAAAATGGATTTGACCTGGGTGCCCATTCTCAGGGGGGCGAGGTGTCGCTGTTGGGTGGGGGTGCACCCCCTGAATGACACCATGACATGTAACTTCCCCGGGGAAGGGGGTCTCAGAGCTGCTGCAGCTCCCCATCCACTCAGCAGGGGCTACGGGGACCCCCTTCTTGCTGCTAATCCCTTCAGGACCCTATTCGCCCAGCCCGGAGAGCCCAGCATCTGTGGGTGACTGCCCGGTCCTGCTCTGGGCACTGGGGGGGCGACTAGTATCCCCAGGATGAGCCCCCCAAGGCTCGGGCCCCACACGCAGCAGGCCCTGCCCGGGCCTGGGTGGGGACCGGCCTCTGCAAGCTGCTGGAGACCCCCGGCGGGGCATTTTTCCGGTGGGGAAAGCACAGCTGCCTGTGACCGAAGGCGCTGGCTGTCCACGTCGGTGGCTGGGGCCTGGGGTGCCTTCTTGGGGGTCCCAAGGGACGCAGCCCTGGCACCGCATTCTTGAGAAGCATGGATGCCCCCCTTTGTCCTAGCACGACCACACGCAGTCCTGCACCCCACACAGGTGCCCCTGCACGCACAGGCATGCACACAGGTGCACACGCGCCGTGCATGCACTGACACACACCCTCAGTAAAGGGTCGCTCTGCGTTCGACCACCGGGCCATCGCCGGACTCCTGTGCCCCCCGCCCCCCCGCAGAGAAGCAGCTCTGACGAAGACACCCTGAAGCCGTTGGAGGTGGCCTCTCCCGTGATGCAGGTGTACCTGGGCCCCGAGCTTCCCCGGCGCTTTGGTGTTCCGTGCGCTCCGCTCCCCGCTCCGCCCCCCCACCCCCCACCCCCACTCCTCCGCAGCCTCGCACCGCCTCCTTTTCATCCCGGTGCCGCTGCTCGAGTCCCCCTGCGTGGTGGCGGTGACAGCACTGTCACCTGAGGCTGGGCTTCGACCAGAACGAGCTCGACCCAGCGGCAGAGGCCGGCGTGGACAGGCCGGACCGGGGCTGCTCTCATGCCCCCCCAGGCTGAGCCTCGGGCTGCCCCGCTCCGGAGAGGCCCCCAGACTGACCCCGCTGGGTCCCCAGGCAGCACTTCTGTCCTCGGCCTCCTCTGTCATTACATCCGCCCCTCGGGCCCCTTCGCCCACGGCGGCCCCTTCACAGTCCAGGGCTTAACGAGACCTGCTGGCGTGCAGCCCACCTCGGCAGGGAAACCTCGGGGCGAGGGCAGAGGCCACCACCCCCCGTCCCGCCGCCTGCCCCACCCCCCACCAGGGACTGCAGCGCCCCCTCCCTCTGCCCCCCGCCCCCGCCACCCTGGACTGCCTGCCCCTCCACCCTCTCCGCGGAGAACCACGCCTCGGCACGCCTTGCTGGCCTGCGTGTGCAGGGCCAGGCTGGACGGCGGCCCAGAAACTTCGGGAGGAGGGGGAAGGGCAGGCTCTGTCTTCCAAGAGACCGAGCCTGGGGCACGGAGCTCCAGAAAGTTCTCCCAGGCCCTGGTGCCCCCCCCCCCCCCCCCCCCGGGCAGCACCACGGCCCCGGTCTGGGCGAGGACAGCCGGGGACATCACACCCACACGGGGCCGTGACCCTAGGCTGGCCTTCTCCTCCCGAGTCTGAGCTCGGGGGAAAGAAATCTCCAAAATATGAATTATGTATCGGGAGCCCAGCAGAGCAATCACGGGCAATAAATAATTCCGCGCTACAGACGCATTAGTTAGCCGTACAAGCCGCTCCCAGGCCGGGGCCGCCGCCTTATTGATGCCGCCAGGCAGGGCGGCGTCTGCCCTCGGGGCCGCGTGGGGCTGGCGTCGGGCGCTCCCCCGGTGCCCCCGCGGCCCCGGGCCCCAGCAGGGCGGGCGCAGGCCAGCCCACCGGCTCGGGGGAACAAGGGGCCGGTGGGTGGGGGCTCCACGGTGTCCAGACTCAGACGCAGGGGTGTTTACAGGGACGCTGCTCTCCGCACAAACCGGGCTCAAAACGTGCTGTCTCCCGTGCCGTCTGCCGGCGCCACCTCAGTGGTGACATGCAAAGCCAATGAGGCCACTTTTGAGATGATTTGTGGTTCACTCGGACATGCCTTTTTCTTTTAATAATGTGTCTAGATTTCATTTTATTTATTTTTAGAGAGGGGAAGGGAGGGAGAGAGAGAGGGAGAGACACATCCGTCGGTTGCCTCTCCTGCATCCCTCCACCGGGGACCCGGCCTGCAGCCCAGGCGTGTGCCCTGACTGGGAATTGAACTGTTGAACTTTCGGTCCCCAGGCCGGTGCTCGGGCCACGGAGCCAGGCCAGCCGGGGCCAGCCGGGTGCTCCTCCCAACCCCGCCGCTCTCGCAGCTGCGCGGCTGCACCCCTGCACCTGCGCCGGCGTCGTGGCTCCGCCATGTCGTGAAGGCAACTTGTTGAGCCAAGGTCGACCTTGACCCCCGGTCAGCGGGCCTGATCCGGGCTGCTGGCTCAGGGAGGGTGGGAGGGTGGGGAGCGGGGTGAGGGTGGGAGACCCGCACCCCTGTCACCGCCATCGCCCACCATGGCGCTCCATGCTGTCTTCTGTGAAACGCCAGCTCACACGCGTGAAGTCGCACACCGGGTGTTTCCGTGTGCCCGGCCCCGTGCTGTGTCCCACATACAGGACCTGGGACACACTGGGACTCGGTGTCGCTACAAAGGCACCCTCGTCACGACCCCTCCGTATCCGTGAAACGAGCGAGCCCAGGGCCCCAGGGCCGGTGAGGGGGAGCAGCCAGCACCTGGGCCCCAGGCCCAAGCCCCTGAGCGGGTCGGACCCGTCGCCCAGCAGGGTGGGCGCTGACACCCCACACCCCCTTACAGACTTCACTCGGAAGGACGCTGGGTCACAGGGATGACGTCATCTGTCCAGTCACGTCCCTAGTGATTGGCAGGCCAGGGTGCAGTCCAGGTACCTGACCCCGAGCCAGCGAGCTGTCTGCCAGCTGGCCAACCCAGCCCAGCAGGCGCCCACTGGCCCAGAAGACGGGGGGGCGGGGGGGGCGGGGAGGCCAAGAAGCTTCCCAAGGAGAGCCCAAGAGGCTCCCGCTCCTGCTCCCAAGGGCAGGCCCCGAGGGGCAGAGCAGAGCGGCTTCCAGGACCCCCCGCACCCCCCGCCACCTCACCAGCTTGGGCTCTCGCACAAAGCACTCAGCGGGCTCTCGGTCAGCAGCCGCAGCGGCCACAGCTGGGGAGCTGGGGCGCCTCCTGCCCGAGCCAGCATCCTCCAGTTCAGGGGTCACGTTGCCAAGACAGCCCTCGGTCACCACGCCCTGCACTGGAGCCGACCCCGCCCCTGCCGCCCGCCCTCCTGCCCGCCGGGGACCCATCCTGTTGGGGGGGGGGGGGGGCTCTGGGGGCGAGCGCCTCTGCCCTTAAGTGAGACGGACGCCCGCTGGGTCTCTCCGAGCTCCTCCCGGCGTTTCACGGCCTTAAAAGCTTCAGCGTTCTCTCTGAGTCGATTATTTTCTCCCAGCAAATTGCTCAAGTCAGGCTTTGAGAGCCCGCCCCCACGGCCAGCCGGAGCGCGGGGCCAGGCCGCCGGAGCGGGGCGCTGTGTCACACGGCGTCCATGTTGCAAGGGCCCGGGCAGCCCGGGGGCTCCCGGGGAGGGCGGGGCGCCGAGGAGGACGTCAGAGGGCGTGTCTGAGGACCCCCGCCGCACCTGGCGGGGACCTGGCCGGACCCCCAGGGTGGCCCCTGACACCAGGGAGCAAACCACGCCCCGTGGTCTCGGGGCCGAGGGGGTGGGCCCTGTAAGGGGTCCAGTCTTCCAGGGGGGGAAACTGAGGCCCAGGCTTGTCCAGATGGGGGGAGGGGGAGGGAAATCGAGTTGGATCATGTCTCCCGAGCATGCACATCACTCACTCATTCGTTCATTCGTCCAGCGGCTCATTTCATAGGTGGGCGCGGTGCACAGAGGGCCCTCCGTGAGGGCGGGGAGGGGCTGAGGGATACACAGGACCCAGCTGGGCCCAGCTCGGCCCAGCGCACCGAGGGCTGCGCCCTGACCCGCAGCGCGCAGCGGAGAGATGGACCCCGGGCCACCCCGGCCAGAACAGGTGCCCGGAGACGGGCGGCAGGGGGACGACCGGACACTTGTGCCGGCTCTGTCCCTGAGCCCAGCCGGCCGGGCGGGGACCCCGTGTGGGGGGCGCCGAGAGGCCACCCCTGGGCCGACCGCCAACGACCGACCCGCAGGAGCAGCGGAGGGGGCGGGGCGGGCAGTGGCGGCTGCGCTGGGAGGCGAGCCCTGGGGGACGCGGACCAGGGAGAACTCGGGACTGGCCGGCAAGGGGTCTGAAGCCCTGGGCCGAGTGCCCGGCCCGGGGGCTCCGGTTCAGCCGGTGCGAGGGGCAGGCATCCTCCGGGCTGTTCCCCCCACCCCGGGGCTGCCCCTCCCCCCGTGTTCTCGCCTCCACAGGCCCAGTAGCACCCAGCGTGGGGAGCGGGCCAGGGAAATAGGCGTTTCACAGCCAGGTGGGCAGGGCGCCTGGGATGCCCTCGGGGGAGCCTCCCAGACCGGGTGTCCCACCAGGACGGCGAAGGGGGCAGACGGACCACAGTCCCTCCTGGGCAGGGGCCTTGCAGCCCTGCAGCCCAGGGTGGGCCCTCCACCCGGCCCAGGTGACACCTGGCACCCTGCCAGCATCTGTCTTTGTCCCGGCCCCGTCTCTAGGGTCTCAAGGAGGCTGCAGAATACACCCCTAGGGCCAGCTGTGAGGGAGAAGGGCCGCGGTGCGAGGCGGGCACAGTCCGCATGGAGGTCGAGGCACAGCTCGGAGCACACGGGGCCCCAGCTCAGCTTCGCCCCCCCGCGCCCACCTGCAGGATGGAGGTCACCCTCCTCCCCCCGCACCCGGGGAGGGCGGACGTGGCCCGCAGTGAGGAGGGAGGAGCCGACTCCCGCCGCGGCCAGTCACCTCCCGCAGGAGAGGCGGCGAGACAGCGGCCCCCTGCGGAGAGCAAAGAACCACGGAGATAATGAAGTTCGCAGCCGGGAGCCGGGAGCCAGGCGGCGGCGGGCAGGCTCGGGCAGGGCCGCCCGCCCGCCCGCCCGGCTTCCATTTCCTGCTAAACAGCGCGCTGGTGCACGGAGACTTCCAGGAAGATTAAGCTGAAAACCCCCTTTTCCAGGGGCGGAGAGGAGGTTGCCATGGCAACAGCATCTGGCCCAGTCCCTGCGTGGTGGAGCCGAGGAAATGGAAGAGGAAGATCCAGCCAAACCTGAACTCGATGCCCCCTTCGCTCTCCCGTCGTGTGTGGGAGGGCCACGGGAGGGGGTGGGGGGTAGGGAACCATCTAAAACTCCTGCCGACAAGCCCCTGGGACTGGTCTGAGGCCCTTTGACGCCCAGCCACAGAGAACGGCTTTGACCATCTTGTTGCCCAAAGGCAAGCTCGGAGGTTTGGCGCCGGGACAAGTCGACTTGCCAGGAGAGGGCACGTTCTCCCGGGCTGGGGGCTGGCCAGCTCCTCGGGGCCACAGGCAGGGCCGAGCGGGTGCCTCAGCACCCAGGGCGCCGGGGCTCACACGATGCCCCCTCCCACCGCCCCACAGGACACGGGTCCGGGGGGCCTGCAGCGAGTTCTGTGCGCCCATCACCTGTGTCCACGGGACCTACTCAAACTGGGCAGTTAATCTATTTAGTTCAGGTGTGTGTCCCCACGTGCTCACACGTGTACAGGGGACTCAACAGTATCTGCAGCTCCCCGCCCCCCGCGTGCTGGGCTCTGCGTCAGACGCCCAGAGGGGACAGAGAAGCGCCCAGGTGGCTCCAGACACAGAAGGAGAGCACCTCCCAGGTCTTGGGTGGCAGGGAAGATGCCGGGGAGGCTTCCTGGAGGAGGCAGCATCCAAGCCGTATTCTGCAGAATGGCTGAGCTGTGTGAGAAGGGGCAGGCCGCACAAGGACCCCACCGCGAGGACCGGAGGGTTGTACGGCCAAGGCAAGGAGAGAGGCTAGGCAGGCCCAGCCTCAGGCCTCCTTGACAGGAAGGAGTTGGGGGGTTAGGCCCCCCCGGGAAGGGTGTGTGGCAATGAGAACCACCCCCAGCAGCCCGGTGGGGTCCAGGTGTCCCAGGGCTGGGACCGGAGCTGTCGCCGTGCGGAGCCTGCAGCTGAGACCCAGGTGGCCCCTGCAGGGAGGTGGGGTTATGAAAGCCAGCGAGCTGAAGGGTTGGGGGCAGGGGGGAGCCGGGACCACCAGGGACACCCTCCCCAGGAAGGGTGGGGCACCCTGAGGTGCTGACACACGCTAGAAACCTGGGCCACCAGGTTCGGGCTGGGCTGGCGGGAGGCTGGCGCTGAGGTCCTGGGGTGGGGGAGGGTCCTCGGAGGAAGAATGAAATAACTTACGGTTTCTGCGGCGCACTCTTGTTTATATGCAAATGGAGGTGTATTAAATTGCATCTGTTTCCAAATCTAATTTGGGGAGCCGTGCCTCTCCGTCACAGACACGCAGGGAGCCTGGAGAAGACACAAACGCTGCGGTCCCGCACTGGCGTGAGGGGCAGGCAAGGGGCCACCGCTTCCCTCCTGCCCAGCACACCGGTGATGGGGGGAGCCGCTCGCCAGCCTCAGGCCAGGACCCACACACGTGCCCCCCGAGGGGCCGGGAACGGCTTGGGCCCCCAGCAAGCGGCCTCACCAAACTGCAGCTGTCTGGACGTGATCTGAGCTAAGCCACTCGGGGCTGGCGGTCTGGTGTGAGCCCCCCCGACCCGGTACGGCTGGGCCCCCACAGGAGCTGGGGCTGCATCGTTTGCTGTTGCACGAAGGGGTGGAGGAGAAGCTCGTGCGGGAAACGGCCCCACGCTGCTCCACACCCCCACCCACCCCCGGTGCCGACAAGCCCGAGTCCACACAACGGCCCGAATTCCTGGCTCTCCCTGAGCCCAGACACGCAGCCGCGGTGCAGGCCAGGCCTTGGGGACGGCGGGTCCCCACTCGGCGCCTGTCTGCAGGGGCCGGTCGGGCCGCAGGTGTCCACGGGCAGGTGGTGCGTCTTGCTCAGAACCCCAGGGAGCTGGGGGCTGGGGCGGCGGCTTCCTCAGGCAGGAGCCCCACCGGGCTGCCCTTGGTCCCAGGTGACCAGGGCCCCACCAGTGGGGTGGGGGGGGGCGTGGAGAGCAACTAGGTGCCCGTGGGAACCAGGGACCGACAGCTACGACCGGAGCCCCACGCCCGGGCGTGCCCCCGAGAACTGCAGAGAGGAAGCCGCCCGGGTCTGGGAGACGCCGTCCTGGACCCTGGCGGCTCTGGGTGCTCTTCCCGGCCAGGCCCCGGGCGGGGCTCCATGCCTGTCTGTGTCGCCTGACACCGTGGGAAGGGGAGCCAGTGCTTCCTCCTGTCCCCCAACCCTGCCCCTCAGCCCTCAGGCCGGGCCCCAGGGCCTGAGAGGGCAACTGCCCCCTCCCCTCTTCTCCGAGACCAAGCACCTGACTGAGACCCACGGCCGGCCGCCGGCAGGACCCAGGACGGGCACACTGGTGGACGGGGCAGAGGGACCGGCTGGGCCATCAGGCGGGGCCGCCGGTGCTGCAGAGGCCGGGGGGACCTTTCCCTGGTCCCCTTGAACCTGCACCGCCCGGGTGCCAGCGGACCCCAGACCTGGGGCTCCCTCACCGGGGGGGCGGGCAGGGTCCCTGCCTCTGGCCACCAGCATCGCTCACCCCACCCCACCCCCACAGCCCCCGAGGGAGCCAGGGCAGGGGTCTGAGCCAGGTGGGCTGAGTACTTCTCGGGAGGAAGGGAGAGGAACTGTGAAGGGCCAATGCCCGTGCCCCGGCCCCAGCTCCGGGGTCCCAGGCTGCAGACTGGCCAGGTCAGAAGGGGACGCCAAACACTGAGAACAGGAAGTCTGGGTCCCCGAGCACACCGCCAGCCAGAGTCCCCGGGAGAGGCCAGGAACCCGTCGTACTTTGGGTTGCTCAGCACCCAGGGGACACACTTCTCCCGCCCTGAGCCCCCGAGAGGCAGAGAGGCCGGGGCGGCCCCTGCTTCAGGGTCCCTCCCCTTCTGCCACCACCTGCCCCCCACGCCCCACTCCCACGGGCCCTCTGACCCCAGACCTGTGCCCGGGTGCAGCTGAGGCCCCGTCTCGGGGACCTACCCCCGGGGAGCAGGTGTGGGGTCAGCGTTCCCAGGCCCCCGGGACATGACCCCAGGACTGAGGGCTGGCTGCCTGGCCTGTGGCCCCCGGGGGACTTTGCAGAGGTCCCCCAGCTCTGGGGCAGAGGCGGCCCCCTTCCAGCCTCCATCCCCCCTTGGAAAGCCAAGCAGGGTCCTGGGGAGCCCCCCACCTCGCCCGTGAGCATAGAGGTCTGAGTTCTCGGTCCCTCTCGGGAAAAGTGGGGGCGGGACTCGAGTCTCCCAGGGAGCATCGGGGAGCGGACAACTGTGCAGACACAGCGGCACTCGGACTGAGCGTGCGAGGCGACCGGGTAGCGAACAGGACTCGAGGCAGGCCGCCCCTGCGGCGGGGGAGGGCTGGTCACAGGCCGGCCCAGGAGACCTGGATTCCTGATGTGCACAGAGGGCTGGCCCGCTGGGGCGGTGCGGGCAGGTCCCCGGGGACATGTGCGCTCAGCTGAGCCCCGAGGGCCCTCAGTGAGCTGCACAAAAATAGCCGGGCCGCCCCTGCAGAGGTTCACAGACCTGCTCATTGCTGGTGATTAGTCGAGTGTCAATCCGGGCCCCCCCTCCCCCTCCCTGTCACAGCCCGCTCTCCCGCACTCTTGACAAGCCTCCCGGCGGCCCCTCCGCCGGCTGCCTGCGGAGCGCGCCCGCCGCCCGCCCAGGTGTTCCCGGGTTTGGCTGTAATTGCCCCCTTTGGCGTCTGTGCCTGGCGGGCCAGCTGTCAGGGGACCCCCACCCCGAGAGGCCACAGGTGAACCCGTGCCCACAGGCGGGGGCAGGTGGTTCCTCCCGGAGCCTGGCATGGTCCTGGGGACCCCGGGCCTGGAGGCCCCCACAGAGGCCGAGCACCCGGGCAGCTGCCCCAGCCGGTCACAGGGGAGCAAAGGCACCGCCCGCCCAACGGGCCATCTGTGCTCCTCACGGAGCCGCTGCAAACGCTCTTGACAGCGAGCTGTTTCGAGTCCTCGAGCGGCGACATGAAAACACCCCAGTCCCCAGCCCTGCGGTGTGACAGATGCTCACATTTCACCATATGTGGCAGAACTGTCTCTCTCTGGGACGCAGTGACACGGGACAGTCCCTCGGCCCCGCCCGTCCCGTCTGCCCCTGGCTGCGCGCACCTACGGCTCCCCCCCCAGGCGGCTCCTCGTTTCCCCCACGTGAGTGTGTCTGTGACAATCCGTGGCACTCACTCAGGCGTGACGTCTGCACAGATGGCATCTCGCCGGCTGCGCCCTCTGCTCCCGCAGGGCGGCCTGCCCGGGGACACCGTGGCTGCAGCTCCCGGCTGCGGCCCCACTGCCCGCACCGACCCCCACTTCTGCACTGTTCTCCTTCGGGGCTTCGGGGCCGGGCGGGGGGAGGGGCACGCGTCCTGAG
Organism: Phyllostomus discolor; assembly: GCF_004126475.2. Classification (NCBI taxonomy): domain Eukaryota; kingdom Metazoa; phylum Chordata; class Mammalia; order Chiroptera; family Phyllostomidae; genus Phyllostomus; species Phyllostomus discolor. The sequence goes on along the minus strand of NC_040905.2, from coordinate 213,232,277 downwards.
CCGTCCAGGCCTTGGGAGGGCCAAATGACGCCCCCACGGCAGAGACGCCCGCACCCGGAGCCTCGCCATCGTCCAGAGGCCCCGCCATGGCCAGTCTGCCGACACCCGGCTGCTTTAACTCCCTCCCGTGGGGTTCGGGCGAGGCTGCACACCCTCATGGCCCCCCCCCACGGGTCACTCTGCTCCCACTGCTGCACGGTGTCTGGTCCCGTGCATGCACTGTCAATAGAGCAGAGTCCGTGAAAGGTAAAGATTCGGACAGGGAGCAGAGGGCACGAGGAACAGAGGTCACCAGACGACACCCACACAGCGCTGCGGCGGCGACACCAGAACCAGGGAACCAGCCCCCTTGGCAGGGGCCTCTCCAGGAACACGGAGGAGGACCACACACACACACGCACACACACACACACACACACGCACACACACAGCAGGACGTCGATTTCACCCGGAAGCCGCCTGGACGCTACGACCCAGGGAGTGAGCCCCGGCAGGTGTCCAAGGACAGAGGCCGGTGGGCCGTCCACCCTCTCGGGGACAGGCCAGGCTCACCGAACACTCAGGGGGCCCGTGGAGGCTTGGGCAGCCCAGTCGTGCGGACCACCTAACCGCACTTCAAGCGGCACCCCCGAACGTCAGCGGCAAAGGAAGCATTTTTTAAAATTCATGACACCCCGGGAGGAAAACGAGCCTCGGCGAACACAGCAGCCTCGGGAACGCCAGACCACACGCTCCGAGCACAAAGCAATTAAGTCGGCAATTAGCGACCCAAGAACAACAAAGAGAAAGGCTGGGAAAGCTGCTGGGAAATCAAGAAAAATAGTTCTAAGAAACTCGGGCTTCAAGGAAGGAGTCAAAATGGAAATCAGAATATATTTAGTGCTAGGATGTAATAAAAACACTGTGTGTCAAAACCGGAGGAATGCGGCTAAAACAGTAGCTACAAGGACATTTATGATGCTAAACGGCTATTTTAGAGAAGCTGAGAATGTGCGAGCTAAGCATCCGTCTAAAAAAAAAACTAACAAAATAACGACAGGCTGAAACGAAGTAGCACACATTAATGAATACAGTCGACAGCCATAGGAGAGAGCACTCAAAACAAAACAAAACAAAACAAAACAGAACCAGCCCTGACCAGTGTGGCTCAGTGCGTTGGGCGTCATCCTGCAAAGTGCAAGGTCACAGGTTCGATTCCCGGTCAGGACACATGCCTGGGTTGCTGGCCTGGGTTGCTGGCCAGGTTCCCAGTCGGGGGTGCATGCAAAAAGCAACTGTTCTTTCTCCCGCTTTATCTCTCTCTAAATATAAATAAAATCTTTAGCTCTGTCTTGTGTAGCTCAGTGGATTGAGCTCGGGCTGTGAACCAAAGTGTTGCAGGTTTGATTCCCAGTCAGGGTACATGCCTGGGTTGTAGGCCATGACCCCCAGCAACTGCACATTGATGTCTCTCTCTCTCTCTCTCTCCTTTCCCTCTCTAAAGGTGAATAAATAAAATCTGAAAAAAAAAATCTTTAAATAAAACGGTTCATGGGATAGCAAAGCTTTGGGCTTACTGATCAAGAATAAAGGGAAGTACGGAACAAATAAAAATAATAGGAATGGCGAGGCAGCGACCCCGGCAGCCAGGTCGAGGCGGCGAGGAGGGCGGCCCATCGCCGCACGGAAGCCTGGCGCTGGCAGGCTCCAGAACGCAGAGCAAACTGACAGATTCCTAGATTAAAATGTACTCTCCAAAACTGACTCCGCAATAAATAGAAAACCTAAATAGTCATAACCGTTACAGGAGCCACATTCATAATTTGACATCTTCCCCCGAAGAGAGCGCCGGGCCCAGACAGTTCCAGCCAGAGCCTTGACGAGTTTACAGAGCGTCTGGCAGTAAATCACAGAATCAAATATTACCTGTCAATCTGAGGGCGACGGGTGAGAGAGAAACTGCAGAGACGGGAGGGAGGGAGGGGGCAGGTGTCCCCTCACCGTCCCCACCCCGTGTCCCCACCCCGCCCCCGCCCTCCCCAGAGGAGGGGCTGAGGGGCAGGCCAGCCTCCTGTGGGGCCCAGAGACGGGCCCCGTCGGGACCGGCCAGGACAGGACAGACCACGGGCGGCCTCGGCATCGCGTCACTCCCAGGCGAGGAGGAGACCTGGGGCCCGAGGTCTCGCAGGGCCCAGCCAAAACGGGGTCCCCGAGAGCCAGGCGGCCCCGCCTCTTGTGAGGACTTCTTCCCTACTCTCTGGGATCCGCCCTCCCCTGAGGCAGGCCGCCCCCCCCCCCTGCCCCCCGCCCCCCGCAGAGAAACACCGGGGCTGTTGTGTCAGAATAGGTGCACCTCCTGGGGGTGGGGGTGGGGGGAAACCCCAACCCTGCGGCTGCAGCCTCCCAGCCCCCCCTTCCTGGAACTAGCAGGGGGCCTCACAAAGCCCTGAGTGCCCCCCGCAACTGCTACCCCCACCCCGCCCACCCTCTGCACCCCGAGGTGGAGAACTGTGGGGTGGGGGCTGGCCTGCTGTGTGTGGATTTATGAACTTAGTTGAATTTATGAACCGTCCCAAGGCCATGCAAAGGGCGGATCCCCGGAAGCCACGTGTGGTCTGTCCGTGGACCGAGGGCATGCATCTGCTCATCTGGGGCAGACACAGTGGTTCTGGCAGAGAGAAAAAATAATACCCGGCCCGCCCTGCTCCCGCGGACAGAGCTCCGCGCTCCCAGGGGCCGCCTGAGGCGACAGACAGCTGTGGTCCCTTGAGGACCATTGCGGGGGAAGGGGGCCCGGCCTCAGTTTGAAACCAGCTCCACTGCTTACTGGCCCAGCGACCTTGGACCCCCGCTCAGGGCTGGGGTGTCCTCACTTCAGGGTGGGGGGAGGACCCTGCCCACCCGTGGGTGCTGCCGGGGAGGGACGTGTGTTCTAGGCCAAAGGGCGGGAGCACCTCCAGGCCCTGCAGCGGGAGGGGAGGGGCTGGTCGAGGGCCCAGACTCCAGGGCGAGACTGGCTGCGCTTTAGCCTCCACCCCTGCGGCTCTGGCAGCCGGGGCACAGCCACCCGGCGAGGTGAGGGGGTGGGTCACACCGTCTTCCTCCAAGAAGACTGGAGCGTGCTGGAGCGAGCTTCCCAAACTGCACTGGAACCTCGTTAACATGCAGAGCCTGATGCAGTCCGTCTGGGGAGGGGCTTCCTTCTGAGGGGGCGGTGCCAGTCCCTGAGTGGCAGCTCTGATGGCCCGTGGTGACTTGCTTCCTCCCCTTTGGATGGGTCCGCTCCTCCCCATTGTGCCCCGGAGGCCCCCCGCCTAGGGGCTGGGAGACCAGGAAGAGGACCCCCCCCCCACCCTGGCCTGCCTTCCAGCCCAGGACGCCCCGCCGCCACCCTCCAGCCAGCCTTGCGGACCCAGGGAGCCCTGGGCGGTCGCCAGCGCGGCCCGCCGGCCAAACCTTATTTACGTTTGTTTTGCTCTGCGCGGTGTTTTCCGTCAGCGCGGATGATAGATGGGTCCGCGCTGATGGATTTTTCAATCTGCTAACCATAAAAAGATTGTGTTGTGACTGGTTTAATGCTTCGCTGTGGAGTGCGCCCTGCTGGCGCGATAATTACTGAATAAATATCCACAACCCTGCAGGCCGAGACCAGGGGGCCGCCCCTGGGGTCCCACCCTCCACTCCCGCCCCCCGCCCACCCCGCAGTGCAGGACTCCGGATTGAAACCAAACCCAGGGGCCGGGAGGGGGCGGCCTCGGAAGGAGACGGAATGCCGGCTGGAGAGGGCGAAGGTGGAAGAGGTGCCCGGCGAGGCCCAGGTGCGGGCAGTGAGCCCTCCGATCAGCTCCGCGGCGTCTGGGTTCTCACCAGCCCGGAGGGAGGCCCCGGGCTCGGCACAGCAACGCGGCCAGTGTGCTCTGAGAGCCACGTTCCGAGTCACGTCCATGCTCGCCTTCACTCAGGCCCTAGCCGGCCTGGCATCCACAAGGGGCCAGGGGAGGGACAGCGCGCGTGCATGTGCACACACATGCATACATGTGTGCAGATAAACACACACGGACATGTGTGTGCACCAATACTTGCACACCCACGTGTGCAAATACCCACCTGTGTGTGCACTTGCGTGCATGTATGCAGAGATGTGCATCAACACACGTGTGCACCAAATATTGCACAGTGCATACACCCAGGCACACGTGTGCACACGCAGGCACACACCAGCTGGCCCACTCCGGCTGGGTCCCTGGACGCCAGCTGACGGAGAGCCAGGACTGGGGCCACACCCGGCACCTGCAGGCTCAGTGGGCTGAGCAGCGGCTGCCCCACACGGCCAACCCGGAAGGACAGGGAAGGGCCGATGATGGCAGGGAGGTGGCCGGAGCTCTGCAAGGACAGAGCTAGGGACCCACAGGGGCTCCGGCTGGGGGATGGGCTACCCCCGAGGTCCCAGAGTGTGGCTGGGACAGAGCCAACAGAATGAGGTCTAGACAGAAGCCCCGGCCCAGGTTGCCCTGTGCCGGCCGGCCGTGAAGGTGATGGCAGCAACCCCATCGGCTCCCCGGCGCCAGCTCCCGGACAGGGCCTGGCCGGGCCTCGCACGCAGACTGGGTTTTTCAGTCCTCACAGCAGCCCTCGGGGCGGAAGCCAGCACCGCCACCACCCTCGTTCTGCAGAGAGGACAGCAGAGGCCTGGAGCGGGCGGGGACTCTCCCAAGACCCCACAGCCAACGAGGCATTTAGGGGTTCTCAGCATGCCTCACCCCATTTCCCAGGTGCAGCTGGTCAGAGGCGGGCACACTCAGGGTCACGCTCGGGGGAGGGAAGCGTGTCTGTGTGCCTGCACCGTCTTCATGGACTCACACGGATTTCAATAACATGCGTGTTTGCGTGAGCGCCGGTCACCGTCTCCCCCCTGCTGGACCGGACTCGCAGGGCCTCTGGCCTCATCTGGGCCCCTGGCCGCCGGCCCAGAGCCTGCCACTTGGGGAGCATGTGACGCTCGGTGCGTAGGCTGTGAAGGTGGGGACGAGTTTTACAAAACTCATCACTGCGGGTGAGACCCTCGCAGGCACAAACTGGGTGTTTTCCATCTGGAAACCACTGAAATTTGATAGGGTATGTGAACTCAATAAAGGTTGAAATTCTGAATTTCATCTCGATTAAATTGAGCAGCCTCCTGAAGGAACGGAGAGAATTTTATTCATGGCCAAAAAAAATTAAGAACAAAATTTCAAACATAACTGAACCCTGGCTGGTGAGGCTCAGTGGATTGAGCACCCGCCTGCAAACCCAAGGGTCGCCGGTTCGATTACCAGTCAGGGCACACGCCTGGGCTGTGGGCCAGGTCCCCAGCAGGGGGCGCGTGATCTCTCGCACAGTTGAGACGGGGCATCTGGAAGGGAGGACTTCAGGATTCACACCTGAAAAAGCCGGCCGCACGTCCCCTGCACCCTCGTGTGGAATTCAGAACGTGGGGAAGCGCTGGCGCCCGCTGCCCAGCGCACCTCCCTGCCCCCGTCCCGAGAACCGGGACGCTCAGCGGAAGGCTCCCGGGCCCTGACTCAGCGGGGCCCGCGCCCGGCGGTGAAAGCCCCCGCGGGTGGCCCGGACCCGCCTGGGAGGGCCAGTCACAGAGGCTGCCACACGGCTGTAGCCCGGATCTGGGGGATGAGCCGGAGCTGGACAAGAGGCCAAGCGAGACCGTCTGGGTCAGAGGCCGCAGCCAAGGCCGCGAGAGGAGGCAGCCCACCCGGGAGGGAACCGCGGCTCAGTCTGTCGAGGCCCCTGCAGCTCCTCCAGAGCCTCCTCTGCGCCCGCAAGGCTGACACCTTCCAGGGCCTCGTCCACGTCGGCAAGGAGGCGGGGCAACGGACAAGCGAGTGCGCGCACGCACGCCTGCACGCAGCCATCCGCGCCCGGCACGGAGGTGTGGTCGGTCCCGCAGGTACCTGGAGGCCCTCCGCTGCCGGCCTTTCCCAGCAGGACCCCCGCGGGGCACCGCTCTGGGCGGCACGCTGACCTCATGGGGAAGTGCCGCGTGGGACCTGCACGGCTACGCGGGGAAGGCCTGGGTCCGCTCCGCGCTGGCCCCACAGCAGCCCCGGCTCCACCAGACCTGAGCGGTGCCAGGCCCCGTTCCCCGCCTCCGGGGATGCTGCGGGCACTCCGCCACCCCCCCACCCCGGAACACAGGGCTGCTCGTAAAAGCAAAAACCGGGAAGAACCGGCCCGGGCCGAGCAATTCAGCTGGTTAGAGTGTCCTCTGGGTGCACCAAGGTTGGGGGTTCGATCCCTGGTCAGGGAACATACGGGAGTCAGCTGAAAAGCACGTCGATGAGCAGAACAGCAAATCAATGTCTCTCTCCCTCCCCACTCTCGTTTTCTCTAAAATCAATAAATTTTTTTTTTAAATTTTAATGTATCCCTGGCTGGCGTAGCTCAGTGGACTGAGCGCGGGCTGCGAACCAAAGCGTCGCAGGTTCGATTCCCAGTCAGGGCACATGCCTGGGTTACAGGCCATGAACCCCAGCAACCGCACATTGATGTTTCTCTCTCTCTCTCTCTTTCTCTCTCCCTCCCTTCCCTCTCTAAAAATAAATAAATAAATAAATCTTTTTAAAAAATAGTTAAAATTTTTTGATGGAAAGAGCCTAATTTTGACGAGGGAAGAGTGACTGACTGTGAGTGATGATGGTGCGAACCTGGGACACCTCCCCACACAGACGGGGGGGCACTCACTCCGTAGGAGAGGGTGGGGGGCATGCAAGCGTGCGTGGGGCGGCGTGTGCAAAGGGCCCATTGCCGAGAACACAGCGCACAGCCCCAAAGTCCGGCGGAGGCTCTGCCACACGGGGGCTGAGGCTGTCTCAGGGCAGGGATCCAGGTGTCCTTCTTCCCTTTTGAGTTTCTCTCACCCGCCTTTTCTACCGTGAGTCCAGATGCTTGAGCTACGTTGAAGGTTCCAGAAGGAGCCAGCGGAGACTGCCCAGGACCCTCAAAGGAGCTCGGGTGGGTAGGGGCACCAGGACTCCGGCCCAGGCCTCTGGTGAGGGGCCAGGCAGTGGGGAGCCTGGGCAGGGCCGCCCGAGAGCACAAGTGGCCAGAGGCAGGAGCGGAGTCCAGCCCGATCTGTCTCCCAGCTGCAGCCTGGGCCCCAGGCAGGTTCCCAGGAGGCTCTGGACGCTGGAGCAGCCCCGGGTCAAGGAGGAGTAAAGACTGGGAGTGGGTCCCATTCACGGCCCCCCAGACAGCAAAGCCATGCCCGCCTACCTGAGTCCCCCCTTTGTCTGAATGCCATCAGCTGTGAGTGAGTGAGTGACCCCAGGGTCCCCAACAGGCAGACTCCCACCTGCAAGCAGCAGGGGAAGCAGAACCACATGCAAGAGCTGCCTCTGAACTCCCCTGAACTCCCATGCGCCAGGAGCTCCCCCAGGGCCGCCCAGCTGCCAGGAGGACACCCCCCCACCCCACCCCCACACGAGACAGGCTCTGCCCTGCCCGGAACACGAAGGCCAGGAAGGGCGGATGCTCCGGCGCTGCTTACAGAGAAAACCCGGGACTTCCCTGCAGGGGTCGGCCGGCGGGGCCTGGACTGTTCTCCTTCACTGTTTCAGAACCGGTCCCTTCCTGCCACCACCGCCTCCTCCCACGGGTGTCCCCGCGTCCCCTGGAGCGAGCTGGACATGGAGTACACCCGAGGGGCTGGACTTCCACACTGGACTCAAATTCCAGGGAGCCAGGGATTTCATGTCCCCAGAAACCTTAGCCTCCTGCCAGTGGAAAAACAAGAGTAAAAAGTTTGCCCTCCGTGGCTCCGTGGCTCCGTGAGGCAACCACCGCTGTAAATTCGGAGGACTACAGCGGGAACCCGGGAGGCCCCGCCCCCGGCCTGGCCAGCGAACTGCCTCTGATGACAGTTCTGGCAGCAAGAGACGGATCCAACGTGTAGACGACAGTGTAAGCTGAGTGTTCCAGGCCCGCCCGGCCCGCAGCTGCCCCCTCCCAAACCGGAAGGCAGGGAGACGAAATGCAAGTAACAGAAATGCCAGACACATGTGGACGCGCTGTTTTAAAAATTCATGAACGCTCAACCCCATTGCAATTTATTTTGGTTTAAGTAGCGAAAAGGCCTATCTAACTTCCTGAAGAGCTGGCATTTGGCGTGAATTTTTGAGAAACCCCGTTTAATTCCCAGGGCGCGTGGAAGGTTCTGGCAGGATCCTGGAGCAGGGGGCGCCCCGAAGTCCCTGCAGAATGTGACGGAGCGGTGACAGCCAGCACGCACCATGTCAGGACCAGGACCTCGAGCGAGCCAGCCTGAGCCCAGCCGCCACGCCCTGGGCCTCGGTGTCTCCCTCCATGACCTGGTGGTGGCAACCGGCGGGGGCAAGTGGGGGGCTCGGGGTGCCTGGCCACGCCCACCGGCCACAGTGCCCAGAGACTCTGCCTTGCACCGTGGCCATGAGAGAAGGGGCAGTGCTCAGGTCACGGAGGACAAGTTAACATCCAAGCCAGGCACAGTGCTGCTGCAATTCTGGAAAAGCCTTTCTTGTTTTGCAAAAAGAGAAACAATGGGAGACCTAGGGGAAGACGCAGGACCCAAGGACGCCACGTGGGAGCCACATGGCCCGTGGAGGGTGGGGGGCTGGCCTGGTGGGCGATGCAGGGGACCTCGGCACTCTGCAGACTGTGGCCGGCTGGCCGTCTCCAAGCGAGTGTGTGGGGGAAGCGGGGGGCCTGGCTCCGCGGGGAGTCCAGCCGAATGCCTGCTGCAGGGAGACCTTGTCACTCCAGCCTCTGACGCAGGTCTGCGTGCTCGGGATTTGGATGCAAGCCTCCAGAAGGCGGCTGCAGGCTGCAGGCAGGTGCTGGGGGCTGAGGGAGGCGGCAGGAGGCCCAGGGCCCGGGCAGTGAGGGGCACTGAGGGGCCCGGGTGCAGCCAGCCAGCCTGGGAGCCCAAGAAAGAGGGCCGGCAGAGGGAGGGGTGGGCGCCTGGCAGGTGGACCGTCCGGTGGCAGCCTGGGGCCTCCTGCTTCCGTCCAGGATGAAGTCCCCACTCCGTCCAGACGCATCTGCCCCCACGTTCCCAGGGCACCACCGGCTGGGGCACTAGGGCCCGGAAAGGTGTGCAAGGACCAGCACCGCGGACCCGGTGACAGCTGCGGTGGGGGGAGGGGCGGGAAACAGCCAGCCCGCCTTCTCTGGAAACGCCCCTGTGTTACCCCGAGGCACCCCACCCGCCCCCTGCACAGCACCCTTCCCACCGGCTTTTAAACAGTTTCAAGTTTCTGCCAGAGGAGAAAACCCCCGCCTCATGCCCTTCGGTCACCACTGCCGTCAACTCCCCCTCCGGGTGACCAGTGACGGCTGCCTGCCGGGCTGCGCCGTGGGCGGAGCTTCCTGCACCGTGGGCCGTGGGCTGCCGTGTTCCTCGCCCAGTAGGGCCCCAGTCACACGAAGCCGAGACCCCCGCAAACATCGGCTATTTCAAGGTCCCGTGGGGCGAGCCGCCCAGGCAGCACCGGTGTGGACGGTTCCCTGGCGTCACGCCCGCCCCCGGGGGGGATCTTTGCCGCCCACCCGTACCCGAGCCGGGGGCCTCCCCGGCTGGCGCAGGCCGGCCTGGCTCCTCAGAGAGCGATCGGGCTGAGGAGGAGGGGAGCTGGCGTTCCAGAACGTGCCCCCTGCTCCTGTGAGTGAAATGGCCCAGGGGCCCAAAAAATCCAAAGAATGGCCGGCACCCACTGCCTGGCTTCTCGCCTCCCACTCTCCGCTCGGCCCACTCCAGTCTGGCGGCCGGACCCCGAGAGGCGCCCCTGCAGCAGCACCCCAGCTCCCCGGGACCTCCCAGCTGAGGACAGGGCTGACTCCGCACCTCCGCACCTCCACAGCCCCAGGTGACTGCTGGCTGCCCCCTTGCAGAAGCTGCCTCCAGCCTCCCCTGCGCCCCCCCAGCCTCCCCTGCCTTCCCCCTACCTCCTCTGCCTCCCCAGCCTCCCCTGCCTCCCCCAGCCTCCCCTGCCTACCCCGCCCCCGCTCCTGCTCCCAGGTGCCCCGCCCAGAGTGCTCCAGTCACGGCTGCTGTTCTCGCCGTGAGAGAGGGGTGTCCGGGGCAGCCAACCACATCGGCCCTCATCAGCGCACGGGGTGTGGACAGATGTCCCTGCAGCTGTGGAGATCAGCCACCCAGAACCGCGGCACGTTTGGAGCCCTGCCTTTGCCTAGCAGGTCACCCACAGACGTCTGCGAAGCTGTGAGAGACCCAGTAAACCTGTGGCCCTCGTGAGCCATAGTGTGGCTTCGTAAAAGAATTAACATGGGCTGGAGGTCAGGGCTGGGGTCAGGGCTGAGCCTGGGGCTGGGGGTCAGGGCTCAGCCTAGAACTAGGGTCAGGGCTGAGCCCAGGGCTGGGGCCAGGACCAGGGCTGAGTGTACGGCTCAGGGCTCGGTCTGGGTCAGGAGTACGCAGCGAGGGCCCCCTGGCTGGCGGTGGAATCTCTGGCCCGGAACAGCCAGGGCCCACGCCACCCACGTGACCCCCTGTCGAGCTGGCAGCGCGAGATATTTCCAGTAGCTGCCCGACATGCTCCCTGTAAGGCCATAAAGCAGAAACTGACTTTGAAATGGCCCTTTCTCCGCCTGTATCGTCAGACATAAATTTAAATAAAATGGCAATTTAAATGCCTGCAGCACGGCGGAGGCTGCCTCTCCGGGCCGCGTGGGGAGACGCAGCGCGGCCGGGAACTACCACCGTCCTCCACGCGGGTGAAGGTCGGCGCTGGGGCAGCGGGGAGGGCCGCCGACCCTGGCAGACGGAAGGACCCCCGGGAGCCCCGCCCTCCCCTGGGAGCCCTCTGCTGGGCTGGGCTCCCGGGGACGGAGGAGCAGGCTCGGCCACCTCAGGGAGGTGCAGCAGCCTCTCCGCCCTGGGCTTCCCTCCGCCAGGACGGCGGGGAAATGCGTAGCGTCTGTGGAGTCGCACACCTGTGACTGACAGCGATGCAGGGGCCCGCCCACCGCACACACTCACCGATGCCCGCCCACCTCCGCTGAGCCTGGAGCACCCCCGCAGCCACCGCCGGGCCTCAGAGGGTCTGACCTGTGCCAGAGCAGCGCTGCCCAAGCCCACGGGCCCGGCAGCCTGCAGGGTGCGGCGCCCACCCCAGGGTTTCCGATCCAGCGGGTCCGGGTGGGTGCTGAGAGTGCGCTGCTGGCCAGGACCACAGTGCCAGGGAAAGCCCGCTGGCCCACGGCTGTCGGGGGTCAGGAGCCGCCGGCGGGAATGGGGGAGGAAGACAAGTCGGCGGGTCTCGCTGCGGTCCTCCCAGGAGATGGCCAGAGGGCTCTGCCCGCATGGGAGCCAGGCAGAGGGGAGACACCGCCAGGCCTCGGTCCCGCCCAGCCCGGGGACCTGCCCCAGCCTTGCCCGCCCAGGGCCACTCAGTCAGGGCGCTCCCACAGCGCCGGCCGGGCGGGGCACCCACGTCCCCGCAGCCTGGCCTCATCGGCAGCGCCTGGCTTCTCCGCAGCAGCAGCCCGGGCACGCCGCTCCCCCCGGAAGGCAGACAAGCCGAAGCTCAGGAAGTGGGGGACCCACGGTGTCCCCTCGTCCAGGGAACGGCAGCGGCTCACCCAGCCCAAGTCCTGGGCCTCCTCCCCACGCCCCTCTGCCTAACCCTCCTCCCTGCAAACTCGGGGCTCAGATTCCAGCCAGGCCCCGGGGAGGCCCCGCCCCTGGAGGCTGGGAGGGTGTCCCAAATGCACAGTGTCCTTCATCTGGTCCCAGACAAGCCCGGACTCGAGTCCCTCTCCACACGCAGCCTCTGTCCCCACGAGGCCACCCGTTCCCGTGCCCACGGTGCGGCCCCAGAGGAGGAGGGCTGTTAGGCAGCTCTGACGCGCGGTCTTGCCAAGATGTGCAGCCGGGAGCCAAGAAGCAGGTGCGGCTCCCAGCAGGGGGAGGTGACAGTGATGGGCTCCCCGGGGCCTGTGTGTCCCTTGTCCACCTGTGGGGGGGGAGGGGGGTCTGGTGACACTGGTGGGAGCTGGAGGCCGGAGCCAGTTGTCGGAGGGGCTGTCAGGCTGGCATCGGGACGCCGTGACTGGGGACCCTAATAAGCCAGCGAGCACTCAGCGGCCCAGGGCTCCCCGGGGCGCCGTGGGCGGACACACACTCCCAGGCGCGTGAGGAAAGTCTCAGGGGCTGGTGGAGGCCTTGCAGGTGGCAGGGACTCGCCGGTGCCCGGCAAAGGGCCCCGCGGGGTCAAGAGTTCAGTGGGGAGCAGAGACTGGCCGTGTGCCAGGGTCGGGGGTGCTAGTTTTTTAAATATATTTTTTTAATTTATTGGTTTTAGAAGGAGAGGAAGGGAGAGGGGGAGAGAGAGAGCCGCCGATTTGCTGTTCCGCTCACTGATGCTCTGTCTTAGGAGGTTCTCCCGTGCGCCCTGACCGGGGAAGGAACCCGCGACCTTGGTGCGTCGGGACAACGGTCCCCCCAGCGGAGATGCCCGGCCAGGGCGGGGGGCGGGGGCTTCATCGGGACTGGGGAGCAGTGGTGAGCTGGGGGGTTTTTGGTCTGGGGTCAGGGTCAAGGCCACCCCCCAGCCTAGGGCAGAGCTCCCAGTAGCTGGGGCCCCAAGGTGAGCTGAAGTCAGGTCCGAGCCAGTGTCAGGGGCGGAGCCAGTGCCGGGGGCGGGGCCAGTGCCGGGGGCGGAGCCAGTGTCGGGGGCGGAGCCAGTGTCGGGGGCGGAGCCGGTGTCGCGGAAGGTGGGCGCTCCGAGCCTGCGGAACTCCGCGGGGCGCGTCCAGCACACGAAGCACAGACGTGGCTGAGGCGGGCGGGCGTCCACGGCATCGCTCCCACGTGCCCACCTCGCCCCTGCTCTCTCTGTTCCGGTCCGCGGGGGTCGGCTGGGCGGGAGGGAGGCGGAAAATCTCTGTCCTGTTGTGCGACCTTTCTTTCCACGTTGAAACTGTTTTGAATGAACAAGGCATCTCCTCCCCCTGCCTCTCCCCTCCCTTCCCCACCCCCGCAGGCAGACAGCTCTTCCCCGAGAGGTGCTCCGGCACCAGCTGGAAAGCAACCTTCCTCCCCCGACCCCCCCACAGGCCTGTCGAGCGGCTCCACTCCCGCTGCCCCCGGAGGGACTGAGTCCTGCCTCTGTGCGTCCTGTCCCCGTAAAGACAGAGCTGGCCGGCCGCACGGGAGCCAGAGGCCAACTCGTAGCCCCTGGCGATTCTATCAGCGGCTGCTCTGGGGCCAGACGCCCCGCCCTGGCCAGGACGGCCGGTCACACGGAGCCAAATGTGGCTGCCTATGCTTAAAAAATCCTTTCAGAAAAAAATTGCCCGCGCAAATGGTTCTACCGTCTTCCCTTCTACCTAACCCCACCTCCAATAATACTCCATTTAGAAATGTCTTCTGAAGAGCCTCCAGGGACACCCCGCCCCCTCCGGGGGATTCGGTCCAGAGAGGACGTCACCAGGCAGAGGCAGAGAGGAGAGACCCACACCACTGTCGAGCCCCCCCGCCGGCCCCCCGCTGGCCCAAAGGGGCCGCTCAGCCTCCAGGAACACGGAAACCCCCAGAACTGCCGCCTCCGGGCCCAGCCCCCTCCCCACCGGGGTCCTGCAAGAACCGAACCCCCTAACGAGCAAACGCAGGGCGGGAGTCTCTCCGACCGAGTCGGGGCGGCAGCGGGGGGCGGGGGGGGGGGAGTCTGTGGAGCCGCTGCTCAACCTCACGCTGGGAAACAGATTAATAAACCATTATGATGAGCGAGCCGATCATTAGCGGGGGAATGAGGCTCTGGACCTAATTGAAGCCATCCAGCAAAATGCCAGCACCTTCTTGCGGCATGAAATATTCATGGCGCCCGGGCCCCCGCGGGAGGCGGCGGTCCGTCTGCCCCTTGCCGCGGGCGGTCAGATGTCAGGGCGGGTGACTGGGGTGGCGGCCTTCTCCAGGGGGACACGGCATTTGGTTACAGCTGTAGCCCTGTCTCGGTCCATTTCAAGGCCAGAAAGAGATCCTCTCAAGGGTTAGGGAGTGCCGGCCCTGTTCTTACGGGGTCTCAGTGGGTGCGGGGGCCCCGTGTCTCTGGGGGGCGCCCACCCCGGGGCGGCTTTGCTCCAGTCTGCACTTGAACTGCATGTTCCGCAGTCTGGAGTGGAGCCGCCCCACACCCCAACAGCAGCCTTTAGCCCCCCGAGTCTTCCAAGGGCCCCTCCTGCAGCCAGAGGTCCTTCAGGCTGTCTCAGTGCCCGGGGCGTGTGCGGTGGGACAGGGCCACGTGGAGTGACCAGCCTCCAGGCTGACAGCGGCTTGTCTCCAGCAAGCCACGAGTCCTCAGTAGCCCCAGGCCTGTGCCCCCAGGGAGGATGGCGCCCAGCTCGGAGGGCCCCAGGGGAGGTCAGCGTTCCACGGTGGGAAGGCCCCTCAGGGCCCTGCTCTCCCCCGGCCTCGCGGGTGGCCAGGTGGCCGGCAGTAGGCAGCGGCGCGAGGGATGCTGGGAAAGTCCGGTGCGAAGCCGGCAGCCCGAGCTGCGGTTTTGACACACGTGTGTTCGCTCAGCAGAGCCCGTGTGCAGGGCCCCGTCCGGCGGCTGGAACCCCCGTGCCGAGCTGGGCCAGCCAGAAGCTGGGGGGCCAGCCAGCCGACCTCCTGCTGCAGGGGGAAGGCTGGCCAAGGGTGGGACTCAGCGTGAGCCCAGGTGCGGCGCTCACCGGGGGGCCCAGGGCAGGCAGCATCACCGACCCTAACCCTGGGGGCACTGGACGACCCCCAGGGCGAGAGGGCAGTTTCTTAGCCCCTCCCCGCTGCCACAGCAGCCACACTTTTAAAAAGTGTCCAATCTGTGCTGGGTCTTGGACGTCGTGAGAGGGACATTCATGTTTCCCACACGCCCGCCGTGGCTGCCACCACCACGCTCCTCTGCACCAGGCACTTCTTGGTCAAGGTGAGTTAAAATTCTTCGGTTTCGGAGATGTTTTAAAGACTGCTGTGACAGCTGGGAGGCCGTTACCGCCCCTTTGGAGCCCCATCTGACCCCAGCGGTGACGCTGCCTACCACCCGCCCTCCCCGCCAGGCCCCCATGCACACGGCCCGAACCAGGACCGATGGGACAGGACCCCCTGAGATGGGGACCCTCCTGTCTCATCGTCTCCCGCTGGGCCCCAACAGATGCCACCTCACTTCTCGGGAGCGCCCCGCCGGGCAGGACTCCAGCAGGGGTCAGTCCTTGGGGACAGAAAGCAGACACGCGGTCACCAGGGGCAGGGAGAGAGGAAGGGAAGTGTGTGCTCACAGGGCCGGGGGACCCCACAACTCTGAGCACACGAGCAGGCACCTGATCACAGGAGGGAGTTAGAGCTCAGTGAGAGTGGTCTTTTTTTTTTTCTTTTTATTTATTTATTTTTAGGGAGGGAAGGGAGGGGGAGAGAGAGAGAGAGAGAGAGGGAGGGAGAGAGAGAGAGAGAGAAACATCAATGTGCGGTTGCTGGGGGTTATGGCCTGCAACCCAGGCATGTACCCTGGCTGGGAATCGAACCTGGGACACTTTGGTTCCCAGCCCGCGCTCAATCCACTGAGCTACGCCAGCCAGAGTGAGAGTGGTCTTAAACCCACCGCCCAATAGCCCAGGGTCACTTGGGACAAACTGTGCTGGCACTCACACACCTGTACCCTGACCTAGAAATCTCTCTTCCGCTTCCAGGGACTCTCCCAAGGACACACCTGAGGACGCGTTAGCCCTTTGTAAGCCCCTTGACACGCCCAGCGAGGGGTCTGACGGCATGCTGGGGCGTGCGGTCACCAGAACGGCCCTGAACAGCGCACCCCACCCCCTGCCCCATGTGGGGGCACCGCCCCGACCAGCGCAGACGCGAGCTCACGGTGAACTTTGAGGGACGTGAACAGGCCGAGCGCAGCCACTGCGGGTGGTGTGGCGCCGCGGGCCTCGAGGGCGTGGGAGGGAGCCCCCAGGTCAGACACAGGGCTGCTTCCAGACGGGGCGTGGGGCCTCCCTCCTGTGTCTACTCTCAGGATGGGCTGGGTGGCTCCTGTGCCCAGTGTCCCGTGTGACATAAACCCTTGTGAGCGTTTCTTCGGAGGTGGTGGGAGGGAGGGCACTTCAAGGGCCCGAATGCAGAGAGGGGTGGATTTGCTTTGAGCAAGCTCTGGGTCGGGGAGGGGGGAGCCGAGCCCACCACCCAGCTCAGAGGGCTCTTGCCCCCAAGGACCTGGGTGAGCCCTGCAAGGGACAGGCCCCTCCCAAGTCCCAGCTCCCAGAGGGACGGAAGGGACCAGCTGTGGGTGCGGGCAGCCACCTCGGGGGGGGTCCTCAGCCACCCAGGCGTCCCAGCTGTCCCAGCCTGGATGGTGCGCACCCAGCGGGGCCTCCAGGTCCGTGCAGGGCCCGCCCCTCTGCCTTCCCATTACTTCCTGCTAACGAGCATCACGGGCCCCAGGAGATGCCAGCCCCCGAGCCCCACCAGCTGCTCGAGGAGCCGCTCCTGCTCCGGCACGCTTGGCTGGGTCTGGGGAGACCGAACATGAGTGGAGCTGACAGCCCCATCTGCTTCCTCCGGGCGCCGGGCCTGGCTCAGCCCCCGGGGCCCACCCGCCACGGCAGCCGCCCCCCTAAGCCCTGCCCGGGTGCAAGGGACAGAGTCGGGGCCCACCCAGGCAGCAGCAGGTTGGGGTCAGGGTCGGGGTCGGAGAGGCCGAGCCCCATCCGGCTGGTGGCACAGGCAAGTGCGGAGGGACAGTGACGACTGTCAGGACCGGGCAGCGGCTGTGGGCATTGACGGAAGGCTGGCTCGGGGAGAGCCCTGACTCCCTCGGCCCTGGCGCCGACCAGGCACGCCCCTCCCAGGCGCGGAGACTAGGGCTCAGGAAGGGGGCCACACAGCGGAGCCGGGCCCAGACTCCCATCGGCCGAGGTCCGGAGCCTGAGCCTGTGGATGTGCGGAGCGTCCTGGGTGCCCGAGTCCGGGGGCTTCTCCACAGGCTCCAGACCCTCGGGGAGCAGCGTGGCCCCTTCCCCAGGGGACGTGGGGACGGAGGAGCTCCGTCACCGGAAAGGCCACAGAGCCGGCAGGCCGGCCTGGGGCACAGGGCGGCCCCTGGGTGAGCCGCAGGCGGGGTCTGGTGCAGAGCGGGAGCTGGGAGCTGGGAGCTGGGGCCTGGCCATGGGGGACTAGAGGGCGGCCAGGGCCAGCCTAGGATGGGGCCCCAGCCTGCAAGGCGGTGGGGAAGGCAGCAGGGACACACGGTGCCACTGGCCCAGGATTGGGGGCAACCATCGAGGCCCCCGCAGCTCACAGTCTGTGGGCTCGGGGGCCCCAGACACCTGCCCCCAAATGGAGGCAGGGGACAGGCCTCCGCATCCCCTGTGTCAGACCATCACGGGAGTAGGCTGCTGTCCCCCCACCGACGGGAGGGACAACCTAAGAAGGAGAGGGTCCCGGTGGCCCACGGCAGGGGCCACAGCTGTGGGCAGGTGGTGCCCGCACTGAGAGGTGGGGGCTGGGGCCAGACGAGGGGGTCCAGCGGGGCACTGCACGCCACCGAGGGCCGGTGAGGGCGCAACACCGTCACGGCCGGGGCGCCCTGTCCGCACTGGGCCCAAGACAGGCTGCCCAGAGCACAGGTCACCCCAGGAGGTGGGGCCTGCCTCGTCTGGCTGATGCAGGGGTGCAGGGGCGGCGGGAGGGGCCTGCACCCTCCACTCTCCGCCCTGCAGCGGGCGCTCACTGCCCTACACCCAGAGCCCCTGTGCCTGCCCCCGAGCCAGGCCGGCCGTCCTGTCTGCAAGAGCAGCCTTTTCTCTTTAGGAGGACATGCGGGATGCTTGGGGGCGGGGGACCCAAACCACCCACTGAGCAGAGAGCAAGTCTCCCGGAGCCCACCCAGGGAGAGCCCGCTGTGCCCCTCCCCCGGCCCGGGCTGGGCAGGAACAGAGGGTGGACGGCTGAGTGCTGTGTGCAACCCACGCTTGGCTGACTCCCCACGCATCGCGGCGTGGGGAGTGCCCCAGGGGACAGGGCGCCGTCTGTGTCTGACCCCGCCAGGGCCTCACGGAGGCTGGTTCTCCGGTCCCCTGGGTGTGCAAGACTCACCCCAGGGTCTCTCCCTGCGCCCCACACCCTGCAGCCCTGCCCAGCCCCCTGACCCGGAGCTCCCCTGTAGGGTCCCATCCCACCGTGGCCCTTGGGGAGCCGCCCCGAGGAGCTGGGCCGCCCACGCGAAGGGCCATCCCGGTGATGGATTGGACTCTGGCGTCCGTTTAATCAGGTCGGGGCGGCACCTGCTCCGGGGCTCATCCCGTTGCTAGGAAACCAAAGTGCTGCAGAGCCCACCCCATCCCAAGTCCCAGGGACAGTGGACAGACCCTCGGGGGCCTCTGTGGCCAAACCCAAGGCCGAGGCCAGGGACGGCTGGGGACTGAGGGTGGCCTTTTTATCCACTGGCTCCTTGGCGGAGTGGCAGGACTGGTTGGGCTCACCTAGAGGGGCCCCGGCCCACCTGCCCCCTGCCCCCCCCCACGGCACCCCCAGCCCCTCACACGCACTGAGACTTCCGCTCCCACACAGCCCCGTCTGTCTGCCTCCACGCCTCCTGCCTCGGCCTCACGCCACGCCGAGCCCGGCAGCCCGGTGATACAGCCCGCATCTCTGCCCGGAGGCTGACACCGCGGCTCCCCTCTGGCCTTCCCAGCATGCCTCGGGGCAGCACGCAGACGGGGAGACAGACGGGGGGGGGGGGGGGGCGGGCTGCTGCAGGAGTGGCGGGGGCTCCTGGAGGAAGGAGGGCAGCGGGCGCTGACTGCCCTGAGGGGGCGGCCTGGCCCTTGAGGCCCCTGGCACCCCGGGACGGCAGAGCCCCGGCCCTGGAAACACCCCCTGACTCCCGCCCCCACTCTCCTCGTGTCGGTAATCCTTGCAGCAATAACCCGTGTTGTGTAGGCACAGTCAGTCTCCCCCCAGAAGAGATCGCTAGCCGGCGGGCTCCGCGGGGATTCCCGGCAGCCGGTGGTGCGATCGGCCGCACGCAGCCCGGGCCGTTAAAGCATCTAATGGCCACCCCTCCGCTCCGCTCCCCGTTAAACCTGCCTCCCGCTCGCCCACAGCAGGGACCTCCGCTGAGACGCAGGACTCCGCTGTCGCAAGTCCTCGTCCCTCATCTCCGCGGTGGGGTGGGGTGGGGGGCAGTTCCACGGCCTGTGTGTGCGCGTCCCACCCCCCCTGGTGGGCCCCCAGCGCCAGGGGAGGGGGTGCAGAGCTCGGGGACCCAGGGGAGCCCCCGCCTGCGGCCTGGCCCTCGGGTTCCACAGCGGTTGCCCTGCAGCTGGTTCCACTAAAACTCCGCGGCGCCAGCCTGCGGGGGCGGGGAGCAGCCAGGGGAGCACGCTGCGTGCGGGTGGAGCGCGAGTGGGGGGCCAGTGGGCTGAGGCTCAGGGGGAGCCAGTGTCGGGAGATGCGGGAGCACGCTGGAGGGGTGGGCTAGACTGGGGCCCCCACCCCACCCGGGAGCATAGCGGGCGTGAGGAGCACGCAGCTGGTATGGATGGCGCCCGGGCAGCCTCTGTGGGTGCGGAGATTCCTCCAGAAATCAGAGAGGGAGCTGCCTTCTGACCCGGCAACCCCACCTCTGGGCCCGAGTCCAGAGGAATCCGGAACGCTTGCTCAGAAGGACACGCACGCCTGTGCCCACCGAGGCAGACGGACTTGCCGCAGCCGGACCCGGGGGCCACCCGACCGCCTGTGGGCGGAGGAGCCGGCGGGAGAGCCGTGGGGCCATGCTGAGGGGCGTCAGGAGAGGAAGACGGACACACACGATGTCACTTGCGTGTGACACCTGTGGAGCGGTCACTCTGAGTTACATGAAAGTCCACCGACCGCACTGCACACCCAGAATCCGTGTAACATCAGACGCCAGCTGCAATCCCCCAAAACGTTTAGTTGTGTTGGGTAAGAAAAAAACAAGGAAGGGGGGGAACGGTGAGCCCCACCCCAAACTGCCCGGGACCAGCTGCTTTACCGCCCCTGAGACACCACGTCCTAATCCCTGGGACCCACGAACGTGACTTCGTGTGACTTTGAGACGGAGAGACCACCCTGCCCTCAATGCCACCACAGGTGTCCTCCCAAGAGGGAGGCGCAGGGAGATCTGACCCCCAAGAGGAACCTCACAGGGGCAGAGACAGGGCCGCAGCAATGCCCGGGGACCACCAGCAGCTGGGAGGGATGAGGAAGGACCCCCTCCTGCCACCCTTGACTTCTGGCCGTGGAACTGCCATCCTGCAGAGAGCAAAAAACACACGACTCCCGTTCCTGGCCCCGCAGGGCGGGGCCCCTGGCACAGCAGCCCAGGAAGCCACAGTACTTCCTGAACTCGAACTTGAACTCTGACCCGACCCCCAGGTGTGCACTAAGGTTGGGAGGCACTGGTCTGGGGGCGCCAGAGCCCAGGGCTAACACGCCAACACCCTGGCGTCACACCTACACTGAGCTGCCCGGTTGTCTGTACAACCGTGCCACCCCAACCGCAGCGCCCGGGAGAGACGCCGCGCCGGCACACAGCCTGGGAGACGGGCAGGCAGCGACGCGCCTGGGCCAGGAGCACGCGACTAGCGCATGGCCGAGCTGCAATTCGAACCCGGGACTCTGGCTTGAGAATCTCTGCCAGCTGGTCACAGGGCCAGGCCGCCGCCTCCCCGCACCCCAGGCCCCTGGTCCACAGCCTGGAGGGCGACGTCCACTCAGAGTGCAGTGGGTGCGAGGGGGACGCTGACCGAGGGCGGCCAGGCTGCCACTGTCAGGGCAGCCACACGTGCCCGACACGGAGCCACACGGAACCACATGGAGCCACACGTGGTTCCCTGCACTGCTGTAGTGGGGGAGGTCGGGTACAGGGGGTGCTGAGGCGGGACACCGTGCCGTGGGCCTGTTCCAGGAGATGGGGGCTGGCGGTCTGAGCAGGGATGGGGTCCTTCGGTCTCCCCACCCCTTCTGTCCCCGAGCTGTCCCCGATGCACCGCCACCCACACACTGGGTGCCACCGAGCCCCCAATGGTTTGGTCCCCGGTCACAGGTCAGTTCCCTGGAGCGGCCCCTGGGACCCCCATGGGTGTGTGGGAGGTCCTCTGGGGGCTCTCTCCAGAGAAGCAGCCAGGGGGTGGAGGAAGCAGGGTCGGGCAGGGGGGTGGGGGCAGCTGAGCCG
The DNA here is from genome assembly GCF_004126475.2 of Phyllostomus discolor. Lineage (NCBI taxonomy): Eukaryota > Metazoa > Chordata > Mammalia > Chiroptera > Phyllostomidae > Phyllostomus > Phyllostomus discolor. The sequence continues at coordinate 213,211,074 of NC_040905.2, read as the reverse complement.
CGACACGGCCTTGACAAAGGCCCAGCAGGGGCTTGGCGCCCACCCAGACTCGCCACGCTCACAAGGTGGGGGGGCGGGGGGGCACACGGTGCAGTTCCAGACAGGGGTCCTGGGCAGTGCGGCCCAGCACCCACCACATGCACCTCCGGGTGCCAGCCCAGCACGGACCCCCCCCCAAGCTCTCCCGCCTTCGTCCAAGGCCCCTCACCCCCCCACCCCACGGGCACCTTCTCCCCAACCCCCCACCCCCGCCCCCAGCTGCCCCCTCAACCGGCAGGGAGGCCCCCTTTCCCGGTCAGCACAGAGAGCCTCGGGCCCCAGCGTGGGGGCCAGGGCAGCTCCCGGGGCCAGAGCCCCGGCCCCTCCCTGACCTGGGGGGTCAGCGACGCCAACCGCCACAGCCATGCAGCCTCCGCACTCGAACCCGGGGCGGGCGCCCCGCCAAGCCTGTCCCCGGCGATTTCCCTCACGTTAATGACGCTTCCATTAGCCCGTGCGGCGAATCTGTCGAAGCCAGCCCCCTTCTGGCCCGTATTTTTAACTTTTAATTATGATCAGATGTGGAATATTGAGTAGTTTGATGCATTTTTAGATGCCCACAGAGATTTCTTTTTAATTATGCGACTGCAAGTTTCTCATGGCTCGCAGCTCAGGCCGCTCCTGAAATACGTCCTCGGGGCACCCCCGAGTCGGACACCCCTCCCTTCAGAGGGCGGTGCGGGGGGATCTCGGGCTGGCCACGGCCCAGAGGTCATTAGGGAGGACCCTCCCTCCAGCCGGCGTGGGAGCCTCAGCCACGCAAGCCGCTACAGGAGGGCAGCTCGTGACGGCTTGCCCCCCCCCGGACCCCCACGGAGCAGCTGGTCATCCCCACCCATCCAGGAAGAGAAGGGGCCCGCCCCCAGGAGCCCGGACTCTGGAGGGGAGGGGTCACGGGGCTCGGGGGCCACCACACTCCTCCGTCACGTGGGCACCAGGGTCTTGGGGAGCACATTCACCACCGGAAACCTGAAATGTGCTTCCGCCTTGGAGGGCACGGCCCGGCACACCTGTGAGCGCCAGCCCCCCGAGGTATCACAGATGCGGCAGGTCCCGTTCCTCTGCCGGGTGCCCCCCAACCCCCGCCGCCGCATGCGTCTCACTCAGGCGCCCGTGCCCTGCCTGGCCGCCTCCTGCTCACCTGACCTGACCAAAATATCACCCATTTCGGGGTCAGCGGGACGCTCCGCCCAGGTGCCTTCACGGGGCATCGTGACAGAGGACAGGCAGTGAGCACCGCCCTGGGGAGCGATGCCAGTTCCTGTCGTCGCTGCCCTGGGTGAGCGGGAACTGCAGGCTGGGCCTCGGGCAGGCGGGTGGGCGCCCCTCCTCCGGGAGCCCCCCTCACCCCGTCCTCACGCATGTCTGCAGAGGCAGGGCGGCCGGGCCACCAGAGCGAGGTCCGGGAGGCCGGCAGGAGCTGCGGCCTCACCCCCGGACTGTCCATCGGGAAGCCGTGAGCGTGACCCAGATTCAGTGTTGAGGGGGCGTGGGGGCAGGGAGGGGGGACTTGGTGTGACCTCTCAGTGGGGAGACAACAAAGAAATGGCGTCGCTCTTTGACCCCGAGGAGCCTGGCCAGACCTGGGTGAGCCACACCGGTCAGGGTCACTGCCGAGTCAGGACCCTCACGGCCCCAGGCCCGGGCTGAGCCCGTCTCTGCCCTGGTTCCCCAGCGGAGGACATGCGCCTTCCCTTCCCGTGGGCACCGGTCTCCCTGCCTCTGCGGGCCTGTGCCGGAAGCCGGGGGGGGGGGGGGGGGCACGTGTCCTAGGAGTCCATGCAGGGCTCCGTGCACACCCCTGGGTGTGAGAGCTCCCGGTCCCCAGAGACAGTGGCCCTGTCACCTTCAGCTCCCCACAAAGCCAGGAGGGCCTGCTCCCCAGCTCTGCAGAGACCACACACGATTCCCGCCGCCCCTGGACCTCCTGGACCACCCTGCACCAAGCCGGCCCCGCCCCCGCCCCCGCCCCCGGCGCCGCTCCCCCTCCCCCACAGCCCGAGACGCTCACGCGCACGTCCACTAGACCATCCAGTTAGACGCTAATGGCGCTAAACTACCAGCCTGATTTATGGCCCTTTCCTTGCAAAAAATCTGCTGCGTTCCCTGAAGACCCCTAACTTCCCTTCTGCAGATCCATTCATCACCCTACTCCTCAGAGCGCGCGGACGGGCGGGCGGGGCCCCTCCTTCCCTAGCGGGGCTGCGGGGCTGCGGGGCTTCCAGGCTCCAGTGGTGGGGGCGGGGCGGGGGCAGGGTGGGGGCACCAGCCTCCTGCTTATGGCCGTCCTGTACCCCGCTGATCTGTGGACCCTGGGGGCGTCTGCGCCCCCTGGCGGCGCCCCTGCCGCTCCTCAACTGCTCCCCACCCTTTGCTTTTCCCCTTCACAGTCAGGGTCACCGGCTCCCTGGGCCCGGCCCTCGTCTCCTAAACACAGCGCGCAGCCTCCACCTGCCCCCCACAGCCCCGCCCACTCCTCCGTGAGGCGCCCTCTGGGGCAGACGCGTGCCGCGTCCTGCTTCCTGGTTGGCTGCGACCCTCCTGGAGGCCGGTGGTTCCAACGTGGTGGAAGGCGACCACCGCAGCCTCAGCGCTCGTCCAAGACCCCGCACAGCATTCCCCTGCACATCCTTGAGCTGCGCCCGGGCGCAGGGACCCACCAGGAGCTAGGGATGGCCCTGCCCACACCTGCCACAGCCGCATCTAGGACCCCTTCCGTAAGGACCCGGAGAGTCCGCTAAAGGTTCAGAAAGCAGGGTGGGCACCTCCCTGGGAAATGTCGCCAGTCCTGGGTCCTGCCCCGCCCCATGGGCAGGCGGCCCGTGCTCCTCCTGTCCCTGCAAGTGACACATGTGGGGAGCCGGGGCTGGGCACCCCCCCAGGCGTCCACAGCGAGGGGCTGTGGCTGGAGCACCGTGTGGGACTCACAGGGCCGGGCCTGGGCAAGGGCTCGGGGGGCCTCCTCCAGGGGTGACCTGGGCTCAGGCCATCCTGAAAGAGACCGCTCCCAGGAGGCCCGCTCGGAGTGGCCAGGGGACCCCAGGAGGTGGGGTGGGTAGCAGGCGGCCGGGCAGGAGGCACCTCTGGACAGATTCCCAGGAAACAAACTGTGGTCCCGCCACACGGTGGGATGTGGCTCAGCCTCGCAATGGAAGGAAATCCCGGCAAGTGCGGATGACCCTGGAGGACGCTGCGCTGACAGGGACAAGACAAAGGACAAGGGACACGAAGGACCGATCCTGTGTGGCCCCACGTGCAGGAGCAGTGGGGTCCACGGCGTGTGAGTGTCCCTGACGTCACCGAGCCGCGCCCCGAGACGCGGTGGGGACGGTCAGTACTATGTCATGTGTGTATTTTACCACACCCTCGTTCACTCTGACCACTCGCACACTCAGGCACTTATTTTGATCACAACCGCTCTGGAAGCACCCAACGAGGGCACGAGCTGCGTCCGGTCAGGGGCTGAGCCTGACCGCCACCGTGCCTCGGCTCCACCGCTGTTCCCATGTGTCCCACACGGGCGCGCGCTCGGAGCTGGAGACAGATCCACTCGGTGGAGAGCGAGGGCACAGACCGCCGGGGACGCTGGGGGCTGACCACACCCAGGCCCACAGGAACGGGTGGGTCGGCCCTGGGGGACCCCATGTGGGGCTAAGCACTCGAAGAAGCAGCAGGAAAGGTCATTTCTAGTGCCCCCCCAGAGGCCAAGAGCAGGGGGGTCACGGGTCTTCCCCCAGCCCCCCACCCGTCCTGCCTGCCCGAGGGCACAGCCCGCCTTCCGGCGGAGCGGACCGGAGGGAACCCGCAGCGGCTCATCACTCCCGGCCGGCTGCGCAAGTGGGTTCTCAGGCCATCAATAAATGATGAGTGGTTGCCACGGCAACAGCCCCGGCCCGTGTTTCATCTCCCGGGGACTCAGGAAGGCTCCGGCAGTGCAGTGAGAAGCCAGGCTACACGGTGAGGGGCTCGAGCCTGCCCTGCCCCTGCCCTGGCCAGACCCCGGGCTCTGGGCGTGGGGCGGACACCCCGGGATGGACGCGGGGCTCCCAGGACTCAGAAGGGACGGGTCTGGGCCAGGAGAAGGGAGGGCAGACAGCCCCGCCGGGGGGTGCCAGGGCGCGGAACCCAGCCCGGCGCCGACCCCTGCACTCTGCCAGCTCAGCCGGGTCACGCTCGCCTCGGTTCCCTCCGCTGGGGAAGGCAGGCAAGCAGGCGCTGAACCCACCCCCCACCGGGTCTGTGAAGGTGGGACGCAGAGAACCCCGGCAGTGCTGGCTGCGGACCCACGGGTGTTCCCGGAGGTCGTCGCTGCAGACCAGGAGGTTCCCATGAAGGATGAGCCTGTGTATTTATTTATATCCAGCCACACCACCGGCCCGCGCGGCGGTCAGTGCACGCCGATGCAGCAGCACCTTCTCCCTTGTCCCCGAAACACGCCCTCCCGCGCCCCCGGCAGCGAGGGCTCGGTGCAGCGGCCAGCTCTCCTGGCTCTCCCGGCTCCGTGCCCCTGGGGAGTCCCCGCTGTGTCTTCACTCCTGAAAGGTGTGGTCCCCAGGTGCAGAACTCCAGGCCCCCGCCGCTCTTGTCTCCAGCCAGCCTTTCGGAGGCCTGGCCCCAGCCGCCTCGCAGCTCCCGGTGCGAAATCCCTGCCGCCCTCGGGCTGGCTCTGTGGGGCGAGCGTGTCTTCCCCCGCGGCTGCTCTCACGGTTCTTCCCTTCGCCCCTGGGGTCCAGCATGCCCACCGCCATGTGCCTGGCTGTGGTTCTCTCTCCCTGCGTCTTGGGCCGGGGTTCCCCGAGCACCCAGCATGTGCGGGTTCTGGGTTTTTACCAAATCTGCACAGTGAGGAGGTTTCGTGTCTTCAAACCTTTCTTCTGGTGTCCGCTGTCCTTGCTGCCCCGCGGGGACCCCGAGTGTCCAGGCGGCGCGCTCCCTGGAGCCCCTCCGCCGCAGCTCCCCCGGGGGCGGGTCACGTCCTTGAGAGTTTGTCTCCCTCCGCCGCGTTCCGGATGCCTCCCACGGCCGTGTCTTCGCGCTCACTGACCTCCGTGTCCGCGGCGTGGGGTCCCACCCGGGGGTGGTTTGCATGTCAGACTCCAGGGGCTGGACTGGGGTCCTTTCTGGGGTCCGTGCCTGCATCTCGCATGCCCGGGGTTTCCCTCCGGCTCTCTGGGCAGGTGGAATGCCGTCGCAGCAACTGTCCTCACATCCTCATCCGCCCGTGCTGACACCTGGGCGCGCGCCAAGCGGGGTGCAGGCACTGGCTCCTCCCCCCGCTGGGGCCACGCCCCCCGCTTCCGGTACACCTGGTGACCCTTTGCTCGGTGCCGCTGTCCCGGAGCCCACGCGGCTGGGTGCCACACACACTTGTCACTCGTCTCCAGGGTGGGGCACTTGGTTTTGAGACACGTTCCTTCTGAATGGTTGGAACCTTCTGGGTCTTGCCTTTCAGCTTTCTCCTTCAGGGCCAGACGGTGGGTGCGCTGGGTTCACTATTCCTCCCGACAGAGGCGGGCCCCCCGGGCCCTCCCCCGTGACCCCCTGTCCGCCTAGGGGGGGATGAACCCGAGGGCCGTCTGCCCCGGTCCCGTCCGGTGGCGGGTCCTCTCCGGGGCCCGGGAGTGTTGTTCCCCTGCACACGCCGGCCGGCGCACAGGGGCGGCCCCTCCAAGCCCCCCACCCACTTCCTGTCTGCACAGCCCCCCTCCCTCGGCGCTCCGCCCTGGTCCATCCCCTCGGCGCAGTGCCCCCGCCCCGCCCCACCCCTCCCGAGGCCCCTCCCACCTCAGCCTGGGCACTCCCTCAGGGCAGCGAGCTGGTGCCCCCCCTCCAGAATCACTGTCCTCGATGTCCAGTGTCCACGGCCCTGAAAACTGGTTTCTGAGATTACGTCTGGATTTGGGGAGCAGGGAAGGGAACTCCGTGAAGCTTCCAGCAGACACCCCTGGGACCCAGCCAGCCAGGCCCACCTCTGGGCACCAGCACTTCTGGCCTGACACCCACATTTTACATGGAGACTGGGAAAAGGGGCGGGTCCCACACCCGCTGGGCCTCGCTGCCCAGCCTCAGGCCTCGCCCGTCAACACCAAGGGACCTGCCTGGGGTCCCGGAGCCCCTGAGACGGTGAGAGTGACGCAGGTCCACTCCGGCCCCGAAGGCTCCCAGAAGAAGGAGCGACTGACTGCCAGGCAGGCCCAGCGCGCAGGAGTGTGGGGGCCCATCAGGAGGACGGGGCCCCGGGTAGACTCCGGATGTCCACCCCGTGCCTGGGGGCCCTACAGGTCAGGGGCCGAGGGAGGGGCTGGGAGCCCCAGGGAGAAGGGAGGGCCCAGGTGGCAACAAAGATGCCCACAGAACACCAGGGTGGCACACATCCTGCTACCGTCATCATCACCATCATCATCATCATCACCATCACCATCATCACCATCATCACCATCATTGTACGCAGCCTGAGCTGCTCCCCAACTCCTGGCTACCCCCCCGCCCCCGACCACAGCAGTGGGGCCCCACGGTGGCGCTCTGGACAGAAGTCCAGGACGAACCCTGGCTCCGAGGCCCCGGCCTCCCCAGCCTCCCTGGGCCTCGGCCCGGCGCGCCACCCACCGACCTCCAGCTGACCCGGTCTCCCTAATAGAAACCGACCGGCCGTCCACGAAATGTTTAAATGCCACATTTCACTGTTAAACGGTGAGGCAGAGCCAGCATCTTCCGAGAAAAGACTTTCCTGGGTGCAGACAGGCATTCTATAGATCAAAGCAACAGAACGAAATTAAGGCGACCGGCGAGCTGTGAGGGGTGGCAGGCTCTGTTCCGGGGGGGTTTCCACGGGAACCGGGGCCCAGCGCAGCAGACGCTGGGCGGGTGGGGAGCCCCGCCCCGCCCCGCCCCGCCCCGCCCCCGGTGCACACACACCCTCCTTCCCGGCAGCCTCGCTGCGGGGCCCCTCCCCTCCCACAGAGGTCATCACCACCAGACTCTGAGCCTCCCAGGGCACCTCCCGGCCTCCCGGGGGGACCCCAGCGGAAGCAAGGCCTCCTCTCCACTCCACCCCCACAGCTGCTCAGAGATGCTTCTGGAGCGTCCCTCCCCAGGAGGCACTGGGCCGGCCCCAGGTAGCTGTTCCCCGCCCGCCGGGCCCTCTTCCCGAAACCCGGACACGCCCCCGGGGCCCCAGGAAGCCGGGTCTCGGCCGGCGTCACATCCGAACCCTCGAGAGTCCGAGAGACGACGTTGATTCATAAAGACATCCAGGCCTTCCGGTTCTCGGGAGAGAGCGAACGGCTCCGATCAGAGGGAGCACGCGGCACCTCGCCAAGTCCTTCACTTTCTTCTTCTTTTATGGATTTTCTTTATTCCTGTCAGAGAGGGGGGAAGGGAGGAGAGAGGGAGAGAAACATCAGTCTGTGGTTGCCACTCACACCCCCCCCACTGGGGACCTGGCCTGCAACCCAGGAACGTGCCCTGACTGGGAATCGAACCCTCGACCTTTTGGTTCCCAGGCTGGTGCTCAGTCCACTGAGCTACACCAGCCAGGGCACTTTCTTCTTTTCCTTCCCCACCCACAGAAGCTCAGAGTGCTGGGCTGCGGACCCTCCAAACCCCGCCCTCAGCCGCGCCCCACACAGCCAGTCCCCGACCTGGCCCTCCCTCAATCTCCAAACCCCGCCCTACTCTACCCCCCTCCGCCTCCAAGCCCCGCCCAGTGTCACCCTGAACAGCCAGGTCCCGCCCCTGCCCTCCTGGCCCGCGGTGTGGGACGGATTCCTGCCCTCACCACGCTTCTTCCCACCTGCCCGCCGCCCTCCTGCTGCTCAGTGTCCAGCTGAGGACCCGCCTGCCCGCAGGTCTGCCGTCCAGGCAGGGCCATGCGGCCGGCCAGCCTCACGCTCCCCAAGGTGGGCCTTTCTGCTTTTGTTCTTTCCCACAAGGCCCCGGGCCCGGGTCACCACCTTCCATGACCCGGGGGCGGGTCCGAGCGCCCTCCTTCCAAACCCCCGACAGCTCAGTTCCCGCCTTGCCAGAGGTGGGCAGGCGCGTCTGTGAGCAGGGCTGGTCGGAGGGCAGAGGCCGGGCCAGAGGAAAGGGACTCAGGGGTCCCGATGAGCCCAGGCAAGCCCTGCCCCTCTGGATGGAGGGTCCCTTCGGTGGGCAGCAGGCCCGGGCTTGTCAGCCAGCCCCTTCTCCCCCCGCCCCGGCTCAGCGAGACTCTGCTTCCGCCCAGGGGGCCTGGACCCCCTACCCAGCCTTTCCACCCAGTCCAGCGCCGTGGTCAGTTGGAACAGGCCAACCCGCCCCGCCCTCTGTGGCCCCGCCCTCTGTGAGCGCAGCTGCAGGTCAGCTGTCCTCAGAGTAGGGGACACTGGGCAATGTCTGGGGACACGCTGGCTGTCCCAACCGCAGGGGTTCCCAGCACCTTCTGGGCAGGGCCCAGCGACGCGGCTGCACAGCCTGCAGGGCCCAGGACGCGCCGGCAGCAACGACCCGGCCCCCCGAGGCCACAGTGCCGGCACACAGCGGGACGTGTGCCTGAGAGTGACCGAGAAACAGACCCCCCCGGATGCCAGACGCAGGGTGAGCGGTCGAGCTTACGGAAGATCGTCCTCCGCAGAGCACAGCTCAGGGGTCACGGCGCAGGGTCGCAGCTGCATGCCCTCCCGATGCCCCTCGTGCCCTTGCCCCCCCCAGCCCCACCTGAATGCCCCCACCCACGGCCGCCACTCTACAGAGGGCGAGCACACCCCTCTCCCTCCACGCTGCTGACGCACAGGCCACAGGCCCCGCCTCCCGCCGGGGAGAAGGCTCCAACCTGCCCCTGGGGGCTCGGGGCTGGGGGACAAGCCCCGGCTGCTCGGTCGGTTCCCCCCTTGGATGACGCAGCCACGGTCAGAGCACTGCCGCCTCCCGGGACCGCCCCCAGAATGACACCACACCCTGGGTACGGAGCCACCTGGCACACTGCAGAGTGGGGCGTCCCCGGAGAGCACGCCCCTGGTCCCCCTGGGCCCTCCAGGCCCAGCCACTCCAGGCCCAGCCCCTCCCCCGAGGGCGCACCAGAGCCCTGGGCGTTCGGTGGGGGCGGAACTGGAGCCCACGCGGGCGTGCCCTCGGAGAGGAAGGAGCGAGGCAGATGGCTCGTGGGCGGCCTGGCGTCACCGCCCGACGTGGGCAGTCGGCACAGGCTGCTGTGCGCTGCCTCCTCGCTGCCACACCAGCGCGCGCCACGGGGCACTGCTCGGGCCCAGGAGCCGGCCTCCTCCAGGAAGCCTTCCTTGATCGCCTCCCCGCCCCACCGCTTCCACGAGGCGTGGCTTCTCTGCCCTGCTGGGGTCTATGCTGCCCTTCTGCACCCACCCACGGAGGCAGCGGCTGGCTCCCCGGTCCCCCCGCAGGCTGGGGCTCTGTGAGGGCAGAAAGGGGTCCGGTTCTCCCCTTGGGTCCCTCCCTCCCCCCTCCCTAAACCGGCAGGTGACTTGCTCAAGAAGAACTTTTATAGAATGAGGGGATGCAGGGACGGGTGGGTGCATGGATGGACTGACGGGTGGGTGGACTGACCGATGGGTGATGGGTGGGTGGTGGGTGGATGACCGATGGGTGGCGGGTAGACGCACAAGATGCGGAGGTACATGGCTGGATGAATACGTCAGTGGACGGATAATGGACGGAAAAACAGACACATGGACAGAAGCGTGGATGGGAAGATGGATGGACGCATGGACAAACGCGGGCTCCGCATGTAATTGGGGGGGGGGTAATGAATCGCACAGAAAGGCAGGGGGTGGACAGAGGCAGGAGGCTGGGGGACTGCAGCCCAGGGCCCCAGGGCCGCAGCGGGCAGAGCCCAGAGCCAGGAGCCAGGAGGCCTGCTCACCCGTCCCTGGGGCCCCGGCAGCCCGTCCTCACGAAGGGGACAGGGTCTCGTCAGAGACAAACTGAGGTTCCGGCCGCTCCGGCCCCAGCACCGCCGCCCTGCTGGTCAGGCGCCTCTCTGGGCCTCCGCACAGCCCCGAGGCCACACCGCCCTCAGAGAGTCTCCGGGCAGGAAAGGGTGCCTGAGCCTGGGGCAGGGGTGGGGTCCCTGCCCAGGTGATCAGAATGACCCTCTGAGGCCACCCCCTCGGCCCCTCCCCCACCAGGGACGACTCACAGATCCAAACACCAAGGACCTGGTCGCTGTCACCCATGGCCCCGCCCTGTGGCCGCCTTGCAGGTGTCACTCAGGACCCGCCTCCTTCAGCCCACACAGCTGAAGGCCCAGTGGTGTGAGGTGATTGCCTGGCCAAGGTGCGCAGGGCCTGGGGGGCCAAGCTGACCAAAGACTCAGGTCCTCCGAGGGCCACTGGGTGGAGCTCCCCCTGCCAACAGCACGGCCCTCAGGGGTGGGGGGGATGGCCCCATCACCTGCCGACTCAGACGGATGTGATCACCCACCTGGATGTTCCTGGCACCTGGGAGGCAGGAGGAAGGTTTGGGCACCCGCCAGCCCCAAGAGCACATCCCCAGAAGCCCGTGGGTGCCTGGGGCACGCGGGCCCTCCCCCACCCCGGAGAGGCAGGGATGGTCACCTGTTCACAGGCGAGGGAGCCAAGCGCAGACAGGTCCTGCACCTGGCACCGGGGCGGCCCTGGTGCCACCCGCCTCCTCTCCCCCAAAGGGCGGCACTGGGAACGAGCCCCCCCCCACTGGGCCCCCTGCAGCTCCGGCGCGGAGGGAGGGCGGTCCCCCTGCTCGGCCCCCCGTCTCCGGAACTCTCTGAGCAGGGGCCTGGGCGCCCGGGGGGGCAGCCCGAGGGAAGCTCACTCCGGGTGGTGATGAAAGAACGGGACGTTTCACGGGAAAGGCCTCGGAGTCCGAGCCAGCGCAGGACCTCTGTGCGTGGTGACCCAGTTTCTCAGGGGGTGTGAGGGTTGTGCATCCAGCTGGAGCACATGAAAAGGCATCGTCTTCCGTTCGGGAGGACTGGCCCCTCGGGGAGCAGGGCCCTGCCTCCGCCCGTCAGCATGCCCGGTGCCAGGCCGTGGCAGGGACGAGGGTGCCCGCTCAGGAACAGGGCCGAGCACGCGGCGGGTGCTGCCAGGCCCGGTCCTCACGCCGCACGGAGCCTCGCCCCCGCTCGGCCCAAGGCCAGGATGACCCTGGCTTTCGGAGGACCCCCCTGTTCCTCAAGGTGACCCTAAGACAAGGCCCAGAGGCTGGGGGGCCAGCAGGGACACCCTGGACCCGGGCTGGGGTGGCAGTGTGGCCATGGAGGAGAGGACAGACGTGTCCGGAGCGCAGCCTGGGGTGGGGCTGGCGACCGTGGGAGAGGACCGACCTCTGCCCCCTCCCTGGAGAAGAGGCGGCCTCCGAGCTCACCAGCCGAACCGTGTTCCAAGTGGGGGACCCACGGTCCGCCTCTCCCCAGCCAGACGGGCGCCGCCACTGGGCTCCCCCTGTGCAGGAGGCCCCGAGACACCCCTAGGCTGTACCCCCTCCTGTGCCCCGGCTGCTCTGCCTGCCTCCCAGGAGGACCCCACCATCCTTCCCACCCCGACCTGGCTGCAGTGCAGACCCCACCGGCCACACCCCCCGGCCAAACCCCGCCCCTCTCTCCAGCAGGTTGGGGCGGCCGCCTCCTGTCCTCAGAGACATGGACTCAGCTGTGTCGCCCGCCTGTCCACCTTTGCCACCCCCACCACTCACACTGCCCTGGTGCGCCCCCCACCCCCACCATGGCCGCCTGCAGGAGCCCTGCTCCACCCACCGCACCTGGCCCCAGGCCCCCTTCCCATATAACAGATGGTCGAGGGGCCAGCAGCACCTCCCGGGCAACTGGAGGCCCCCAGACAAGCCCCAGACACGGATGCCGGTGCCCGGGGACCCGCACGCTGGTCGTTGCCCTGAGTTGGGGCCGGGGGCTGCTGGGCCGAGGCATCGCCCAGGGTGGCAGGGGCCCGGCCTGAAGCCACACCGGGGGCAGCGCCAAGTTGGGCCCCCCACCTGCACCCCCGCCCCCGCCACGGGGACTCCGCTCACGCCCTTGACCGCCTGGCTGCCTGGGCCCACTGCCCTCCAGATGCTGATACCCCTCTGCCCGGCCCAGCCCTCCCGGGCCTGGCGTCTGCGCAGACCAGGGCCCCCTGCACTCCAGCTCCTGGCACGCGGCCAGGCAGCGCCCCCCCAACCCACGCCCTTGCAGCAGCCCCTCACCCTCCTCCCGCAGCTCCCGGGTCTCCTGGGCTCCTGTGGACGGGCTCCCGGCGCCCTCTTGTGGACAATCAGGAGCGCGCCATCTCCGTGCGTCCTGGACAGCGGCAGGCCCCCTCCCCGCCCCCCACAAGGTGACTCAGGTGACCTCCCACGGTCAGGGGTGGCAGAGTCCCAAGGGGACGAAAGGTCAGGGCCGAGCTGAAGGAATGACGCCCAGTGTCCCCACCTATGCGCAGCTGTTTCTGCCGTCTCAGGGCCCAGGGCCATGGTTCCAGATTTATTCAATGGAACGGAACTGGGGGCCCGAGGGCCCTGCCTGGAACCAGGTGGGGTGGCCTTGTCCCCGGAGCGCCCAGTCTGGGCCAGACAGTGAACTGAGAAGTTCGGTCGCCCAACAGAGAGGTGTGCACGGGCCCGAGGGAGCCCCAGGGAGGGGGGTGTCCCCCACCTAAGCCTGCAGGGTGGGGTGGGGACAGGGACACACCGGGCTGGGCAGGCTGCAGGGGCTGGGGACCGAGCAGCAGTGGCCAGGGTCACAGGAGCCAGCAGGGAAGGCTCAGCGGGGACCACTCCTGGGAGGGGGGGCTGGGTGTGGGAGTGAGGGGTCCTGAGCAGAAGACCCCAGTGGCAGACAGATGAGTTAAGGAGAGGACCCCAGTGGCCCGGGGAGGGCCCCGCCTGGGGAGGGGAAGAGGAGACACAGCCACATCGAGACAGAGCCAGCAGGCCGGGCAGCTGGGAGGGTGTGGGGGTGAGGGGGACAGCGGGGACACCAGGCCAAGGCGGGAGCTCCAGGGGGGGAGATTCCCAGAGGAAGAAGTGCGTGGGCTGGGGGCCCTCCGGGTGGCTCCCACAGGGACCCGTTTTTCCAGCACAAGGACGGCAGCAGGCTGGGGACCTGGCGGGCAGCATGGCCCCAAAACGCCCCCAGCCGCCATGCCCACCGGCGTGTCGTCACTCTCTCAACCTGGAGGAGAGCCGCCAGGTCAGGACTCCGGTCTCCAGGCGGCAGGCCCAGCACCCGCCCCGCTGGCTCACAGGCGGCTGTAGTGGGAAACCCCGTTAGGAGGAAGCGCCAGCCCGGCCACACAAAGGGAGGAGAGCAAAGTCCCGTGAAACAACGTTACAAATCCCGGTTGGTGTGAAGCCCCGCCCCCCATAGCTTGCAGGGGGCTGGGATTTGCGCTGCGGAGCCTCAGTGAGAGCTGCCCCGGACGTCGCACGCCGCGTAGGCCTGGAGACAGGGGCCCCGGCTCTGTTTAAGTCCTCAAAGCCTGCTGGAACAGGGTGGCGGCCGAGGGGACATGCAGCGGACGGCTACCTGGCGGGCAGCGAGGCGGGAGAACGCCCTCTGACCACGCGCACCGGCCGCCCGGGGCCCCCGGGAGGGCCAGGCTTCCCTCGAGCACAGGCAGGAAGCCCTGCGCCATCACACGGGGACCAGCCAGCAGCCCCAGGGCCCCCAGTCCCCACTGACACCGAAAGGGCCTCAGAAACCCCACGGAAACGAACTCTGCCCCGAAGCGTTTCCGCTCCCGCGCCCGGGACACGCGAGGCCCCGCCCACCGCGCTGACGCAGAGTGCGTGCGTCCCCGTGGGTGACCCGCGTGTGCGAACCAATGAGCACCGCCGGCCCCCAGCCCCGAGCGCAGGCCCTGCTTTACCCGCGCGCTCTCCACCCACCCCCGCGCCCGCGGCACCCCAGGCGCCAGCGCCGGCCTGCTCCGCGCAGGCACCGGCTTCCTCTGGTTTTGTCTCGCCTTGTCACGTGCTCGCCAGCGCCTCCGCCCATCGACGGCTTAGGACGGCGATTCTCCCCCGGCGCGCCGCCGCCGCCGCCAGAATTTTCAGCGCTGCAGTGACACCCGGCCACTTGGTCAGGGCACCGGCCTCTTCTCCCTTAGATTGCCCAGTGAGCAGTGACAACGGCCAGCACAATAGCCGTCCGGTGTGAACGGATCAAAATTATACCTATTTTGCGGGGACAGATCAGCAAAATACCTATTTTTTGGTGTGCCGCAGGATCTTAGTAATTAGGGTATGTGTGCCACGAGATGAGAAAGGTTGGGAATCCCTGGCGTCACGTCATGCGTTGTTGATGAGCCCCTGGCACAGGCGGGGGGCGGGGCTCGGTCCCAGCCGAGTGACTGCCCATCAGCACAGGGACCCGCCTTGCTGCTCAGGGCCCCCTGCTTCTGCACCAACTGGGCGCTGCACACTCTGTCCAGGCTAGTCTCCTGCCTCCGGGGGCCAGCCTCCCCACGGGAGCCCACATGTCCCGCAGCGGGTGTTCAAGCCCGTCCTTCGCCCCCCGAGAGAAACGGTCCTGTTGACACAGCCCTGTTGGCACAAAGTGACCCTGGGGGGCAGGGGGGCCTCGCCTCCTCCAGGCACCACGGCCAGTGTCCAGAGCCGGAACCGGTGGTGGGCACACTCCGTCTCGGCAGAGGACCACAGAGAGCACGTGAGGACTGTCCACCTGCCACCACCACCTGGGTGACACCCAGGCCCCCAGAACCTGCCCACCCTCAGGAGAAGCCCGTGGGGGGGGCAGGGTCCCTCCTGGTGGTCTCTCCATGAAGCAGAACCTAAAGGGCTGTCCCGGGGGGCCAGAGGTCCGGGACCTGGCTCCGGTCACCCGGGCACTGAGTGGAGACCGTCCCCCCCCACCCCGCAGGAGCCCCAGGGCTGCTGCTCTGGGAAGGGGGCCTCCCGGGGTGGGGGGGCAGAAGGCAGGAGACAGGACACCCACCGGGACACGTGCTGAGCTCCTCCTGCCACCCCTGGAGCCCTCCTGCCCTGGCAGCCCCGGCGGTCAGCCGGCCTGAGCAGAGAGAGAGAGGGCGAGAGACCACCTGCCTCCTCCCACCCACAGGGCTGGGTGAGACTCAGGAAACCGCTGAAGCCCTTCCTTGCAGGCGAGCCCACAGTCAGTGCAGGAGCGGCCGGCCTGGAAAGGGACCTTCTGGGCTCAGCTTTCCGGGAGCCGGCGCCGGCCTTGCTTCCAGGGGGCACTTAGGGTGTGGGGACCGCTTTCCCCGAGTATCGGGAGTGAGTCGTCGGCAGGGCATGACTGCCCCCTGCTGGACACTCCCCTGCCTGTGCTCCGCTCCTCCGCGGGGGGGGGGGGGGGGGGGAACCCTGGCGCCCGGAGGCTAGAGCCGGCTCCTCTGCCCCCCACCCAGGAGCAGAACTAGGGCTGGGTGAGGCAAGGGTCGCACTTGCTCAGAGCACAGAATGATTTTAGGGGAATGCCAGAAAACTCAACGGTCAAGAATTTTGAAGTCTTTAATGTAAAGTCTTAAATCAAAATTAAGGCAAAAATATCCATGATGAGCAAAGCATCCGATGCTAGCTAGCTACACCCAGGACCTGGCCACTCCTCCCCTTGCCCAGCCCTGGAGGTGGGGTAGGGTCCTTCCCAGCTGCAGGAAGACCCACTACGTCAGCCCAGGACCCCCAGCTGGAGGTTCTTTCTGGAGAAAGGGGGTGAATATGCCGGCTTGGCAGCCACACCAGGATACAGTGGGCTGGGGGGATTACCTGGGGCTTTTCCCACAGCTCTGGGGACACCAGACTCCCAACCGGGGGGCCAGCCAGGGAGGTCCATGGTGAGGCCTCCCTTCCAGGGGTGCAGAGGGGCCTCCTCGCCATGACCTCCTACAGCCAAGGACAGAGCCCCGTCACGACCTGACTCCAACCCCCCCCAACAGGCCCTGTCTCCAAACACCGTCACGCTGGCTGCTGGGGCTCCGAGGCCTGAGTGTCGGGCGCACAGTTCAGTTCATAACCACGGGACACACATGTGAGGACCCGACAAAGCCTCCTGCCCCAGCCCCCGTCTCCCCCCAGTCCCCTCAGCACCAGGAGGGGGACCGCAGACCAGCCGCTGGACCTCGGGGCCGGCCCAGGTCCCTCCAGCCCTTTGGCAACGACAGGGGTTAAGCGTGGGCCCAACCAGGCACGTGCCGCCCCCTGCCTGCACCGTCCACGGCGTCCCCACCACCGGGACCAGGCTCCCCTGTCCCTCTCTGGCAGCCAGCCTGCTGGACATGGCCGCCCACCAGCCCACAGGGTCTTCTGGACTCAGGGCCGAGAGCGGGAAGGGGAGGAGACCCCAGCCCACCAGGGCTCTTTCTGTCCCATGAGGATCCCAAGCCGACAGATGCTTAATCTCCAGGCCCCCCACAGAGGGGCCTGTGGCCCCCCGGTAATAACCAGGTTGTGCCTCTTGTATGTGCCGTGACTGGGAATCGAACCCGCAACCTTGGCGTGTCAGGACGGTGCTGTAACCGACCGAGCTACCTGGCCAGGGCTCTGTACTGCTTTTGTCACTTGAGAAGAACAGTGCAAACACTGGCACAGACCAGAGGTTAAGTGGCCTCCTCCCAGGAAGGATGGCGGCTGTGGAGAGAGGGCCCTGGAACCCGGGAGAGAGCGCTGCGGGGCACAGCCTCGCCGTCCACCGGGGCCGTGCTTGGGAACACGGGGAGCAGCCCAGGGGGAGCTCCGGAGAGTGGGGTGCGTCCTCGGGCAGGTGGGGGGGTCGGGTGAACACCCCGCTCCGTGGGCTGGCCCGGGACTGGTTTCCGGAGCCAGGGGCTCCCCCCGGCCCCGGGGCCACTCTGGCTGCAGAGAGCACAGCCCGGTCCTTGGGGAGGGGCCGTGCCTCCTGCTCCCCGCCTCTGCTCCTCGGGGAGCGCCTGCCCGCCACCCCCCCCCCCACCAGCCCTTCCTCAGTGGGCGTTTCCCCAAATGCCAGGAGAGGCCCGTGGACCCTCCCTGCCCAGAGCCCAGAGGGGCCCCCATGTGAACAGCCCACCCTCCGCACCTGCAGGGGGTCGTGGGGGCGGGGCCTGGGCTGAGTGGGTCCCGCGGAGCAGCTTCACTGTCACTGTGACGCCATTCAAAGGGCTTTGGACTCGCCCGCTGACAGCGCAGGAGCCTGTGGCTTTGAGGGTGACTGCCAGGAGCACAGCCACCGTCACCGTGGGGTTGGGACACGGCACCCCACACCCAGGGACCACGCCTGCACCGCCACCCCCCGGCCTGGCCCAGCCCCGGCCACTCTCGCCCACTGTCCTTCTGCTTCCCGAAGAGCAGGCCGCTGCTCCGGCCCCACCGCGCCCGCCCCAGGGGTCTCCTGGGTGGACATGGGGACCGCCCCCTATGAGCCTGAGTACGCCTGTCTCTGGGCCCCAGCGGGTGGCCAGGGAGCCCCCTCCGGCCGGGCGTCTCCTCGGAGAAACCTGACTGCTGTCCCTCGGCCCAGGCTTGTGGTCACTCCAGGGGGAGCGTGGCCCCAGAAACGGGCAGTCAGGCCCCGAGTGCAGACTGGTCCTGACTCAGGGACTTCGCAGCCGCACACACGGCAGCACCCACGGTGAGAGCCGGGGCGGACGGACTGCGCCCGAGGCGGCGTCGGGGCGGATGAAGGTCAGCCTGGCCTGGCGGCAGAGGCCTGCCCGCCGGCGATCCGGGCCACATGCGGCCCCGGGCCCAGTGTGACATTTCCCGAGTGAGGGAGCCCCGCCCCTTTAAATGTCAGATGTCCTGGGAAGCTTCTCCTTCGCTTTTGCTGCTTTCAGAGGAAAGCCAATTACCTCCCGGCTGATGCACTTGCTGTAAATGGAACTCACAACACCGTGGGTGGGCAGCGCGGCTCTGAAGGTCAAGGGCAGGGCAGCGGCAAGCACAGGCTCCAGTGAGGACCCCTGTTCGGCCTGCCGCGGCGGCTGAGACCCGCCCTTGTCACTGGAGACAGTTCCAGGTGGCCTGGGCCGCCCCCGCCAGCAGCTGGGCCGCCCCTTACACACGTCGGCCAGCTCCTCAAGTGTCACCCCATGGTCATGAGAGTGCCACGTGTCACCTCCGTGGGCAGCGGGGACCGGTGGCCCTCTCCGGGCTCAGAACCCCGTCAGCCCTTAAAAGGCTACCACAGGAGCGTGCAGAAGCCCCAGGGAAGTGGCAGAGGGGAAACGGACCGATGGGAGATGGGACAGGAAGGGGCATGTGGAGACCCCTCGAGGTCTCGGCCACTGCCCGTCCCCCCCCCCCCGCACGGGCACAGGGCTGGGAGGCCACCCCCCCATCCTCAGAACTCGACCAAGCGGCCCCAAACAACCAGCAACTCTTCCTGGAGCCGTCAGAGAATCGAGGTTGCAGGGTTCACGGCCACCCCCAAATCAGGAGAGACGAGGACTCAGAGAGTCTCGGGGAGGCTGGCGTGGGACAGTGGGTGGGGAGCCCCCCAGGTGCCCACCAGGTGCCCCCGAGGCAGACGGGAGCGGGTCTCCCTCCATCGCTGCCTTTCCCTCTCAGTCGACCTGGGGGAGCCCAGCCGCCCCCCGCCCGTTCCCTGGGACCTGGGTGCCCTGGCCGGTGGTGACAGCCAGGGCCAGGGGCTCCCACACTCGGGCCCAGTCCCCAGGGGAACAGAAGGGGTGAGCCCCCTTTCTCAGGGCCAGCACTGCAGGAGGGGCCCATGGGGGACGGTCCCTCACTCCCTTCTCACTTCAACGGAAATGTCTGGCCCCTCGGCCCACGCGGGAGAGGCCAGAGCCCCGCCCCTGCCCCCCCCCCGCCTGCCTCTGAGGAATTGACCCGTCACCCCGCTCAAGGGCCCAACTTGGGTTCCTCTGAAAAGGTTGTGGTGAACCCCAGATTCAATCGCACCAGCGAGTGGCCGCCACCCATCTCCACGGTCACCCTCCCTGATGCTCGGGCTGCCCCTCGACGGCCCGTGGGCACCTCCTCAAGTCTCACGTGGTTCTCTGGAGTGGCTGGCAGGACCGCCCGTGTCTCCGGCAAGGGGGTGCGGTGGCCCGCCCTCCCTGGAGGCAGAGGGCGGAGGAAGCCGGGAGGTGAGCGCCGGGCCCCTGCCCCGCGCAGGCCGCCGGCTGCAGAAGCAGAGCGGGCTCCCACGCTTCAACGTGTCCCCGGATCCGGGTCTCGGGGTCGGCTTATTCTGCCCTCCGAGGCCGTGGGGTAAGTCCCAGCACCAGCAGGTGAGACCCTGGAACTGTCGGTGCCCCGCGCCCTGAAGTTTCACCGCCGTCACCCACAAAGGCCGAGAGCCCAGGCGTAGGGCAGGACATTGTGAGCGGAGCTCTCACCGCCGCCGCCGGCCTGTCCCTGAAGCCTGGTCCCCGGACCCCAGGGAGGGCAGCCCGGGCAGAAGTTCTGTCTCCCGAGGGGCACCTGCAGCCCAGGACGACAGGGTCCGCTCCACGGCCCCACCCAGGCTCCCTGCCGCTGGCGCCGGGTTCCTCGGCGGAGTCTGCGTGTCTGTCCTTCTCCGTCGCAGAGGCTCTGCCCCGGGCTCCTCGTCCTGCCCCGTCCTGCCGCCCGAGGCCGGGGTGTCTCTCTCCCGGAAGGTCGCCAGTCGACTCCTTGGATCCCAGGGGTCCTTCGAGGTGCGGGAAGACACAGGCTGCACACACCTGACTCTCCGTGGTGGGACCGTGGTATTGATTCCATGAGAAACCGGAAACCTGCACCAAGGGTTGACCCCCCCCCCAACTCATCTCGGAAACCCCCCCCCCCCCCCCGACTCGGGACGCAGGCGGCTTTCTGAGCAGACCGTGAGCAGCGCCCAAACCGCCTTCCCGCGGCTCGGCCAGGCAGGTGCACTGCCGCCGGCCACAGGGCAGGGGCCCAGAGCGAGGCCCGCGGGCTGGGGGGCGTTTTCAAGGGTCGTGTGCGCACTGCGGCGCGCTCGCCGCCCGGAACCCGCCAGAGCCTGCTCGGGACACCTTGTGCCGGAAGCCATTCCCCTCGTCACGCTCACCCTGTGTTAATCCCAGCGGTGAGGTTCTCGTTCAGGTTGTGCCTGAGTCGTCGCCTTCTCGCCTCTAGACACCTGCTCAGCAGCCTCCGCCGCCGGCCCGCTGCCCCGCCCCTTCTGGGCGGAGCCACAGGTGTGCGGCCTGTACGGCCCCGCGGAGGCCTCTGGGGCCACGCCCATCGGTGCCCACGGGGCGCTCCTGGACTGGGGCCACGCCTGCTGGACACAGCCCACCTCCAGTGGCCTCTGTGCCGGCCTGGCCTCTTCCCGTACCCGGGGCGATGTGAGGGGCCCTGGGCGGGGGTCTCTGTGGTCCCCACACCACAGCCGGCCCCACTGCCCCACGCCCCGTCCCGGGTGCCACTCGAGGTGCCCACCCGCCACCTGTCCCGTCTTCGGGGGGCAGGCCCGAGCTGGGCTCCTGTCCCAGAGCTCTTCCGGGGCAGAGGTGCTCAGGCCAAGGGGACCCTGTGCCGCCCACAGCTCAGTGCCACCAGGCCCCCAAGGAGAGCAGCAGCAAACATCCCAGCGTTGCATGGTAAGAAGGGCTTTTTCTTTTTCTTTTTTTTTTTTAGATTTTATTTATTTATTTATTTATTTATTTTTAGAGAGGGAAGGGAGGGAGAGAGAGAGAAACATCAATGTGCGGTTGCTTGGGGTTATAGCCTGCAACCCAGGCATGTGCCCTGACTGGGAATCGAACCTGCAACGCTTTGGTTCACAGCCCGCGCTCAATCCACTGAGCTACGCCAGCCAGGGTTCAGAAGGGCCTTTTCCAGTGCATCTTCTGCCAAGAACTAGAGCAAGAAAACACTGTGTGTTGCCCCGCACAGGGCGCTCCTGGGTCAAACTCGGACCCACAGCTTGGGCCCCAGCGTCCAGGGAGAAAATCATTTGTTTTGACTTTTTTTTTATTCAGCTTTTTACTTCTTTCCATTTAGAAACAAAGCCAGTGACCGTATTCCAGGGTATTATTTTTGCATGCAAATGTTGTTGCTTTCCAGAGTTACCCTTTGAACACATACACATAAATACAAGAACTGAAAACATTTATATGGATACGGAATTAGTACCGCCCACGTAAAATATGCACTCTTATTCTTCCCTCAAAAATTGGGGTGACCTGGCTGGCGTAGCTCAGTGGATTGAGCTTGGGTCTGCGAACCAAAGCATCGCAGGTTCGATTCCCAGTCAGGGCACATGCCTGGGTTGCAGGCCACGGCCCCAGCAACCGCACATTGATGTTTCTCTCTCTCTCTCTCTTTCTCCCTCCCTTCCCTCTCTAAAAATAAATAAATAAATCTTTTTTAAAAAATTGGGGCGAAATACGGCCGTTCTCTCGGATCTCAAGTGGGACGCGCCCTGCTTTCCGGACCAAACCCGAGGAGACCTGGCCGAGGTTCGCGTGGACGGGCACCGGCCCCTCCTGAGTGGGTGCATCTCAAGAGGCTTATTTTCTGCTTCAGCTCAGAGCTTCAGCCCATCTTAGTTTCACCGGGGACCCGGAAATGGGAGGTAATAACCTGGGGGGACATTCGTTCCAGAATGCTGAGAAGCTGACCCTGGAGAAATAAAACTGAATAGAGCGGTTAGGGTTCCCTTCTGAGGTAGAAGATTTTAAAACTGGCACAGAAATAGAATTTCCAAGGATTGAAGAGAGTGGGTGGTTCCTTGCACCTGGCTCTGGGTGGAATATGCAGATGATGTCATTTGCATACATTAACATTCATGCATTCCCATTAGGTACTTCGTGAAGGTTAATATTTTAATATATGAAAGCAATGCTGTCCTGACTGGTGTGGCTCAGGGGACTGAGTGTTGTCCTGCAGAACGAAAGGTCACCTGTTAGATTCCCGGTCGGGGCCCATACCTGGGGTGCGGGTTCAGCTTCAGGTGCGTGCATGAAAGGGAGGTGGCCAACTGATGTTTCCCTCTCTCCCCCCCTTCCTCTATCTCTAAAATCACTAAACACACACACATTTTTAAACGGAAACAGTATCGCCCTGGCTGATGTGGTTCAGTGTATTGAGTGGTTCAATTCCCAGGCAGGGCACATGCCTGGGTTGCAGGCCAGGTCCTCAGTAGGGGGCGCACGAGAGGCAAGCACACATTGATGTTTCTTCTTCTCTTTCTCCCTCTCTTCCCCTCTTTCTAAAAATATTTTTCTTTTTTATTGATTATGCTATTACAGTTGTCCCATTTTTCCCCTTCACTCCCCTCTACCCTGCCCACTGTCTCCCACCCACATTCCCCCTTTTAGTTCATGTCCATGTGTCATAAGTTCTTTAGCTTCTACATTTCCCGTACTATTCTTGCTCTCCCCCCGTCTATTTTCTACCTCCACCATCTATACTACTTATTCTCTGTACCTTTTCCCCCCTCTCCTCCTCCCACTCCCCTGTTGCTAACCCTCCATGTGATCTCCATTTCTGTGGTTCTGTTCCTGTTCTAGTTGTTTGCTTAGTTTGTGTTTGTTTTAGGTGTAGTTGTTAATAACTGTGAGTTTGATGTCTTTTTACTGTTCATATTTTTTATCTTCCTTTTCTTAGATAAGTCCCTTTAACATTTCATATAATAAGGGCTTGGTGATGATAAACTCCTTTAACTTGGCCTTATCTGAGAAGCACTTTATCTGCCCTTCCATTCTAAATGAAAGCTTTGCTGGATAGAGCAATCTGGGATGTAGGTCCTTGCCTTTCATGACTTGGAATACTTCTTTCCAGCCCCTTCTTGCCTGCAAGGTCTCTTCTGAGAAATCAGCTGACAGTCTGATGGGAACTCCATTGCAGGTGACTGTCTTCTTATCTCTTGCTGCTTCTAAGATTCTCTCCTTCATTTTTACCTTGGCTAATGTAATTATGATGTGCCTTGGAGTGTTCCTCCTTGGGTCCAACTTCTTTGGGACTCTCTGAGCTTCCTGGACTTCCTGGAAGTCTATTTCCTTGCCAGATTGGGGAAGTTCTCCTTTATTATTTGTTCAAATAAGTTTTCCACTTTTTGCTCTTCCTCTTCCCCATCTGGTACCCCTATAATTCAGATGTTGGAACGTTTCAAGATGTCCTGGAGGTCCCTACACCTCTCCTCATTTTTTTGAATTCTTATTTCTTCATTCTTTTTTGATTGTATGTTTTTTTAAAGATTTTATTTATTTATTTTTAGAGAGGGAAGGGAAGGAGATAGAGAGAGAGAAACATCAATGTGCAGTTGCTGGGGGTTATGGCCTGCAACCCAGGCATGTACCCTGGCTGGGAATCGAACCTGGGACACTTTGGTTCCCAGCCCGTGCTCAATCCACTGAGCTATGCCAGCCAGGGCCTGACTGTATGTTTTTTCTTCCTTCTGGTCCACTCCTTTGATGTGAGACCCAGCTTTCATTCCATCACTATTGGTTCCCTGTGTATTTTTCTTCATTTCACTTATTGTGGCCTTCATTTTTTCATCTAATTTGCGACCAAAATCAACCAATTCTGTGAGCATCCTGATCACCAGTGCTTTGAACTGTGCATCTGATAGGTTAGCTATTTCTTGGTCACTTAAAAGTATTGACTGTGGGGCTTCAATTTGTTCTTCCGTTTGAGCCATTTCTGAGGGGGGGGGGTCTGGTTGCACCTGTTACGTATGGGGGCGGAGCCTTAGGTGTTCACTAGGGCGGGGCAACCCAGTGGCTGGGTTCTGATGCTGTACGTGAGGGAGGGGCCAAGAGGGAACAATGGCACTTGCTCCGCTTGCTCTCGGACTTCAGTCCCTTCTGCCACTTCCCCCAAGCAAACTGGGCCCTTCTGGTGCTGGCTCCTGGGCAAGTGGGCTTGTGCACGTTCTAGGACCCTGTGGGTCTCTCCAACGAACTCTCCTGTGGGGCTGGGATTCTCTCCCTGCGCCTCAGCCCCCACAGGTGTTTTCAATCGGTGCTTTTAGGCTTCATTTCCCTGAGCCGGTCCCTGGGTTCCGAGGTCTGTGTCGCTGCCCGTTTTCATCCGGTTTATCTGTGTGCGAATGTGTGACTGCAGTCAGCCAGCTGCCTTGCGCGCCTCACTGGGTCTGCTCGCTGCCACCCTGCACCCGGGGTCTGCCAGCCTGCGCCCTGCGTGCCCGCGTCTGCCAGCCACCGCTTTTTCCTGCCGGGACCCCTCGACCCCTCTCGGCCGGCCTCCGACCTCGCCCCTGTTGCTGGTCTGCATGAATGGTGGTCAGGCTTCCGCACAGTTCATTTCTCTGTGTGTTCTGGTTGCTTTTTTGTTTCTACATTTTTGTTGTCCTTCGTTTTGGTTGTGCGAGGAGGCACAGTGTGTCCATCTATGCCTCCATCTTGGCCGGAAGTCTAAATAAGTAAAATCTTTAAAAAAACAAAACAAAACAAAACAAATTAAAACAGTATAAAAGGAACAATGACACACCTCCTGGCCAGCCCCCGACCCACCAGGCCACTCCCCGAGGAAGCCCCAGGAATGGCTGCTCAGGAGGCCCAAGCAGGACAGTGTGAGTCTGCTTCCCTGGGCCAGGCAGGGGGTCACCTGCCCACGCTGCTCCCCAGGTGCAAGCACACCTGGATGAGACGTCAGCTGGACCCGACAAGGACCCGCTCCAGTGGGCACGGCCCGACCTCATTCTCTCGGTTGGAGGCTCAGCAGCGCAGGGCGCCCCTCCCGTTTCACCGGCCCCCGCATGCCGGTCATTTCGCCGGGGGTGGGGGGCGGGGGGCGGGTTGCTCCAACAAGGGAAGAAGTCTCTGCAGAGATGCACCAGGACAGGATGGGGGCGGGGCCTCGGCGAGGGGGGGCGGTCCTCGCAGTGGGGACGAGCATGCATTTTCCATTCCACAGACGCCCTGGCGCACCAGCGCCCCCTGCTGGGAACTCACACCTCCTGCACGGGAAATGCGTCTTCAACGGGGAGCGTCATCAGCGACCCCATGAGGGAAAGCAGCCCAGCCGGTCCCTTACTCGGAAACTCGGCCCTCACATCGGCGAGCACTTACTTGTGAGATCTCAGAGCGGAGAAAGCCGCCCTGGGCCTCTCGCCCCAAAGCCAGGAGCCGCGAACGGGAACCTGACAGCCCCGGCTACATGGCACATCGAAAACTTGAGTGTCACAAAGAACACAAGCAAAAAGCCAAATCCCAGTTAAAAAGAAAAGCAAGAAACCGAAAAATAAGTGGTTAGCACATGAGTGGGTGGTGGAGATGAGCCAGCATCCCTCACAGAAAAAAGAAAAACTCCAGGGGAAGAAAAAGACACGCGGCCCGAGAGAAAAACACAGAATGTGCAAAGAACACAGGCAGGCAATTTTCCAAGGGGCCGGCGACCAAAGGAAAACTCGTTCGGCGAAACCGGCAGAAGTTAAAGGCGACCAAAAGGCGGTTCACCCACCCGTGAGACTGCCGGGCGGGACAGGGCAGCCTGCTCAGGCCGGCCCACACCGTGGGTGGACAGCCCGGGGCCTGGCCTTGCTGGAGGGCATTTGGGCAAAGCCCAGCCTGGCCCCTGGCCCCGGGGGTCCCTTCTGGGCACTCGCCCTGAGGAAGTGCTCAGCCGCTTCCCGAGGACACGTGCTCCCGGTCGCCACAGCATGACTTAAAAACCCGAGAGCACCCGCCAAACACTTAGCATCCGTGTTCCTGCACTGGCACGTGATTCGTTAGATACGTTTCCCCGAGTTCTTGGTAGTGAGTAGTGCTCTCATAATAAGACAATGTTGCCTATTAAAACAATTCACGCCCTGGCTGGCGTAGCTCAGTGGATGGAGCGGGGGCTGCGAACCAAAGTGTCGCAGGTTCGATTCCCAGTCAGGGCACATGCCTGGGTTGCAGGCCACGACCCCCAGCAACCGCACATTGATGTTTCTCTCTGTCTCTCTCTTTCTCCCTCCCTTTCCTCTCTAAAAATAAATAAATAAAACTTAAAAAAAAAAACAATTCACCAGAACGTTAAATCCACATTCCAGTGGGGTTCTGGACACCTGGCCCCCCAGCTCCCCAGGCCGACAGAGACGGGGGACTTCTCCGCTCCCGGGCCCCGAGGCACAAAGCCCCTGGTTTCCAGCTCTGTCAGACCTTGGGGCTTTCAAGACGGGAAATGCACGCCCAGTTCATCCCCAAACCCGTCCGTGTCGGGGCTGTGGAGCCAGGCCGTGGGGACGGACAGACGGAGGTGTTGGTGCATCTTGCTCTTGATCTGCCCCTCCCACCAGCAGGGTGGTCCCGGCCCGAGGAGCTGCACCCATGACCCCTCGGGCCTTGGGCGAAGACCTCCAGATAGTGTGAAAAGTAAAACTGGACACTCCCCATGTCCCACCCTCGGAGAGGGGACCAGACGAGACACAGAACCGGTCTTCAGTCCAGGGTGCTCCCCGGGTGCTCCCCTCTGTCTTCCCAGACAGGCCGGTGCCCAGCTCAGGCGGGATGCTGGAACGGGCTGCGGGTGTGCGGGGGAGGCAGACACGCAATTCTCCGGCCCCCACCCCATCCTCCAGCACCCACACACTCTCCCTGGGGCCCAGCCAGCAATCTTTGAGTGACTGAGGGAAGCTCTCCGAGGTCACATTCTGGGCTTCTATTAAACACGGGGCTGGAACTTGGCCGGCCTTGCTTCCTGGGCCACCTCCCAAAGGTGAAGGCAGCTGGAGGCCCAGGCAGTCGCCTGGACGGAAGGCTGGCCCTGGGCAGGCGGCTGCGGGGACGTGGCCTGGGGACCCGCCGCTTCCAGGGCTGCAGGCCAGGCTCTACCTGCTGCTCCGTGCGCGCAATTCAGCCAAGGAGGGAGAAGATGCAGGCACGGGGCGGGGCGCACAGGGGGCGCTGCACGTGCAGGAGCTTCTGGGGTCACCGCAGCTCACAATCACAGTAGCGACCCCCAGAATAAAGTAGCCATCGGCGCGCCCGCCTGCGGCCCACCCTCCCGGCCTACACTGCCCCCTCTGAGTGGGGGGGAGGGCCGGCCTTCCCCCACTCCCGGCGCTTGGCGCAGCCCAGGCGACGGGGCAGTCGGCAGTCCCCGAGGGTCCCCGCCTCTACAGCGCTGGGTGGGGGTCAGACATCGCACCAAGGAATAATTCACCAAGGGCGCCCGGACCTTTCCTGGGCCCTGTCCGAGGTGGGGAGGGTGGGGCGTCCCCGGGCCTCCGCAGCGGCCGGCAGGTGGGCGCGCGCTCGCCGGGCGGGGGTCCGGCCGGGCCGCGCGCCTCCCCCGGAACTCGGCCGTGCCATTCCCATGATGCCCAGCCACCGGGCACGGCTTCCGGAGCGCGGCCGCAGCTCCCGCCGCTGCCGGTAGGTCCGGGGAGGGGGCGCCCGGGATCGCCCCGCCCCGTGCGCCCCGCCCTCCGCGCGTCCCTCGGCGCCGGGCGGGGGTGGGGAGCGGCGGCGGGGAGACGGCGGCCCCAGCCCCCTCGTCGCGGCCCGAGGGGCGGGACGCCGGGACCCCGCCGCCCCCGCGCGCCCCCCGCGCGCCGCTCCTCCCCTGGGACGCGGGGCGGGCGGGAGGGCCGGCGCCGGGCGAGGGGCCGGGCGGCCGGGCGGAGGTGAGCGCCGGGGCCGGAGCCGGAGGGCGGCTAGGCAGGCCGCGGTCGGCGGCGCCGGGCCCCCCGGGAGGGTACGCGAGGCGGGGGCGCGCTCGGCCGGCGCCGGGGGCTGGTACTGCCCTGGGCGGGGGTCGCGGCCCGGGAAGCAGCTCTTGGTCCCGCCTCTGCGCCGCGGGGCCCGCCGCGCGCCCCGCGTTCCTGGAAGCCCGCGGGGCGCGGGAAGAAGGACGCACCCAGGTGAAGCGCAGGTGAGGGCCCGCGGGGCAGCTTCCGGCCAGCCTAGCGCTCCCGCCCTGAGAGCTCGGCCGAGGGCCCGGTCCCTCCCCCCCCCCCCTGCTTTCCCCGCGGAGGAGCAGTCCCTCCCGGTGCAGCTTCCGGGAGGGTCGCGGGCGCCCCGCGGGCCCCTGGCCCCGGGACCCCGGACCCCAGAAGCAACCCCGGGTGTGCAGGCTGCGCGGAGGCCTGCCCCCTTCCCTGCGGGAGGTGCTCGCATTTACGCAGCGGCTGACAACCGGCCCAGAGCAGGTATCAGCGCCTCGAGGCAGGGAGCCCCAGTGCGCGGGGTGAAAGGGCAGGGCGGGGTCAGCGGCGAAGGCCTGGCCCTCCTCGGTCTCAGTGCTGCCTGTGGTGAGGTCTGACCTTCTGGCCAGCGGGCGGGAATTCTGGCCCACGCCCACCTCAGGTTGGCCTGCCCGGCCCTCCCTAACCCCGGGGTAGCCTCACCAGGGAGGTGACCACCCCGGGGCTGGACCGCTTTTGCTGATGTATTTGAGGCGTGACGTTTAGGGAGCCGCACTGTTCAGAACGAGCCGCGCTGCGTTTGGAACCCCTGGAGGAGCGTGTCTGCACTGGGAGGACGTCCCCCCGGAGGCACCACCACTTCAGCTCGGGCACCGCGTGGCTCTGTGGGGTGCAGGGCTGAGCATCCTCACAGCCACCCTCTGACCCGGCTCAGGGGCAGGGCGGCAGGCTGACAGCCCAGCGGCCTCAGCTCCCGGCGCTCCCCAAGCACAGTTCTGAGTTTGCCGGTGTGATTCATCGGTGCAGTGGGTTGCTTCAGGGCCTCGGGCTGTCGCTGGAGACGCCCTCTGCATTCTCAACCTCATTCCCCAGCGAGCCGGGGAGTTTGACAGCTCAGGGCACCGTCTCCTGGGACTCTGGGCCCCCGTCCTCAGGCAGGTGGCCCTCCGGGGGACAGCTCTCCCCCAAGCTTCACTCCCCGGTGCTGCCTGGCGAGTCAGGGTCGCCCCGGGCCCTCCTCCGAGACGGCGTTTCTGTTGCACGAGTTCACATCCTTGATTCACATCCTTCTCACCCAGGCCTACGCAGCCACCGTGTAACCTCTGGTCAACGGCCACAGTGAGGTGGGCACAGGCCCCCAGCCGGTGAAAGCCACCCCATTGCTGGTCCCCCTGGTCTGGCTGTGACGGCGTGGGAGGGGTCGTGGGCTGTCGTGGGTCTGGGCCCTGGGGGCCAGCTGCCCACACTCCCTCCCCCACCCCACCCCACCCCCGCACCGCCAGCCCTGCAGACGGCCTGGTGGTCATAAGCTAGTGCTTCTCGCTGGTTGGTCCCCTGGTGAGTTCTTCCAGAATTGCACTTCGAGCCCATAAGTGGATGCTGTTTCTTTTACAAAACTGAAAAGACTCGAGCAGCCACTTTGGCCTCTAAACTGGGCGTCTCTGCTTCCCGCTCCCCCGGCAGCACGCAGCCTGGTCTGAGAGTGCCCACCGGGTGATGCGGACCTGGAACCCGGGACGGGCCGGCGTCAGCTGCTCCATCGACACTCTGAACCTGGACTCGAGGAGGGTTCCAAGTAAGTGGGGAGTCCTTTGACGTCGTGTTTCCACTCGTTGAGCACAGGTCAGCCTCTGGTGAATCGCTGGTCACTCCCACCCTGGCCTGTCCCTGCCTGGGTGGCCGGGCCACGCTTCCCCGGGCGGCCTGAGCCTGCAGATGAGGTTACGTGTCCATCAGCAAGGGAGCTCCTGGTGGAGAAGGGTCAGTGTCGGAAGCAAAGTGGGTCCCCCGGCGGGTCCCAGCCCACCCTTCAGGTCCCCAGGGCGGCAACAGCCCTGCCTGGCACCCTTTTGGGAGTGGAACTCCCATTTGCTGTTTCGTTTCCATCAAGGCCGCCAGGCCGAGCGCCCCTCATCCAGCGGCCTTGCGTTCCAGCCCCGGGGCAGGAGGGGCTGGACACACGCGCCGGGAGCTCACCCTCGCCTGGTGTGTGCTGTGTGTCCCTAAACGACTGGCTGCAGTGCCCGCCACCACCCGCGCTGAGCGGCGGCCCTGACCTCTGGGACGGAGGCTGTTTGCCGGCTGTCGTCCGTGTCCCCGGGACGGGCCCGGCGGTCCTGCCGACGACACCACACGGGTCCTGAGACACGGAGACCAGGGTCGCCACACAGGACAAAGAAGGGCGCGTGGCCGTCTCTGGGGGACTTCTGTGCTCGTTAGCCAAATTCAACGACGCGGCTCCAAGAGGGCGTCTCGCCCGCCGGCACCTGACGCTTCCCAGGGACGAGCGAGTCGGTGAAGACGTCCAGGGAGGTGACCGCCCAGTCGCTCACGCAGCGTCTCCTTTCCCCGCAGGGGGTCGCCGCCGCCACCGCCTCCGAGAATGAGCTGCCCCCCGAGGTCCGTCTCGCCGCCCCAGGACCCGAACCCCCCGCTCTTGAACCTGCAGAGACGCCTGCGTGGCCTCCGCCTCGCTAGCGCCTGGGCAGCCGTGTGAGGTACACGGAGCCTGTTCTCTTGCAGAGAAGGCGGGGGCCCGGGGCCGGAGCGGGACGGGAATGGCGGGGGCGGGCTCCCGAGAGCGGGTGGGCAGGCGGGTGGGCTGCCTGGTGGAGGCGTCTTCCTGCGGTGTCTTCCTGGCGGGCCCGGCACCGCTCAGGACATGAGGCCACGGGCCCGGGTCCCGTGCCCCCCACCCCCACCCCGTGGTACCCCCCCCCCCACCCTGAGGTGCCTCACTGCTGTGCTTTCCTCCAGGCAGGATGTGACGCGAGCTGGCAGACGGAGCCCGGCCTCGGCGTGCCTCCCCGTCGCTAGAATGTTCCTCATGAACGCCCCTCCCGTGCTTGCTCTCCAGTCCACATGGGAGGCCTTCGGGCGGCCGGGGAGCTGTAGGTTTCCTGGGCGCCTGCCGCAGCCGGGGGGCGCGGGGCGTGCGGCCGTGAGCGCCAGGGTGCAGATGATCATCAGCTCGCTCCAGGGCGACCGGGCTGCCGCGCGGGGGGGCAGGAGCCAGGAGCGTGCCCTGCACAGGGGCCCGAGGGGCCGCGAGGCCCAGCCGGCCGCCGCCGGCCCCGCCTCCGCTGCCGAGTTTGACCCCAGGCGGGAGGAGGAGGAGGAGGAGGCCGCAGACACAGGGCCCCCGGGGCTGGACTCGGACAGCGACGACTCCGTGGACCGGGACATTGAGGAGGCCATCCAGGAGTACCTGAAGGCCCGGAGCGGGGCCGCCGACGGGGACGGTCTGCCGCGCAAGCCGGAGCCGCCCCAGAGCTGCGCCCCACCCGCCCCGTGCGCCCCCAGACGCGCCCCTGCTTCCGGAGGTGCCCCCGGCAGCCGCGTGGGAGCCGGCGGGGCCCCGGGCTCCGCCTCCCCGCTCAGCGTCAGCAGCGAGGACTCCTTCGAGCAGAGCATCCGGGCGGAGATCGAGCAGTTCCTGAGCGAGAAGAGGCAGCACGGGACCCCCAGACGGGACGCGCCCCCGGACCCACAGCCGGACCCCGGCGCCGCCAGATCCTGCAAACAGCCGGGCGTCAGGGCGCAGCGGCCGGAGTCGGCGGGCACCTGCAGGGAGTTCGTCTTCCGGAAACCGCCCAGGTTGGCCAAGGCGGCAGCCGTGCAGCCCAGGAGCCTCAGGCCCAAAGCCGCCCCCGAGCCGGAGAGCTGGGGCGGCCCGAGGCCGGCTGCACCCAGGCCACCGGCCACCTGCCGCCCTGCAGAAGCCCCGAGTAAAGGTGGGGCCAGGAGGAACCCCGGCCCCGGGAGGCGGGGCCAGGGGCCCAAGGGTGCTGCGGCCCCGGCACACCAGGCCTCCGACTCCAGCAGCGACGACGGCATTGAGGAGGCCATCCGGCTGTACCAGCGGGAGAGGAGGAAGGAGGCGGGTGGGGACCCGCCAGGGGAGGGGCCGCCCGAGCCCCCCGCCCGCGGCGCGAGCCTCCCCACGAGAAGTGCCTTGCCCGAGACCCCCAGGAAGACGCCAGGCAGGAAGAAGCCGGTGGCCTCCAAGGCCGCGGACCTGGGCCCAGGGGGCCCTGATCCCGCCCAGCCCCCCAAGCCACCGAAGGAGACCAAAGCCCCCGCCCCCCCAGGAAGCGCCGCGGCCAGGAGCGAGTCTGCGGGCGGGGCCCCGTGCCGGGCAGACACGTCCGCGGAGCTGATGTGTGCCGAGGCCATCCTGGACATCTCCAAAACCATCCTGCCCGCCCCCGGGGAGGGTGGCAACGGGCCCCCGCCCTGCGGCCCGCCCCCTCGGGCCCCCTGCGTGCCTTCCCGCCGCTGCGACGGGGACAGCAGCTCCGTGGACAGCGACGACAGCATCGAGCGGGAGATCCGGACGTTTCTGGCGCGGAAGGCACAGTCGGAGCCCTGCCCTCGGACCGCACAGAGCCCGCTGCTGCCGCCGCCGCCGCCGGGCCCCCACGGTCAGGCCAGCGGCCCCAGGGCCCCCGCCTCCAGAACGCTGGACCTGTCGCTGAGCCGCAGCAGGAAACGCCGGGGAGGCAGCGGCACCGCGTGCTCGTCCGCCCCCAAGAAGGCGAGCGAGGTGGCGAAGGAGGGCACCCCGGACGGTGACCCCGGCCAGGGGAGAGCCGGCGAGGCCTCCGGCCAGGAGGGCGAGGCCCGGGCACAGCCGCCGCCCTGCAGGACCGTTGGGCTGGGTGACGAGCCGGTGGCCCCAGACTCAGCGCGGGGCGGCGGGCCACCCAGCCCCGGGAAGGCGGCCGAGTGCAGGAGCGCGGAGGAGAAGGGCAGCTCGGAGGACAAGAGCAGCTCCCTGGACAGCGATGAGGACCTGGACGCCGCCATCAAGGACTTGCTGCGGTCCAAACGGAGGCTCAAGAAACGGTGCCGGGACCCCCGAGCCGCGGGCCGGAAGAAGGTCCGGTTCAGCACCCGCGAGGCGCGGGCCCCCGGCCAGCAGGGCGGCGCCCCCCAGAGGGGCTGGAAGGATGGGAGCCCCCCCCTGCTGAAGAGCTGCCTCTCCAAGGCCAACAACAGGGACGGCAGGGAGGACCCGCCGCGGAAGCCTTCCGGCATCTTCTGCAGCGGGACGGAGAGAGCAAAGCCGAGTGGCACCGGGCCCCCGGACACGCCCCCGGCCCCCCCGCCGGGACGGAGAGCCTGCCGAGGGCGCGGGTGCCCCGGCCACCCTCACGGCACGGCCGCCAGCCCCGGCTCGCGGTCTGAGGACAGCAGTTCCGTGGACAGCGACGACAGCATCGAGCTGGAGATCCGGAAGTTTTTGGCCGAGAAGGCCAAGGAGTCTGTGAGCGGTTTGGAGGCCCCAGGAGGGGGTCCCACCACGCTCGGGGCGGGCAGCGTGCCCAGGCCAGAGCCACCAGGCCGGAAGGTGGCAGCGGCAGCGGCCCCTGCCCTGGCCCTCCAGCCCGGGGTGTGCACCCGGAGCCAGAGGGGCAGGGGGACCCCACAGCCAGCGGCGGGGCCGAGGGCCGGCCTCCATGCGGAGCAGGCCTGCCTCCCCACTGCTGCCCCGCCCAGAGGCCAGCGGGCGCCCCCCAGGAGCACCAGCGAGACCGCGTCAGCCCGAGGGCCCTCCGCGGGCAGGAGAAACCTTCATCCCCGCAGAGACCAGAGCCCGAGAGGGGCCGGGCCTACCCCGGGGGACGGAGCCTTCGGTCGGCCGTCCGGCTGCGCGGAAGCGGGAGCCGGGGCGGGGAGCCTCGGCGGGACCTTGCCCGTGACCCCCCGGGGCTGCAGCGCCCTGACCCGGAGCCTGGGCGCGGGCAGGGAGGGCGGGCCCCCGGCCGGCCTCGCACTGCCATGGGGCAACTTTGCCCACCAGAGGCGGCTGCAGAGCCCGTGGGCCGTGAGCTCGGACGGCGGGGACTCAGCCTGGAAGGGGGGCCCCGGGGGGGAAAAGGGAGAAGGCGGCGGAGGGCCCGGCCCGGGGGGGCGCGCCCGACCTCGCCGGGGACCCCAAGAAGGGCCTGCCCTTCTCGGGCTCTCACCGGCTGCGCCCCACACAGCTGTTCCCCCTTCGGGAACAGCGTGGCCTGGTGGGAACCGCGCCGGCCGGCCTCTTCGGCCCTGGCCTGGGCCACCCTCTCTGCAGGGCCCGTCCTTCTCGGCCTTCGCGAGGCCCCGGCCGGGCCCGGCCCAGTGTTCGGGGGCTCGCACCTGCTGGGGAAGATGGAGGGCGGGCACTGGCCCCGGCGGAGGGCTCCGGCCGCTGCTCAGCTTCCACGGCGGCGGGCCACTTCGGGTCTGGACGAGGACGTCCTGGACCTGCGGTACGGCGGAGGGCGGACCGGGACCTCGCCAAGGACCCGGAGGCCTGGGGCAGCGACGCCAGCGAGCTGAGCGACACGTCCGTGGAGGACGGCGGCCCCTCCGTGGCCCCCGGCAAAGCCCTGAAGCTGTGAGCACACGTGTCCGGTGGCGGCGCCGCCACGACCCCCTGTACAGATGTCCGCTAACGGGATCGATGCCCCTATTTAACAGCTGTGTCCTGGTAAATACGAGTTTTGTAGCTTTTTTTGTAAATTATTTAAAGTGCTGTAAAAACTATTTTTGGAGAATAGAGCTGTTTGATTTTGTAGGGCGTCCCTGAAGGCAGTTTCCGTGGGCTCCGTGGAGCACCCCAGGGTGACTGCTGTGGGTGGACATCCGGCTGTGCTGGGGGGGCAGTGACGCCCCCCGGTCTCCGTCTGGAGGCTCCTGGACATCGCTTGCCGTAGGGCGCCCTGGGCCGAGAGGCCGGGGGACACCCGCTGGGCACGGGGGCCGGGCTCTCTGGCCAGAGAAATGTGTCAGAGCACAAACGCCAGTGAGCACGCCGGTCACTCCCGGTGCTCGTGGATGGCCCAGGAGGGAGCGCATGCACGCAGGCCACGCTGGCCCCCGGGGGACCCACGTTGTCCACGTCCAGCCCCATTCAGGGACTACATGGTTCTCACGATTCAATAAACCTCTTTGTACACGGGAGCCCCTGGGTCCTTGTTTTTAGCCACTGCCCTCCAAGGCAGCAGGAGGCCTGCGTATCCTGAATGCCCGTGTCCAGCCCCCGTGAGCACCGAGGATGGAGCCCAGTGCCCTTGCCCCCCGCCCCCCCCCCCCCCCCCCCCCGCTCCGTGGCGGGGTGAGGAGGGCTGTGTGCACCGCACCGCAGCTGGGCTGTGGGTGGGGTCCCGGTCCTCTCCCAACGCTCGCTGTTTGGCTCCGGACAGCGAGAAGCTCGCGTCCTGGGCCTCCGCTCCACTCTGCTCTGCAAGGGGGCCTGTGGCCGCTGCAGACCCAGGAGGAGCAGCTGTGTTCACGGGGCTGGGCCCTGAGGGGTCACCACGTGTGCCTGCGGTTGTCTCATCGGGCACCCCAAGTTGTAGGACCCTCAGTCGCAGCCCGGCGCCCACAGCCCAGGCCGAGGCACACTCTGCAGCTGGAGGCAGTTGGGGTGCTGAGGCGCCAGTGGATTTTCTGCAGGTCCCGCACCCCCGGGCTTCGGCCGTGAGCCAGTCCTGTGACCGAAGGCAGCCCCGAGACGGCACCACGGTCAGCGCCGGCCTGGAGACCCGTGACCAGCGGAGCAGCCCGGACACCGGACTGCGGGCGCCTGTGGGGTGTGCCCTGAGGTCAGCGTCGTCAGAGATCGCTCCGGGAGAGACAGTTCACATCACCCGGGCTTTAAATTGTGTTTAACTGTGAGGGGTGCAGCGAACACACAGAAACAAGAGTCAGTGTGCTTTGTGTACCAGGACTGGTTTTCTAGCGCCCCTAAACCAAGCACTGCTTGCGAATCGCTTCGCTGGTTTGACCTCCTTGGGGGCCTGGGTCCCGCCGGAGGCACGGATGCCTTCTGCACTGAGCACCCCACTCCCTGCGCCCGGACCTGCCTCCCCAGCTCCCACCACCTCTGCCCCAGAGCCCTGTCCAGTGTGCCAGCTGCCCACCATGCACATGTGTCTGTTGTCATGAATGGGACAGACCCCTGGCATGCCGGCCCGTCCCCGATGCTGCCAACGGGCCACCGGGAGTGAAGGCTCCGGTGCCCACACCCTGGGCCGACTCGGGGCGGGCTGGGGCCGAGGCCAGAGGCACGGCTGTGCCCATCCCAGAAGGGGACTGCTGGGGGGTGACCGCCGGCCGTCTCACACTCCCACCTTCAGCTCCCGGCCTGACTGTGCAGCCTGCACAGCAGGAGCTGCCGCCTGAGATGCTAAAGGCGCACCCACTGGTGAAAGAGGGCCCCGGTGGATGCTGTGTTGTGACTTGGTCCCACTGGCCTGTGGAGACCTGGGGACAAGTGACGCCCAACCAGCCAGGGAGCAGGGTGGTGGGTCTGCATTCGGAGTGAGGCCTCAGGCAGAGGTGTCGTGCCCTGGGGTGGGCCGTGGCATCACAGTGTCTGCCCACCTGTGCCCTGGGCTGGTCAGGAGTCTGCGGGGCAGGAACGGGGCCAGGAGGAGGGGAAAGCCCCAGCCCTCGCTGCGGGGTGGGTGCTCACCCCCAGCGCAACTGCACGGCGGGTGCTCTGGAGGGAAGGGTCATCCATCGCCCAGAACTGGAACGGGCTGGTGGCCGCGTTTCCGCCTGAGATGCTCGCACACAGGGAAGTCGGCAGGTGGAAATGCGGATGGAGATGCAGCAGGTGTTGTCACCTAGGCATCCCTTCCTCGAAGTTACCTGAGGGCAGGTTTAGAGGCCGAAGCAGGACCAACCGCCCTTCCCCCGCACCCACAGGCCACAGCCAGGCTCGCCCGAGGCCAGGCTGCTGCTGGGGCTGTCGTTTGGGGGCGGGGGCAGGGGGCGTGCAGGACATTCTTTGCAGAATCCTTGAGGCTTCCGGAGTTCTGCGTGGCCGGACAGGGATTTTTCAGTGTGGATCTACTTTAGTATGTCTTTGAAATCTCCTCGCTGTACCTGACTATAATTAAAAGGTAAAACGCCAGTGAACAACAACACCTAAGGGTACTAGTGGAGAATAGGCCTTCGGAGTAAGGCGTTACTGGTTGTAAGCCAACCCGGCAGCTAAAATAAGGGATTGGTGACATGTTATGAAACTTTGTTTCTCAGCGTTTCCGTCAGAGCGGAATAAAAGGCCAGATTGAGAAATGCCTACTCAGCCCTGGCTGGTGTGGCTCAGTGGATTGAGCGTGGGCTGCGAACCAGGCATCACAGGTTCGATTCCCAGCCAGGGCACATGCCTGGGTTGCAGGCCATGGCCCCCAGCAACCCCACATTGATGTTTCTCTCTCTCTCTCTCATTCTCCCTCCTTCCCTCTCTAAAAATAAATTTTAAAGAACTGTAAAACAAATTAAAAAGAAAAAGAAAAACACCTACTCATGGTTGGAGAGAGGTTTCCAGGAACAGCCGTGAACCTGAGTGTTCCGGGAAACGGGTTTTGCTGCCCTGAGTGTTTCTGTGGCCTTTTCTGTGTTCTGATCGATCTGAGATCGTGAAAGAACCCAGCACGCAGAGATGCCCGTTCGAAACACGCTAAAACGGTTAAAAATCCAGGGCATCCGGGACCGCCGGGCTGCTCTGACCCCTGCCGGTGTGTCGCAGGAAGTCGGGGCCCGGAAGTGAGGTCGGGTGCTGGTGACCCGCTCCCCCAGGACACCCCAAAGTGGGTCCAGGCCCGGGGGCTACCTCCTTTGGAGCCTAATTTTCCCACCTGACAAAGGAGGTGCAGGCGTGAAGACCCGCCCCGGGTGGGCGTGTCTGAGAAGGGGAGGGCAACGAAGCCCCTTGAAAACCCGAGACCGACCGCAGCTGCCCGGGTCCGGGCACCAGGACGCGGGTACCGGGAGCCAGAGCCGGACACAGAGATGGGTGCGAACATGGAAGCTGTTTCCGATCCCGTCTTTCCAGACACTCACCACTCGGAATAAATGCCCCGAGTCTGACTTCCCCTGGACACGTCAGCCACTGTCGCAGAAATGGTATGAGCTACGACCAGTCACTTACAGCATTTCAGCGCCCAATCACGACGCCCCCGTTCACTCCATGACTCCTGCCGGGGGGCCTGGCACCCTTTTCTGGGAGCACGGCTGCATCTCCATTTTCACAAAGTCTAACTCATCGGCCTTTTCCTCTAAGGAGCCTTGGCCCGCCCAAGGCCAGGGGGGGCGCTTCCCAGACTGCCTCCGAGAAGCTGGTTTTCCCTGTCCCGACTGTGTGAGGGTCACTGGCTCCTCCAGCCGGGGCCCCAGAGCCGAGGCTGCGACCTGGTCCGGGTTCAGGGCCTCTCCCCTGGGCTGGCCCCGGGGGCAGCTGCCTGTGCTCCCACGTCCAAGGCAGGAGAACAGGCCGTGTTTGCTGGGGGCTCCACCGTCCCCCTCGTCCCGCCCCCAGAGCTGCTGATGGGCGCTCCAGTCTGCAGCCAACACGGGACCCCCTCTTCCTGATGAATCTATGAACTAGGTTGGTCGGCATTCTGTTTCTTTCTTTTCTTTTTTTTTTCCTGCAAAGGTTAAACACAGGAGTTCTTAGTATTTTGGTGTTTTTTGTTTTTTGTTTTTTTTTTATTTGAGAGAGGGATGTGCGAGAGAAACATCGATTGGTTGCCTCTCGTACACGCCCCTGACCAGGGACCAAACCCAAAACCCAGGCCTGTGCCCCGACCAGGAATTGAACCGGCGACCTTTCGCTTCGCAGGATGACACCCACCCGACCCCCTGAGCCACACCAGCCGAGGCGTAGCGGTTTCCAACGAGGGTTGTGAAAACTGACTCGGTTTGACGCCTGGCGCCTCCTCTGGCTTCCCGGCTGCAGGGGACACGCAGACCCTGGGTCAGGCGCCGCTTTGGGTCTTTTTATCGAACATGTCGACTTCCTCGGGAAACCATTTTCACTCCAAAATGGACATGGAGAAGGTTGCCCAACTGTTTATGGGGTGTATTCATAACAAAAGGGTTTTTTGTTGTTTTAAGTTTTTTACGTATTGATTTTAGAGAGAGCGGGACATCGATTTGTTGTTCCACTTATCGATGCACCCATTGGCTGACGCTCCTACGCGCCCTGACCGGGGATCGAACCCACAACCTTGGTGCAGTGGGACGATGCCCCCTGGGCTGCGGGCAGAGCAACAACAAGTTCTATGAAGAAACCACCAGTTGGTGGTGAAGCTCTCCCCAAATTCAGACGTGAGTAAACCTCTCTGGGGGGGGGGGGGCGGGGAGTCTCTGGAGACAAGAGTCAGGGCGGGCGGGGTGCGCGACGGTTTCCCCCGTCCAGTTCCCGACCGTGTGCGCGGGTCTCCTAAGGGAAGGGGAGGCCCACGTCCGGAAGACACGGGAGGTGTCTCCTCACCGCGCGCCGCCACTCCCGGAAAACGACAGGGGCTGGCCACGCGGAGACGGGAACCCCTCCCCGCAGCTACTCCCACTCTGCCCTCTCTTACCGAAGACTCTGAACGGACACGCAGGCGAGCACCGCCCGTGGGCACCGGCCCCTCCAACGAGCAGCTCCGTCTCATTCACCGGGCCTCCCCCCACCCTCGGGGCCAGAGGGTGTCCAGTGGCACCCCAGTCTGGCCTCCGTCCTGCCTGGCACCTTCCGGGTGGGCCCTGCAGCGCCCTCCCCTGCCCAGCTTGGTCCATCCGCCCCAGCAGGGTGCCGTCCCCTCCCTCCGCGGCTGAGCGAGCACCAGTGGAAACAAACAGAGACTCCCAAACAGAGACGCAGGCGGGCGGCACTCGGGACGCCACGGGGGTCCCCGGCCGGCCCGGACCGGCTCCTGGACCACAGATGAGGCCGTGAGTCCGGGCGTGAGTCTGGGCACGGCAGCACTTTAATGCAAAGTCAGGGCACGAGCATCCTCCTGCCTCCGCTGTGAGACCGAAGACGAGAAAGTGGGAGGTCTCAGCCCCGCCCGTGCGTGTTTTTCTAGTCTGGAGAGGAAAAATACTCGGAGGGCAAGTGGTGTGCGTTCAGCGCCCTCGCCATCGGGCAGGTGCTCGGAGACCGGGGGAGGGCCACTCTCCGGGTGGCCCGGGCTGGCGGGGAGCCCCGCGGGGGCGGAGGGCCCCGGCCCCTCAGTCGCTGCAGATGGACGGCCTGCTGGCGTTGTAGCTCGGGTGGAAGTTCAGCCGGTCGTAGGTGGTGATGCAGTTGTCGACACCCGTCACGATGCTCTTCTCCAGGTAGACGTTGAAGGAGTTGTTCTGGAACATTCCGGCGGCTGCGAGTTGTTGGGAAAACTTGCTCGACTTTGCATAGAACACTTTCTGGAAATCAGAAGGGGACGCAACGGTGCGTGGCGATCCCTTAAGCGGGCAGTCCTTAGGTGTTTCGGGACGAAAAATAAGGATCTGTTGGGGAGATGTCTCTGCCCCCCAGGGTGCAGAGAAGCCAGGCCGGCAGGGCGGCCCGGCGTGCCCCTGACCCTCCCGATCCAGCCTCACGCCCGGGGAAAGGATCAGCAGTGCCTCCTTCCACACACACACGCACACACACACACACACACACACACGGAGCCTGGACTCGGGTCCCGCCCGAAGCCGCCCCTAGTTTCTCGTTCACGAAGCGCGCTGCTCGGCCAGTTACCGGGCCTCTATCTGCCGCAGCACCCCTGCCCGCAGTGGCGGGACCGGCCGTGTGTCCACGTGGCCTCGTGAGCCAGTCTGCAGGCACTCGTTTCCTCCCTGGAAACGTTTCCTTGCAGATCCGTTCATTTCTCCCTGGTCCTGATGCAGGGGATCTGAGCTGCCCCTCCCACTCCGCCCGCCTTGCTCGAGCTTTGGGCCCCTCCCACCCCACCCCCAGGACTGTTGCCCTTTGGAGAAACCCAGGGTGTGGGGTGCTTCCAGAGACTCCCCCCCGCGCCCCCCCCCCATAACACCAAGCTCTCCCGTGCTTCCCGCTTACCGGCATCTCGTGCACGGTGGGGGCCCGGCCCCCGTAGGTCTGGTTGCTGGTCCTGTACACCGAGACGGGTGCCTTGGGCCTGGCGGGCGGGAAAGGCTCTGTCTACCCTCTGTCCATTGTGTCTGATTCTGCCCAAGCCACAGACCTAACGGCTTTGGTTGGTGGAGCCTTGAGGGAGATGCCCCAGGCTGGAGGTGCAGCCGTGAACGGGGCCCCCAGGGAGCGTGGGCCCCGGGTCCTCTCTGCTCACCTCTGCTCGCACGTTGTAGGCCGCCCAAAGCCCCAGAGAATGAATCTCGGGCAGCCTCCACCCTCCGCTCCACGCTCCCAGCCGTCTCTCCTGACAGGTGGGAGGATAATAGTCCCCCATCCCGGGCTTGGGGAGGGCACCGCAGGCAGGAGAGTGGGGAGGCTGCCCCTTCCCCCTGGCACCCCAGCCCAGACGTAGGAGGGAAGGGAGTCTGTGGCCCGCTCAACAGCACTCGTGTCTCCGACTCCAGGTCACATGGCCTGAGGCCGGAGGTCAGAGGCTCACTCTGAGGGGGGCCCCTGAGAGCCCCAAGGGGGGTGGAGACTCGCCCCCGCCGGGAACGGGGCGTGTGGCCTCTGCGGGCATCAGCCACCTCCCCCTGCACTGGCTGGGCCACCGACTGGCGCGTCTAAAGCGCTGCGGCTGCACTTGGGCGGCTCGCTGGGCAAAGCGCTCACTTGGGAGCCAGGGCGGGCCGGGCCCTGGAGACGCTAGCACCCCCAGGGCTGTCTGAGCAGACGCAGGACGCGGCTGGGCCCCTGGCTGTCCACTGCAAAAGGCGGCCTCTCTTTCCTCTGTGTTTGCCAGGGGGCCCCTCCCGGTGGTTCTCACCTGTAGCCCCGGAACCACGCAGGGTTGTTGAACCTGACGGGCAGGTTCTCATCGACACAGTAGTAGTCGCTGGTTTTCGGAGGGGGGCCTGGGCCGCCGGCTCCACAGGCTCCGCGCACTCTCGGGGTCCTCCTCGGACATCCGCCGTCCACGGGCGCAGCACCGGGGAGAGGGCAAGGCAAGCAGCAGCTTCTCCGCAGCCCGCGCCACGAGGGTCGCGCGGCGTCCTGTTGCTAAGCGACGGCTTGGTCACCTGACTGGGTGGGCGGCCTACATAGTGGAGCCGCGGCTGCCGGGCCACGCCCCCCCGCTGGTCTGGAATGCGAGATCTAGAATCTTCGGGACAACTACCAGGGGCCCGCTGGCCGGGATGACAAAGCATCGCTTCCTGGGGTTGCCGTGACGGGTACCCGGGATGCGTGCGGGGCGGGCCGTCCTCGCGCGCAGGTCACGTCCTGGCCTTGTCCCAAAGCGGCGCAAGGCGGGCCCCGGGGGTCCTCCACGACTTGCAGGACTTCAAGCGCCGCAGGGCCGACCGCGCGCTGGGTTCCCGCGCGCTGGGTTCCGACGCCCAGGGCGCTCCCGAGGGGTGCTCCTTGACCCCGCCACTTCGTGCCCCCAGTACCCAGAGAATGCATTTCGACTCCAGACTTGCCTAAGTTCATGGAAACCTTCTAAGCCATTGTTTAAAAATGAAAAACGATTTTGGAGTGCAAGAGGTTGGGTTGGACTGGCCGGAGGTGAAGGGAGTGCCCGGGCCCGGCGGGTTCCCACGGGGACGGCTCGTGGGGCACTCGGCCGCGAGCACTGCAGGGAAGGGGCGAGGGAGAGGGCGAGGAGCCGCCCCCAACGCCGTTCCGGAGTGCTGTCGGGGTCCCGGGGAACGGGGGCAGGGCGAGGGGACGCGCCCCCCCGCCCGACCCCGCACTCGCCCGGATCCCGGTGAAGTCCTCCGGTCTCGCGCATCTGCAGTGCGGGGTAGGCGGCGAGCACGAGTCCGGCTCAGCCCCCTGCGGCCCGGACAGCCGGGGAGGCGCCTGGCGAGCTGGGCTGCAGCGCGGAGGGAGCCCGCAGCGGCACCTCCAGGCCTGCAGGGGCGGTGCCGCGGCGGGGCGGGCCGCGGCGGAAGAAGACCACTCTGGCAGCGCGTCCGCCTGCTCCTCACCATGGCGCCCGCGCGCGCCCTGCCCCGGCTGCTGAGCACGGGTGAGCAGCGCGCCCGTGGGCCCCCGCCGCGGGCCTGCAGGGTCGCTTCACCGGGATCCTCACCCGGGGGCTGCAGGGCCGTTCCTCGGGGACCCCCGCCCCGGCGCTGCCGGGTCCCTTCCCGGGGACCACCGCCCCAGGCCTGCAAGGTTGCCGCCGCCCGGGGCCCTGGAGGCGAGAGGAAACCCGAGACGCGCGCCGTGACTCCGCTGTCCGCTCTCTCCACAGGTGTCTGGCCCAGGTCGCTGCGTTTACGTGTCCTCCAGGCGGCGACCCCCAGCCCGGCCAGGCCGAGCAGCAGGACGCTGGGAAGCGCCGCGACCACCGCCCTGAGCGAGCCCGAGGGTAGCGCCGGTAAAGCAGGTCCCTGGTCGGGGGGCGGGGCGGGGGGGGGGTTAGGCGCCAGGCCTCACTGTTTCGGATCGAAGTCGTCTGTCGCCAGGAGTCCTGAGTGCCCCTTGCTTAGTTGTGAAACCCTGGAGGGGTCCGCGTCCAGGGGGGAGAAGGGGCGGCCTGTCCCCCAGCAGCCCCACGGGCTAGGTGCTGCGCACCGAAAAGGGGCTTTAGAGTGACCCCCACCCACCCCTGAGGAGGTGGGGCCGGCACCGCCCTCCCCGACGCATCTCTGCTGACCCTGGGGGCGCTGTAAAGACCTCCAAGACCAGCTGGGCCCGCGGGCAAAGCCGTGGTCGGAACCCAGCTTCTGCACCCGGCCTCCGGAAAGCGCCCCGTGGCCCTGGGCACCCTCGGCCCCCGGCTTCACGGCCGCCCCCAGCCGTGTCACTCCCGCGGGGGACTTGGGAGGAGCGGGGGCTCAGACCCAGCGTCCTGTCCCTCTGGCCAGATCTCCAGGACAGGGTCCTCAGCGAGCCGCTCAAGCACTCCGACTTCTTCAACCTCAAGGAGCTGTTTTCCGTGAGGACCCTCTTCGATGCCCGGGTGCACCTGGGGCACAAAGCGGCTGTCGCCACAGGCAGGTGTGGGGCCCCGGGGGCGGGGTCCCTCTGTGCTGGCGTGTGTCAGCTTGTCCGAGCACAGCCCCTTCTCCAGATGGACTCACGCCGGGGGGGGGGGGGGGGGACGGAAGGTCTGGGGGCGGGGTAGGGGAGGTCCCCAAGGCCCTGCAGGGGAGTAGTAACTGGCCCCATCTTCTCACGGTCAGCGCTCGGG
Organism: Phyllostomus discolor; assembly: GCF_004126475.2. Lineage (NCBI taxonomy): Eukaryota > Metazoa > Chordata > Mammalia > Chiroptera > Phyllostomidae > Phyllostomus > Phyllostomus discolor. The sequence continues at coordinate 213,167,238 of NC_040905.2, read as the reverse complement.
CCGCATGGAGAATGGGCCAGAGTGGGCTGGAGGGGTAGGTGGGAGGCCGCAAGGAACGTGGCCTGAGCCCTGGGGCAGAGGAGCCGGAACAGCAGGTGGACGGGAGGTGGTGGGGGCAGGGCTGGGGCTGGGGTTGGAGGTGGCGGGCAGAGCACAGTGCAGGTGTTGGGGCCTTTACCAAGTGGCTGGAATGAGGGGACCTAAGGGACATCGGAGCTAGGTCCTGTGAGGGGTGACACTTGGCCACCACCTCGAGGTGTCACATGGGCTGGGAGGGAGCAGCCGGGGCCTGGATGGCCGCCACATCAGTGGGGTACCTGGAGAGGAGGGGCGTCCAGGGGGAGCAGGGGCAGCAGGAGGCGGGGTCCCATTGTGGGGAGGGCAAGCCGGGGCTGGGGCTCCTCCTGCGTTCCGCCAGAGGAGGGGCCGAGAGCCAGGGGGGAGTGCCCTTGCAGCCGACCTCGTGGCTCTCCTGCCCCCCTGGCCCTCTGTGCCCTCGGGGTTCCCCCAGGCCCGGCTGGCCCCTCACTTGACCGCTCACCCTGGCAGCCTGGGGCTCCCCCTGCCCGCTGCTCCCTGGGCCCAGCCCCAGGGGGGCCTTGGTAAAGCCTCCAAAACACTAACGTGACAGAAGGGGCTGTGACGTCGTGTTGAAACACCCGGACATCCCCGTGTGAGCTGTGTTAGGGTCCCCATGGGACGAGGTGGAGGTTCCGAGGCTGAGCCACGGGTCCGAGACCTGGAAGCGGCCTGCAAGCCAGACCAGCCCCCCCACTCCCTGCCACCCCCCAGCTGCCCCAGCTGTCACTCACGGGACAGGGCCCCACCCCTGTCGTCCTGGGGAAGGGGTGTCCCCCCACCCCCGAGGATGAGGAGGGGCCCTGCTCACCGCCCGCGGGGGTCTCGGACAGGTTCATGGAGCCGTACATCTTTGGGAGCCGCCTGGGCCAGGACATCATCGACCTGGAGCAGACCGCCGCGCACTTGCAGCTGGCCTTGAACTTCACGGCCCACGTGGCCTACCGCAAGGGCATCATCTTGTTCGTGGGCCGCAACCGGCAGTTCTCGCACCTGATCGAGAACACGGCCCGGGACTGCGGTGAGTACGCGCACACGCGCTACTTCAAGGGCGGCCTGCTGACCAACGCGCCGCTCCTGCTGGGCGCCGGCGTGCGCCTGCCCGACCTCATCGTCTTCCTGAGCACGCTCAACAACGTGTTCGAGCCCCACGTGGCCGTGAGGGACGCGGCCAAGATGAACATCCCCACGGTGGGCGTGGTGGACACCAACTGCAACCCCTGCCTCATCACCTACCCCGTGCCCGGCAACGACGACTCGCCCCCGGCCGTGCAGCTCTTCTGCCGCCTCTTCCGGACCGCCGTCACCCGCGCCAAGGCCAAGCGCCTGCAGGTCGAGGCCCTGTACCGGCTGCAGGGCCAGGAGGGCGCCAAGGGCCTGGGCCCCACGGACGCTTCGACCCCGGGGACTAGGCCGTTCCCCCCTGACTTGTCTGCCCTCCCAAATAAAATAGCGGCCAAACCTGTCCCTGCTCGGAGAAGCCCCCCCCCGCCCCATGTCCCTGGTGCCACCCCGAGTGCCTGCAGTCTCCCCGGCCTTGCGTCCCGCTGCCGGCCGCACAGCATGAGCCTGTGGGGACGGGCCTGCCGGGAAACACTCTTGTCCCCAAATCCCACTGTAGCGGGGTCTGGGGCAGGGCGGCCCTCGTGCGGCTGGACACACGGGCTCGGGTCCTGCAGAGCCCGTGGGGGCAGGAGGACGGGTCCCAAGTGTCCCATCCACCTCCTCTCGGGGTTGGGGGACAGGGAGGCGAGTGCCACTCTGAAACCCCGAGGGCCCCTCATTTCAGTGCGCAAACCTGAAACATGCAAATGCTAGTGTCCAGGCAGGCAAACGGGGCCCTCCCTGCCCCAGAGCTGAGTTCTGATGGGGAGCACCAGGGAGGCTGGGGGGGGGGCGGGATGCCAGAGCTTGAGATAGAGCGCCTCACTGAACGGAGTTCAGGCCTCCCTAATGGGCCCACCCTTGGGGCGGGCCTGAGGGTGACACAGAGGCCCAGAGGCATGGGGAGTGGGCCAGCCCTGTCCTGCAGTCCAAAGGCTGGGGGCGTGGCCAAGTCAGAAGACCCCGAAGCCCGGCCAGGACTGGCCCCCAGCCCCTGCTCCTCAGGGACCACGCGACGGCCTCCTGTCATTCAGCCGTGCTGTCCCCTGAAAACCAACACGGGGGGGCCCAGGAGCTTACCTGCTCTGCTCCAGTGCCTGGGGTGCTGGGGACAGGTGGGGGACTAGGTGAGGGCAGCAAGGACCTGGAGGGAAGACTCGGGGTGAGCCTGGAGGCCTCGGAATGGACCCAGGGATGAGAGGCCAGCTGGGGAGGTTCCCAAAGGGGCTCAGGTGAAGGGGGCCCGCTCCTGGCAGAAAGGGCCTTCAAGTTGGCCACCCTGGAGGTGACCCCCAAGAAAGTCCAGAAGGAGAGAATGAGCAAGCTGGGGAGAGGCAGGGGCTGGCCTCCCGAGTCCCCCCTTCTGCAGCCAGCATGTCTGACCTGCCTGGTTAGGCCTGGCCTCCTCTGGACCCTGACCCAGGGGGGGCCCCGATTCCCAACACACAGGTTCACCAAGAACACTAGCCCAGAACGTGGGCGGAAGAGCGATGTTCAAAAACAGCCGTTGGAAGTCACGACCATTATTGCGCGTGGCTGGCAGGTGCCGTACCCAAGGACTCGTCCGGCCCAACACGAGTCCTCCCGAGAGACCCCCCACCCCCGCCGCTGAGAGTGTCCCAGAGCGCACCCCTGGTGACAGGGAAGGAGCTGGAGCGGAGCGGCGGCCGCGCAGAGAGACTCGCACACTACGGGGCGGAATTAGAACTCCCGTCTGCAGAGGAGGCCGGTGCCTTCTGCACCACGAAGTGACCCTCAGGCAACGTGTGCAGGACGTCAATGACTTTTCCCGTGGTTCCGGAGGAAAGCCAGGGCTCGGTGTCTTACGTTCACCAAGGGGGGAAACACGGGGGCGGTTAGGGCGTGCGCGACCCGGGCACAAAACCAGCCGCCAGAGGGAGCTCCGGGCCCACGGCCACCTCCCGTTCACCCCCAAACCGGCCCTTCCGAACTGGCTGGGCGCTGCCGCCTGCAACCCCACAGCCGACCCCGGCAGCAAAGGCGTCACCTCGGAGCCCACGGGGCACAAGTGAGCCCAGCACACGCACCTGCTCAGCCGCGCGGCATCAGCGCCAGCTGCAGGTGCGCTCCCGCCACGGGGTTGTCCTGGGGGCAGGGGCCTCAGGTGCGCTTCCCCCACGAGGTGGGCACGGGGCAGGGGGCCGCAGGTGTGCTCCCACCATGGGGGAAGGGGACCCAGGTGCGTTCCCCCATGGGGTTGTCACGGGGAGAACAAAGGGCCACAGGTGTGCTGACACCATGGGGCCATCGGGGGGACCGCCCCTGGGTGTGCGGCCACGGGCGGGGAATGGGCCGCAGGTGCGCCTGCCCACAGGTGTCCAGACAGGGGCGGAGCAGTGGCGGCAGTGTGGTGCTTCCTTTGGTGACAGGGATCAGCTCCGTCCCCTGCAGGGTAGCCAGGGTGAGGGTCTGTGTCCCTCTGCAGAGGGGACGGCGTCTCCACCTTGTCTCAGGTATCTGCACCTCCTTCATCTGGAAACAAACACGCGGACTTCTGACGAAGGCCTGGACCCCGGGCAAAGGCTCCACGGCCCCCAAGCCCAGCTCAGAGGGGGGGCGGGTGGGAGGCGGGGCTCCCTCGGGCCCGGAGGTCGTTCTGGGCTGGCCCCAGGAGCCCCAGGAGCCCCAGCCACGGCCTGTGCGCACTGGCGGTGCTGAGACGGGAGGGCCACCCTCGGGATAGCGGTCACCCCGCAGCGCACATGCCGAGGGCCCCCCGTGGGTCCAGGGATTCTTCAAACGCCCCAGCAGATGAGGGGGTCACAGAGCAGTTGGCCCGGACGGGGACACTTGGACCAGCCTGTTGGGTGACACCTCTGGGGAGCGCATGCACGCGGTGAAGCAAGGTCATGCGTGCGCCAGACCGTGGACACAAGGCCTGACTCCACCTGTGTCCACGAGGGAGCCCTGCATGCCCCCAAGGGCGCCCCCGCCACCCACCACGGGGGACAGCCCTGGCGTGTTCACACTGATCTGGGGCTGTTCCCTAGGCAACCCTCACGGGACAGTTGGGAAACCGAGGCAGAGGCTGCCCCCCCACAGGCCTCCTCCCCCCCACCCCCCGTGTGGTCTGCTTTGGGAATGAGCATCCCTGGGATCCTGGGGGTCCCGCTTCCCCAGCCTCTCCAGCCCCCCCGTTCTCTGGAGCGATGCAAAGACCCAAGCTCAGCTGTGGGCGGGACTTGCCTTAGAGACCCCCATGCTAATAATGCGCCCCCCCTCACGTCCAGGCTCACAGGACAACGGCACGAGTTGTGTGACCGCACCGAGGACACTTCTCCCACATTGCTCTGGGGGCCACAGCACGGAGCGCCTCGCACTGAGCAGGATCCAAGTCTAGCACCCTCGGTCCGTGCTGCCGAGAGGACTGAAGACCGGGCGACCTCACGAGGTGGCCGAGGGGACTGCCGTCCTTGCACAGCGCCAGCTGGCACCGCCTGGGGTGCCCCCTCGGCTCGGCCCGAGCTTCCTCCCAAAAGCAATCAGGAATCCTGGATTCTGTGTGAAATCAATCCCTTGTTAAAACCGCTACATGGCAAAAAGGAAAAGTTGTAGGGCAGACTGGGTCCCCCCACCCCAGTTTCCAAGTCAGGTGTCAGGGGTCCTGCGGTTGGGATCCCCAAGGCCCGTGATGATGTCACAGCTGAGACGTGTTGGCTGCTCAGGGCCGTCCGAGCAGGAGAGTCCGGGGCCCCAGGCCCCATGAGGGCTCGAAGAGCTGCTCGCTGCCCGGGAGGGTGGTGTCATCGTCTCCCTGCTCCTGGGAGAGGGAGAGGGACTCGAGGGGCCCCGGCCCAACCCTCCAGCCGTGCTCTGCTGGGGGCGACATGGCCGGCGCTAGGGGCCAGAACCCCAGGTGGGTCCCGACCCGTCTAGTTTCAGAAACTTGAAACAGCCAGCAGGAAACCTTTTATTTTTTATTCTCTTGTCTTTGACCTGGAAGTTACTAATAAGGTGAAACATTGTAACAACACACCATTGCCCTGGCCGGTGGTGCAGCAAAGGTTCCACTCCTGGTCAGGATGCGTGCCTGGGTTGGGGGCGTGGGAGAGGCAACCCACCAGTGTTTCTCTCCTGTAGCAGTGTTTCTCTCCCTCTGCCTCCCTCCCTTCCTGTGTCTCTAAAAAATAAGTAAGTGAAATCTTAAAAAAAAAAAAAAAAAAGAAAAGAAAGAAAAGAAAGAAAAACCACTGTATCCATTTCAGCTGGAAAAAGAACTGGAGTAGCCCTAGCTGGTGTGGCTCAGTGGATTGAGCGCCACTGGCCTGTGAACCAAAGGGTCACTGGTTCGATTCCCAGTCAGGGCGCGTGCCTGGGCTATGGGCCAGGTCCCCAGTAGGGGGTGCATGAGAGGCAACCACACATTGATGTTTCTTTCTCCCTCCCTTCTCTGTAAAATCTTAAAAAAAGACAACTGGAACAGCAGAGCGGGGTCCGCCCCCGAAGTCCCCGCGGTGCCGGGACAGAAACGGTGCTCCCCTGCCCCCCTGCCTGGGCGCTGCTTTCCTCTCCGGTTCCGTGTCCTGGCCCAGGCCTCACTCGAACTACCAGGTCCCCGGGTTGTTTCAGGAGCTGTGTGAACACGCCGCGATGAGGCCGTGCACAGACCTTGGCCTGGTTCGGGGGCACATTTACTGCACGGTATTCGGGAGTGCTCAGGCTACCGTGAAAAACACGGAAATGACCCGTGTCCCAGCACCGCCGCCCCCCTCCCCCACGCCCAGGTTTGGTGCTTTGGGTCGGAGTTGGGATCAAACTGAAAAAGTGTGTTTGGCTGTTGATGATGTCACCCTCCGACCCCCGAATGTGGCCGTAGGTACCAGGACCAACCTGCTAGAGACGACAGGCTCTCTGGCCTGTGTTTACAGACGGGCAGGATTTGAGATGGGTGGGGGGAGCCCAGGCATCAGACGCCCCCCTGCTCTGGGCATCAGCGGGGCTCTGGCCCTTCTCTCCGACCTGGAGAGCCCCCCGCCTGCCCCTCCCGCCTGCAGAGGGAAGGGCCACGGCCCACGGAGGTCCGGCCATGGGCCAGCGAGGAGCCAGTCTGCCCACTAACTACGAGAGAGGCCCCACAGTCTACCCATTTCACAGATGAGGAGACTGACACCTGGAGAGTTGGTCACGTGGCCCGGGCCCCTGAGAAAGGACGAGGTCGGAGGCAGCACATGCAGCCCAGAGTCTGGCACCGGCCACTGCCATCCGGCCTCGGACCAACCAGAAGGAACGGCTGTTGTCCTCTGGTTCCGCCCGCAAGCACATTCACAGGACGTCCGATTACCCCAGGGAGCCCGGCGGCCACCGGCACCCACAGGAGACAGCACGGGCAGGGCCCCCTCGGGGCGCCCCATCGGTCACTGCCCTCTGTCCCCCATGGGGATCCCGTATTCTTGCTTCTGAGCTAATTTCCCTTATTTCTGAGCTGTATCCAAATGAAATCACACAGGATGTTTTGCAGCATCTGGCTTCTTTCATTCTGCTTCTGAGAACCGAACACCGTCCTCAGTCAACATGTCTACAGCTGTTTCATGTCTGTATAACATTGTTATACATGTACAAACATTAACTCAGAATGAGTTAACGATTAAACGTGAGACCTACAATGATGAGACTCCTAGAGAAAGCCTGGGGAGCGGGGCAGAGGGAGGATTTCCTGGGAAGGGCGCTGGAAGCACCGGCAGCGCGGACGGGAAATACACAAACTGGAGTTGATGATGTGGAGACTTGTGGGCAGCAGGATGCGATGGGGGCGACAACGCAGGGAGATAGTATCTGGAGGTCGCCGGTCTGAAGGGACTTAACACCTGAACGTAGGAGCAACTCCCGTGGCCGAGCGGCAACCGCACACCAGCCCAGCTGGAAACCTGCACGGGCCTGGCAGGCACTGTCTCTGAGGATGCACCGGACCGGCCAGCAAGCCCAGAAAGTGGCGCTCTGTGGTGCTGATCGCTAGGAAAACGTGGGTCAAAGGCAAGACCCCCCTCTCTACACGCAGAAGAATGGCTGAGCCGTCAAAAACCAAAAGCCAAAACCACCCGTGCCTGGGAGGGCGGGGACGGGGTGATGCCGCAACGGGACGCGGTTCTCGGGTCCCTCAGCTCCGCCCCAGGAATGAGGTCTGGAGGTTTGGAGGGTCCACTGGGACCCTAAGACGCGGCAAACTGGGTGAGATGCGCACTAAAAATAAATTGTAAAAAACACAAGGTCCGGCAGAAGTAAGGCCTGCTTGAGCGTGGTTGGCAGGGTCATAACGCGGGTGTAATTTACAGTTTTAATCTGAACGTTCCACCTGAAACGTCATACGGCGTGCTTGACTGACTGTGAGGTTATGTTTCAGAAAAGAGGCGTTACTTGTGCGGAACCCAGTACATAACCCGGCTGACTCCTCCATCCACCACCACCCACGGGTGTCAGACACGTGGGCTCACCTGTGCCAAGGCCGGGGAGGTCGCCGTGCTGGGCGCGCGTCCCCGGAGGGGCGGTGGTGGGTCCTGGAGGTGTGGGTCTGCCTTCCAGAGACGCGACCCCAGTTTTCAAAGGCGACCCCGCAGCCCTGCGTGCGTGCGAGGCCGGGGGCTCCTCCTCCTCACAACGCGGGGTGCCGTCAGGGGCTTTATTCGGCCCATTGTAGCGCGGGCACAGGCGTCTCATTCTGGGTTTTTTGTTTCTTTGTTTTTATTTAGGGGGGGGGGGGAGGGGCGGGGAGAAGGAGAGAGAACCACGGACGCGTTATTCCCCTCATTGCCGCATTCGGCGGTCGAGTCTTGCCCGCGCCCTGACCCGGATGGGAGCTGGGGCAGCGCGCGGAGAAGGGGCCCCAGGTCGGGGCGCACCGCGGGGCCGGGGGCGGAGACCCGTTGGACACCGCGGAGAGCTAGCACCGCTCTAAGCGCTTTGCCCAGTCCAGCCGGCCCGCGCCGTTCCGCTACCCACGGCAGGCAGGTCCCACCCTGCGGGAGGAGGGCCAGGGCTGCGCCGGGCCCGCCGGCGGGGACCTGAGCCGCTCGCGCGGGCGGGAGTGGCGGAGGCCCGGCCGGCGGCACGGGAGAGGGCGGGCCCGCTAGAGGGCGCTGCGGCGCGGCCTCGGGCGGGCGCGGCTTGACCCTCGCGGGCCGCCATCCGCCGTATAAAAAGCGAGGCGCGCGGCCGCGCGCTCTTTCCCGGCGGCGGAGGTTGGGGTGTCCATGGCGTCCCAGCTTGGTCTCGGTGGTCGTGGCCCCGGCGGCGCCCCCCCATCACACCGCCGCGCCGCGCTGGGGCCTTGCTGGGCGGACGGGCGGAGGCGCCTGCGGACTCCGGGGGGGCGCGCCCCGTGGAGAAGAGGCGGGGACGGCGAGAGAGCCGTCGCCCCCGTGCACCCACGCGGCGCAAGGTGGGCTGACTCCCTGCTGGCTAGGCGACTTCCGAATGGCCGTCGGTGTGACTGCTGCAGCCCGGCGCGGCGCCTGGTGCCCGGGGCACCGGGGGTCCGCGGTGGACCCCAGGCCGGGGGTCGCCTTGTCTTCCGTCCGATCCCACTGCGCCGTGACCTTCATCTCCACGCGGGGGCTGAGCGAGCAGCCACGGGGAGCGTAACGGTGTGCGGTGCTCCAGAGGCCCGGGGCAGGGTCGCCTTGCGGAGCAAACGCAGCACAGCCCTGGCTGGGCGACGTGCTTTTTCCGGACTTGTAGGACTCTCGCGGGCTGGGTTTTCCCTTTCCCTGGGGGGTTCGCCTGCTGGAAGCTAAGCTCCCGGGAGGGCGCCCTGGAGCGGGGGCGGGGGTGGGTGGCAGGTGGGCGCCGGAGCACGTGGTCCCCTGAGGCGCGTGCAGCCTGCACGTGAAGCGCTTTCTGGGCGCCGTCCTCAGTGGCTGTGGGGACGGAGCCCGGGAGCGACCGTCCCGCACACTGCCCCTAGAGGCGTTGCAGATGTGGCTGCCGTGCCGCATTTGTGTCGTTAGGTGGCACAGAGCAGAGAGGCCTGTCTACGTCCAGCGTTCTGGCGTGAGCGCCCGGATGATTGATGGTCTGACACTCGGCGCCGCGGGCGCCGGCCCCTGGTGTGCGGGCGGCCTGGGGCCCGCCGCTGAAAGCTCCCATTCTTTCCCAGCTCTCGGCCGACCCGGTTACGCGGTGGTCATGCGCCTGACAGCAGAAGGTAGGAGCCCGCCGCCAGCGCGGGGATGAGCCGGACAGGTGAGTAGGTGTGGGTGGACCTGGTGGGGACCTGAGCGCTCCTTACTGTCGGGAAGCATTCGTGGGTAGCTGTTCAGGCTGCAGCCAGGACCACCAGAGAGCCTGGGGGAGGATGGAAGGTGGGAAGGGGGCATGGGAGGGTGGAGGGAGTTGTGTGCGAGGCGAGGCTCCTGTGTCACCACCCTCCCTCCCCTCTGGTCTTGGGCACTTGGATGTGACCCTCCTCGCCACGGGGAGGGAAGGTGCGGAAGTCTCTGGGCAGGGACCTCCTGGCGGCACCATGGTGCCTGTGGCAGCTGGGGCCCTGGCCATAGGTGGTTGGGGGTGGGGGCGGATGGCTGCCCTGCGGGTGCGGACACGCCAGCACCACAGACGCGGCTGCTGTGCTGCACCTGTGACGCCAGGGCAGAGAGGAAGTGGCTATTTCTACGCTCAGTGCTCAGAACCGTGGGCACTAAGAATGGTTTGTAGCCTGACAGTCCTGAGGGCGCCCAGCCAGTGGGTGGTGCAACCCCAGGGTGCTCACAGGCAGCTGGGAACCCAGGGGAGACCCGCAGCGTGATGAGGACATCATGCATGCGGGCACGCACCCGGCCACCCCTGGGCCCGGTGGGGCGGCCGGGAGAGGGGGTCTCCTCCCTGGAAGGGAGGTCCAGGCCCCTCAGTGGTCGTCTCGGGCAGGTGTGCTGTGCGTCCCGGGCTGAGAGCCTGTACAGGAGTGTGCACCCCTCACTGGGCTGCGGGGCCCTGGGTGCGCCGGCAGGAGCCACCTGGCACACAAACGCCCCCACTGTAGGGGCTGTTGGGGGGGGGCGGAGCACTCGAAGGGGCAGGAGAGGTGTGGGCCGTCGGGGCCGAGGGTGGGGGAGCCCGAGGTTCGCTCCCGGCCCCTGCCTGTCGGTGAGTCGGAAGTCAGGGCCCACGGGGAACCCCTCGGTGGGCCGACTGACTCTGCACTGCATGGTGGCCCCAACCAGGACACTGGGGTGAGGGTGCTCTTGGCAACCCCGCTGGGATGGCGGGTGTCACCAGGCTGTCTTTGTCCCCTGCAGGTGGAGAGCCCAGTGCTGCCGCAGCCACATAAGCAAGACCTCGGGCCACGTGCCCAGGGTGAGGAACCCCGTGCTTTCTGTGTTTTATTTTGACTTGGGAGAGAGACATTGGTTTTTTTGTTCCACTTCAGGATGCGTTCTCTGGTTGCTTTTTGTACTTGCCCTGACTGGGGAGTGAACCCACGACCTCAGTGTGTTGGGGCCATGCTCCAGCCACCGCTCTGCCCGGCCTGGGCCTCCTTGTTTTTCGGGCTAAAATTGGAGGGGGCGTCTTGCCTCTGTTTCCTAGAACAATCGGGCGTGAGGGTTGAACAGAGGCCATTCACCGGTGGTCCCCCCCACCCAGGGCGACTTGGGGGCCCTCCCAGGACACAGCACTGAGGCTCCCTCCTGGGCAGAGGCCGGGCGCTGCAGGGGTGGGGCGGGGGAAGACCGCAGGTGTCCACCGTGCTGCGGCCGCAGAACCACATGGGGAACCGGCCGCGTGTGGTCTGGCTCTGCGGGTCGGGCCAGCACAGGTGCCCGGCCAGTCTCGAGTCTCTGTCCCTTTCTCAGGTCCGGGGGCCGGCTGGGCGGTGGGGTGCGTGCGGGCATGGGCTCCGTCACCCCAGGACTCCTTTAGGACAGGGGGTTGGGGCGGGGGTCAGAGGACTGGCACCTTCACAGGGGACGCTGGTTTGCCAGAATCCGGGAGTGAGCCAAGTACAGAATTGTCTTCTTCTTTTTTCCTTCTTTTTCTTTTTTTAAGATTTTATTTATTTATTTTTCAAAGAGGAGAAGGGAAGGAGAAAGACCTCGATCAGTTAGTTGCCTCTGGCACACCCCCAGCCAGGGACCCGGCCCGCAGGGCCTGTGCCCTGGCCGAGAACCAGACCAGCCCTTTCGGTCTGCGGGAGGATGCCCAGCCCCCCGAGCCACACTGGCCGGAGTGGGGTTGTCCTCATGTGGGGGAGGAGTCAGGGGGCCTTCGGCCAGGAGAGGGGCTGCCCCCGAAGGGACGCGCTCGGTGGGGTGCCCACCCTCGGCCCCCCTGCCCCGCACCCGGCAGCAGCCTCTCCCGAAGCCCAGGCCCCGGGGGGGTGGGGCTCTTCCAAGTCAGACGTCTCCACTCGGCGCTCCTGGGTGCCCGGCCCTGCCTGTGCCGTGTGCTGGGAGCTCGGGGGCGGCCCTGCGGGGAAAGCCCGCCGCAGCGCCAGGCCTGTGGGGGGAGGGGAGCCCACTCCTCAGGGAGCAGAGTCGGTGCACAGGTGGGCAGGGGGGCTGTCGGCTGACCTCAGTCACCTCGCCTGTCAGGCGGTGTGTCAGTCACTGATCATCATGTGATACACAGCCAGGGAGCTCAGTGCTTGAGGACAGCAGAGGGCTGTCACCCTGCCCGTCTGGGGGGTTCAGAGCTGCCTGGCTGGGTTTGTCACGGCGGGGGGTGGGGGCGGGGGGGCAGCTGCTTCCGAGATGGCGCGGCCCTGCTCCGCGGGAGGGCCCTGCCCGCTGCTGCTGCCGGCCAGGGACGTGTGTCCTGGAGCACGTTTGGGGAGGGGGCCACTTCATTAGGAGGACAGACTCCTGGCCATTCCTGCCGCCGCTGAGTGGCCGTGGGGTCCTGCCCTCCTGTCCTCGCCTTAGGCGCGGGGTTTCTGCAGCTGGTCTGTGGGGTGGCACGGAGCGGCAGGAGCTAGTGGGCCTGCTGACCAGGGAGGAGGACGAGGGGGTCGGGCACGTCCACCCGGGAGCCCAGCGGCCAGCTGGGGGCTGGAACCCGTGGGGTGCAGGGGGCAGAGCGGGCCGTCCCCGCGGTGACCAGGACTGGAACCCGGCTCTGGACACAAGCTCGCTGTGGCCAGGCAGGGTGTTTTCTCAGCCGAGAGCTGTTTTCTGGGTTTGAGCTTTCACGAGGCTGAGTGTTACTTTTGTTGGGGGTCCCACTGGGAAGTGGGTAGCAAGGGGAGGGGCCAGAAGAGGGAGCTGGGCTGCCGGGGTGGGGGGCGCGGCTGGGGCGACCTTGGCAGCCATGTCTTTGCATTCCAGGAATCCTTCTGGTCAGCGAGCTGCGAGGGCCGTGGTCCGGCGCCAGGGGCACTGCTGGGGCGGCCCGGGAAGCGGCTGGCATCTTGTCTGTGGATGGGGCCCCACTGGACACGCCTGGGCACCGTCCCTGGCGGAGGGGAGAGCAGAGAGCCAGGAAGAGGAACACTGCCCACATGTCACAGTGGCTGAAGTGACTGTCGGGGCCGCCGGTCCAGGCGTGCCGGAGAGCTGGGGTGTCGTGCCCTCGACCAGCAGCCTTGGTGCAGGACGCTGGGGGCAGCCCTGTGCTCAGCTGCTGCTGGGGCGGGCGGGGGCTGGGCCCCCTGCAGTCCTGTGTGTGGGGTCCATGCAATAAAGGAGCACCTTCTGTTTACAGCATACAAACGACAAGCCTCTCGTGAATGGATGTCACAAAACCCTGGGCACAGTGTCAGCCATTCCTAGTGCGAGTTTGGGAGAATTGTTGCCATGAGTGTGTGTGTGTGAGAGAACCTCCCTGTGGTGACAGGCAGCCCCGGTTATGGGGGGCGGCCCCTGAGCGGTGACGCGGCTCATCGTGATTTCATGTACTGACCGCTGCGGAAGGACAGGCTGTCCGTGTCCACACCCGTCCTGCACATGGCGCCTCCCTGGATGGGTGTGGTTCTTGCCGTACATGCAGACAGCACACATGTACATGTGCACACACACACACACACACACCCTGGCTAGCTGGTCACTGCACAGGATCCTCACTGAGGCGAGTGCTGGGCAGGGGGGGTGGCGGGCAGGGGATGTGACGGGAGCTCAGTCGTTTCCAAGTTGCATCTTTGTTTCTCTGACAGTGTTTCTAGAAAGTTCTTTGTCCCTGACAATAGTGCGTGTTCCCAGACTCCACGCTGTGCTGTCCGGGTTCCCTTCCACGGAGCCCTCACAGGTCCTCATGACCCCGGCCCAGAGGCTGAGTTAGAGGCGCCTGCACTGGTGCACCCGGGGTCCGGGTGGCCGGGGCACTGTCCCGTGCTGGGCTTTGAGAGGCGGCCCTGTGCCGTCCAGGTCCTTCTGACCTCGGGGACACGGCAGGGGCAGGGGCAATCCCAAGAGGGTTCCCAGCGTCCAGGCCCCTTGCGCCCCGCCCCCCCAGACTGGTGGCCGGCGTCGGTCCCCGGGTGAGAGTTTTGTCAGAGGGCAGCCCTGCTCGGGGCCCAGCAACATCTGCCCGAAACGCCTGTCCCCTCCGGCCCAAGTCCTGCGGTCGCCGTACCCGACCAGTACCCGTCCTCTGTGTCCCTGGGGGGGCGGGTTCGACCGTATCAGGAACCTGTGTGGGCAGACATCCCTTCTCTGACTTTCTCCGTGGCGTCTGGGAACACGTTATCTTGACATTTCTTAAAACCTCTTTCCAAGTGTCCGGACCACCCTTTGGTGGAGGTCAGTTCTTCCGCTTCAGACCCTGCTGCTCTGAGTCGTAACGTGACAGCCTGGCTGTGTCCCCGAGTACTGGTCTGGGGGTGCGCCTGGTGGCCATGCCATCCCACTCGAGAGCTGCACTTGCAGTTCGGGGTCAAGGGCTTCCCGGCAGGTGCGAGGTTCCTGTGCCGCTGGTGGCAGCTTCGGCCGGGGCTCCTCAATTTCCTCACTGGCCCGTCCCCCGGGTTGACCAGCTGTGGAGAGGGGCAGCGTCCAGCAGTTTGGCTGTCGGAGCCTCCTGGCTCCTCGGCTGTGTGGCAGCACCCGCGGCACCGCCGGTTATGCCGTGTGCAGGCACCGGTGTCGCCCGGGGTTCACAGGGTCACCCTGACCGCAGCGGCAGGTGCATGGAGCCACGAGAGCCCTTCCAGGTAGAATGACACGTTTCGTGTGTCCGTGACACCTTTCTCTTGACTTTTCTTGACACGTCTGGGCTACGTGGTTTGTGAGTTTTTCCAAGTTGTTGCAGATCAAAACTCTTCCAACGTGTCATCCACTAAAAGCCACGTCTAAGTGGACCCGCACAGTTCAAGTTCATGTCGAGCAAGTCAGCCGTGACCCTGGCGGGCAGAGGCGGCTGCCGGCCCACAGCCCGCCATCCAAAACTGCCCTTGAATCTCTCCCCCCGGGCTGGGCATCTGGGTGGAGGAGGGGGGTATTTTGACCTGTAATGGGTGTACGGTTGCAATTTTGGAATGTGTTTTACCCAGGATATGTTGAAATGAATGGATTAATGCCTTCTTCAGGGAAAGTATTTTGTGTGTTGGCAAAACTTGAGACTAAACTGGTCTTGAACCAACTATTTTTTCTCCAGATTTTCTCTGGAGAGGGGGAGGGAGGGAAACATGGATCAGTCATCTCTCACTCGCCCCCCCAGTGGGGGACCTGGCCCGCAGCCCGAGCCACACCGCCCCCCCCCCCCACGGTTCAAGGCACCGAACCCCTGACCTGCACTCCACCCCCCCCCAACAGGCTGAGTATGGAGCGTGAGGAAGGTGTGTTCTGGCTCGTGGGGCCCCCCACGGGGAAGGGGTGTCAGAGGCCCCGGGGTGCACAGCCTCCCGCCCAGGGTCACACCTGGCGCTTCACTGAAACCAGCTGAAGGGTCCTTGGGGTGGGGGCCTGCGTTCTGAGCAGCGAGCTTTTCGGGAGGAGACGGACCCGAGGTTCATCCCCCCCGGACTTCAGGGACCAGAAAAGACGGTCAGCTTCCCGCATCCTGTCCTAACCCGCCCCTCGTCCCTGTTCATTGCCCCAGGGGGGTCTGGGGGTCTGAGGCACCAGGCAGGGCTCCGGGATGGCCCACCGAGGCCCCCACAGCCATGCCCGGGAGCCCGCACTGCTGTGTGCGGGAGGCCAGGGCAGCCCCCACTCCACACCCAGGCTGCTGTGGATGCGGGGCTCTGGGGGGCAGGGGGACTGGGGTGAGCGGACCTCCGGAGCACCCACAGAAGAGCTGTTTATTCACATCAAATGTTCCTGAAAGTAACAAAACCCCACTTGGCCCGGGCGGGTCCCCTCGGCCAGCCCTTGGTCAGACTCCCTGTCCTCGGTCCTGCCCTCCCCCTTGCAGCCTCTCCTGCCAGCCTCCCGGCCCATCAGTCCCTGCTGCTGGACCCAGGGGGAAGGGCGGGGCACGGCGGAGCAGCCTCCGGGTGCCCAGCCCCTGCAGCCCGGCCCTTCTCCAGCGGTGACCAGGCGAAGAGGCCGAGGGCGGCTGCAGGGCCCCAGTGCGGGAGGGGGCCCGGTCCCCGGCCGCGAGTCCCGGCCGCGCCGCGCCGTCAGGAGAACTTGCTGTCGGAGATCTCCTTCCACAGCAGCGACTTGAGGTGGCTCAGCACCAGCGAGTGGTGCGCCTCCACCTGGCTGGCCAGCCCGCTCAGCGTGGTGCAGGCGCGCAGCTGCCGGCCCAGCTCCTCGCGCAGGCCGGGCGGCGCGCCGGGCAGCAGGTAGTCCCGCAGCAGCGCGCACGCCTTGGCCAGGTTGGGCTGCAGCAGGTCGCCCTTGCACCGGCGCATGAGCTTGTCGCAGGGCGCCCGGCAGTCGCGCCCGTAGGTGCAGTCGGCGCTGCGCTCGCAGCGGCGGCCGCGCAGGAAGCGGCGCACGGCGGCCTCGGGCGCCACCTGCTGCAGGTCGGCCATCCTGAAGTCGTGCCGGGCCGTGTAGCCCACGTTGGCCAGCGTGGTGTCGCACATGTAGAAGTTGCCGTGGGCACCGTGGAACAGCTCCTCCACGAACTCCAGCAGGCCGATGGCGATCTTCGCCCGCCAGGGCCACGCGGGCCCCAGCCACTGCTGCAGGGCCCGGTGCACGGCGGCCGGCAGCAGCGGGCGCAGCAGGGGCGGGAGCGCGGCGCCGGGCCGGGCGGCGTGCGGCACGCCCTCGGTGACGTACAGGTCCCCGCAGTAGCCCAGCAGCGGGGCGGCGTGGCCCCGGCCCCGCAGGGACAGCAGCAGCAGGAACTCGTTCTGCTGCAGCAGCGCCCACACCGACTTGGCCTCGGCCAGCGACACCCGGCTGTCCTTGTTGAAGTCCGCCATGAGCAGGACCTGGCCGGCCAGCGCGGGCAGGGAGGGCAGGTCCCCCAGGTTCGCCTGACGGGCGGGACCGAAGGGAAGGGAGACGGTGGCTTCAGGGCCGGCACCGGTGAGGCCCTGCCGGACCCTCGGGTGCCGGCTTGGAGGGCTGCCTGTGGGACCACCCAGCCCCACCTCCCAGGAGCCCACCCTCACAGCCCACCCAGCCGAGTCTGTCCTGGAGCTGCTCTGAGGGACTGTCCCCGTGGGCCTGGGGTGGGGGGACACGTCAGCTGCCTACTCCCCAGCTCTCACCCCACTCCTGCCGCACCCCCTCCCCATGCACATGGGGCAGCGGGCGGTCCTGGGCGAGGCTCCGCTTGGAGCTGGGGGCCCCCGCCCGGCCCACCCCTGCCCTGGGCACAGCCCCGGCAGAGCCGGCTGACCTTGAGGAAGCTCAGGGTCATCTCCCGGAACTCCTTGATCGAGGTGCCCCGGGTGGGCTTGTCGAACAGCACCAGCTCCCGCCGGGGCGCCGCCTCTGGCCCGGCCTTGGGGTCCAGGCCCTCCTCGATGCCGCACTTGATGGTCACCTCCTTGCCCTGCCACAGCCCGCTATACACCTGGATGGGCCACGGGGGGCTGTCTGTGCGGGGGACCCCTCCCGCCCTGCCCGAGCCCCCCGCCCCACCGGGCCCGCCGGCTCACCTGCCGGCCCGGGGCGGCTGAGAGGCAGGTCCTCCACTCCAGCGCGTGCAGGCTGCACAGGTCCTGGCACAGGGGCCCCGAGATGATGCCCTTCCGGTACTGGTCACACTGCGGAGGGGGCACGCCAGGAAGGGGCCTGGGGTCACGGGCCGCTGGAGCCCTCCCCCACCCCGCCCGTGCTGCACCCCCAGGCTGGCAGCCAGAGCCCTCGTCCTGTCTGCCGGGGGCTCCCTGCCTCCTGGGCCACGGCACCCGTGAGAGGGGCCCTGGGACGCTGCAGCCAGTGACCAGGCGGTTCTCGCCACACGGCCCGGCCCAGAGGCGGGGCCTCAAGCCCACTGGGTCAGAAAGCCGCCGACCCCTCGGAGGCCGTGCCCACCCTCCCTGGTATGGCGCGGCCCTGGTGGCGGCCGCAGGAGCAGCGGAGCCCGTGACTCTGTGATGCAGCCGTGCTGCGGGCGGGCTGTCTGTCCCCTGTGACCTGCCCCCCTCCCCTGCCCCGAGAGGAGCTCCCGGCAGCACTCCTGTCCGCTCCAGAGCAGCGGCTGCCCCTGCCCCTTCGGGTCGGGCTGCCCAGGGGAGGACCGTGGAGGCCAGGAGACGACAGGGTCGGCCCTCCCCTCTGGAGGGAGGGAGGTCCTTCTGGAAGAGTCCCAGATGAGCTCCCGGTTGCCATGGAGGCCAGGCCCCGGCGAGCGAGGCCTGGGGACGGGGGGGCAGAGGAAGGTGGGGGCCAGACCTCTGGGCCACCAGGGCTGGGGCCAAAACAAGACTGAGCCCTGGACTCGGAGGAGGGGACCGGGAGGGGGGCGCCTGCGCTGTGGGGGCCAGTCCTCAGGACAGAAGGCAAAACAGAAAACCAGGCACTTCCTCCTCCGTCCCACTCCCTGCAGGGGGCTCCCCCCACCACCCAGGGGGGCTGCTCTGCCCCCCGACCCCGGGCGGGCCTCTGGCTTACCACGCTCAGAGCAGGTCGCATCCATGATCCGCGCCCGGCCCAGCACCCAGGGGCCCGTGAGCACCTCCTCCCTGACCCCGGGCCCCGCCCCCACGCCTGGCCCGGAAGAAACTGTGGGACCCCTGTGAGGCGGGTGATAGCCCCCCCACAGGACAGGCTGGTCGCCTCTGGAAAAGGAGGTGTCCCCAGCAACCTGGGGACAGGCCTCGGGAGGGCCTGCTGCCCCGGCCAGGGTACGTGAGAAAATGGGGGCTGTTGTTGCCCCCTGGCAAGAGGGCACAGCCCCCCTCTGCTCCCCATGGCCCTCGGGCTGGCCGCCTGCGTCGCCCTGGGCTGCCCACCCCCCCATGGCCCCCCCAGCCCTGCCCAGAGGCCGAGGCCCCATCTCCGTCTCAGCCCTGACCTTTGCCCTGTGCACCCCCAGCCCCTAGACAGTGAGGGGCTGTGCCACATGTCTGCACCCGGCTCTGGCCTGGCCCCGTGGGCCACCTGTGAGCTCACCTGGAGTGAACTCAAGTCCCAGAACGAGGGCAGGACCGAAGGCCCGCCCCCAACCCCAGCTCGAGGGAGTGTGCTGGGGCCTGGTGCTCGCCGGGCCCCTGGGAGGTGCTCAGCCAGCAACCCGAGAACCTGGCGTCCCCCAAGTCCCCATCCGGACCCCCAGGCCCCTCCCCACCACCATCTCTAGACTTCCCCAAATTCGGCCCCGAAGGACCCTGGCCAGAGCAGGCCGGCCGGAGGCTTTCTGGGCTGGCCGCGGTCACCACCCAGAGCCCAGGACGGGGCCCCTCTCCTTCCAGCACGGCAGGGACTCTGGGCCTCCGGGCTGCCCGGCCAGTGCAGCGGGGCAGGTGCAGGCATGTTGAAAGCCCAGGTCTCCCCTTGGCCACAGACCACAGCTTCCCCCTGCCGCCTCCTCTGATGGCTCCCTGTCCCCGGAGGGGCCCTCGAGGTCCCCAGCACCCGCCCATTCCCGTCGCCCTCGGGGACATCTGGTATCTGCCTCTCTGTCCATCCCTGGCCGCCGGCCAGCCATCCGGCCGTGCTCTCCTGGGGGCCCACGGTGGCCTCCCCACAGCCCCGCCCTCCTCCCGCCATGGCTGCCCACGTCTCCCCCACCCCCAGCTGGAGGAGCTGCCCAAAAGCCCACCCTCTCAGGGCCTCTGAGGAAGGGTCGGGCCTGCCCCGGGGGCCAGCACCGGAGGGGGAGGGGGGACACGGAGCGCCCAGCAGCACACCGGCCCCAGGGGACACTCACGATGACCGCCTGGCAGATGTGCCCACGGCAGAGCTCCGCGTAGGACGAGTAGTTCACGTACACCAGCCAGCTGCCCGCGAAGACGCCCAGCCAGACCAGGAAGACGTACTTGACCCTGAGGCCCGGGAGCCGGCCCTGTACGGGGGGGGGGGGGGGGGGGGGGGGGGGGAGGCGGCGTGTGAGGGGGGCGCCACATTCCAGGGGCATCGCCCCGCCCCCCACCGGGCTCGCGTCAGCCCTGCCCCGGCCCGGCGTCCAGAGCTGCCCCCCACCCAGGAGCGCTGCGGGGTCTCCGCCGCTCCCCTCCACACTGCACTCAGGGCACCCACCCTGGCGGAGTGGGGGACGGGCACCCAGACTTCTAAACACACAGGCGGGCAAAGCCAGTTTCAAAATGGGGTGAGCCAGGTGGTCGGCTCTGTATTTCGCTGAACGAAGACACTTTTTACAAACCACCCCCCTGTCTTGCCCTCATCTCAGGACAGGCAGCCTCCGCACGAGAGCGGCCACGCACACTGCCCTCCGCGGTGGGGGCTGTTGCTGCCCCCAGGGCCAGGCCAGCCGGGAGGACGGGCCTGGGAGCCGGCCGGGGCAGGGGGCAGAGGGCAGAGGGCAGAGGGCAGGGCCCGAGGTGCCGGCAGTGTGTTCCCAACGGCCAAAGTGGGGACCGTGGACACAGGCCTGGACAGACACCACAGCCCCTCCGGGCAGCGGGATATCACCCCACCTCGAAAAGGCAGGAAACCCTGACCCCTGCTACAGCGGAGAGGGGCCCTGGGGTGCAGGTGCCGCGTGGAGTAAGCCGGCCACAGAGGGACGAGCCCTGTGGGGTCCACTCACATGGGGTCCCTGGGGGCAGATTCAGGGACAGACGGTGGGGCCAGGGCCGGGGCAGGGGTGGCAGTGGGGGTCTCACAGGGACCGAGCATCCGTGTGGGGAGAGGGACCGTCCTGGAGAGGACGGCGGTGGCAGCTGGCAGCGGTGGGACTGTCCCTGCTGCCGCTGAGCCGTGCCCTAACCTCAGGCAAGTCCAGAGAGCCATTTTGTGTTGTGTGTGATCCGCCACGACAAGAAATCAGTGAGACAGGCAGCCCCGGCCTCGCCGCCACAGGCTCGGCCCCGGGCATCCGGGGGGCCAGGAGCTGTGTCCGTGCAGGGCTCGGCCCCACTGGCAGCTGCCCCAGGTGACATGTGGGAGCCCCAGAGCCACAGCAGGTGGGCAGGGGGTGCGTCTCCCATGCAGCCCCCCACACGATTCGGGGGCACCACCTCCCATCCCCACCCCCGGTCCTGGCAAGTCGCAGGTCTTGCAGGCTGCCGTCCCGGAACAGCAGCCGGGCCCCAGGGCCCAGGACGGCCTGTCCCCGAAGGAGGCGCCGCCACCGCCACGCCACAC
This sequence comes from Phyllostomus discolor, assembly GCF_004126475.2. Lineage (NCBI taxonomy): Eukaryota > Metazoa > Chordata > Mammalia > Chiroptera > Phyllostomidae > Phyllostomus > Phyllostomus discolor. Next base: position 213,146,497 of record NC_040905.2, on the reverse strand, counting down.
CCTCTGGGGGCCGGGCAGCAGCCCTCCCTGCGTCCTGGTCAGCCAGGACGGGGCGCTGGGGGCTGCCACCACTCCCCACCGAGGACGGCAGCAGCTCTGTGTGTGGTGCGCCCAGGAGAGGCAGGGGCTCACCTCCTGTCGCCCACTCACGCGGCGGGCCGCCCCGGGAGGGGCTGCGGGGGGAGGGCCCCGATAACGGGCTTGCGGGGGGAGGCAGGGTCTGCACCTCGGTGACCACGGGCGAAGTGGGGGCTGGAGTGGGGCCGGGGGTGGGGCCGCAGGCCCATCTGCCCGGCCGCTGCGCCTGTTTCCGTCTGATTTGCTCGAGAGGGAAAACAGGAAAGCACAGAAACAGCGTGGGGAGGGGCGCGTGCGGGCGGGCTGGGGAGGGCTGTGGCAGGACAGGGTCCAGGACATCCGGCGGGTGGGGACCGCACCCCAAGCTGGTGGTGGTGGTGGTGGTGGCGGCGGCAGGCGGGGTCGGGGTGAGCGTTCAGCGCCACAGGGGTCCTGGGGGTCCAGAGGGCAGTCTGGACTGGGCGGGGTGGGCACCCTGGGGTGGACCAGGCTGTGCAGGGTGGTTGCAGGAGCAGGAGCCTGCTGGCAGGGGGCCCCAGACGCAGAAGGCTCCCCCACCCCCTCGCCCTCCAGGCCTCTGCCTGGTGGCCCTTCAGGTACCCCAAGGCCACCTGGCTAAGTCTGGCTGACCCCCAGGTCCTCATCTTGGTGGGCACGTCCTCCAGGAGCAGCCCCTGAAGGCCACTGGCACAGGGCGGGCCTTCCTCCCGGGGAAGGGCCACTAGTGGGGGCGGGGAGGGCTGCTCAGGGGGCAGTACCAGCACAAGGACCTGGGGCCTGCCGGCTGGTTCCCTCCTGCACGGGTGGGGAAACTGAGGCTCAGAGTGAGTCTCGCCACTCTGCTCAGACCACGGGGACCCCCTGGAGCCCCTCTCCAGCCTGTCTCCAGCCCCCTGGCCGCTGCTGGCCACCCTGCAAGGCTCAAGGCCTTCCAGCAGCGCTGGGGGCCAGGGCACACTCCCCCTCCCCCGTGGAGGAGGCACCTCGGGCCCTTCAGCTCCCCACCTGCCCAGAGCTGGGCGAGCACCACCCCCCCTGAGGCAGGGGGCAAGCAGGGAGGACGTCCAGCACAGACCCGCAGCCCACACCGTCCCCAGCCGCCACCCTGCAGGAACCCTCCCGCCCTGGCCCCCGGAAAGGCTCCGGTCAGGGCCGCGCTGTGGGCATCACAGTCATCGAATGTGAGGCGACGGGGGCGGGATGCTCTCCGACTCTGAGAGGGCCTGGCTTGTCACCCAAGCCAAAAGTGACAGCCCCATCCTCCCTTGCAGGTGGCACCCAAGGCAGCCTGGGCCTCCCCTGCAGATGGAGGACCCTGGCAAAAACGTGGCTCATGCAAGGTCAACGTGGGGTCAGAGGACACCGGCTGGCGGAGGGAGGGAGGGGATGACCCAGAGAGAGGTTATGTATGTCCTTGGGGTATTTCTGTACCCCAAGTTTTCCACAACAGAAAAAACAACCTTATCTTTAAGTAGAGGAAAGAGGGGCTTTTTGGGGGGTTTTTAGGCCGCGGTGATCAAGGTCCAGCCCAAGAGGGGGTGGGGCCTTCTTCAGCGCTGGGAGCAGGGGCGCAGCACGGGCGCCGCCGGGCCCCTCCGCTCGCCCCAGCAACGGCCTCCCAGCTGCCCCCGCGGCCACGCACCCTGCGTCCCGAATCCGGCCCGGCCCCCCCCCCCAGCCCCCTCCCAGGGCTGGACGCCTTCCGCCCGGCCGCCGCACGAGCACGGAGGGCGCGCGGGGTGGGCACCGGGCCGCGGCGCGCCTACCTGCAGGACCTTGGAGAAGGGGCAGAAGAGCACCAGGTGCGCCAGGCGCCGCAACCGCCGCATGGTGGGCGCCGGGCCGGTGCGCGGGCCCGGCTTCGTCCGCCCTCAGCCCCGCGGGCCGGCCCGCAACGGCCGCGCTCCCGCCGCCCGCCGCGTCTCCGCGAGGGCGCGCGCCTCCGCCGGCGGCCGGAGGGAGGGGACACTGCGGGGGCGCGCGAGGAGGAGGGAGGGGAGGAGACGCGCGGGAGAGGGGAAGGGGAAAGGAGGACTGAGGAGGGGGTGCACAGGGAGGAGATGAGGGGGTGGAGGGGCGGGAATTACGGCGGGGGCGCCGAGGGGCGCTGCAGTACAGGGGGGTGGGGATGGAGGCGCCCGCGGCCCCGCCCCACCCCTCCTCGTCCGCCCCAGCGCGCCCCCAGCCCGGGTGAGAACGGGGAGGGCCCCCGGGGCCCGGCCCCGCGCCCTGGAGCGGCGGCGGCGGGGCGGTCACACCCGGGGCCGTCACGGCGCGGGTCAGAGCAGGGGCAGGAGAACGAGTCTGGCAGCCTGCGAGGACCGCTGGGCTGGGGTGCCGGGGGACTGAAGCCCGGGGGTGGGGGCGTGTCGGGGAGAGGTCTGGAGACGCGGCGGACGCCAACCCCCCGGCCTGGAGGGGCGACGGACGGCGTTGCGGCGTTTGCCTGTTTCTTCCATTTCTTAAAGGACTGAAGTCGGATGCACCTTTTGTGCCGTGCGGCTCGGCATTGTTTACCAGCCCCGCCGGGCCGGCACGCGCACTTCCGGACGCGATCCGTCCCTCCCCTCCCGCGCCCGCTGTCTTCCCGCCGACGCGCAGCCCGCGCGCTCTGCGGTCGCCTCCCGGGCACGGAAGTGGAACGAGGCGGGGGCGGCTTTGGCTGCGGGCCCTCTCCCCTGCCTCGGGCACGGACGCCGGGTTCCTTCAGCCCCTCGCCGCCGGAGGACGGTCGACTTGGTTCTGGATGGGGGGCAGAGCTGCGTGAACGTTGGCGTTCTGGCGCCGGTGCAGAGCTGCGGGGATTTCGGGATTTCGTCCGCGCCGCAGGCCGCCCCGCGTCCTGGCAGCTCTGTCCACTGTCAGTCCCGAGTTGTGGCCGGTCCCCAGGGTGTGCGCGGTCTCTTTGTGGCCTGTCACGTGCATTTTCCTATTGACCCACGATGCTGAACAATTTTTTATGTGTTCAGTTGCAACCTGTTTATCTCCTTCGGCAAAGTGTCCATTCCATTTCCTGCCCGTGTTTGGTGTCGCTCCCTTGTTACAGAGTTGCCAGAGTTCCTGGTGTCTTCGGAATAGCAGGACACGGTCCAGTGGGTGGTCCGCAGAGACCCCTCTCCCCTCTTCTCCGGTCTGTGGGTCGTCTTCGCAGTTTCCCTAACAGTGTTTTTCGCAGAGCCCAAGATCCGCATTGTGTTGCGGTCCAGTTTACCCATTTTTTCCCTCTTACAGTGGGTGCGTTTCGTGTGTCATATCTAAGAAGTCACCGCCTAACCCCGGGCCGCAAAGATTTTCTTGTCAGGCCCGGCCACCCACACATTGAGTCACTTGGCGCCCTCGGGCACTCAGTGCCCTCAGCCTGGTGGTCCTCATCCTCAGATCCATGTTGGTCCCCAGGTGGTGGCCCAGAATTCAGTTCGTGTTTCCCTAGGTCCCCAAAGGGCCCCCGAGGGGGAGAACAGAGGCATGGTCTCAGGAGGGTCAGGGCAGAATCTGGAGTGGGCAAAAAGACCTAGATACCCCCAGCCCCCTCTTCTCCGGGGCAGGCACTCGGGGCCGGGGCTGCCTGGCTGCGGTGTGCGGTCCCGGAGTGGGGGATGCGGGCAGTCGGAGACCTCCTCCTGCAGACTGGGAGAAGGCCGTGCCAGCGCCGCCCGCTGGGGTCTGTGGGCAGGGGGCGAGTGAGGGAGGGCCTCTGCCCCCGACCACCGGCCCGCTGTGGGGCGGCTCTCGCAGGAGAAGAGGCACCATTGTCAGATGGCCTATGAAGCCGGAACTCGGACACTGCCTGGCGTCAGGGGCCGCGAGTGTGTGGCTGGAGTCCGCCGGCTGGCCTGGAACAGCGGCACCGAGGCGAGGCGGTGAGGCACAGCCCATGGCCCTGAGAGGAGGGCAGCCCCTGGTGGAGGCCGTTTGCCTGGAGCTGGGGGGCAGCCCCCCGGTGCACTGTCTCCTCACACACAATCTGAGGTTCTGCGCAGACAGGAACCAGGGCAGACGCTGGCCAGCCCACTGCTCAGACCAGACAGCTGCGTCATGGAAACGGCCCAGGGGCCCATGAAAATACAACAGACTTCGTCAAGGCACCCCGACCTAAAAGGGGTGTAACCAGGAGAGAAGTGTGTGTGTATCTTCCCTGTGGCACTCCGTGTGTGAGCCTCTGAGGGCTGATGTGGAGGCCCCACGTTGTCAGGGACTGTGACTCCTGCCTTGTTGCACCTGTGTCCTCAAGATAGCTACTTGCAGCCCAAAGCAGCTGCTGTGCTCCAGCCATCGCCTCCACCCTCCAGCAAGGAGAAAGAATGAAGGGCAAGTGAAGAGCCCCAACTGTCTCTTTAAAGGTAAGACCTGGAAATACACAGCTCATCTTCTCACACCCCATTGGCCAGAGCATAGTCACATGACCCTATCCATCGCAAAGAAGTCTGGGAAATGTAGTCTTTTCTGGGCAGCCACATGTCTCAAGTATGTCACAAGGAAAAAAACGGAGAAATGGTGACTCCGTCCCCTGGGCATATTGCCCTTCCAGACGTAGCCTATCTCACTACCTCGGAACACTGATGACCTTTAGGCGGAGGTCAGAGGTCACACAGTTCCCTTCAGGCAGGTGGTATGCGGGGAGGTGTGGAGAATGGGGAACCCGTGTGTGGTGGGGACGGCTTCAGGCCCAGGCCAGGCCCGGGGACGGTGATATTAGGGGGCAGGGACCGGGTGGGGAGGAACTCAGGGGAAACAGAGGCGACAGGTGGGGGACCGCACCGCGGAGCCTGCACCCTGCACCCTGAATGCCGGTACGTGCAGGTGACCCACGCAATGGGCTGCAAGAGCCCGAAGGAGAGCGACAGCCCGCGTCCTGCTCCGCGTCCACAGCCTCCCCGACGTCCCCGCAGCCGCCCTCCTCTCGCAGAGTCCGCGTTCCCAGCAGGTTGCAGCCCGGAGAAAGCGGGGAGGAGGGGCCGAGGGGCCAAGTGCAGGGAAATGGCTAGGACAGGCGGGCCCGGGGCCTTGGGGACGCGTGTCCCCCGGACACAGGTTTTTCCTGGTCATTGCAGAAACCCAGGTGAAGACCCCCCATGACGCACGGTCGAGGGAGTGGACGCGTCTTTGCGCGGACAGAGTGACGTCACGGGGTGGTCCGGCCCTACAACGGAATGTCACTCCGCGGTAAAAAGGAGCGGCCATCTCATGTGCGCCGCGGCCCGGCTGAACCTCGCCGGCGTTTTCTGTGACAGGCGCCAGACACACGAGGCCACGCGCTGCAGGTGTCCACGTGTGTGAGATGTCGGAGTGGGCAACTCTGTGGACAGACAGAATTCGGATCCGGGGTTGCCGGGACTGGGGGCGGGGCTGGGGGTGAGTGTTCGCAGGGTTTGGGGTGACGAAAGTGGTCCGAGCCAGACAGAGGAGCTGGTTGCACAACCCTGCGTGTGAGCTCAAGGCCACTGACCTGGACCCTTTAAAAAGGTTCATTTCCTGTTCTGTGAATTTCGCCTCAATGGGAAAGGTGCGGGGGAGCAAGAATACATCACCGTCTCCTGCAACCTCGACTCCCCACCGAGGCTGCCTCTGCAGCATCGGCGTGTAGAGCTTTCCAGTTTTTAGCGTTTTTACGATTCATAAACACATGGTCCCGCACAGCTCAGTGCACACGCGTGATCGTGCATCGTCTGTGTAAACGGGGTCACTTTTCTGGGACCCGTTCGTCTCAGTGGAAGTGGAGTCCTCAACCGGGCTCCTGGGTGCCCACAAGCTCCGAGCGAAGCTGTGTTTCCACTTTGACGACCTGCAGGAGAAATCGTCGCGCCACTGCAATAAAAACGAGCTTCGTTCTGGCTTCAGAAAGACTTGTTTTCTCCTGACACCTCGGACTCCTTGCATTGGGGCGGGGGGAGTCCTGGCAGGGCGGCGGCATCGCTGTGGGTCTCAGGCAGACCCCAGCCCCGGAGAGCACACTGGCCCCCTTAGCAGGGAGGGTCCTGGCCTGGAGCCCTGGGGCAAGCGTCCAGGACACTGTTGCCTGGTTGGACCCCAGTTTACGCAACCAGCTGCCTCTCGGAACCACTCAGGATGGTGCAAGCCTTCTGGTCCCTAGACGAGGCTGGGTGAGGGGCCTTCTGGCTCCGTCTGGGCCCCAGCCCTTAATTATTAACTTAGGGCAGTTTCCCGCAGGTGACAGTCCCTCAGTCAAAGGCCTTGCAGGGGCTGCTCTCCGCGGTGACACGCCCCACAGAGCCCAGCCCTGGGGGCAGCTGAAGAGGAGACATGGCCACCCCTGGGGCTGGGGGCTTCGGGGACACTGACGGGGCCCCTGCAGCGGCATCACCCAGGGGGCGGGCGGCAGCTGGGGGCAGTCAGCCTGCTGCCTGCTGCCCCCCACTCCGGTGGCACGGCCTTGGGGACGTGTTCTTGATGACGCCCAGCCCGTCCCGTCAGTCCCCAGACACAGCTGCTCTTTCCCGCTTCAGAACCTTGGGAATGCCCCCATCCTGCCTCCCACCCACAGCGCCCCCTCTGGGTGGGTCCCAGCCCCCACCCCGCCTCCCACCCACAGCGCCCCCTCTGGGTGGGTCCCAGCTCTAATGCCCCTCTCACAGAGGCCCCCCTGACCTGCCGGTCCCTTAATGCTGGGTGTCCCTGTTGGCCCAGGACCCGCCCCCCGCTCCCCCAGCAGGGTAGGGCTCTGAGCTCCCTGCAGCCCCAGCGCAGGCTGGTGGGGAGGACACACGTGTGCACGCGGGGCCGGCTCACACACTCACACACATGCGCACACCGCAGGGCCCAGGCCTGCCCTGCTGACCAATGTGTCACCCTGTGCACGCTCATCCCGAATGGCCCAGGCGCAGGGACAGCTAGAGGGTCAGGCCACTGACCCTGCGGCTCTGGATGCTGTCGAGTCCCTGGTCCCCTCCGCCTCCTGGGGGCTGGCTTCGGGACGGTGACCTTGTCCATCTGTGGTTCCTCCAGGAGTTCCTGCAGGACCAGCCAGGGGGTCAGGGTGGGGGTGGAACAGGAGTGGGGGAGGGGGCAGTGGAGGTGAGGGGGGCAGGGGCAGAGGGAGGGGACTGGGCACGGACGGGGAAGGGTATGGCGTTAGTCACAGCTGCGGGCAGAGCCCTGCGGTCGGAGGGACAGGTCTGACCCGGGCCCGTCACTGGGGCACGAGACTGCGGCCTGTGGGGCGTGGAGGACAGCCCTGCACTTTGGGGCCCCTGTGACTGTTGGGAAAAGCACCCCAACATTCCGTGTTACTCGAGGGCGCTGCACTGGCTCTACCTCAGCGCCTCCCGCCGAGGTTCACGTCCCCGAAGCCCCCCAGGGTGTGGGCGGCGGTGGCCTGGCCCCCCGGGGGGCTGGGCCCACTCGTGGGCGCCGCACACAGTGTGTGGGTGCAGGTGAGGGGCAGGGGACGCCACCCCGCCCCTGCTGAGGGCCGCCGGCTCATCCTCTCCAGCGTCCTCACCGCAGAGCGACGGGCGAACTCCCAGCGTGGCTGGGCATCTCGGCCTCGCTGCGGGTGTCCCTCCAAGGTCCATGGGAAGGGAAGCTGGCCCAGCAGTTGGCAGTGCCCCGGGGTGGGCTGGGGGGCCGGGGAGGGACAGTGCACCCAGAGGCCCCGGCCTCGAGTCCTTGGGGGACACGCACAGACAGGTCCCAGGCTGAGAACCCCTCCTTCCCCAGAGGCTGCTGCCGGGCCTCGGTGGTCAGTCCAGCACGGCAGGCCGAGTGGCCCCGGGCCAGGCCGCACCCCCGCCCTCACGGTGCCCGAGAAGTGACCCCGGCTCCAGGGGCTGAGCGCAGGGCAGCCTCGGGGCCCAGCCCCGAGAGCTACTCCCTGTGCCCCCTGCTCCACGTGCACGGAGCAGGGAACAGGGAGGGACAGTCCGCGGACGCCCCGCCTTGCTGGGGGACTGACAGCCCTACGCTGGGAGCTCCGAGCAAGGAGATGAAGGGAAGCTCCAACCCGGGCAGAGGGCGAGAACGAGGAAAGCACCTCGTGAAGACCCCCGCCCCCCCCCCCAATTCCGCACAACTTCGCACGCTGGAGTCAGCTTTGCACCCTGGCCCAGGCCCACCTGACCCGGGGCAGCCCCCAGAGCCTGGCCCCTTCTTTGGCCCTGGGCGGGGGACCCTTGGGCTCACTGGTGGGCAGCTGGCCCCCGGTGGGCGGGAGGCTCTGGTGATGATCACGTGATTGCTCCCCCTCCTCCCCTGAGCGTCCACAGAGGAGGCGTCAGGCAGCCTGGGGCCCTTCTCCACCTTACGGCCGCCGGGCTCCGTCCGCCTTCCTGCAGTGTCCACTAGAGGGCAGTGCCGCCCAACGATCGCCTGCCCAGCCGCTGGCAGACCTGGCAGGCAGCGAGCGCCCCAGGGGCCGGGAGGCAGAGTCCCAGGCCGCCGGGCTCTGGCCCTCGTCTGCGGGAGGCTCGCCAGAAACACAAGACACCGGTGAGCGTTGAGCGTCCCGTAAACAACAAGGAACGTGTCTCAGAGCAAGTATGCCCCAAACACTACGTGGGATACACTCACGTGAAAGGAGCGTCCCTGCGTGTGGCACATTCAGATCTCACCCCGTGTCCTGGGTTCGCCCGGGCCAGACCGGAAGCCAGCCTGCCCCTCCCCGGGGACGGCACCGGCAGGAGTCTGGGTGGGGTGGCGGGGCGCGTTCCAAGCCCATGAGCGCGAGGGCTCATTAGCCTGGCCGGGTCACGGGGCGGCCACACCTGCCCTGAGCTCTGACTCAGGGGAGCCCTGCGAGCAGGCAGACGTGGGCAGGGCCTTCGACCTCTCCCCCGCGCCCTGCGACTTTGGACTCATTAGTGCAGAGCGCTGGGTGGTGATGGGCGTGGCGAGGGCCAGAGGCCAGAGAGCCAGGTCTGCTCGGTGGGCCCGGAGGGCCGTGGCCGTAGTTCCCGTCGTGGGCACACCCTCACCCCGGGCCCCGGGGCTCCCGCTCCCACCACGCACGGGCCCTGAGCCCCTGCAGGACCTCCCTTGACACCCGGGGGGCCGTGGACGAACATGGAGGCTCCGTGGAAAACCGCCTCCCGGGACGATGCCATCATAAATTCCTCACCAGGCAGGTCACCGCGGCGGCCGCGCCCCGGCCCATAACCCGGGGCCTCCAGGCCTGGCATCGCTCCTGTGCATCCGGGCTGACGCGTCTTTGAAGGGCCAGAGTCCCCGGGAGAAAGGGGGGGGGGCGCTGGCCCTCTGGCGAGTCTGCATCTTCTGGTCAACGGTCCCGGCCTCCGGCCCCGCCCCCACGGCCCTTCCTCACGTCCCCTCCCTCGTAAACAAAAGCCACCGACCAGGTCCCTTCTCTGCTGCACCGGAGAGCTCGCCTCCCTCCTGGCGCGTGTCGGCGGTTTGACGCAAATAAACTCATAAAAATTCTCCCCAGGTTTTGACGCCTCTTCTGTCGCCGCCTGGCCCGGAGGAGGAAGCCCCCCCCCGCCCCCAAAGCCCTGGGTGGGCCACCTGGGTCGCCCCAGGGGTGTGGCTGTGGGGCTGCAGAGGCGGCTGGAAGACCCACACCCCCACGGGGAGGGCCCGGCTTCCCGTGTCCTCTCCTTCCACTTGGCCAGAGAGACGCTGCCCCTGGGGACAGGGACGGCTCCGTGGCCGCAGACGGCGGGAAGAGGCCAGGGCTGAGCTCCGGCCCACCTTCTGCCACTCGTCTGAGTGCCGGGTCCCCGGCTGCCTGGTTTGCCAGGTGGCCTCAGGGGCAGTGCTCACAGGAGGACACCCTGCCTGGCCACAGAGGAGCGGGGGTGGGGGGGGTGGGGGGAGCACACTGGCCCCTTGGGGGAGTTCTCCAGGGCTTCAGGATGCAGCAGGTTGGGTGGGGGCTGAAGGAGGCCTGGGCCCGGGGAGAGCTCCCCCGCCCCACACCCCCACTGTCCCCCCGCCCCAGTCTCAGAGGGAGAGGCAGGTGGCCGGCCTCGAGAATGGAGGGGACACCCCAGCCTGGCGGGTCCCTCCTCGGCGGTGACAGGGAGGACAGTGGGGGCCAGGCAGCTCTGAGGCCCCTCAGCCGGCGGCCCGGACCGGGAACGGCAGGACCGGGAGCGCTGCGGCAGCTGACTGGGCCTGGCCGCCAACTGGACCATGGGTGAGGTGGCCAGGGGTCAGGCAGAGCTGCCGACGGCTGGCATCTCACGCGCAGCCTGTCCCGCTTAATCTCCCTGGGCCCCCAAGAGCCTGTCATTGTCCCCCGGCACAGATGAGGAAACTGAGGCCCCAAGAAGCAGGGCTGGTTGGAGATCACCAGAGGGGTCGGGCAGGGCCGCCGGGGGAGGGAGGAGGGAGGAGGGAGGGGGGAGATCACCTGATCGTGCCTCCCCTTCGCCTCCCCTTGGGGGTTTCTTCTGGCAGGTCTAGGCCCCCTGCCCCTGTCTGGTGGGGGCGCTGGGCAACGCCCTCCCTAGGGACCCACAAGAGACCAGGGGACTGGCCACTGTCAGTGGCGGGGTAGCTGGTGGGGCATCCCCGGGCCTCTGCCCCATTGGGCCCCCCCTTCCCAGCCTGTGGCCCAGCGGCTGGACCGCACATCCAGGGGGTGGTCTCCCGTTGGCCCCAGAGCCCGGGACCCCTGTCCCCGCCCCGGCCACGTGTGCCCCGGCCCGCCCCGTGGCCCTCACCATCCTCCCGGCCTCCCCGGGGAGTCTGCGGCCCCAGCCCCGAGCCGGGCCCCAGGCATCGGGCCCAGAGGCCTCCCCTCATCTATTTTTAAGCACAAGCCCATGAAAGATTCACAGGCCGCTCTATTTACAGGTGGCAGGACAGCGTCCGCTCCCGGTGGCGCCCCCGCCCGGAGGTCTGCGCGCACAGGCCCAGCGCAGCGGGCGCCCCAGGGCCCGGCTCTCCCGGGAGGCGGGCACCGGGCCAGCGGTGCAGCCATCCTCTCCTGGCCCCCACCCAATTTTGTGGGGCTGCTGAGACCCCCTCCCATCCCCGGCTCTCGACGGGTCTGGCTTTCTCCCAGGCAGGCCGGAAGGGGTCGTGCCCCACGTGCTGGGGTGCGAGAGGCCCAGTCGGAGGGCCCCGGAGCAGGCCTGGGACAGGCGTCCCTCTCCTCTGGGAGGCTCAGGTGCTGTTGGGCGCCCTGAGACGGAAGCAGACGCAGACTTCCGAGGCCGGGCACCCCTCCCCCTCCAGCAATGCCACGTGGCGGGGGGTGGGGGTCCCTCACGCGACTTCCAGCGCTGGAGAGCCTCAGGCCCTCCCTCCAGAGCCCGACCCACCCGAGAGATACCTAGACCAAATCCAGGGCCCCACCCTGGCCCCCAGCGGGGGTGGCCGCGGGAGTCAGGCCTGTGGCCTGCTCAGCCTCTGGCCAATCTGCGTGCGGGAGCCAGAGTGCCCCATGCCCAGCGGTGTCCGCCCCCCCCCCCCCCCCGCAGGCTGTGGGCTCTCAAGGGCCCCAGGAGGTGGTGCCAGCTCGGCCTCAATTGAGTCACCCGATGCCCATGTGCTCCCTGGCCGGGCCCCAGCAAATACCCTGGAGGGCTCTCAGCTGCTGCCCAGAGCGGGTGGGGCTGACTCGGGGGTGACCGGCGACCTTCTTCCCGGGGGGCAGCTGAGGAGACTCAGGGTGCCCTGGGAGGGCCAGCAGGACGGCGTGCGCCCCGCCCACCGAGGCAGCGTGGCCCTTCTCCCACCGCGTCCTGCAGGGAGATGGGGAGATGGGGTCGGCCCGTGCCACCCCCTTCGTTTCCCGACAGGACGTCGGAGCGACAGCGTGACTATTAGTTTCAGATCCTGGACCTCTGATGCCCCCTCCACCGGCCCCCCTCGGGCCCAGCCCTCCCCCCACCTCCCCCTGGTTGCGAGAGGGAAAGTGGACGATGTCTTTCAACATCTCCCCCAGGGGAGAACGGAACTGGGGAAGGAGGCGGCGTTGGGTAACCGCCTCTTGTCTGTCCATCTGAGGGCGCAGCAGCGAGGGCAGGACGGGGCGGCCTGTCCTGCCCAGCGCCGGCCACGGGCCACGGCGACGGGGCCAGCTTCCTCCTGCCACTGTCTGGGTGACTGTCCCAGGGAGCCCCGTATCCTGTCGTCTGTAAGATGGGGGTGCATCTGCACTGGAGGAGTCTCTGTCGAGCACCTACTGTGTGCCAGGCATCGACTGTTCTCAGTGCTGGTGACACTCCAGTGAACAGAACAGGCAAAGGCCGGTGGACCGGCCATTCCGGTGGGGGAGGGGCGCCGCAAACCCACAGACACACGGGTGTGGGACGAGGGCCTGGGAGTGCAGGGAGCAGTGTGAGGCTGGCCAGGGAAGGGGCGTGAGGGGTGGGTGTGCCCAGGCCCTCGGGTAACAGGGCCTCTGCTGCCCTGGGGTTGGTGAGGACTGGATTCCCCCCATCCCGTGCGGACCCGCAGGACCTGCATCCCGAGACGCCGCTATGCCTCCTCCCGGAAGCCCACCCTGATCCAGCCTACATTCCCGCCCTTGCCCGGCTCCCTGCAGAACCACCGGCGGGAGGGCCCCCCCCTGCACCCACCCACATCTCTCCAGAGCCCCACTGTCGACCCGGGGGCCGTGAACCCTCCGGGGGGGTTCTCAGGCCCCCTCTGAGGGGGCAGCAGTATCCTGCCCCGGGAGTGGGAAGAGGGAGCAGTGCGTTCTCTAAACAGACACAAAATCGTGGTCTGGTGGGTGGCGGAGGCTGACCCAGGGAAGGCCAGGAAGGCGTTCTTGCACAGTGCCCTCAGGTGCGGGCCCAGGCGCGAGACTCCACTCCGAGGGGCGGCTGAGAACTCGGGGAGCTCCTAACCTCTTGGGGTCCTGCCCCTCCGAGGGCCATAGGTGCCCCACTCATCTCAAGAGTGCGGGTTTTGCATTTGTCAGAGGAAACGGAGCGGTGGGGGGAGGGGTCATCGGGGACTGACTTCAGCAACAGGTCCCGGCCGCATCTGAGAGCAGCGAGAGGCCAGTGACATCCCCGCTGACGCCCTCAGGCCCGGCGGGCGGGGGGCACTTCCGAGCTGCCACAAACACAGCCCCCACCCCCAGGTGGAGAGCACGTGGGCAGGAAGGAAGCTCAGCGTTACACACTCAGATCGGTCCCCGCGGCGAGTCCCCACAAAGGTCTGGAACACCCTGGCAGGGCCCCTCCCTCCCCGCCCTTAGCCAGTGCCACCTGCCCGTTGTCCTGCCGGGCTGGCCGGGCGCCCCGCTGATGTGAACACAGTCGCCTGATCTCTGCCGCTGGCCCCGCACCAGGAGTAGCCGGGTGACACTGTTCCTGACACCCAATGCCGGCACCAAAAGCCCCGCCCAGAAAAACGCCCCATTCCTGCTGCCCCCTTCGGGTGCTGCCCACCAAGCCCCCCAGTGGCCTAAAGGGTTGCCTGAGGGGGCCCAGGGGGGGGAGCAGGCTGCCTGTCCAGCTGGCCGTTGGTCACTCGAGTGTGTTTCAAGGGCCCATCTGTTTGGCCACGGGAGTGGCATGGGCGGCTACGTCCTTGGGCCGCCTTTGGAGCCGTGGTCTGGGCTCTGGCGCAACGGTGGTGGCGGGCGGCGGGGAACAGGGGGCAGGCGAGGAGGCCTGGAGTGGGGGGGGCGCGGAGCCGGAGGCCCGGCGACCCCGCGGCCGGGATGCAGGGCTTCGAGGGGGGTGCGGCAGGGGAGGCTAGGTGCCCGGGCGGCGGCGTAAAGGGGGCGAGACGCGGGGCGGGGCCAGGCCGTGCGGATGACACTGAGTAGGGCGGGCTGGGCCTTGGGATGGGGGCGGCGCCCGAGCGAGGTGACTCGGTGGCCGAGGGAGTTGCGCGGGGTGCGCCGCACCTAGCCGCTTCCCTGGCGCGCGCGCTCTCTCCACCCCGCGCCGCCCCGCCCCTCGGTCCTCGCAATAAGGGGCGCGGGCGGGGCGGGGACGAAGGGGAGCCGCCGCCAGTCCGCGAGTCTGCGTCGCGCCCGCGGCCGGAGCTCAGGCTGGGAGCCCGAGGCTAGTGCCGTCTGGGCCCCGAGGGCGCCGCCGCCCGGCGGGGATCCGGCCATGGAGTTCTGGCCGTGGCTGACGGCGGCGCTACTGCTGCTGCTGCTACTCGTGCAGCTGAACCGCACCGCCAACTTCTACGCCAAGATCTCCTTCTACTGCGCGCTGTGCTTCTTGGTCTCCACGGTGGCCGCTGCTGTCTGCCTGCTGCGCCACGGCGGCCGGACGGTGGAGAACATGAGGCAAGCGGGCGGGCCGGGCTGGGGAGCGCCGGGGAGCGCCGGGCCGGGCCGGGGAGGGCTGGGGAGGGCTGGGGAGCGCCGGGCGCCGCCTGCTTCCGCTTCCCCAACTTTCTTCTCTCCTTTCCCTCCTTCCTGCCCCGCCCGCGCCTCTCTCCGGCTCCGGGACCGGCGCGCGAGGGGAGCGCGTGGCTCGGGAGGCAAGCGAGGAGGGGCAGGGATCCCAGGGTATCGGCGTCACAATGTCCCCGGCCCCGGGCGGGGACGGGGAGCAGGCGCGGACGGATTTAAACAGGTCGCGGCCTCCGGCGCCACAGCGTCCCTGAGTCCTGTGGGGGGCGTGCTCGGTGCGGGGTCCCGGGCGGAGGGTGGCGCCGGACGCTTTTTGGGAGGAAGGGGCCTGGGCCACGGCAGGAGAGGCTCCGACCTGCTTCCCCGCGGGGCAGCGAGGCCCAGGCGGCGCAGCACCGCCCCCGCCTGGACCCGGAGCTCTGGGGCGCCGGCTGGCGCTCTCCTCTCCACCCCTCCTCCCACCTGCTCGGCAGGTGATGAACACTCCTGGTCCCGGGCTCCCCGGCAGGTTCCTCCTTCCATTTCCTTTCTCTGCTCGCGAAGATGGGGGGCTCCGCGATGGAGCCCGGGTGCAGGAAGGGGGTGGTGGCTGCAATTTTCCTCCGGACACTTTGCAGACCCGGCGACCAGCCGTTGGGGAGGGTGGAGGGGTCCGGTGCTGCGTGGGGACTCAGGTCCGGCCGACTAGAGGACCTGATGACCTCTCTGGGTCAGAGGCTGGAGGGGCTGCCGGAGAGGGGGCTCCTTCTCGTCCTTTCTCCCCGTTTCTGCGGCAGGACACGGCTGTTGCTGACATTTCTCTTTGGGTTTTGCAATAGTCTGGTGCCTGTGGCCTGGTGAGGGGACCCTGGCGTGAGCCCCCTCCCCGACTTCCCGTGCTTCCGGGGTGGTGGGTGAGAGCTCCTGGCCTCCTTCGCTTCTGCCCTGGCCAGGGCGGGCTGCTGCCCCCGACCGGCCCACACTGCCTGGGTCCCCAGGCCCTGTCTTCAGGCGGTGGTGACCTCTCCCCACCCCCGGCCCCGCCCCCCCACACAGACTGAAATGGCTGGAGTGTCCCAGGGCCCAGGTGAGGCCCTTTCAGGCAGGCGAGTGCCCCCCCCCCCCCCCGTGCCCTCCAGGGAGGGAAGGAAGGGACTCCTTCCAGAAATAGTATTTCCTCCTGGGTCCCCGGCCCTCCCAGGCGGGGTTGCCCCAGGCTGTACTTAAATTTGCAGGCGGGGCTGAGACAAGGGCCTGGGGCCCTCAGGGAGTCCCCACCTGCAGAGTGGCAGCAGATCCTGGAGGTGACCCTCCCCTCCCCCCCCCCCCGGGTCATCAGGTGACCTTTCTGTGTACTTCCTTGTCTTTTAAACGGCCTCACCGGCTCTCCCGGCGGCGCTGCCCCGCTGGGGTTGAGTCAGGAGTCGCCGGCCTGGTGGCTGGGCCTGGCCTACCCCTGCGGCCCGGGGCTCTCCGCAGCCCGGGGCCTGGTGTGCAGGTGTCCTGCTCGGCCCCTGACGCCCTGATGGTGCCCCCCTCCCCCCCGGGGCAGCCCCCAGACCCAGGCTCTGCGAAGGGGCCCCTGCAGCACGTAGCAGCAGGCGCCCCGTTCTCTCGAGGGTGAAGGTGGGGCGAGGGTGCCCAGACCCCCACAGCGGCGACCCCTCAGCCCCCACGGGGTGGGCCACAGCGACGGCCCCCAGCGCTGGTCAGGGTGGGGTGACCGTGCGCGTGGGCTTCCAGGGGTGCGGCCGGCCGTGGGGGCAGAGGAGGAGAGGTGCTGGGTCGCTGTAGGTGGCTGGTCCGGGACGGGATTGGGAGGACGGAGGCCGAGGAGGGGGCGGCGCGGAATGAAGGGTGTGCGCCTCGTCTCGGGCCCCTGCCGGGATGGACCCCCAAGTCTGCCCAGTGAGCCCCGGAGCCCTGAGCACCCCGGGGGCCTGGCCGTCTCCGGCCCCATCCTGCTCCCCGAAGGGCCCTCCCGCTGCACTCGGCTCCCGAGCCCCCCTGCGGCCGCAGAAGCCCCGACCCCGGGGACGGACTGTGCGTGCGTGTTCCCTGATGCAGACGAGGAGTCTGAGGCTCAGAGGAGCAACGAGAAACTAGGGCCTTGGGGAGGGAGAGGGAGAGGGAGGGGTGGCCGGGCCCCGGAGCTGGGAGGGGCCGTGGCAGAGCCAGGGAGTGGACAGCGGCTCCAGGACCCACGCTTTTCCCTTCGTCCTCCCCGCCGCCCATCACCAGGGGCCGGGGCGGCGCTGCGGGGCTGGCGACCAGGCTCTGGGGAAGCCCTGAGCTCTTGGTGGGAGGCACCCCCGCTCTGCCGGCCCCCCACTTTCCATCCCCCACCCCCCCCAGCAAGGGCCCCTCCCCGTGCGACTCTGGGTGGGCACCCAAGGGGGCGTTTGCCGTCTAGACCGGAGTTCAGAGTGGGCCTGGGAGCGGACAGGTGGAGGCTGACTCTGTCCTGACTGGGCTGGGGCCCGAGACCACCGAGGACCCTCGCGGGCTGGTGGTGCCCCGGGTGCCGCGCTGGGGACGGGCAGCGAGTCCCCTTCCGGGAGCCAGATGCCCTCGTCACACCCGTCTGGCAGAGAGGATGGCGAAATCCAGGGAAGCTGGGTGTGTGTGAGGGGTGGGCTCTGCTACGGGGCCGTGAAACCCCAGTGCAGTGACGGCGGCTTAACCAGGGTTTGCGTTTCCACGCAACAAAGTGGACCACAGCTGCGTGGCCCGGGGCCACCGAGAGCTGCCGGCTCCTCTGTCCCGTGGCCGCACTGTTCCCAGTGTCCAGCAGGCCGCCGTTGGGGCAGGACCTCCGGGGACCGGCCCACGTGTTTCCACATCCGTCCTGTGGCCAGGGCAGTGTGGCCTTTAGCTGCAAGGGAGGCGGGGCAGCGAGGCCCTCGGTCTGTGTGCGCGGCACCTGCACCAAACGTGGGGAGGGGAGAACGGGCTGCACGGGCCGGGGGACTTGCCGGTGCTGGTCTGGGTTTAAATCTGGAAGGGCCAGCTCCTCGCCAGTGCTGCCGGCAATGTGCAGTCCTGGGTTCGGGGGGGGGGTGTGCCTGGGGGGGGACGCGCTGCATGGGGGCCGGCCTGGGGCCCCAGAACCGAGGGGAGGCCCCCTCTTGTCCTGCTGGGACAAACTGTCCGCTGGACCCAGAAACCAGAGCTCCCCCCAGCGCTTGGCCCCGGAGACTTGCTCCTTCATGAGGCTGAGAGGGTCTCCCCGGATCCACCCGGCTCCTGCGCGCCCCCTCTTAGCGCCTCTGGGCGTCTGTGCAGGCGGGAAGCCCCTGTCCCAGTCCCCGGCTCCTGCCCCTTCCCGGGCTCCAGCTCCTGTGACGCCTGGTGGAACACGCCGCTCGTCAGCCAGGCGGCTTCCCCGGGGCACCCGAGGGCCCTCCGTGCTGCCTCCCGACGGGGCCGCCCCCGAGGGAGCCCCACCGCGTCCCTTGCCCTGTGGGGTCTGGCTGGGGACTGCCGCCGCAGCTTGTCCGAGACGGCCGCCCAGGTCTCCCGGGGCCACCCAGCCCACGTGTCCAGGGGCTGAGGGCAAAGGTCGGCAGGTCGCCCGGCCTAGCCTTGACCTGTCTGCCGGCTCCCGGGAGCAGGGGCCGGGCAGGCCCGGGCTGGCCAAGGCTGGGGCGGGTCTGCTCTCACTCGCCCCGGGTCCTTTTGTGTCCTTGCCGTCACAGCCGCTCCCTGTGCGGACGGACTCCCAGGCCCCTGCAGTTTCCACGGGTGCCGCCCCGGCCTTCCCATTCCGCAGGCGGGGACGGCAGCTTAGGGAGGTCCAGTGGGTTGCCAGGGTCGCAGCCGGGGGAAGGGCGTCAGGACCCATAGGCGGTCCGTCTGACCCAGAGCTCCCGAGCGGCCCAGGTGTCCTGGGGCCGAGCGCAGGTGGTCCGAGGCTGCCGGCCGCCAGGAGCCCGGTCTGGCCCCCGCGGGCCCAGACCACTGTGGTGTGCACGGTGCTGATCTGCGGTGGCGGAAAGGGCTCCCGAGAGGGTGCCAGGCGGGCCAGGGAGCCGGCCACTCGCACAGGTGGTTGCAAGGAGCCGGCTCCGCGGGGCACCTGCCCTGCCATGGAGAGCTCACGCTGGTCACCTGGGCCTCAGGTGGCCTTGGCTTCACCCCCAGTGGCCTCCCCTGCACGGTCGTGGAGTTGGGGGCTGAAGAGTGTGGGACAGCGACCAGGGCTGTGTGGCCATGTCCCAGGGCCAGCCCTGCTGACATCTGCCCCAGGCTTCTGGGCCGGGGAGGGCTGACTCTCAGGATGGGGCCTGGGCTGGGCCGGGGCAGCCTGGGTGTGACAGTTGCTTCTAGGCTCTGGGGAGGCGAGGGGACAGAGCCACTTCTGGCCCTGCTGGCAGGCTGGGTGGGGCCCCAAGGGAGGGGGCGGGGGGGGGCAGGCTCAGAGGGCCGCCTGGAGTTTTGCAATGCTGAGCCTCTCCCCTGCCCCCAGCCGGCCCACCCTCAGCCTGGCACCCGGCACACTCTTCACGCCAGGGTACGGCGTGGTTCCGGCCCCCTGCTGGGTGACCTCGGGGCAGTCCCTGAACTCCTCGGAGCCCCACCTTCCTCGCCTGCAGGGCGGACACACTGCGTGTGCAGACACACTCTGTGGGGTCGTTGCCTGAGCTCAGGCGGAGCCCTTGGTGCGGTGCTCGGAGCACAGTGGGTGTTCAGCGGGGTCGGCCGTGGGGGGTGTCCCTGCCCCCCGGCGTTCTCTGCCCTGCACCTGGCACAGGCGGGCACCCTCACGGCCGGGCTTGCACAGGCAGGCGCCCGCAGAGCCGGGCTTGCGTCCCGGTCTTCGAGGAAACACGGGCAGACCGTGGTGGCGGCGCACACGTCCCCACACGGTCACGGAAAACCCTGAAGGCGGGGGCGGGGGGGGGCGGGACGCCGGGAGAGGGGAGACTGGAGGAACGGCCTGCCCCCGAGGACACCCCGGGCCTGACCCACTCCCAGGACGCGCCGTTCTGGGGAAGCTCCCAGCGGCCACGCCAGCTGTGGCGTGTTTTAGTTCCGTGCGAGCGCAGTTCTCTGCAAAAGCGTCGAGAGTGTGTTCCGGGGGAGCCCCCCATCTCCTGCAGCCCCCCGCCTCCTGCAGCCCCCCTGTCTGGCCGGCTGTGTCCTTCCTGAGCCGTGGGTCCCGCCGGCCCGGCCCGGCCCAGCCAGGCTGCCCGGCCCTGGCAGGGACCTGCGGAGCGGCGTGGCGGAGAGCCCTCTGCTGCGCTCTGCTGGCGGAGCTCGGGACACGGCGTCTCTCCCCGTCGGAAACGGCGGCAGGCAGGCAGCGCCGGCCCCAGACACAGAAAGCAAGTCCTGGAGAGGGTGGCGGTGGCGGTGGGGGCCACACGGTCATGCGGGTGCCCCTAATGCCCGCTGGGCTGGGTGCTGGAAAATGGTGGAAGTGATGATAATGTTTTAGACCACAATAAACTTTTCTTTTCTTTTTCTACTTTTTTAAAGATTTTACTTATTTATTTATGTTTAGAGAGGGAAGGGAGGGAGAAAGAGAGAGAGAGAAACATCCATGTGCGGTTGCTGGGGGTCGTGGCCTGCAACCCAGGAATGTACCCTGACTAGGAATCGAACCTGCGATGCTTTGGTTTGCAGCCCGCGCTCAATCCACTGAGCTACGCCAGCCAGGGCAAATTTTCTTTTAACTTACTGATTTGAGAGGGAGCCAGGGAAGAAGAAGGACAGAAAGAAACACCGATTGGTTGCCCCACTTGTTGGTGCTCGTACTCATTGGCTGATGTTCGTAACCAGGGGTCACACCCACAACCCTGGTGCATCAGAATGACACTCCAACCCACTGGGCTACCCTGCCGGGGCTTTACCACAGCATAAAAACAGGAGGTAAAACAACAACAGTAAATCCTACTGCCCCGGGGACACCACCGTCATCCCCTGCGTGGCCTGAGTGGCCCTGTGCCGCTGGGTGCGGAGAGCAGGCCAGCGGCCCCACCGGGAGTCACGGGGTCAGGGGTCGGGAGCTCCTGCTGAAATAATAAACGCAGGTCTGCACGGTCGAGGGCGGTGTCCCTGGCTGCCGCGGGCTGTGATGCGGACCCTGGTTCATTGCCCTGCCCCCGCCCCGGGCGGCCCCCCTCCCGGGGACCCCCCGAGAGGCCGTTCCGGGTCACAGGGACTCGGCCCCAGGGCTGCTGCTGCCAACCTGCCCTGCGGCGGCCGCCGCCTCCGCCCGGGCCCCAGCGCCTCCCCTGACAGCAGCTTGTTATCCCTGCTGATCAGGAGGTGGAGAAAAAGGCGTTCTGTTGTCTTTTTTTTTTAATCTTCACCTGAGGGTATGTTTTTATTGATTTTAGAGAGGGAGGAAGAGAGAGAGAGAAAGAAACATTGATTGGCTGCCTGCCACAGGCACCCTGACCAGGGATCGAACCCGCAGCCTCTAGGCATGGGCCCTGCCTGGGAATGGAACCCGGAACCTCTGGTGCCGGGGCGACGCCCCAACCGACCGAGCCCCCTGGCCCAGGGCAGGGCGTTCTTGATTGGGTGGGCGTTTCTCCTACTGCCTGTGAGGCGGGGCTTTTTCTGTGCATATGGGACCTGACGTTTTTCTTCTCTTGAGTTGCCTGATTGTGTCCTCCCCTTCCTTGGCCCCTTCAGTCCTCGCAGGGGCCCGAGAAGCAGAGAGAAAACAGGCTCTGGGGGAAGGAGCAGGGCAGGAGGCCCCGCGGGTCTGGCCCGGACGGCACAGCCCAGGGCCACCTGCGGCACCTTCCTGAGCCTGGGTGTCCCCGCCTGCAGCGCAGGGCGACGGGGACTGCCTGCCCTCCCCCTGGAGTTAGGCTCCGAGAGAGACGCGGCCGGTCAGGGGTCTGCCTTTCAGACACAGAAGGACGGTCCTGCGAGGCCCCACTCCCACGAGGTCCCTGCAGGGGGGAGGCGGACCCACAGGGACAGGGAGTCCATGGTGGGGCCGGGGGCCAGGGCCGGGGCAGGGGTGGCAGTGGGGGTTCCTGGGGACCGGGCGTCCGTGTGGGAAGACGGACCGTCCTGGAGAGGACGGTGGTGGCAGAGGCTGCACAGCGGTGGGACTGTCCCTGCTGCCGCCGAGCCATGTGCGCCCTGAGCCGGGGCGGGGAAACCCTTCCATCCCGCAGGGACTGACTGCCGTAGACGTGGGGGCTGGGGAGCACCTTCCCCGGGATCTCCTGGGAGACACGTGGTAGGGACCCCTGGGTGAGTGGGTGGCAGACCCCTAGCCCCCTGCTGCCCACAGGAGGACCCTGGGGCCCTGCCGGCGGGGGGGCCCACAAAGCAGTGAGCTCGAGTCCCAGTGCTGGCCCCCGCAGGGCACCCGTCCTGTCCCAGGTGTCAGCAAAGCGGCCGCAGAGCAGGGTCTGAGGCTCCCCCTCCTCCTGGCACCCGCTGCACCCAGGCAGCCGCCGGCCGACCCAGCCCTGTGTGCAGGCGGAGGACGGAAGCCCCCCGCCCGTGCCAGCGGGCCCCTCGCACCCCCGGGGCAGCCTCCCGGGGCTCAGCCTGGGGTCTGCGGGCATCCTGACCCCACAGCGGCGTCTCCTGTGACCTGCTGGGCCCAGGGCTTCCTCTGTGAGAGGGGACACGGGTCCTGCTCTGCAGGCAGTGGGGGGAGGTTGGTCGGGAGGGCGAGGGGTACGGCCTGGGTGCCCCCTCAGCATGGGTCCCCATCCTTCCGGAAGCAGCTTGACCGCCCGGTACAGGTCTCCACTCGGTACCTGGGCGTATTTCCTGGCGGGGCACCGCCTGGAGGGGACAGTCACGATCCCCCTGGGTCTCCTTCCCTGGAGTGGGTGGGTGGGACCTGGCCCTCGCTGTCGGGTGCCTTTTTCCCACGGCGGGTCCTTCCGTCGCTGACTCGGCCGAGAACCGGACCCAGCCTGTCCCCGGAGCTCTCAGCCTGCAGCCCCCTTCCGGCGGGGTCCCCACCTGGCCGCACACGCAGGGGTGTGGGCTGAGGGCCCAGCGGGTGACAAGGGCGGGCCCCTGGAACATGGGTGGGGAAGTGGGCGCCCGTGCTGAGGGTCCACCCCCTGAGGCCTGGCTCCTGGGGGCTGCGGTGGCTGGAGGCAGGGCGTCCCTCGGCCACCCCACGAGGGGCAGGACCTGAGGGCTCTGGAGGGCCGGTGAGTGAGGGCTGCGTGGCCAGCCCCGGGGAAGCGTGAGTGGGGGTCTCCTTGCCGCGTCACCACGCCCTCCCGCCCAGGGTCCCAGGGGCCTCCGCTCACTGGCACTGTCTTCTCTTGCAGCATCATCAGCTGGTTCGTCCGGTCCTTCAAGTACCTGTACGGCCTCCGCTTTGAAGTCAAGGGCCGCCAGAAGCTGACGGTGGACCACCCCTGTGTCATCGTCTCCAACCACCAGAGCATCCTGGACATGATGGGTAGGCCGAGGGCCCGCGGGTCTGGGCTGGTTGGGGGGCGGGGAGGGCTGCCCCAGGCCAGGGAAGCTGGGCCTCCTTCCAGCTTCCTGCCACGGCCGCATGTGTCATCCCGCCGGGGGCTCACTGAAAGCAGGGAGCTCTGCTCAGCTCCCCTGCGGGTGGGTGGCAGGGAGCTCCGGGGGCCTGCGGACTCGCCCAGGCAGGCAGCCGGCGGGAAGGTGCAGCTCCACCCCGGCCCGTGGGCGGGGAGGGCCCAGGGAGCGGCCAGCCCCGGGCTCTGAGCCCCTGCCTCCCCCGCCCCTCCCGCCACAGGCCTCATGGAGATCCTCCCCGAGCGCTGCGTGCAGATCGCCAAGCGCGAGCTGCTCTTCACGGGGTCCGTGGGCCTGATCATGTACCTCGGGGGCGTGGTCTTCATCAACCGGCAGCGCTCCAGCACGGCCATGACCGTGATGGCCGAAGTGGGCCAGCGCATGACCCAGGAGAACGTGAGTGTGTGCGTGTGGGGGGGAGGGGTGCAGGGGCGGGGGCAAGACCTGCTTGGTGTGGGAGCATTCCCGCTCCTCGTGGCGGGAAATGGCAGGCGGCGACGCAGCCCCACGGCGAGGCCGCCTTTGGGCGTAACACACGTGTCGCCCGCGCCCGTCTGGGAAGGGCGCGGAAAAGCGGGGGCGGGGCCCTCCCGCGGTGAGCGGGGGCGGGCTCGGTGGAGAAGGGGGCCCCTGAGGATGACGCGCACCGCCGCCCCCGGCCCCACTCCCGCCTCTCCTCTTCCCTGCAGCTGAAAGTGTGGATCTACCCCGAGGGCACACGGAACGACAACGGGGACCTGCTGCCTTTCAAGAAAGGCGCCTTCTACCTGGCCGTCCAGGCCCAGGTGCGCAGGGGTCTCGCCCTCCTGGGGCTGCTGCGGGGTTGGGGAAGCCGGTCCAGGCTGGCTTAAGGCTGCGGGTGACTGCCCGCTGGGGCTGGGGCAGGGAGCGCACACGGGCCGGCCTCTCCTGGGCGGGCGGCAGGGCCTCACGCCTCCCCCCCCCACACCGCTACCTGCTGCGCGTTAAGGGGGCGCCTTCTCGGGCGCGGGGACGAGCCAGGAGGGGCCCCGAGCGAGCCGGGTTGCAGACGAGGCAGCAGCGGCTGGCTGAGTGCTCCTTCGCCCCCGCACTCCTGGCTGGGGTGGGTCTGGAGTGGGCAGTGGGCGTGGGCCAGCAGGGCCTGAGGCGGGGGCGGGGCCTGGGTGGGACCTCACCGCCCCCCCGCCCCGCCCCCCCCCCTCGCCCTCGCTCCTGGGCCTCTGGGATACAGCTCGGCTCAGAGGGGCCTTGGGGCCTGCGGTGGGTGATGCGGTAGAGGCAGAGGGTACATCTGTCCCTGAGTGAGGGGACCTCCTGGTGGGCCAAGGGTACCCTGTCCCACCCCCGGCCCTGTGGGGTGGGGGTTCTTATAGGGAGACCACCGGGTCCAGGGAGTCGGTGGGGGCAGCAGCCTTTCTCCCGCTTCCACCTGCGACAGGCGGCCTCTAGCGCCCCCTAGCGGTGGCCCGGAGCAAGGCCCGGGAGCCTTCCTGCCGGAGGCCCCAGCAAATGTCCTAGGGGTGCAGACGCTGCCAGGGGGGAGGTGGAGGGCACCCTGCCGCGTGCCCCAGGCTGACGTCACTTCCTCTGCTGGTGGTGTGGGGGAGGGGCCCACCCCGTGGGAGAAGAGGGGGCAGTGGCGGGGCAGCAGCAGCAGCAGCAGCCTTAGCCAGTCTCACGTCATTCGCTGTCATGGCCTGTGCCCCCCCCCCCCCCCCCGCAGGGCCCTCTGGACCGTACCCTCTCTGGGTTCTCAGGCTGCCCCCCCTCCCCTGCTGGCCCCGGGGAGAGGCTCCCCAGCTGCAGGGTTAATGATTATCCCAGGCAGCACTTCCAACCTTGCAGTCACCGTTGGACTTGACCCTGGCGTTTTCCAGGAAGGTCAGCAGGCCCTGCCCCCTCCCCCAGCTGATTCTGCCCCCAGCCTTCGGGGACAGAGGATGGCCTCCTCCAGCTGCACTGGACAGGGTCCTGCCCCCCAGGTCATCGGGGTCCTGCCCTCCAAGGTGATCTTAGGACCCAGTGGGGGGCACAGATGTGAATGTGATGGATATATGCCAACCTAGGAAGCCTTCCTGGAGGAGGTGACGCTTGAATGAAGGTATACAGGATGAGTTTGTGGCCCTCTGGGCCACCTGCCTGGAGGGTTAGCGTGTGGAAGGGCCCTGAGGTCGGACACGGCGCCTGTCTGGTAGCCGCAGGTGCTGGGAGCAATCCCAAGGTGAGGCAGGCGGCGGGGAAGGCCGGGCTCCCCCACGAGCCCACCCTGGGCAGGGCGGCCCGGCGGCGGCTCCAGTCGTCCTCAGGCTGCCCTGGTCTCCATGTACAGGTGCCCATCATCCCCGTGGTGTACTCCAGCTTCTCCTCCTTCTACAGCCCCAGGACGAAGCGCTTCACCTCAGGTAGCGCCATGCACACTTGGCCCAGGCCCCTCGGGGAGTGCAGTCCCCATTTCTGGGGGTTACTAAAGGTCTGGCCCCCGCCACACTAACCACTCGGGGTTGGGGGACACACAGAGCCTCGGCCAGGGGCCCAGGTGAGTGGTCACGGGCCGTTTCCTGAGTAAGGAAACGGAGGCCCCCAGAGGTGGGCTGTGTCCCTGAGTCCGCACACACAGGTCCGGCTGCCCACAGCTCGGGGGCCCGAGGTGGACGTGGCTCCAGTGCCGGGGGGCTCGTGAGCCCGGGCATCCGGGCCCAGCTCACGGGAGCAGCAGCCTCCCGGGCACCCCCACTCCCATGGGCCCCAGAGCTCGAGACCCCTGCCCTTCCCTCCAGGTGTCACCCTGGGGCTCAGGTGCCAAGGTGGGGCCCAAGGTTGAAAGGTGGCAGGGGAGGAGCCAGGAGGACATTTCCTTGGGGGGGGGGGGTGCTCGGTGGGGGGGTCGCAGTCCTCCCAGCCCCGAGTGTGTACTTAGGAGCTGAGTGTGAGTGGAAACCAGCCACCCAGGGGGCCGAGTGTCCCGGGAGGAAACCGGCTGGCGGGGCCCCCCCTGCGAGGGGGGGCTCCGCAGGGAAGGCTGGGCCCCCTGGGCTGAAGGGGGGGGGCTTCTGCGGGCAGAGGAGGAAGGAGAGGGTACGGCGTGGGAGCCGGGGCGGTGGGCACGGGTGGGGTGCCTGGCCCCGGGCCACTGACCCCCGCCCACCCCCCCGCAGGAACCATCAAGGTGGAGGTCCTGGACGCCATCCCCACCAGCGGCCTCACCGTCGACGACATCCCCCAGCTCATGGACACCTGCCACAAAGCCATGAGGACCACCTTCTTCCACTTGTCCAGCACGCCCCAGGAGAACGGGGCCGCCGCGGGGCCTGGTGCCCAGCCCGCCCAGTAGCCCAGGCCCGTGGCGGGCAGGACCCGGAGGGGCGGGCGCAGGGCGTGGCTAGAGGATGGACAGAGAGACTGCGCCGTGCCCCGTCTCGGCTGCCAGATGTCACTGCGGCCCACTCCCGTGGCTCTCCCTGTAAGCAGGGAGCCTCTTCCTGTCACCGGCCTCGGATGCAGGCTGTCCCGCTGAGGTCACTGCAGAGTCCGCCAGAGCCTCCCCAGGCTGAGGGCAGGGCCTCGTCCGCCCTGCGCCTCGGACCCGGGTGCCGGAGCAGGCCTGGGGCCCCGGACTCTCCCACTGGGCCTCCCAGCCCGGCCTGCATCAGGCTGCCAGGGAGGGGCGGGCTCCGGCAGCCCGGTCCACGCCCTCAGTGCCGGTACTGCACGTGGTGGTTTTTTATAAACGGACTCTGAGAAGTGCTCCGTGCGCTGTGGTCGCTCAGAGGGTGGGCGGCACCTGGGGGTCTGTAGGCTGCCCACACCTCCTCCCCAGGACGTAGTGTGGGAGCCCCTGACGCCCCCAACCCCCAGTGTCCCCTCCCTGAGGGGTGCTCGGCCCACGGTCATGCCCCGATGCTTCTCTCAAACAGGTGAGGTGGGAGGGGCGCAGGCGTGCCCAGGGTCCGGCACGCACTAGGGAAGGAGGCTGAAGATCGGCTCTGTGGCCGTGGGCCTGGGGCGGGGCCGCCGCATCACCAGGAGGAAGCTGTCCTTGGCCAGTGTCGTTCCCCAGAAGCCACCTGCTGTGGCCCCTTTTGGAGGGGGGACCGAGACCCTGCCTAGGAGCACCCCGGGGGGCTGGAGGCCTCTCCGGTGCCGTGGCTGCCCCCGCCAGCCCCCGAGGGCCCAGCACAATCCACCCACGGACATGGCAGCTCTCCAGGTCTCGTTTTATTCTGACGAATATCGGGGATGGGGCTCCCCCAGGTCTACTCAGAGGCCCCAGGCCGGAAGCTGTCGTACCGCCCCTCGGCCACGGCCCGCCAGGCCCAGGGAGCCGGCCCGGGTGCAGGGGCCGGAATCATAGGAGACAGCGCCCCCCCCGCCCACCCCGCCCTGTTTCTTCTGTGAGGTTGGGGGTCACATAGGCCCGTCACAGCTCCTTCTTGCAGGAACCTGTGGGGGGATGGGGGCTGAGGTCAGAGGTCACGGCTCCCACCACCTTCCAGTCCAGCCAGAGGTGTGCCCCTGAGCCTGTGGTGCCCGCCTGCCCCCTGGCCTCTCCAGGTGAGGCCTGGCCCAGCTGGCGTGGGTGCAGGCTCCCATGCAGGGAGGGGGGGACACGTTGGGGGGGGCGGCGGTGGGCAAGGGGCCGGGCACTCACAGGACCCCAGCTGCTCCTCCAGGAAGGAGATCTGCTCGCTCAGAGAGTCGATGCGGTCCAGCTGCCGCAGGGAGTGGGCCAGGAGGCTGCCGGGGTCGGGGAGCCCCTGCTCCAGCGCCCGCGAGGCCAGGCTGTGCAGGGGGGCCAGCACCAGCTGCAGCTTCTGTGGGGCGGCAGGGGCGGCGTGGGCTAGGGCCGGCCACTGTCCCACAAGCTTTTAAGGAAACCGCTGTGGCCGGCGAGGGCTCGCCAAACCCCAGACCCAGCTCTAGCTGCAGGACCCTGGGTGGCCACCAGAGGGAGCTTCTGCGCCAGAACAGCCAGAGGCCAGGGGACACAGATGGGAGCGTCTCCGGTCCTCAGGCCAATGGCCCTGTTTAAAGGCCCACAGGGGCCCTGTGTCCCCTCGGAGACAAAGGTGGGGTGGGCTGCACCTGGACTCAGGTTCTCCGTGTGGCCAGAGGGGACAAGGCTGAGCTCAGACCCTCTCTTCGTGGGGTCCCAGCCATCCCCCACTGCCCCTGCCCGGGATGGAACCCAGGCCAACCTGGGCTGTCAGTACCAAGGAAGCCTCCCCCAGGGATCCTCCCCTCGAACCCCACAGCCGACAGGAGACAACGGAGGGGGCCAGGCCGAGGCCCCCAGTCCCCAGCCCTGGCCTCACCTGCTCCAGGACATCCACCCGCGACCGGAGCCTCTGCACCTCCTCCTCCACCACGCCGTCCACGCCTGGGGAGACGTGGCACTGAGTTGGGGGGGTCCGGCCGGCACCCCCGCCCCAGGCTGGCCTCTGCCCGGGTGTGTCGAGCCCCTCTCCTCATCCTGGGACCCGCCATCCAGCAGGGGCGGCGTGGAGGTCGGAGCGGGGATGGTGGCCCGGCCAGCTCGGTGCACCCCCAGCTCGCACCCCAGGCAGATGCAGCCCTGCCCCCCCAGCCCCTGGGCACGGAGTCCCCGCCGCGCTGAGGTGTCCCTGCCGAGGTCCACGCTGTGCTCCCGGTCGCTGGGCTGCCGACGGCGCATTATTACTCACGGTACGAGTTTGAAGTGTCACAGCGCGTACCAAAAGTAATAATGTGCCGTCGCCAGCGGAGGCGCGGCGTCCGCAGGCTGCTGGGGGGGGGGGGGGCGGGGGGAAACAGGGCCTTCCCCGCTCCGGCCGAGCACACCCCCTACCCCCAGTCCCGCAGCCCTCCTCTGAGGAAGGGCCCCCTGCTGCCCAGGCCAGGGTCAGGGCAAGGCCCTCCGGTGCCACCCCACTCCGCACCCAGCTCTCCCCGCCCCCCCCCGCCCGAGCCCCGAGTGCAGCAGCATGTGGGGAGTTTACCTTTGTCAGGGTTCGGGGCCACCCCAGGGGTCCCTCTCCTGGGCGGGCTTAGCTTCCCACCAGTGGACGGGCCGTGCCCCTCAGGACACCGGCACCAGCCACTACCCACGGTGCTGGCACAGCGGTGGGGACAGCCGCCCCCTCCGGCCCCGTGTCCATCCACATCTGCAGGGAGACCGGTGTCAGGGCCCTCACGGAACCCCCTCGAGATGGACCTGTCCCAGGGCCAGGGCTGTGCCTGGCCTCACCTGTCTGGCAGGTGTCGCCCCGCCATCCTGCGGGGCAGTGGCAGCGGCCCGGCTGGACACAGCTCCCTCCGTTTTGGCACGGTGGCTGGCATATCGCTGCGGGAGGCAGAGGTCTGTCAGCCACTCGTGAAGGTCCCGGGGGGTGGCAGCCAGGAAGGAGTGGCATGGGGCGAAGAGGCGCTGGGCTCGGGGTTCAAGAGGCAACCAGTGCTTTGCCTGGGTCTGGCCGTGGGCTGGACCGCAGTCCAGCTGCCCGCTGCCTCGGGGCCCTCACCTGCTCCGCAGGCCGCAGGGAGCCCGCCGGTCCGCTTCCAGCCGGGGCAGCAGGCGTAGCGAGGCCTGGCCGGGGTCGGCCCGGGGCTGCGGCGGTAGGCAGTCCTGTAGATGGTCCTGTGGCGGGGGTGGGGGCGGCTCAGAGAGGCCCGGCCCTGACTCACGGGGTGGCCTCCCGCACCCAGGCCAGGCTTTCCGAAGACACCTCGTCGGCTGGGACAACCCTGCCCTCCCCATGCGCCCGCCTTCCTTGGCCTGAACCCTCCAGAGCCACACAGATGGTCTCCCCCAGAGGGGACACGTCACCCAAAAGTGTCCCCCGAGATCCTCTTCCCCCACGACACATGGGTGCCCAGCCCACCTGCCCGCACGGCGTTGTGGTGCTGAGTGGAACCCCGAGGCTCGGCAGGAGCCCCGGCTCCGCCTGCCGTAGAGCAGGGGGGTCAGGATCCAGGTGTGCCAGCAGGCAGGGACGGGGCACCCGGGTCTCCCCAGTTTACCGAGGGTGCTCTGCCAGGCCACGGCTGCCCCCCTGCCACTCAGGAGCTGGACCCCGGGGCTCCCTCGGCAGGCGGGACTCCCAAATGGGGCTGTAATCACAGCCCGCTCCCTGCTTGGCTCACGGTGTCGGGGGGAGTGTGGTTCCCAGTGCTCTGGCCAAAGAAGGCGACCGAGTGGCCGCCACAGGGGCAAGGACCCGTCCCGGCATCCCCAGCCCAACCCCACCCACGCCGGTCCCCGCCCCTGCCAGGAGGTCTTGGAGGAGACGCTTGCGGAAAACAAAATGCTTCCAAGGCCCATGTCCACGGCTGAGGGCCGGAGACGCACGCCCTTCCCAGGGCCACAGGCTGCAGGGACACCCTGGCCAGGGACGGGGGCAGGGCCTCCCTCTGCGACCATCGGGGCTATAGAGGGGACCCGGGCGATGGAGGCAGGCAGCGTCCCAGGGGGGCGGGACTTGTAGCCAGTGATGCCCACAATGGAGGGGGCGGACAGGACCCCCTGCAAGCGAGGGTGGGGAGCAGGGGAGCGAGGAGGGTGCTCGGGGTCGCCCCAGCACCCTCACGACCGTGTTCACACGGGCGGCAGGCAGCCTCTGCCCCCGGCTCGGGCGTGGCCTCGGTCTCCCATTTCGGGGTGAATTGCCCGCCCCCCCAGGCCCCGAAGCCACCCGCGGTGGTGGGGGTGGGGGGGCCGCTCACCGGTACGTGCTGCAGACTCGGGGCCCCTCGCAGGTGGTGAGGAAGGGCTGGTACACTCGCTGCGCGAAGGACTCGGACACGGGGCCCCGGGGAGCCCCGAGGGCACACACCCTGCGCCTAGGGGAGGGGGGAGCGAGTCAGCCGGGGGACCCCCGGAGCCGGGGCCTCCCAGTGCCGGCACCCAAGGAAGCTGAGAACCTGGGGGAGGGGCTTCCCAGGGTCACCAGGGGAAGGGCGCTCAGCAGCAGCCACAGGAAAGAGCCACAGCCACCGAAGGTTTGGGGGTGCTGCCCTGGGGCGGGGGTGGGGGGCTCACCCGGGCCTGTAGACGTGCTCCGTGCCGCCCGCCGCCGGCACCAGGACCCACAGCAGGAGTAGCTCCCGGCAGCCCCACATGGCCCGTGTCTCCCGGTGGCCCGGCCTTCTCCTCAGGGTGGTGGCCTGGAACCCAAGGTGTGGCCTGGAGGTCCCGCTGCGGGTCCCCACCAAGCCCACGCTCCTAGGGGGGACTGTCCCCTTGCCTCGGCCTCCTGCCGGCAGGAGAGCGCCAGCTCCTCCCCAGCCACGTGCAGCCCGCAGGGCGCCACGGCAAAGCGACACCCAGGGCCCAGGAATGGAGGCCAGCACCTGGCTCGGGGCCAGGGGCCCAGACCCCACTGGGCTCCGCTTTGTGGACACAAAACGCATGCGAGGCTGCAGGGTGGTCCCTGGGGCGGGGGGGCGGGACCCAGGGCGCACTCGGGGACCAGCGTGCCCCCCCCAGCGGGGTTCGTTGTCCCCTCACCAGCACAGAGCGAGGGCATGCTGGCGCCCCGATCTCAGTCTGCAGACAGGGTGAGTGGGCAGAGCTGGAACCCAGCCCGGCTGGCTCTGCCCTTTTGGCCTCTAGTGTCCTCCAACGGGGCCCTGGGCATTGTGGGAGTCCTGCTGGGCGGCTATGGGCCCCCCACACCCACAGGACGACGTTCCGGCCCTCGGAGGTGGGGGCCTGCGTTTCGGACGGGGACTCCTTCGCTAGGACTGAACCGGTCTGGAGTGTTGAGCAAACAGCCTCCAGGGCGCCCAGACTGTGGCCCACTGGGCACCCGCTCACCTGGTGGGGGACAGGAGCAGCCTCCCCACCCCACCCCCACAAAAGAGGGGCTCATGGCCACCCGAGTCTGGTTGGGGGCTGGAGCCAGGGGGCCTGGAGAGGACGCCTGGGAATTCGAGCAACCGGGGCCTGAATTAATGGTCTGTAAGCAGCCCGGGAGACGGGAGGGGCGGTCCGCACGGGCAGGGGGTGTGGGGCGATGCCGCCCATCTGTGCGGCCAGGGCCCCCTGTCCCGGGTGCCCCACCTGAGGCCCCCAAGGGGCCAGGCCCCCCCCCTGCCCCGTGGGCTGTCCTGGGCCCTGCAGGGCCCCCGTAGGAAAAGGCACTGGGAGGAGCTGAAGTATGTGTGTGTGTGTGTGTGTGTGTGTGTGTGTGGTCTTCCTGGGGACCTGGTTTCCTGGTTTCCTCAAAGACGCCCCCGGGGCTCAGAGGGCCCTCCTCCGGCTCTGGCGGTCAGCCCCGAGAACGGGGACCACGGGGGCAGTGACAGGGCCCTCCATGCCCGCCGGTGGTATGGTCGCTCCGCTGGGAGCCCACTCCACACTCGTCCCGCCTGGGCAGGGTCCTTCCTGCACCTCCTGATCTCCGTGGGGCCCCAGGGTGGGGGAGGGGGCACTGGAGGTGTCAGGACTGAGTGTGGGGTCCCTGGGGCTTCTCAGAGTTTCCGGGCAGGGGCCGGAGCGGTGGGAAGGTGAACTTCGGGGTGGACCCCGGGGGCGGGCCTGCGGCTGCAGCACCCACCCTACGGATCCGAGCTGTTTGGCGAGGGTCACGCTGTTCTCCGAGGCTGGAGGAAGCTGATGGCGCTGCCCGGCCTGTGCTGGGCTGGCAGAATCTCATTTCGCTTTGGTGCCGCAGCCCTGCGGGGGCCGGAGCGCCAGGGCGGCGGTGGCCCCAAGCCTCCAGGTCCGTAAGCAATAGCCTCCCGTCCCCTCCGAGTGTCTGCGTGACCCCTGCCACCGCCTCGCCTCCCACCTGTCTGGCCCAGGTCCCTAAGCCCCTACCCGGGGAGGCTGGGTCCCGACTCTGCCGCTGACTGATGGTCCTGGGGCCCCCCTCCCACCAGAGGGGTGTTCTGCACGGCAGGACCCACGGAGAGTGGGGGACGAAGAGGCACCGTGAGGCGACAAGACTGACTCACGGGACATGCCCTCTCTAGCGCCCGGCCCCCGGCCCCCCTTTGCCCCGCACCGCCCGCTTCGTGAGCCGTGGCAGTGCGGGTGGAAGGACACCCCCCGCCCCGCAGACGGCCCAGCTGGCCTGGGCTGTGGGGTGCGGGGCCTGCAAGGCCCTGAGTCAGGCCCCGGAGGACTCTCGGGGCCCAGATGCGGGATGAGGGGCGGCGGCGCCCCCACCACCGCCCCCCCGTGCGGCCAGGCTTGGCGCGGCGCGGGGCGCCCGTCGCCGGCAGGGGGCGCGCTTCCCCCAGGCCGCTGGGCCCATTCTGCAGAACGAGCCGCAGGACCCGAGGCCGAGCCGGGGGACGGCTTTCCCAGCGGCGGCGCCCGGCACCCCGGCCCGCTCGCCACTCAGCTCTCCGCCGTCACTCGGCAGTCGGCCCCCAGCGTCGCGCGCGGCGATGTCCCCGGCCCTCCCCGCCGCCGTTCCCAGCCCGAACGGCGATCGGCCTCCGCCCGCGGCATTCCCCGCACCCCCAGCCCCGCGCCGCGCTCCCTCCGCACTCACCGCCCGATCCGGGCGCGCACGCGCCGCCGCCGCCGCCACCGCCACCGCGCCGAGGGGCCCCGGCCCCGCCCCGGCCCGGCCCCGCCCCACCTGGCCCTCCCGGCCCCGCCCCCGCCCCGGGGTGGGCTCGGAGCCCCAGGCCCGCCCTCCTGCCCCCCCTGCCCCATTGCGCGGATGGAGAAACTGAGGTCCGGTAGTGGATGGTGCCCCGGGGCCGGGCAGTGAGTCGCCTAGAATCGGGACCTCTGAGCGCCGCCGCCCCTCTAGAGTCCGCTGAGTCCCCACAGCCGGGTGCACTGCTTCGGGGGGACACAGGACTGGGATGCAGGTCAGGGGCCGCGTGGGCAGCTACACTGGCCAGGGCTGACTAGCTCTCGACGCCCCCCGCCCCAGGCTGAGCACGGACTGCAGGGGACAGTGAGCGCAGCCGGGGGCAGTTCCCTGGGCTAAAGCTGGGGGTGCTCTGCAGCCCCTCGCGGGGTGGGCACCATACAGCCCCCAGGCCCCTTGTTCCCGTGAAACCACGCGCTGGGTCCTGGTGTGGCACCAAGCCTGCAGCCCCTCCAGGGTGCCTGGTGGCGTCCTCTCTGTTCAGGGCACTAAAGACCACCTCCCAGCGCTCCCAGGCCCCCAGGGGGCTCCCTGAGACCCCACTGCCACTGCTGGGACTGCCGGCGGTCTTTCGTCCTTGGCTCCACTCACCCACTTGTAAGGTGGGTTAAAGCACCCTCAGGTGGCAGAGCGGCCAGGAGCAGCAGTGCCGGCTGCGAGACGGTGGCCCCACCTGGGCACTGGGGCCACCTGGGGCACTTGGGGGCCCTGACTGTCACGGCCATCACACTGTGCGGGAGGCTCTGGGCCTGCGCCCGCCGCAGCGTCCGCCCTCAAACTCCAGCCCGGGCCCGGCCGCCCGAGAGTGAGTGTGCGTGGAAGGCACGCCCGGGCTGCTTGGGACCCCCGCTGCTGCCCAGGGTCCCTGGGGCTTGCTGTGGCACTCACCTGGGGAAGGGGGCTCCGTCATGCCCCAGACACTGGTGGCAGCTGCTCTTCTGGGCCGTGGCGCCCCCCCGACTCCCCCCTGTGCCGGGCTCTGCGGGTCAGAGACAGGGCGCGGGTCAGGGCACGGCCTCGGTCAGTGCTACGTCCGGGGCTGTGGGGGGGGGGGGGACGAGGCGGCCTGTGTGCTGCTGTTGGCCGCACTTGGTCGGCGGACCCCCACCCCCCGACGGCCCACGCTGGGTCTGCCCGAGGCTCACAGCCCCCACTCAGAGGCAGGCAAGGGTTCCCATCTGTCCAGTGGGCCGTTGCCTCCTGCCCTGGGGCCCCCGGGGACGGCCGGGGACGGGGACAGACACGCAGAGACGTTCAGGTGACCCAAAGTCTCTGCGAAGCCGGGAGTTGGGCGAGGGCCCTGCGGGGTCCCCGGGAGGGAAGGGCTTCTGGTGTGGCCAGCAGCTGTGGGGCGCTGGCGCGGGCCTCCCTGGTGCCTGGGGATGGAGGGGACCCAGGGATCTGGACGGGAGCCCCAGAAAGAGGCTTCTCCTTCCTGCCCTTCAGCGGCCACTGTTCTGGCCGGGGGGGCCCTGCACCCGGCCACAGGTGGCCGGGCCCCCAAACCCAAGCGGAGCAGCTCTGGTCCAGCCGCAGTCCAGCCCCAGACAGTAAAGAGTTAAGCGCTGGGCGGAGGGGAGCTCTGAGAGAGACTTTCCGGGCCCTGGCTCCTGCCCCCAGCCTGCCCCTGAGGCTGCCGGTCACTTGACCCTTTAACCTCCTGCCGGAGCAGAGAGGGCGGCCTGGGCAGCTGAGCCAGCTGGTCCTCACCCGGCCTGACGCCTGCTTCTCCTCTGAGACCTCGGCTGTTCCCAGGGCTGCGGGTGGCCAGGGCAGCGGAGGTGCCCACTCCTGCTTGGGCGTTTGGGGGGGACTTGGGCACCCCTGGGTGGGGCGGAGAGAGGGAGAGCTGGGCCTCCCCCGGGGTCCAAGGCGGACCGACAAAGGGCCCGCGCCACACTCGACTAAGCCGTCCCTCTGCCTGAGGACCCCCGCGTCCAGGCCACTGGAGTGGGTGTGGGGGCTCCTCCAAGTCCCACACTCAGGGCCCCCAAAGTTCATAGCTCTTCCTGGCTGCAGATGTGGGTTTGGGGTCCCCATCCCCCCAGGGAGTGCCCAAGCACCCTTGGGGGACACCCAGGTCTGAGGAGGGGCCGGAGGGAGAGGAGCCGGCAGGACGGAGGCAGCCCCACGTGCCTGCTCCTTCCAGGGGTCACAGCGGCTGCCAGGCCGCCCGGGGTCAGTGTGGGAGCCGGTCAGGCCACTCCATAGTCCAGGCCGGGCCACCCACCGCTGGGCGCCCTCTGTGCGGTGGGGACAGTGCCCATAGGGGGACAGTGCCATGGCACTGGAGAGCCCAGACCACAGGGTCGGTGGTCAGCGGGGGCCGAGGGCCCCTCGCCCCATCTGCCTGCTCCCTGCCCGTCCAAGGCGCCCCCGCCGTACCTGCTGCTGCCCCGGCCCCCCGGCTGGGCCATGGCCACCGCCGCTGCCTCCCCAGCCAGGGCCGACCCTGCCCCTCGCCGGCCGCCCCCAGGCTCCTCCTGAGGCTGCCCGAGGGCCGGTCCCCGGGAGCCTCCATCGCGGCCGTGCATGCTGGACAGCGGCTCGGGGCAGGGAGGCTCCTCCCGGGCGAGGAAGGGCGGCTTTTTATGCTCCGTCCCTGGTAAATCGGGACTGGGATGGGCCCTTCCCGGCCGGACTTCCTGTGTGTGTCCCCCGCTGATAACGGGGCTGTCGGAGCACAAACAGGAGGCCCAGGGCCGGCGGGGGGCCGTGGGGGAGGGGCTGGTCGGGCTGCAGGGGAGGGGGTGGGGGACCTGTTCCCCAGGCTCCGGATCTAACCCCGAAGCAGCCAGAGACCAGGCTCCAGACAGCCACAGCCCCGCTGGTGACCCCGGGACCCGCCGGCCCCGGGTGTGAGGGAGGACGTGCTGGCGCCAGGGCCTCCCCAGGGCTGCAGGCCCCCCAGCTGGTGGGCCTGCAAGGACAGGACCCTTGGTTCTGTCACCCCCTCCCCCCAGGGTGTGCAGCAGCACCCCGAAGTGTGTGCCGGGGTGGGAGCCCCGCCAGATGAGCCCCGGGGCTGGGCATGCGGGCTGGGCTGAGAACAGCCCGCTCTGCGGCTCCTGGAGCCCCCAGTGGCCCAGGCAGGGGGCAGCAGGGGCGGGCATCCGCTCGGGGCCTTGTCTGGGACTGGGGCTGCCTCCCCTGGGAAGGGGTGCCCGAGGGGCAGCGGCCCCGCGCCTGGAGGTGGGGCTGGCGGGCGGGAGCCCCTGTGCAACCCGGCCTCCCCCGAGCCCGGCCTCCAGCAGGCTGAGGGGTGCAGGGGTGGGGGTGGAGGAATGCAGGGGCCTTTAGGTGGCCAAAGAGGGTGTTTCCTCAGATGGGCAGGCGGTCCAGTCCCCGCTCTGGCCCTCAGGTCCCTCATTCAGGAGGGGCCGTGCTGGGGCTCGGGGGCTGAGATTCAGCCACTGTGAGAGTGGGTGACCGGTGTTGGGGCGCAGCCGGGCTGCCACTGAGGAGCTGCCTAGACCACACAGCCAGCGGAGGGCCAGACCAGAGAGTGGCTGTCCTTGGGCACGGGCCCTGCTCCAGGGTCAGCCCCGCCCGCCCTCGGCCTGGCCTTGAGCCCCTCCGTGGCCCTCACCTCCCTCCGGCCCCACCCAGCTGAGGTCCTGGCCTGGAGGGGGCGGGAGCCGTCTGGGAAACTCCCCACTGGGGTGCTGACGGTGGGAGGGGGTCTCAGCCGCGCTTGGCAGGTCTCAACAGTCCGCAGGGACCTGCTCCCCCACCCCACCCCCGCCGAGTGGCTGGGAAGGGTAAGTGTGGGTAGGGGCCTGCAGCCGGGCCCGGGGGCCTTCCCCTCTCGGGTCGAGAGGGGTGCCAGCCACTGAGGCTGTGGTGACAGCCCAGGCTCCTGGGACTTAGGCGTCATTGGCCTGAGTGGCAAGTTGGCCCGAGGGCCTCTTCGTCCCAGTGCCCCTCCCGCCCTTCAGCCCACAGGGGCCGTACTCTGGGCACCCCCCGCCTCGCTCAGACCCCTGTGCTCTCCCGTCTGAGGACCCGTGTGCCCACAGGGCCGGGCTGTCCTGCCAAGGGGACTCCCTGAAGCACAGGGCCCTCCGAGCTTTACCCCACCCCCACCCCCTGCCAGGAGGTGCTCCCACGGCCCAGACCCCCCCACCCAGGCCCCTGGTGGAAGAACGAGTGGACTTCAGGCCTGGCTGCATCCAGCCCCTCCTGTGTACTGATGGGGAAACTGAGACCCAGAAAGGGCAGTCAGGGCCAGGGGAGGAGGGGAGTGTGGAGCCAGGGATGGGTCAGCCCCTCCCCCTCTCCCTGCCTGTTCTTCGTGACCCCTAGTGCCCTGCCCAGGTGTCAGACTGGCCCCTGCCAGGACGGGCCGAGGCTGGGAGTAGCTGATTAGCCAGATGAGTGAGTGGGTTCATGCATCCCCCCACCCCCCACAAGGCTGGGCACTTAGGAAACTTTCTGGGAAGGTGCCCGGCCCTCGATGCGGACCCAGGCGCGGAGGAGAGAAGGCGGAGGGAGGGCCCTGCAGAGCCCGGTCTCCCCAGAGCCCACTCCCGGGTGCCAGCCCCCCGCCCCGGCTGCCCGCTTGGTTTGGGGTGCCCACTGCTCCGTGACCCTCTCGTGACAGCCTCTGTCCTGCCCCAGCCCCTCCCTGGGCCAAGACCAGAACCAACCCAAGGACTGGAGGCCCTGGCTGAGGCCCACCAGCCCCAGCCTCGCCCGTCCAGTTGCCCCAAACCCACCCGGCACCCTGCTCAGGCTGGGGCCCTGCCCCGGCCAGGGTGTGCCAGGGACAGGCAGGGCCTGTGTGTGCAGGCCAGGGACAGAGACGGGTGACAGCTGACACCCTTGCAGACTGCAGGAGAGGCCTGGGGGGCCGGGGACCAGTAAGTGTCACTTTCTGCCCCGTGTGGCCCCCGGGATACTGGGGCCAAGCTCACTCTGTGCTTCGGGCTGGGGAGGCCCCCTCGGGGGCAGGCAGCACCGCCCCCGCCCCACCCCCACCCCCACCCCCACCCCCACCGCCACCCCCGAAGGCATCTGTTCGGGGTTATGGAGCACGCAGCCTGCTCCCTGGGAGTCCATCCCCAGGCCTGCGTCCCCAGAGGGCGACGTGACCCGCCCTTCAGACCCAACCCAGAGCTGGCCACCGGGTAGAATTGGTCAGTGACCCCCAGGAGGTCCAGACCATCCACACCCGAGTGGTTGAGAGGCCTGGCCCAAGCCCCACGGGCTGCGGGGGCGGTGCCCAAGGTGGGGGCCCTGGCGCTGCGGCGCTGGCTTTGCTTCCGTTGCTGGGGGCCCTGCCCGCCCCGGGCCTCAGTTTCCCCACCTGTCCCCTGGCCAGCAGAGCCAGACTGTGGCAGCTCCCTCCCCGCTGCCGGGGGAGTCGGGTCAGAAAGGGGGCCGTGCCGCCTTACCTTCCCAGGGTGTGCTGATCAGGGGTCCACGGGGCCTCCGGGGGTCTCCCACAACCCTCCCGGGACCCCTCACTGCGGAGCGTTCGGCCTCTGCAGCCCCGGAGGAGGGTGGACCGAGCCCCCGCCAGAGGCCCACGTGGGCATCCCCGGCGGCGAGAGGCAGGCAGAGGGGCCCCGGGCGCGTGTGAGCCGGGCCGCGGCGAGGAGAGCACGGAGGAGCGCAGCGCAGGGGAGAGATGAGCTTCCTGTTTATCACCCAGGGCCGCCGGCCTCGGGGACAGGATGGCCCTGTCAGCCACGGTGGGGCCCAGCTTCACGCCAGATGTGGCTGAAGCCGCGTGGAGGGACGGCCTGGCCCGGTGACCTGTCCCAGTGGGGGCTGTGGGGGGTGGCAGGGCTCCAGCACCCCGGGGCCAAGTGAGCTGCCCACACTGAGCGGGGCCAGGTCCCAAAGGGAACAGGTTCTTGGGGGGGGGCACAGGGTCCCTCTGGGGGCCTGGGGTCTTCAGCTCTCCCCTCTCCCCTCCCCCAGGTCCGTTAGCAGAGCCCCGGGCTGGCGCCCTGCAGGGCCCTCAGGGGCCGAACTTGCACTGAGAAGCACCTGTCTGTAGACGGTGTGACAGAGACCCACAGGACAAGGTGCTTGTCTGGGGCGGGGTGACAGGGGCCTGGGCCGGGGTAGACCCTCAGGGTCCCCCCCCCCCCCGGGCTCCTTCTGCTCGAGACCACCCACGGAGGCCCAGGATACAGCCGTCCCCCCCCCCCCACCGCCGGCCCCTGCCCTGCCCTTGGTTCCCAGAAGGTCCCGGTGGGCTCTGCGTCCAGGACACGCCCGTCCTGCCACTGTCCCGTCCTGACCCGGGCCACCACACCTCCCTCCCCAGTGACCTCCTCCCCGGCCTGCCGGGCACCCCTGCCGCCTGCTCGCCAGCAGTCAGGGAGCTTTGTGAAGGGTGACATCAGTCCTCTTGGGACACCCCTGCCTCAGCTTCCCCAGGGCTCCCCAGGGCTCCCCACGGCACTCGGACCGAGCCCGCCCCTCACGCGGCACCCTGAGCATCAGCCCCACGGAGGGGACAGGGCCGGTCTCTGGCTGGCGGCCGGCTGCCCTGCGCCAGGACAGAGTCAACACCGTGCAGGTGCGCAGAGGGCGGACCCAGACGGGCGCCCACACCCAGGGGCGGCGGGCAACCCTGCACTGCCACGAGACTTCGCAGGGACACGCATGGCTGTGGATGTTCACATGTGGAGCCGACCCGTGTAAGCGGCTCTCGGCCGAGACAGGGCCCTGCGCGCACCCCAGGAGCCCCCCACCCCCCGCCACTCCCCGTTGTGCCTGGGTCGAGGTTTAAGTCCCCGCCCGGGGTCTCTCGGTGCCTGCGCTGCCCGACGGCACGCCTGTGAGACCGCCGGTGCCGCTGTGACTGCCGGCTGCGGTGCGTCCCCGGGAAGGGGGGACCACCCGCAAGCCCACACTGCTGCTGGCTTTGAGCCTTGCCGGCGGGGCTGCGGTGGGTGTGTTGGTGCCAGCCTCCTGGCAGACACACGTGGGTGTGCTTCCCTCGGCCACCTGCGCTGGGGGCCGTCCAGGGCCTCGCCGGGCCCGGGAGAGGCACGAACCCCGCTCTGCCCGGAAGCTCCCCAGCTCGCCCCGCCAGCAGTGAGGGTGCATCCGGCTGCCCCACGCCCTCGCCAACACTTGCTATTGTCCATGTGGTCACTTAAGCCATTCGGATAACTTCGCAGTGGGCGTTGCTGTATCATTGTCTCTTTCGTGCGGAGAGATGAAGAAAATCTTCATTTTCAAACCACAGACTCCTTCCTGGGGGAAGCACTTGAAGGAGCCGCCCGGGGGGGGGTGAGAGCGGGCAGGGGCCCTTGGGACCCGGATCCAGGCTTCCAGTGGCTGAGAGGCCCGAGCTGCGGGCGCCGTGAGCAGCTTGCGCCCAAGCGACCTGGGCGGCGAGGAGAGAAGGGGCCCCCCTGG
Source organism: Phyllostomus discolor (assembly GCF_004126475.2). Classification (NCBI taxonomy): domain Eukaryota; kingdom Metazoa; phylum Chordata; class Mammalia; order Chiroptera; family Phyllostomidae; genus Phyllostomus; species Phyllostomus discolor. Next base: position 213,105,736 of record NC_040905.2, on the reverse strand, counting down.
CCGGGCGGTGCTCGTGGGGTCAGTCCCCTGGTGTGATTTCTGCTGTGGGTGGGCAGTGCGTCCCTGGTCCCCAAACCCCCCCGGAAATGTTTGTCTCCAGAGCTGTGGGCCGGGTCCGGGGCAGAGTGCTGACTGGGCTCGTGGAAGTAGCCACGGGGTGGGTGCTTCCCGGGTGGTCCGGCCCACGGCCTCGGGGGCCTCGCTGAGCAGGGGCAGCCACACTCGGGCCCAGCCCCCCACCCCTGCCACTTGTCCCAGTTCCCGGCTTCATCTGCGGGGGCCGAGGAGGGGAGCTGACCCCCCCGCCCGCCCGCCTGGCACCCTGCTCGGAAGCCCCAGTCGCGGTCCGGCTGCAGCTTGCTGGGCGGATGGGGCAGCCGTTGAGGCGGAGGGGAAAAAACACTTTATCTCCGGCGACGGAAAGGGAAGTTTCTGTGAATGGGCATGTGGGGGGTGGGGGGCTCATGCAGGGGCTGGCGGTGCAGCAGCCCACCCGCCCCCTTCGCTGCCATCCTGTCCCCTCCCCCGCCAGCCCACTAAGGGAGAGCCGGGGGCCAGGCCCTCGGGAGGCTCCGGGGTGGGGGCGGGCAAGGGCCCCAACAACGAGGGCCATAGGCACCGGTGTCCCCCGGAGGCTGCCACCACCCCGTGAGGCTGACATCCCAGTCCGACCCCGTTTATCGGGGGGGCCGTGAGGACGGCCATGGCAGAGCCCGCCCTGCCCCCCGCAGCCCCCCGCAGGCCCAGCATGCATGGCAGGCAGGGTCACCAGGCTGTGTGGCCTGGGTGGGTGGCCCCGTGCTGAGGCAGGCCCAATGAGGTCACAGACATACATGCCCCTAAGGCATCTCTGCCTCAGTTTCCCCATGTGTCAGATCCGGGAGTGGTGGCTTGGGGGAGCCGTGGGCGGGATCTGGGTGTCTCTAAGAGCTGTCATGAAGGACAGTTTGTGCCTGGGCCTTTGGTTGGTGGGGCGGGGGTCGAGGAGGAAGAGGAGAGGTCTGCAGCTTTCACCGGATTCTCCAGGGGGCGGGGGGGGGGCCTGTGGTCCCCCAGAGTCAGAGCCCTGAGCCCTGGTAGGGGGTCCTGGGGTTCCCCCACCCTCCCAGTCCGTGATCCTCAGCTTTGAAGTTGCCTATTGTTATCATTATGTGTTAATATCCTTAAAAATGTGCAGAGAGAAAGGAAAAAAAAAAAAAAGGCCAGCACTGGCCGCCCGGCCAGAAATCTCTGTTTCCTCTCGGCCAGGAAACAGGAAGTGAGTGCGCGGGGAGATCGGGAACCGGCCGAGAACAATGGGCCCCCCCCCCCCCCCGGGAGGGGAAGGGGAACTGCGTCAGGGGCGGCGTGGGGGCGCGGGGGCGCTGGCCCGGTGTAAATTTAGTCTGGGCCCTTTTCCTGATCAAAAGCCCCACTGTGTCGCCGCGGGGGGAGGGGCGCGAGGCCGCCTCTGCCCGGGGTGTCTGTGCTGGAGACCGGCCGTGTGCCCTCTCTCCCCTCTGTGTAAACTGAGGCTCAGGGCGGGGAGGAGCCCGCCCTGGGGGCCCCGGGGCGCAGGTCCTCCCTGGAGAGGCGCACTGAGCAAGGGACAGGGCGCCCCGCCAGGCCCAGGAGAGGCCGCTGGGGACCTCCGGCCTGCCTGGCCCCCCCGAGCTCCGCCCCACGGCCCCCTGAGGAAGCCAAAGCCGGTCTCACGGAGGCAGGAGAAAGGGGACGCGCGGCACCGTGCCGCAAGCCCGGCTCTGCCGCCTGGAGCTGCGTGACCTCAGGCAGGCCCACGGCGGGGGGAGGGGGAGGCCGCTGGCTCAGCGAGAACCAAGGGTCAGCCAGTGCTTGCTTTTTTTGTGTTTTGTTTTTAATGCGGCAGCTTTGTTAAGGTGTAACTCACGCACCACACAATCCACGCACTTCCACCCCGCTGAATCCACGATTCCGTGGGTTTCTGCCCCAGCTACAGGGGGCAGCGGCCAGCCCAGGGTCAGGGTGAGGACATTTTCTCACCCTCCGGCGGGCATCCACTGGAACCCCCTCCCCATGCCCCCGCCCCAGGCCACCGCCACCCACTTCCGGTCTCCACAGACCGTCCAGGGCCTCCGCGTAAGTGGGACCCCACGCCTGGTGCCTGCGACCAAGCGGGGTGTGCGGGGGTCCTTGCGAGGCCCTCCCCGCAAACACGGTTCTGTCGCGTGGGCGGGCCCCAGCTGCTCTGTCTGCTCCCGTGGCCACTGTGAGCCTGGGAGTGTATGTTTGTGTGTGCACACACGTGAGTGTGCTTCTCTCTGGTGCACGCCCCGGCGTGGGCTGGCTGTGCGTGGTGGTTGGAGGAGCTCCCCATTTTATGTCCCCAGCTGGTGGTGGCCGAGCGCAGCCCCAGGACAGCGGTAGGGGGCCGCCCCCCGCCCCCCACCCTGGCAGGACCAGGGACGGACCAGGAAACGCACCCAGGACTTGGGCCAGACCGGGGCACCCCGGGGCTAGGGAGGCGCTGAACCAAGGCCAAGTGAGGCCGTCCTGGGGCAGATGTCATGAAGCCTGAGGGCTGTCCCCCCTCTGCACCCTGGGGGGGCGGGGGTCACGTCCAGAGCCCACAGGAGCCTGCTTCTCCCCTGGGTGTCCTGGACTCGGCCCCTGAGCCCCCTGGGAGGTGCAGGGGGCCCCCAGAACACCATCGGCATGTTCTGAGGACCGAACCATGGAAGGGCTTGCTGTCCTGCCCCAGCGCCTGGAAACCGCCCCCACTCTGGGGGCGGCAGGACCAGCACCGGGAAGGCACTGCCCCCCTCCCCCAGCCCTCACGTTGGGAGAGTGGCAGTCTGGGGGCAGGGGTGTTCAGGGCCCCTGGGGGCCAGGACGGTTCTCCCCCAGACCCCAGTGTCCTCCTCCCATAATGGCCACGGCAGCTGCCCCTGGCTAAATGCTAGGGTTCCATGTGGACATCTGCTGAGCTGGGGGGGGGCCGAGGCTCAGAGAGGCCCCGTGCCTCTCCCAGCCCCCCGGCCTCCACACGGCCGATGCTTGCTCGGCGCCCTCTCTGGGCCCCTGAGCCTCGCCCGCTCTAGGATTTGAGAGGCCCCCAGGGAGCCGGCGCTTTGGGCCCGGGGCCACCCTCCACCAGCACCACCCCATCGCTGCTCTGAGGGCCTGCTCCTCAAGCCCTGCTTGCGCCCACGTGGGACCTCCCCAGACCCTGCAACACCTCCAGGCAGGTATGCTGACATGGGGATCACCTCCCCCCAACTGAGGCCACCATCTCAGCCCCCGTGACTCCAGCTGGACTCCCAGCCAGGATGTCCCCAAGCCCACCGCAGCCCTGGCAGGCCCCGTTGGGGGGTCATGGCTTCCTGAGCCAGCCAGCTCCTGGTCTGGACAATGGCCGGAAACAGCGCGCTCAGGCCGCAGCCCAGCAGACCCCGTGCGCGGCCCTGGGACGGGAGGCAGGGCCGCCCTGCGTGAGCACAGGCCTCCCCCAAGGCCCGAGGGGCCCGCCCGCCCGTGGACACCTCCTCACAGGGGTCTGGGCTGCCGAGGGCTCAGGACACGGGCCGCCACCACGGCCGAGTGCCACCGGAGGCTCCGCCGGGTTCCTGGCAGAGCGGGAAGGCTCAGAAACATCATCTGTGAGGATGGCGCTGGTATTTTCCTGGGGTGCCCCCACCCCACCCCGTTCAGCTGCCCCATTTTAAAGGAACAACACCCAGAAGGGAAAAAGCCACCCCCCTCCCAGGGCCCAGTCCCTGGAGCTGAGCAGAGCCCTGGCCTCCTGGACTGGGCTGTGGGGGTGTGATTTTCCCTGGGGTGGGGCAGGGGGGCCATCAGCCTCTGACGGGGCAGGGCGGGAAGACCCCTCGGGGCCAGGATCACCTGCTTCACGTTGTGTTTTAGGACCCCAAAGCACCAGTCAGTTTTGCGTGTGTGTGTTAACTGCGGTGGGAGGTGGTTCGTGCTTGTCCTGAAAGAGCCCGGCGGATCCGAGGCCTCAAGAAGGAGCCGCACGCGCGCATGAGCTGCCTGGGGTCCACGGGGCGCTGTGCGGCGCCCGCACCCTCCCTCGGACACTCGCGTGAATGCAGACCGCCCGGCCAGGCCGCCCACCCCCGACCGCGAGCAGGCAGGCGCGGCCTTGAGGCCGACTCAGCTGACATCCGCCGCTTCAGCGCTCACGTTTTTAACAGCCTGGTTTTCGGAGCATCGACGGGAAGGCAGGGAGACGCCCACAGAGCCCCGCCCCTGCCCCCCACCCCGAGGGGAGCCCCGGGCCCGGGGACCGTCTGCTGCGAGGCAGGACCCTCCCTGTGCTGGCACTCTCGGCGCTGAGCGTGCGTGGGCCGGGGCGCGTGGACACCGCTGAGGTCCCAGGCGGAGCGGGGCCCCGGGCACACACCCTCGGACCGGCTCGCAGGGCGCGGGGCCGTTTTGTGCTTTCCATGAACGCGTTTCCCGCGGCATCCCCCCACAAGCGTCTTCTGGCGGGGCGTCTGCATCCCATGCCCACGCCCCCCACACGCTGCCCCGCCCCGTGCCTCTCTGGGGGGTCCCCTCCAGGAACCAAGCAGCAGAGTCCACGCTCCGCTCTGTGCCCTCGAGCGGGAGCGCGCTGTGCGCGCGCGCCCTTCCCTTCCCTGTGCGCGCGCGCCCTTCCCTTCCCTGTGCGCGTGCGCCGTTCCCGTCCCCTGTGCGCGCGCGCCGTTCCTGTCCCCTGTGCGCGCGCGCCGTTCCCGTCCCCGGCGGCTGGGCGGGGCGGCGTTTCCCCAAAAGTGACAGAGAACGACCACAGGCCCCCGCCACACCCCTGCCCGGTGGACACGCGGAGGGATGAGGCGGGGACCTAGATGAACGGGACCCCCACGACCCACGGCTCACAGTGGCTGGGAGGGGGGACGCCCCGGTGCCGCTCCGCGGACAGACGGACGGACCACGGTGGCACGCTCACACGGTGGGATGTCGCTCGACCCCGAAGGGACAGAGGCATGACACCGGGTGCAGAGCGGGGGAGCCTTGGAGGCGCGACGCTGAGTGGGGGAAGCGAGACACAAGGGGCAAACGTCTCGTGGTTCTGTTTACACGGAGCGTCCGGGGCGCTGGGCAGGTCCAGCCAGAACTCGATGCGCTAGCCGGTAGGGAGGCAGGGCCGCTTCCCCAGGGTGCAGGGTTCCTGTGCAGATGACGGGAAAGTTCTGGAAACGGTGCCGAGGGCTGCTCAGCAGCGTGCATGTCATTAATTCCACCGAACCGAACACTTACAAACAGTGAGAACTGGCAAACTGGATGACATATGTGTGCACACACACACAACGGGGAGAATCACCGGGCTCCGTCCCAAACTCGCTGACATGGGCCTGCACCAGGCGATCCCCGGCTGTGGATGGAATGGCGGGGCCCTGGGGGAGCTGCTGGAGGAGCAGCATGCCCCAGACTCCAGGCCCTGCCGAGGGGTGGAGGGGGCGCCTCAGCTGCCTCACAGACGAGGTGGCAGGTTTTAGGGGCACCGCAGGAGTCGGCGGGGGGTCAGTGCTGAGGGCCCCAGCCCAGGAGGGGGAGTCTCCTCTAGGGGGCCAGGGGCCGGTTTCCCGGGACCAGACCTGGGGGCAGGGCGGGCCCAGCCCTCCTGGGCTCTGTCCCGCCTGGGGCCCACCCTCCCCCGCCCTTCCCCAGCCGAGGGTCACTCCTGGAGTCCAGGGGGTGGGGGGCATCCGGTCCGAGGCCGGTGGAGCCCCCTCAGCCGGCTGTGGGGCTTGGCCCCGGGTCCTGTGGGCACCGTGGGGAGGCCGAGGGTCCTCTGTCCGGTGTCGGGCCCACGCAGACCAGCTCCCCGCAGGACAGACAGCGGGTGGAGCAGCCCAGGTGGCCGGCAGGTCCGAGGGGGCCACATGTGCGGGCTGAGCCCTGGACGTAGCACAGGGCAGAGGCAGCGTCTGCCCCGGGGCTCGGACGTGCCCACCCAGAGGGCGGGGGCCCCTCTTATGGCCGCCCTGCTTCCCAGCGCCCAGGGCCTCCCTGGCCGGGTGGGCCGGAAGGAAGCCTGGAGCTGCTGGCTGGGTCTGTCTCGTCGTCACCTTGGTCCAGGTTCCAGGGCAGGACCCGAAGCCCCGCCACCTGGGGTCCCCAACTCCTCCCGGCTGCTGGCCTCACAGCCCCAGGGGGTGGGGGGAGGGGAGGAGGGCCACCACTGGGGGCTCAGGCCTCGGGCCCAGGCAGGAAAGGCTGGCCGGAGCCGGGACAAAGGGCGGACGTGCACTGGGCCATGTGCGCCCTTATCAGGACCTGCACTCGCCGGCGCGGGGCCTCCGCGGAAACGCTCCTCTCCGCCGCCTTCCTGCCGCCCGGCCCCCCGCCCGACCCCCGGGGCCCGGCCCGGGCAGGGGCGAGGGCCACCTGGCCTCTGGGGCCCGGGCTGTAGCGCAGGTGGAGGTGGGGGCGTTGTCACCCTGCTGCTGCGCTGGCGGGGAGTCGGCACTGAGTCCCCATCCGGTCAGCAAGGGCACGGAGGCCAGAGCGCAGGGCCCACGGGCCGGCGCCCGGAGCCATGCGGTTGGTGGTGGGAGGGACGGTCGCAGGCTTGGGATCGGGGCCCACCGGGTCCCCGCCCCTGACGGGCAGGAGGCCGTGGGAAAGGACGCAGGCAGGGGCGTGACCTGGGGACACACCTGTCACGGCCCAGCCCCCTGCACACGCAGGAGCCACATGTGTGTGGTATTTACGAACAGCGTGTCTCCAGGAGCAAACGCGGGGGCGGCCTCAGGCAGTGTGCTGGGGGGGTCCTGCAAGGACCCGGGTCAGGCGTGGGGCGATGGGGCCGGGCCCCGGTGGCCGGGGTGGCCTCCCACCAGGCCGGGCCCCGGTGGCATCGAGTCCAAGGCTCTGCCCGGAGACACAGGCTGCGAACAGATCCCCCTGGTGCCGCGGGCGTCCTCCTGGAGATGGCCGGGGGTTGGCCGGGGGTCGGCCAGTGTCCCCGCCGCCAGGGAGGCCCGGCCTGAGAGGACTCCCAGGCCCTCGTGGCCTTCCCTCTGCCCCCCCACCGTGGGCCTGGTTACCCCATTTCCCAAAGGAGGATGGGGACGGGGACCGGTTCTCCGTCCTGGTACGTGGGGAACCTTACAGACCCTCCGAGGGGGCCCTCCCACCCCCGAGGTCAGGGGCTAGGCAGTGGGGACTTTGAAAGCTCGGGATGAGGCCAGTAGGGCTCGAGGGGGACCCCAACAAAGCGTCGGGCAGAGCTGTGGCAGCAGGCCGTTGGGTGCCAGCCCTGGGCCCCTGGGGTCACACGGGTCATCCCGGTGACAGGAAGGCATCCCTGTTCCAGCAGGAAGAATCCGCCAAAGGCTTGGACCCCTGTCACCTGAGCTCCTTCTGTGTGTCTGGGACCCATGGGTGGGGTGTGACCCCTGTGTCACCCACGAGCACCCAGGGGAGGCCGAGGGTCGTCAGGTAGGGGCCCGGGGTGGGCTGACTGCCATGCCCTCTTGGGGGGCAATGCCTTGGAAGTCCTTCCCGGGGTCCTGCCGGGGGCCCAGGATGCGCAGGCTCCAGCCAGGCCCCCACCCGCTGCAGCAGCCAGCCTGGCCAGCCGCATCGCTGGGCCTGCCTGCGCCTCAGCTTCCCCGTCGGATGGGGCCGGGCTTGGAGCTTGCGTGGGGCGGGCCCCGGCCCTCCAGGCAGCCCTGCCGAGCTGGAGGGAGGGACGTGCTCGGGAGCCACCGAGGGGCCAGCGTGCGTGTCCACAGCACGTCCACACTCTGGCCTGGCCCGGCCCGGCCTGGCCCGGGGCCCTGCTGCTGGACCGGGAGGCCCGGTGGCCTGGCTGACCCCACACATCTGGCTGCTCTGAGGGCCCGGGTGCACCGGGCGGCCTGGGGCCAGTTCCCTGCTGCCCGGGCCCCCTGTGGCCTGGCCCCAGGGCCACGCTCTCAGAGACCAGCCCAGACCCCTGGAGAAGGGCTAGGGGTGTCTGAGACGCTTGGCGCCCGCCACCATGTGGGGGTCACAGAGTCCCGTCTTCGCCTCTCACCCAGACACGTCCTACCCAGGAGGCCGCCCGGGCCTGCCACCCCAGGCCCAGAGGAAGGGGTGGGGCCGGGAGGGCCCTGGGGAGAGCCTCTTAGGGTCTCCCAGCCCTGGTAGCACCCACCAGCTCTGGGACCCCGCCTACCAGCCCTTGGGCTCGGGGGGAGCAGACCAGGCCGGCCGGTGCAGCTGCTCCTCTGCCCGCCACCAGCAGTGACCTCGTGGGACACGGGCGGGGTTTGGGGCTGGCCTGGGGCCCCTGAGTGTGGGACCCCCCGGGACCCGGCACCCTCCCCCAAGGAGATGTGCGAAGGGTCGGAGGGGCGGCCCTGCATGCCGCTGCTTCCCAAAGGGGCTTCGGACACGCCGGGGCCAAGGACACTGAGCTCGGTGACCATGTGGCCCCTTCTGTCCACGAGAACTTTTGTCACAGTACCTCCCCCTCCCCCACCCCCCTCCACACGGCCAGGCAGCTCGCCTGGGAGGCTCCCCACCACCCCTCCCCACACCGAGCCTGAGCCTTTGCCAGGCCCCTGTGTGAGCACAGGGTCCCTGCCACCAGCCAGCGGTGCTGAATCTCAGCGTTGCGGGAGCGCATCAACAATGGCCTTGGGGGGACCCCGGGGCTGCTGGGCCCTGGACTGGGACCCCCAGCCCTCCGGTGCCGGTGCGCTCTGACCACAGGGTGGCGTGCGGCTCCCCGGCTTTGCCTCTGGGAGGACGCTCCCAGGGCAGCAGATGGGGGAGGGACCAAGGTCTCCAGGAGGCGGGGCCTCTGAGGACACGAGGCCTCAGGCAATGACCCGACCTCCGTGACCGAGTAGACGGCAGTCTCGCCGCCTCTGGCAGATCTCACGAGAGAGCGGGGGGCGGGGGCTGTCTGGAGGCCGGGGCGCTGGTGGGCCAGGTCCCGGAGCCCTCGGCGTCCCCAGGTGCTCCACAGCCAGGCCCGGGCTTCACACGCAGCAGAGCACGGTTCAGCCTCAAAAAGGGCGGGGATCCCGGCACCAGCTCCACCGTGGGCGGCCCTGGAGGGCAGCGGGCAGAGGCAGCGAAGGCAGACTCGGAAGGGCAGTGCTGGGGGCCCCACTGCCGTGAGGGGCCCAGAGGGCTCGGACAGAGGGGGGTCTGGTGGGTGGAGAGGGTCCGGCCCGGAGAGGGGCGGTCGCCCGAGGGGCGTTCTTGATGCTCCTGAGCGATGCACTTCACACTGGTCTGACGGTGCGTGTGACTGTGTTTCCGCCGTCGGAGGGAGGGACAGGGAGACCTCAGAGAAGCGAAAAGGGGAGGCGGTGGGGGTGGGGGTGGGGGTGGGGGTCTCATGGGGACCGGGCGTCCGTGTGGGACGACGGACAGTCCTGGAGAGCACGGTGGTGGCAGCAGCTGCACAGCGGTGGGACTGTCCCTGAGGCCGCTGAGCCGCGTGCGCCCCGAGACGGGGTTGCACCGGGAAATTTTATGTCGTGTGTTTTCGCACAACGTATGAAGATCGTTTCGCACAACGTATGAAGTTAAGTAGAGGCACGAAAGGCAGTACCCTGGAGCGTTCCCCGGGCCGCTTTCCACACACATGCCTGCGCCCCACCCCCACCCCGGCCACCCGCAGCCGCCGCCTGACATCTGTCACCAGGGAGCTTCGCGGGCGGTGGGGCTGCACGCACGCACGGGGGACCAGACCGCGCGTCCTCGCCCGAGCCGGCTCCTTAGCACAGCCACACGGCTCTGTGGGGGTTGCCAGGAGCACCCCGGATTTCACGGCCAAGGCTCATTTGGGGTGCACGGACACCTGGGGCACCCCAGCGTTCGAGCTCCGACTGCGGAGAGGGGGTTCTGTACAGCAGGGGGGTGGTCGCAGGCTCGAGAGACAGGCTGGCGCCTCCAGAGGAGTCCCCGAGGGGCAGTTCGGGGTCGGGCGGGTGGCCGGGCACCGGCGGCTCCCCCGGGCGCTGGCAGAGAGCGCCGGGACGAGGACACTTCCGGCGAGCCCCACGAGGACGGCGTCAAACAGCGCCCACCCCCCGTCCTGAGCACACAGACGCCCAGACTGAGCCCGGGCATCCAGGGTGCGTGTCCGCCTGGGCGTTTCCGTCCATGCGCCCGTGTTCTCGGTACCGGGAGTGGAGCCGGGACGTCGCCGATCGGCCGCCTTCTCTGCCTGCCCCCCACCCGCCGCCCCCGCCCCCGCCCCCGCCGGGTGGCCGCAGCCTGCGTGCGTCCCAAGGGGTCCAGGGGAGACGCAGGCTCACTCAGTGCGTTGGGGACGCTGCGGCGCTCCTGTCCACTGGCTTCCCCGTGACACACGTCTCGCGTCTGTGGGGGAGGAGAGTCGCAGTGCATGACCCAGCGCTGGCGTGTGGTACGTTGTCGCTAACTACAGGGTGGGGCTTCATTCGGGTTTGTTTTAGCTTTTACCCGCGTCCCTTCCCTGACCCAGGGCCCCATCCAGGACCCAGGCGGCACTCAGCCACCACGTCCCGTCGGGCCCCTCTGGGCTGGCCAGGGTGTTCCCCAGACGCTGCTAACCGTCGTGCCGACCCGCACGGTTTTGAAGACCGCCCGGGCGATCCGTAGAATGCGCCTTTTCTGGGACCGGGCTGATGTGCCCCTCAGGCCTGTGGTGACTGGCGGGCTGGGGGGAAGCCTGCGGGGGGGGGGGGGGGTGCCCTTCCCACGGCATTGGGTAGGTGGCATCTGCTGTCACTGTCACCGAGAGTGTCCTCAAGGGCGGTGACCTCCGTCACCTGCCTCAGGCGTGCTTTCAGGTTGCCGGGTGGTAAAGCCCGCCCCCCACCTTCTGTGCTGGCCTCTGTGGAAGGGCGCCCCGTGCACGGCCACACCTGAGGACAGGGCGTCGGGCGCCGCCTCCTGGGGGGTCTGGGTAAAGCGCAGGGAGCTCCGCCCGAGGGGTTCGCCTGCCTCCGCAGCCCCGTCTGCGCCAGCGTGGACTCACAGACACTCACGTTGCTCCCTGGGCCAGGACCCGACGGGAAAGGGCCGGGTCGCTTGTTCCAGCTCTGGCTCTCGGGGTGGGGGGGCGTTTTCAGGTGGGTGTCTGTGAGCCTTTGACGTGCCGCCCCACCCCCGTGACTGCAGGGGTTTTTTTGGGGGATGAGCACTTCCTCACTTTCTGGCCCCTCAAGAAGCTCCAGGCGCCTCGTGGTGTTTCCCGGCCCGGCCCAGCGTCAGCCAGCTCCTCCCAGGAGCCCCGGCTGCGTCCCCCGGAGATGGCGTTGGAGGCCGTGGTCCGGCTGCCCGGAGCCCTCGTGGCTACTGCGGGGTCGTAGCTTCTCCGGCCTCCCCGCGGACAGAGCAACACGGTGCACCAGACACGCATGCGTACAGAGCCCGTGCACACGCACACATCTCCGTGCGTGTTTCTGTGTGAGACCGTTTGTGTCTCTGTGAAACTGAGCGAGGGCTTATCCGGACGCTGCCCGCTCTGGTCCACCCCCACCAGCACCCCCCTGCTGACCTGTCACTCCAGCCCCACGGCCACGAGCCTGGCACCTGCCACTCACTTCATTGTCCCGTTGCAGCCTGCACGCACAGGGGCCTCTGGGTTGCCACCCCGCACTCCCGTGGGTGACGATCCTGTGGTGTGGTGACCCTGACACTCATCCGTGCTGCCTGCACCGGTAGTGCCTTCTTAGTGCTGAGTCCGTCCGTCCGTCCGTCTGTGGGTACAGTGCAGGGCGCTGCTCGCCTGCCAGGGGCCATTGGGTTGGCGTCTGTGTGTTGGGTGGTGTGAACGAGGCTTCCTGGGACATTCTAGGACACACCTGTGGTGACAGGGCAGGCGGACAAGACCGGCCCCTGGTGACCCGGCCCTTGTCTCCCCCTCCGTCCAGAGTGCGAGAAACTGTGGGCACGACCGGACATGCCTCGTGTGATCACGTGGTGTCACGCAGCAAAAGGAGGCCGTCGGGTGAGGATAAGTGAATCGCGAGATCCCTTCAAACGTGGATGGTTTTCCCCGGTGGCGGCCAAGAGGGGGGTGAGAGAGGACGGAATGGGGGTGTCCTCTCAGAGCACAGAGACTGCCGGCGGTGGGGACCAGGTCCCACAGCGGGAGGAGCCGCCCTTGGCCGACAGCCTCACGGAACTCGGACGCCGGCTCTTCCCCAGCCTCTAGGTGGGCCCAGCCTGACTCACCCTCCAGGCCGGCCTGGGAGACCCAGGCCCCACCAGACTTCTGTGCGGGAGCTACCAGTGGGCGTGGTTTGAAGCTCCCAAGCTCGGGGCAATTCGTTACACAGCGACAAGTAGCTGATACAGCCACATGGTTTTTTTGTTGTTGTTTTAGATTTTATTTATGTATTTTTATATATATTCTTTTTTTTAAGATTTCACTTATTTATTTTTAGAGATGGAAGGGAGGGAGATAGAGAGAGAGAGAAACATCAATGTGCGGTTGCTGGGGGCCGTGGCCTACAACCCAGGCACGTGCCTTGACTGGGAATCGAACTTGCGATGCTTTGGTTCGCAGCCCGCGCTCAATCCACTGAGCTACGCCAGCCAGGGCTATTTATGTATTTTTAGAGAGAGAAGAAGGTAGGGAGAAAGAGAGGGAGAGAGAGAAACATCAATGTGCAGTTGCTGGGGGCCGTGGCCCACAACCCAGGCATGTGCCCTGACTGGGAATCGAACTCTGGGAATCGCTGGGAAGCGACTCTTTGATCCGCAGGCCAGGACTCAACCACTGAGCCACACCAGCCAGGGCCCTGTTCATTTTCTTAATGGTGCCTTCCGATGAGCAGCACACTTTTGTTTTGATGGTAGCCGATGTACCGACTTCTCTTCTTGTATTGCTGGTGCTTTTGTGACCTGACAGAAATCTTTGCCCACCCCAGAGGTCATGGAGCCATTTCTCACATGCTTTCTTCCAGAAGGTTCTGGGTTTTCTGTGTAGGCCTAGGCGCCATCCTGATTCCATTTTTGTGCAAGGAGTGAAATACATCTGAGGTTCCCTTTTTTCTCCCCCATGTGTGTATCCAGTTGTTCAGCACCATTTGTTACAAAGCCTTTCTCTGCTAATTGACTCCATGCAGCATCAGCATCGTGGTTGAAGATCGGGGACCATATGTTTGGGGGCCTATTCCCGGGCTCCGAGTTCTGTTCTCCATTAGCCCATGTGTCTGGCCGTCTGTCAGCCCCGCGCCGTCTTAATCACCACGACTCCGGAGCGGGCCTTTCAAGCACAGACTTCATCTGCGTTTTTAAAATTCTGTTGGTTGTTCTAGACCCTCTGCCACCCATTCAGATTAGAGCCATGCTGTCGAAACCTCGTTAAAAGCCCGGTGGAATGTTGCTAGGGCTGGCGGTGAGTTTTGGGGAGGACGGTTGTCTTAGAGACGCGGAGTTGCCCCGTCCACACTGCGCGCACACGGCACCCCTCCCATGAGCAAGGGTTCCCGGCCACCCTCAGCAAGGGTTCCCGGCTCTCTATTTAAAAGTCTACTTTCTTTCGCTATTTTGATTCCTGTGAATTTGCTTTTTTGGATGCTATTGAAGGTTGTTAAAAATTTAATTTTCCACCCTGGCTGGTATAGCTCAGTGGGTTGAGCTCGGGCTGAGAACCAAAGCGTCACAGGTTCGATTCCCAGTCAGGGCACATGCCTGGGTTGCAGGCCACGGCCCCCAGCAACCTCACATTGATGTTTCTCTCTCTCTCTTTCTCCCTCCCTTCCCTCTCTAAAAATAAATAAATAAAATTTTTAAAAAAGACTCATTTAAAAAAATTAAATTTTCCAGTGCCTCAGCTGATTTTTCCAAAATGACCCTTCACCCCCCGCCCCCAACCTTGCTGAATTGCATTACTGGTTCTATTAGCTACTTTGGTCATTTCAAAAGAATGCTCTACTCATAGAATCCTGCCTAAAAAGGAAACTAAGTCTGGGTGTCCTTTATTTCCTTTTCTTGCCTCCTTGCCGTGGCCGGTCCGCTCGGACGGGGTCGTGCGAGGTGGTGGCCGTGGGCGTCCTTGGCCGGTCCCGGCCTCGGGGGCGGCGTCCCCTGCTCACCGTCCGGCATGAGGGTAGCTGTGGGTCAGGCAGACACACCTATCAGCTCGCATCACCCCCCGCCCCCCGTCCGCTCAGAGTTCTCTCGAGAAGGGCGTCAAGTTTTGTCGAGGGGCTTTTGTGGCGGCGACCCCGTGGCTCCCGTCTGCCCCGTGAAGAGTTGCATCGCTTGGCCTCAGGGCGCCGAGCCAGCCTGGCGCTCCGGGGGGGACGCCCCTTTTCCGTGGGGCCCAGCCCCGCTCACTCACCTTTTGTGCAAAGGTTTTCGCGTCTGCGTTTCTGAGGGATGTTGGTGTGCAGTTTTCTCTTCTTTGAATGTCTTGTCTGAGCTTGGTCTCGGGATAATGGTGGCCTCGTAAAAAACGTTATTTTCTGGGACTTCTGGCCAAGGTGGAGGCGTAGACAGACATACTGTGCCTCCTCGCACAACCAAGATAGGGACGACAACAATTTAGAAGCAGAATAACCACTAGAACGGACAGAAAACTGAACTGTATGGAAGTCGGACAACCAAGGAGTTAAAATAGACGCGTTCACCCAGACCAGTAGGAGGCGCGGAGTCCGGCAGCCGGGCGCGGGTCGCGGCGAGGAGAGCAGAGAGCGTTGGGGCCAGGCGAGTAAGGCACCCGGAGCGCGCAAGACCACAGTGGGCGGACCCTGAGCGCGCAAACGGCAGCTGGCAGACCCCGGCCGAGGGGTGGCAACCGGCAGACCCAGTGAGGTGGCATTTGTGCAGCCAGGCCCTGCGAGCAACCCAGGATCCCAGCTCCGGGAAATAGAGCCTCGGGACACTGATTGAAAACACCTGTGGGGGTTGAGGTGCAGGGAGAGACTCCCAGCCTCACAGGAGAGGTCATTGGAGGGACCCACAGGGTGCACAAGCCCACCCACACGGGAATCGGCAACAAAGGGGCCCAGTTTGCTCAGGGGAAGCAGCAGAAAGGGATTGAGGTCCGATGGAGAGTAGAGCAAGCGCCATTGTTCCCTCTTAGACCCTCCCCCACATACAGCGTCACAACCCAGCGACTGGGGTGCCCCGCCCTGGTGAGCACCTAAGGCTCCGCCCCTTATACGTAAGAGGTGCAACCAGACCCGCCCGCCAAAAAAGGCTCAAACAGAACAAATCAAAGCCCCGCAGGCAATGCTTTTAAGGGACTGAGAGATAGCCAACCTATCAGATGCACAGTTCAAAGCACTGGTGATCAGGATACTCACACAATTGGTTAATTTTGGTCACAAATTAGATGAACAACTGAAGGCTACAATAAGTGAAATAAAGAAAAATGCACAGGGAACCAATAGTGATGGAATGAAAGCTGGGTCTCACATCAGTGGAGTGGACCAGAAGGAAGAAAAAAACATACAATCAGAAAAGAATGAAGAAATAAGAATTCAAAAAAAGGAGGAGAGGCTTAGGGACCTCCAGGACATCTTGAAACATTCCAACATCTGAATTATAGGAGTACCAGAAGGGGAAGAGGAAGAGCAAAAAGTGGAAAACTTATTTGAACAAATAATAAAGGAGAACTTCCCCAATCTGGCAAGGAAATAGATTTTCAGGAAGTCCAGAAAGCTCAGAGAGTCCCAAAGAAGTTGGACCCAAGGAGGAACACTCCAAGGCACATCATAATTACATTAGCCAAGGTAAAAATGAAGGAGAGAATCTTAGAAGCAGCAAGAGATAAGGAGACAGTCACCTGCAATGGAGTTCCCATCAGACTGTCAGCTGATTTCTCAGAAGAGACCTTGCAGGCAAGAAGGGGCTGGAAAGAAGTATTCCAAGTCATGAAAGGCAAGGACCTACATCCAAGATTGCTCTATCCAGCAAAGCTATCATTTAGAATGGAAGGGCAGATAAAGTGCTTTTCAGATAAGGTCAAGTTAAAGGAGTTCATCACCACCAAGCCCTTATTTTATGAAATGTTAAAGGGACTTATCTAAGAAAAGGAAGATAAAAAACATGTACAGTAAAATGACAGCAAACTCACAATTATTAACAACCACACCTAAAACAAAAGCAAACTAAGCAAACAACTAGAACAGGAACAAAACCACAGAAATGGAGATCACATGGAGGGTTAGCAACAGGGGAGTGGGAGGAGGAGAGAGGGGGAAAAGGTACAGAGAATAAGGAGCATAGATGGTAGGGAGAAAACAGGGGCAGGGCAAGGATGGTATGGGAAATGTAGAAGCTAAAGAACTTATGACACATGGACATGAACTAAAGGGGGGAATGTGGTTGGGAGAGGGTGGGCAGTGTGGAGGGGAGTGAAGGGGCAAAACGGGACAACTGTAATAGCATAATCAATAAAATATGTTTTAAAAATGTTATTTTCTGGTCACATTCACCACGAAGCCATCTAGGCTGGGAATTTTGTTTGTGACAAGATTATAAACGACAAATTGGGTTTCCTTTCTAGGTACGGGGCTGTTCTAGTTATGTATGTCTTCTTCCGCCTGTTTTGGTCACTTGTGTCCTTCAAGGAGTTTTCCCATTCCGTCTAAACTGCCTACTTTGGGTCACCAGGTCATCAACAAGGTGGAGACCGTGTCCTAGTTTCCTCAGGGCGGGAGGTGACCCTGCTCTTCCGTCTCCCGCTCCTGATACCGGTCGTCCCCTCCATTTTTCTTCATCAGCCCAAGTAGAGATTTATCTGCTTCACTGGCCTTTTCAAAGAACTAGCCTTAGGTTTCTTTTTCCCCCCTGTGGTTGGTCCGGTTTCTGTTTTTCGTGTCTCTCCTCTTCATGGGCTTCTTCCTGTCGGGTTCACTCCCCCCCCCCCCTGCCGTCCTCAGGCCTTCGGCGAGGCCCAGCAGCTCTGTCCTGCTGCCCAGGGGGCCTGGGTCCCCCGGGGGGGGGGGGGGAGGGGGCGGGTCTGCGCCCCACCGGGGCCCCTCCCTCCTACACCAGGGAAGGGGCTGGGAGGCCGCCAGGTCTGGAACCCAGGGCTCCCAGGGTGCCCTTGGGGACTTGGGGGATGGAGCAAGGGGCCAGTGGCTTGCCAGACTCTGCCGTCACCCGGGCCTCAGTGTCCCCTCACCCTGTATGTATGTATATATGTCCCAGTGCCCTGCCCTGCTCCTCGGGGAGCCACCTGCGGCCACTGGGGGGCAGTGCAGCCCCAGGAATGAGAGAGAGCGAGCGCGAGAGAAGCCTGAGTACCCTCTCACAGCCACTCACGGTCTCCCAGGACCTCTCACCTCCTCCCCATCTGAGCCCTCCCCCTCTGAGCCCCTTTTTACCAACCCCCCCAACCCAGGCCCCACGTAGCGGTCAGTGGTTAAGCGGGTGCAGCCGCACAGCGACCCCAGGCCCAGCAGGTGGCGCCAGAGCTCAGGAAACAGACGGTCCTACAGGGGGCGGGGGGTGGGGGGGGTGGGGGGGGTGGGGGGGGGGGGGGGGGTGGGGGCGGTGCGGGTTGCAGGGCAGGCTCCGCTCGAGGAGGCTGGGGGCTTGTCCCTGTGGGGCTCCTTCTCATCCTCCCTGGGGTCACTTGGGGAGGCCGGGCTGAACCCCAGCGCCGGCCAGGAGCGTGGGGGCTGTGCCAGGCCCGGCCGCTCTGAGCTCAGTCATCAGATCCAGGCTTTGACTGAGCGTGGCTGGGGGCGGCCGGGAGGGCAGGGTGCGAGGTGAGGGGTGGCAGGCAGACTCGGCTGCTGCGTGGTGGGAAGGGGAGTGGGGAGCCCACCCCCGCAGGCAGAGGGGGAGCCGGAAGGAGCCTGGGGCTCGGGACTCCGGGGGGGTTCTGGGGGGCAGGCACAGCGGCAAGGACCCCTCAGTCTGCAGCCCCTGTTGGGCAGGGTGGGCCTGGAGTCAGTACTGGGGGGAAGAAGGGGGCAGGGGCTCCGTGGGGAGGCGGCCAAGCACCCTCGTACCTCCTGTGGGAACAGGTGACTGTCCCCTCAGGCCTCGGGTCTGCCCCAGCAACACCCCCAGCCCTCCCCTGCCCCCTCCCTCTAGGGACCGACAAAGCTGTGCCCCCTCCCCCCTCCCCACCGCAGCGGACGGCTTGTCTGGGGCAGCGCTGTGTGCAGGGGGCTCAGTGAGGGGTCTGGGGGGTTGAGGTGCCCCGAGTGGGGCAGGGTTACAGTCAAAGAAGCATTTCCCTTTGTGCCAAGGTGGGCGGGGCAGGGTCTGCCAGCCCCCAGACACTGCCCCCCACCAAACGAATCAGGGCAGCAGTGCGGGGTCAGCAGGCCTTTGCTGACCAAGAGAGGGGGGCCGGGAGCTACAGAGAGCCCCCCAGGCCCCCCCTGCCCCGGGGCCTGTCCCGGCCCAGCCTCGGCACTTGCTGACCCGGAGTCACGGGCCCTGGTGGTGCTGGGGAAACCGAGGTACAGGGCAGGAGGCTGGTTGGGCAGCTTCTGGGTCCCCCCAACAGGATGCCGGAACCCTCACCGGAATAGATGCCCCTGAGCCAGGCCCAGGCCCCGCCGCAGCTGCCCGGCTCTCTAAGCACATCTGGCGACCACACGGCTGTCCCCCACATGCTCAAGCAGCCACGCTGCAGCCCGAACACGGGTGACAGTGGGAGGGTCCCGGACACACGCCCCTGGGGGACACAACGTCCAGGTGGCTGGAGAGGCGGCTGAAGGGCACAGTCCCTGGCTCTCGCTCGCTCCCACTCAGGGGCAGAGCTGGGGGGAGGGCGGCCCGGGGTGCCCACCGCCTCACCTGGGGGACGTAGGGAGTGACTCTGGAGCTAGCATTCTGCCTGGGGACTCTCCTGGGTTCTCGGGGTGCAGCCGCAGCCTCCAGGCCCAGGCGGCAGCCCTGCCAGGGGCCTCCGGGCACCTGGCTCCCCGGAGTCCGGCACTGGCACCGGGTGGGCAGGCACTGCGGGGGCCGCGGAGGGCAGAGGAGCGTGGGAACCTGCGGGGGAGCCCCAGGTGTCTCCGGCTTGATTGATGGCGGTTTGGCCCCGGGAGCCGGAGAAGGCAGGGAGGGTGCAGGTGGGGAACCACGAGGGGAGGGGAGGGCTGGGGGTGCCGGGGAGGGCAAGGGCGAGGGCAGGGCGAGGGCAGAGCTCTGTGGCTGGAAGCTGCGGCTCAGGGGGCCAGGGGGCTGCCCTGCCCCATCTCCCGCCTGAAATCCTGGATACAGACCCTCAACCTGAAGGATGCCCGCCTTTGCCCCAAGCCCACTGCCCCTTCTGTTGGCTTCTAGAAACCTCCCTGGAGCCCATTTAGCCCACCAGGTGGGGAAACTGAGGCACGGGGCAAGTCAGCCTCCTGATCGCTCCCTCGCCGGCCCCTTTCCCGCGGGGACCCCGCAGCACTGTCCCCTGACTCGGCCGCGGCAGCCTCGGCCCCGCCCGCCCCTTGCCCACGGGACCCCTGCGGCCGCTGCAGCGGCCTCCGAAATGCAGGCCGGAACTTTTGGAAGCCCCTGTGGCTCCCCGGGCCCCGCCCCCCAGGTCCCTGGCTGTGTCCCTTCCCAGGAGGCCCCGGAGCTCCTCCTGGGGCTCCCCACCCATGGGGGCTCCTCTTGGGTCAGGTTCTAGTGCGGTGTTCTGAGCCGCTTGCCTGACCCCCAGCCCAGGTCGGGTCCCTCCTCTGGGCCCCCCAATGCCCGCCCAGAGGCCAGCTCCTCCACCCTGCCCAGGCGCGAGGGCCCAGGAGACGCTCAGGGGCTTAGGGTAATACTTTCATGTCTTTTAAAATCAGGAGGAGAAAAAACTGAGCGTTTAAGAGCAAGAAACTTCTTTCATGTACGATATGAACGTATGTGGCTTTAGACCAACACGAGATCTGATTTCCACTGTTTCTGTTCTTTATGGAGGAAGGGGCTCCAGGCGGCCCAGAGCCCGGGGCTGCGCTGGTCACAGCCCTGTCCCCGAGCTGCCCAGGGCCTTGCCCAGCATGCTGGGGCCCTTCCCCGGGCCTGGCCCGCCTGCCCAGACCTGTGTGCCTGGGCCCTGGCTGCCCCCAGTGGGCCCCGAGGACCCCGGGCGTCTCCCCGACTCACTCCCCCGGTCCGTCTGCCCTATAGCCCACTTGGGGGTCCCGAGGCTCCCACAGCCTCGGGGAAGGCGGGTGATGGCCCGTCGGGGGCAGGGAGCGCCACCCACCTGCGGGTGCCAAAAGGGCTTTGAAGCAGCCCAGAGGCCCCATAAACCGGGCGACGAGGGTGATTAAGCCCCAGTAAACTCGGACAGGAGAAGGGCCGTCCTTGGGAGCCACGGGGGCGTGGCTGGCTGCTGGACGGCTGAGCACGCTGTGGGGGGGGCGGCGGGCGGGGCGGGGTCCTGCCCGGAGAGAGTGTGCCCACGGGCCTCACCACCTGGGCTGGGTCGGTGCGCAGGCCGGCGAGCGTGGGGCTGAGCGTGCACGCATCTCCCCACACCTGTGTGACCCGGGACCAGCGAGTTTCCCATTTAACAGCTGGGGAAGCTGAGGCTCGCCCCATGGACACGCCCCCCACCCTGATGCCCTCCCCAGCAAGGTCAACGGCTCCTTTGGTGGGAGCTCGGGTGCCTGGGGTGGGCTCTGGCTCGGGGCTGGGCCCGGCCCCCTCCTGGGCTGTGCTGGCGGCCTCCACCCCAGCGAGTGCTGGTGGCAGCGGGCCCAGGGCCCCAGGACCCCCCCCACTGGACTTTCCCACAGTCCGGGTGTGGGCTGTGACAGCCGGGGGAGGGGGGGTGCCCACGGCGGCTCTCAGGGCTCTCCTAGGAGGAGGGCCCCCGGGCCGCACCCCCTGGGGCCCCATCAGAAGCCAGGCTCCGAGGCCGGGAATGTCAACACCGCGGGCACAGCACCTGGCACCTGGCGCCCTCGGGAGTCCCCTCCAAGCCAAGAGGCTCTGCACTATTTATAACACCACTTCGAGTAGCCGGGCAAATATTGCCAGCCCCTCCCCGCCGCCCCCGTGACCTCCGGCCCGTGTTTGAACTTGTTTGCACTCTCGACGGGCAAACAGGGCCGATAAGCACGGAGATTAGAGCTTCTTCACACAAACACCTTCTTCCCCCCACCCCTCACCCGACCCGCCGCATGTGCTCCCAGCTCGGACACCCGGCCCGACTCTGGGGGGCTCAGAGAACTGGAGGGGGTGGCCGCAGGGGTCTCCGTGCCCGGGCTGACCACCCCCCCCCAAGGCCTGGATCCAGCCCTGATTTCCCAGCCCAGGGGTGTCCCGCACCTCTTTGCGCCCTGTGAAGAAGCCCACGCACTGGAGGCCGCTGCGGCCCCCAGGTGGGCGTCTGTGGGATCAGGCCGAGGCCCAGCCCTAGCCAGGGGCCGCGGGGGCTGCCAGCCAGCCTGGCGTGGACCGAGTGAGGGCCCGCTCCTCTGTCCTTGGCTCTGCCTAGCCGGCTCCTCTTCCACAGAGCGACTGCCCGGGGGGACCCGACCAGACGAGGCGGGCGGCAGGCCGACACACGGCGGGGGTGCAGCCAGCCCTGGGTCCCACCAGGGAGCAGGGCCTTCCACCTCCGCGCCAGCCCGCCTGGCCCCTGGAGCACTCCAGGCCTGCACTCCGTCTTCCACCCCGCCCCCCCGCCCCCATCCCGCTCTGCCTGGTCCAAGTCCCTGTGAAAGTGCAGGGCGGGGGGGGGGGGGGACAGGCGACACTCAGCAGAGCAGGACATCACCTTCCAGACCTGGGGCCCGGCCTCTGCTCGTGCGGCCTGGACGTC
Organism: Phyllostomus discolor; assembly: GCF_004126475.2. Lineage (NCBI taxonomy): Eukaryota > Metazoa > Chordata > Mammalia > Chiroptera > Phyllostomidae > Phyllostomus > Phyllostomus discolor. Next base: position 213,084,075 of record NC_040905.2, on the reverse strand, counting down.
TCTGTCCGGGAGCCCAGGGTGCCCAGAGCCGGAGGCCGGCAGAGCTGGAGCCGGGGGTCTGCCCAGGTGCTCAGGGCTGGAGCCCTGCTCAGGGCGAGGGTTGGCCTCTGCCGGTGTCAGGGCGCAAGGACTGGCCCGGGCCCGGGGTCAGGACTCAGCCTGGGGCTGGGGTCAGGGCTGAGCCTGGGGCTGGGGTCAGAGCTAAGTCTGAGGCCTGGGATCAGGGCTGAGTGTGGGCCTTGGGGTCAGGGCTGAGCCTGGGGCTGGGGTCAGGGCTGAGCCTGGGGCCAGGACCAGGGCTGAGTCTGTAACTGGGACCAGGGCTGAGTCTGGACGGTGTGTGTTTGCCCCCCGTGGTTCCAAGTGAAGTCGCTGCCGCTGAACTTTGCTTCCTCTTGGCGGGCCCCCAGCCACGGGTTCCCGGGGGAGAGGCTCCGCTCTCGCCAGCCGCGCTCCCACGCCGGGTGGCCTGGGGGCCCGCCAGAGAGCACCGGGGCGTCGAGGGGCTGCTTCCCAGGGGACCCGCCTCTCGCCCTGTCCAGCCTCCGAGGGCGGCCCGTGACTTCTGCGAGGAGCCCCGGCCTGCGGGCGCCATACCCTGGCCCCGAGCGAGGCGGGCGGGGACGCCGGGGCCTGCCGGAGGCCTGCACACCTCAGCCAGAAAGCGCTTCTGCAGGGCCCCAGCCGGGCGCAGAAACCCGGCTCTGGGCTCGGGCCTCCCTGGGCCTCGGTTTCCCTGGAGGACAGGAGACAGGGGCGTCTCTTTAGGGTGCCCCTCTAGCTGGTGCTGCATCCCACCGTCCCTCCCCCCATGTCTCCTTGAGGCCTGTGTGACGAGCCAGGGGTGCTCCTCACGGGGGCCTTGCTGCCCCTGGAGCCGCCATGGCCCCGGGCCCCCGCCAGCCCTGCAGGTCGGTGCAGGTCGGAGAGAAGCCCGTGTGTCTGTGATCACTGCAGGAGGCCCATGGCCCGGGGGTCAGGACACCTTCGCAGGGGTCGGCTGGCAGCGGGCACGTGGGGGCTGGGGCCCTGTGGAAGGCACCGGCTCTCGGCTGGAGAGTGAGCTTTGCCCGTCCTGCGGGCAGCCTGACGGGGCCGGTGAGTCAGGCGCCACCGGCCTAGGCCCCCCACCCCCCCAGCCATCAGACGTGGGTCCTGACTTGGTGCTCTGGAGGGGCCCCGGGACAGAGTCCCCTGTTGCGTGGTTTTCTGGTGGGAGCCTCCCCGCAGCCCTGGGGGGGGGGGCCGGTCCCCACCTCCCGCCACCGAGGGGCGCCCCAGGCTGCGACCCCGCCTCGGACCAGGTGCTGCTGAGCCTTGTGCCTGAGTCACCTCGGGGAGGTGTCCCCACGGGACTTTCTTAAAAAAACAAACCCAGCCTGCTGTTTAATGAAGATTTTATTTATTTTATTTTTAGAGAGAGGGCAAGGGAGGGAGAGAGAGAGGGCAAGGGAGGGAGAGAGAGAGGGCAAGGGAGGGAGAAAGAGAGGGAGAGAAACATCGATCAGCTGCCTCCCAACACGGGCCCCTGCCCAGGGCCTGTGCCCTGACCGAGACTTGAACCGGCCACCTTTGGCTTTGCCGGACTGGTCAGGGCCCCACGAGACGTTCTAATGCCCAAGTTCAAAGGCGGGAAACGGAGGACCAGAGGGGGACTGGGCCGTGGCCTCGGTCCCCGGGCCCAACTCTAGGGAGAGCGGGAACCGATCTCCCCCACCTGTGCCCTCTGCCCTCTGGGCTGGGGGGCAGGGCCAGGCCGGGCCAGCGGGGCACATGTCCTGCAACTGCTCAGCCAGTGATGCAAGCCGGCTCCCCCTCTCTGGCTGTGTTTCGACTTGCAGGGGCCCCTGCCCCCGGGCCCCGCGGGAGGCCGCACCCACCTTCCGACAATCCAGAGGACAAGTCCCAGCGCGGCCGGGTCCCCTGTGCCAGCTCGGAGCGTGGGAAAATCTGAGCGGGGGGCAGGGTGGGGGAAGGTGGGGCAGGTGTCCCGGGGTGAGTGCCGGCACCTGGCAAGGGCCTGCCCGCCCCTCCCAGAAGGCGGCCTGGCCGGCCCTTCTTAGAGCTGGCCCGGGGACCCACCTCGAGGGCTGCAGCACCCCGCTCCCCACCAGCTCTGCCCCTGAGGCCCCGGCAGCTGCACACAGCTGGTGCTCAATGGTTGTCCCTGCCCCCAGGAGGCTGAGCTGGGCAGTTCGGCCAGGGCACCGGCAGGGAAGGCGAGCCCCCAGAGCTTCCCAGCCCCCACCCCGTCGGAGTCGCTGGAGCCTCGGCCGTGCCGGTGGCCCATGGGGACGGTGTGCAGGCCCAAGAGGGCCCAGAGGCTCCTGGGAGGGCCCGACTCCCCGACATGAGGACAGAGAGCCGCCAGGGCCCAGGAGCACCGTGGCCCGGTCTCTGGGCCCCGTGAGTGACCCTGGGTCCTTCATGGGGCCCTGGTTTGCAGCAGAGACAGGAGGGGAAAGGCGGAGGAGGCCCAGAGCCCTGAACCCGAACCCCCAGGGGGCAGAGCCCTCGGGGAATGGGGTGCTGTCGTCGGAGCTGCCGCAGCAGCGGCCCTGCCCGGGCATGTGCTGCTCCCACAGCTGAGATGCCCGGTGGGAAGGGGCTGGGGCGGACCTGAGCGCCCGGCGGGTCATCAAGCGCCGTCCCCATGTAACAGGGCCCTGGCCTAGAGCCTCCCACAGCCACCAGATTTCTAATGTCCCGAGAGCCTGGCCAGGCCCCACACAGGCCCCTCAGGGCGCCTGCCAGGCTGGGGGAGACTGAGACTTGGCCCAGGAACTCCGGGAGGTCTGCCTGGAGGAGCTGGCCCACGCCCCAGACACCGGAAGGCCAGAAGGACTTGGAGTGGGGACCAAGCCGGTGCAGGTGCAGCACCTGAGAGAATGGGCAGGGCTGGCACCTGTGGCTGGGCAGGTGCTGTCCAGTCAGGGGTCCCGGAGGAATCTGGGCCGCTGCACGGATGGAGGGGTGAGGCCCAGAAAGCCTGGGCTCCGCCCCCCGCACGCCCGCACATGAGGCAGCGGGGCAGGCGTGCAGGGCTCAGCGGCTGACCGAGGGGCGCTGCTCCATCCGTGTGCCGTCCCCAGCCCCTAGGACTGTGCCAGGCCCTGCCTAGGGGCTCCTGGGCCTGCCTGCTCCCCACCCCAACCCAGCCCTGGGGCCCTCGGCGAAGCCGGTTCCCACAGCCCGTGCCCACCGCCCCCCGCCTTCCGCAGATCTCTGTGGCGCTCCGAAGCCGGTGACTTCAGGCCTCTCGCGGCCCTGGCAGAGCCCACAGACCACAGGGCAGGGGGTGGGGAGAGGGGAGGTGTCCCAGGAGCCGGGCAGCGGCACAGGGGCGTGGGACCGGGACGCCGGCAGGGACGGCAGAGGCCGCAGGGCCCACTGCGGGAGAGGGAGGCCGGGGCCCAGGCAGCGCGGGGAGAGGACCGGCGCAGGGGGCGGCCGAGGGGGCAGGCGGCTGCCAGCAAGGACCCTGCCTTCCTCCTGGGGGTTTAGCTCAGGTGAGATGCCGGATCCGCACTCCGGGAGACGCCCCAGTGAGGCGGCCGCCGCCCAGACAGAGCTCGGCCCGAGAGCAGGGCCCGGCCTGCGCAGCCACGTGGGATGGCCCCGGAGCCCGGGCCGGTGTGGGGGGCCTGGCCGGCCTCCGGGAGCCTCTGGCCGCAGGGAGCCCCCTCCTGAGCGCCCGGCCTGCAGCTCCCGCACAGGGAGGAGACACACGGCCCGCTCACCCCCGTCACCCCGCTCCTCCGCCATCTGCCCGAGAGGAAGGAAGCCCCCTGGCACTGGCCCACCTGCGGTGGCCAGGGCTGGGAACCGGAAGCCAGGGGCATCAGGCTACCTGCCCACCTGCCTCAGCCGCCCCTGCCCTGGGGGGGAGCAGGGGGGTGGTGCAGGGGCGAGCCTTAGAACTGGGCAGGTCCTGGGGGTCCCACTGGAGTCGGGGCGCCCCCTCCCCCAGGCCCGCTGCTCCTGCCCAGCTCTGATCGCACCGTCCAGGAGGAGCTCTCTCAGGCTGGGACATGCCCGGGCAGGGCCCACCGTCCGCCCCGGCACTCAGGGACCCCCTCCCTAGGCCCCACCCAAACCCCTGGTCCCAGGGGACAGACACCACGTGGGCCTGGGACTGAAAGGGGCCGGCACGGAGAAGGCAGGACCCGGACATGCGTCCAGCCCCGATGCGGCACAGGGTCCCCGGGACAGTGGACAGGCAGCCCCTGTGGCCATGGGGGGGCGGTGGCAGGGACTGCCCTGGCGGTGGACGGACTGGGGCACTGACCAGGGTTTGGGGCAGAGGTCCCGTCCGCAGGTGGGACAGCGGAGGTGTGAGGACAGGCTGGACTCGGCCGGGCCACCCCCAGGGTAGGGCGGGGGGCACTGGCCCAGGCCCAGACTCCTTCCTCACCCCTGCCTCGCTGCGAGGCCGCCGCCAGCCTCCTGAGAACCTGTGGGCACGGAGCCCGGGGGTCCCGTCCCCAGCCGCCCGCCCCGCCCCCCACGGAAGGAGGGCCGCAGGGGCACGTCGGGGCCTGAGCCCGGGACGCAGGTTCTGCGGCTGCGCTCGGCTGTGTCGCAACAGCGGGCAGGAGTCCCGGCCGTGGGCGCTGGGTGGGTCCGGGGTGGGGGCCCTGGAAGGCCCTGCGTGTGGGATCCCAGAAAGCCCCCGTTCTCCCAGGCCCCCCCCGCCGACAGCCCTCCATGCCCACGAAGAGACAGGTCTGCACCCTCTGCTCCCACGAAGCGCGAGCCAGGCCCCGGGGCCCCGGTGGGTGTGGGGCAGGTGTCCCCCTCCCCGGGCCACAGGTCACACACCGGGCCTGGCCCCGGGGAGCACCCCTGCGGGCAGGGACTCCAGCCAGCAGGTCCTGGGCAGAGCTGGCCAGCCCCGGGAGCCCTGTGCGGGGGAGACACCCGTGGGAGCGTCAACCACCCTCCCCACCCCCGGCCTGTGGCTCCCTCCCAGGTGCAGAGGACCCAGCCGGGCCCGCGGAGCACGTGGCCTGCAGGACAGAGGCCATCGGAGGGCCCTGGATGAGGACATTCTGGGCAGGAGGCTGGGAGGTCCGGCCCATGGCTGCAGCCAATCTGCCCCCCCCGACACAGGGCCTCGTTGTCCCGTTTCTCCAATGGGATGCTCGAACCCAGCCCCGCAGCCCTCGCTGTCCAGCCGTCAGCGGAGCCGCTGGGCCCCCCTCCCCGGCGCCCCCAGCCCTTCCCCAAGGCCTGGCCGAGCCTCCCCCCACCCCCACCCCCACGCCCGGCTGGGAGCCGGCCCCACGTCACGGTTCCCAGCGTCTGCCTCTGCTCTGCCCGGTTATCTGCGGCCGGCACAGCCGCCCCAGATAGTGGGCGCTGGGGGAGCTGGGAACGCCCTGGGCACCCCGCCCCCGAGCCGCGGCCCGGCCTGGTGAGGTCGCGCTTGCTCGCAGCTGCCTGACCGCCAGCCCGGCCCACCGGGCTCTGGGCTCTGTCTGCAGCGCCCTGCCAGGGAGCAGAGAGAGGCCGGCCCCCGCCAGCCGCTCCCAGCCACACGCCGACCTGGCCCGGGCCCCGGAGTCCCCGGGGGCCGGCTCTGCAGTCCCCTCCCTTCCACACTGCAGGGCCCGTCACTCCTGGACCCGAAGGGGACCTCTTCACTCCTGCTTCCCTTCTCCCCCACTGTGTCCAGGCAAAGATGGGGGGCTCCCTGCCGGCCCAGAGCTGTGGGACGGGCATCAAGGTCACAGGTTCTTACTGCAGGGCCACCCCGTGCCCAGCGCATCGGCCTCCTCTGGGCACCCCGGGCAAAGTCAGGTTTATCCCTCGTCTGGGCGCATCTGCTCAGGGGGCCGCCGGGCCGCTGCCTGGCCCTTGGGCCCCCTTGGCCAGCAGTGACCGCGTGGTCCCTGTCAAGCTGGGGCGGCCGGAGCCCTGCCCGACCCCTCCCCTCTGCAGTAAGAGCCGCTGGATGGCAGCCCCGGGCCGAGGGCACTGGCCGAGGGTGTGTGGCCCTGGCCTCGTCCCAGGGCCTCCGGTGGCCCGGTGGGCGGACCCGTTACAACCCCACATACAGAGGAGGAGGAAGGGGCTTGATCCCCGTGCACTTGGGGGAGGTGCGGGCTGGACTGCACCCCAGGGTCCCTCTGCGACCAGAGCCTGGCTCCGCCCGGGGCCAGGCCTCCTGTTCCGCCTGGTGAGGGGGGTGCTCTGGGGGGCACTGAGGGCACCAAGACTACAAGGCCAGGGGCTGGGTGAGCACAGGCCCCTCTGGGAGGGAGGACAGTGGGGCCAGAGTGTGAGGGCGGTGGCCCAGCCCCTTGGAGCCCTCAGGGCAATGAGGCTGGGGCAGGGTAGGCATGGGCCTCAGCCACTGGCTGGCCGGGGGTGGGGCTGGGGTCCCAGGGTCTGCTCAGGCCCCGGCTGGCAGGGTGGCGGCCTGTGGGCGTGGCTGGCCGGGGCCCCTCCGGCTAGCGGCCTGTCTGTTGCGTGCGGCCACAGATGGGCAGTTTTCCGGGCCCACGCTCATTGCACAAGCCCACGGGGTCATCGACACCACGGGTCACGCTGCACCCTGAATTCCCAGCCGGGCTTCCTCTTTGCTCTGTGGACGCCTCAGCAGAGGGTGGCTTTCCCTGGGGCCCTGGGGCAGGGTGCAGCCCCTCAGCTGTTCCACCCGAGCCTGTGGCAGAGCCCGAGGCTGCGCTCCCAGCTCTGGGAGACAGGCTGTGAGGTGGTCCGCAGCCTCAGTCTGCCCTGGGCCCAGCCCCCAGGCTGCCGGGCTTACCAGCGAATGCTGGGACACGACAACCCTCGCAGAGGAGAAAACTAAGGTCCAGAGAAGCCCCCAGCCTCCAAGGGCCTCTGAGAGTCCCTTTCCTCCTCCAGGAAGTCCTCCTGGACTGCCCCACCCAGAAGAGGTCTTAGCCTCCCTAGGCAGTGGGGACTCCTGCCCCACCTGTTGCTGGCCCTCCACTCACAGCCCACCCTGCATCCTCCCTCGCCCCTGTGTGTCCCCCTCTGGGGCTGCCTGGGGACAGTGCCTGTGTCCGACCCTTCCCGTCTTCCTGCCCTGGACTCAGGATACACCAGATGTTCCCTAAGTCTGCTGATTGCCTCAGTCTCTTCGCCTGTGGAAGGAGTGATGGCTGCCCTGAGGGGGAGGGCACAGGAGGTGACAGGCCCGTCTGGGACGCTCATGGAGCCGTGGGGAGCAGGGCCCTGGGGCAGTGGAGGGGCCCTGGCCCGGGAGCCGGGCCTCACGGTGCCCGCACACGGGGCTGCAAGCCCTCCAGGCGAGAGACGCAGGGCGAAGCCGGGCTCGGACCGGCCCCCGAGGCAGGGCTGACGGCCCGGAGGTCAGGCCAGCCCCGCTGTACCTGCCTGGCGCAGACAGACGGGCAGATCCAAGGGAGGCGAGAGAGGAAAAAACAGGGGCGGGCCCTGCCTGGAGATCCCCCCCACGCCCACCCCCCCACCACCGCGCTGGCTGCAGCCCAGCGCCCCCCCCCCCGCCCGGCTCCAAGGTCTCACAGAGGTACAGCCGCCCTGGACGCGGTTCCCAGTCCACCGCCTCTCTTTGTTTTTCCCGTTTTATAGCAGGTCGGGCCCTACACGTCTTGCCTGACAATAAATCCGTGCTCACATCATCCTTTCTTTCGAAGGAACGGCTCCTCCTCCACCACAGCAGACCCCTCCCCGCCGCTCCGGCCGTGGTCAGCCAGGCTCGGCCAGTGCCCTTGATCCCCTCACCCTCCCTCCAGTGGGGCGCCCGAGGACCCCCGGCCCCCAGCTTCCCCGACGCCTGTGGGCCGCGGGCCAGGCCCGAGGGCGGGGCCCCTGTCATGGCGTCATCGCACAGAGGCTGAGCAGGCCTGGGCTTCACCCCCTTCCTTTCATCTCCCTCCCCCCCTGGTTTCGGCTGCCGGGGTGTTTATTGCCTTGGAACACAGGTGCCTCGCCGGGCCCTGGCCCGTCTCTTGCCGCACCTGTCCAGGAGGCTCCCGCTGGTGTTCCCAGCGGGCTGTCTTCTCCTCAGGGCGGCAGGTTGCCAGGCCGGGGCACAGGGGTCCCCTGCGTGGTGGGGCCAGGGACCCCCGGTGCAGCGGACTGCCGGGGCTGGGGCCAGGCATCTGCTCTCCGGGAGCCTGCCAGTCGCCTCGAACCTGGCTGCGGCCCTGCGGCGGCTCTGACCAGGGCTCCCCCCACCCCCATCCTCCTGCACCCCGAGTCCTCCGGAAGCACCGTCCTGGTCCCTGATTTGCATGCGAGACCCTCGGGGCCAGAGAGGCGAGGACTCCTCCGGAGTCGCCCAGGGAGGCAGGGGACCCTCTCTGCCCACCCACCACCTCCTCAAGGCGAGGAGACTCGCCCCAGAGCCTGACCTCTCCAGCCGGGCCCCGCCTCCCCGGATAAGGCCCCCGACAGACCCTGGGCAGGCGGCTCCTCGGTGAGCCAGGGCTGCCACACGCAGGCATGCAGCGCGGCGGTCTCGGTGGGCGGGGGACTTGGCCAGCCCAGCCGTCCTGCTGCTGCCTCTCCCGGTGACCCCCCCACCCCAGGGCCCTGGGCTTGTGCTCCAGCCCCTGCCAGCTGCCCTGTCCCCCTGCCCCTGCCTGTGGCCCATGAGGCTCCTGGCCCGGCCCCTTGAGTCCATCCCTCCCTGCCCAGACCCTGTCCCTCCTGGACAGGACAGCCCCTCTCCAGCCTGGGTGCCTGCTCGGGACACTCGGGCGCCACTTCAGGGTGACGCCCCCAGACCCACAGCCGTGGCTGGCGTGTCCACGCTCCACCATGGGGGCTGTCCTGAGGCCACAGCCCCACGCCCAGCTGCTTCCGGCTGCCCACTGTGGGGGTTGCATCTCCAGGGCCTGCCCGGGCCCAGACCCCCAGAGCCCATCAGACCCCTTGGCCAAGCCCCGCTTCCCTGAGCTCCTTATCCCCCACACCCCTGGGCAGCCCATGGCTCCCAGCCGTCACCCAGCCCCCAGCCCAGCAGCCTCGAGCTCTCCCTGTGCCCACCCCACCCCATCTGGCCACCTCTTAAAGTCCAACGGCAGTGACAGTCCCTGACCTGACGGGGCTGGCCAGCAGTCCCAAGCAGGGCGGGGTCCGGGTCACTGCAGGGAGGCGTGGCCCCGAGCCCCCAGGGTCCAGCCCCACGCCGGCCGCTCCCCAGCGGCCCGGTCAGGCAGTGTCCCCCAGGGCGCACTGCGGGCCCAGCGTGTTTGGACAGCTGGAGGCGCCAGAGCTGGCCCGTGACCTGGCCCGGTGTCATGTTAATTGGTCTTTCTGGAGGCGAGCGGAGGAAATCACCTCCATCAGGGGAGGATAACTCGGTGCGGTGGGGGCGGAGGGGGGGGTGTGCCCTGGACCACGGCTGGGGGGCGGCGGCAGGGGGAGGAAAGACTCTGGAATCTGCTGTCGGCTGGGATCTCCGGGGGGGGGGGGAACCCGAGCCCCTGGGCTTCGGGAAGCTGTGAGGGGGGCTGTGTTTCTGTGACCCGAGAACGCAGAGCCCCCCCCCCCCCCCATCCTCCAGCCGGCACCCCCTCCGGCAGGAGAGGCGGGGGCGAACACATGTGAACAGATGTGCAACAGAGACACTCCCGCCCTGGGCCCCGGGCGGGGGGGCGGGGGCTGCTGAGCGGATGCGGGGGCTCCCCGGGCGGGGGCTCCAGGACGCAGTGGAGGGGCGGGAGTGCTCGGAGGCGGCAGGAAGACGTCTACGACCCCCCCGCCCCCGCCAGGACCCTCGTCTGTGCTGGGGCCGGCGAGGCCGGTAGGGGTCAGTCTGATGTGACGTGTTCACGGGGCGGCCTGATGTGTCCCGCGCCCCCTGAGCACGCGGCGACCTGAGGTGCCTGCATGTGGCCTCTCCAGGCAGTGGGCGGCCCTTGCCCAGCTGGGCCCGGCTCCTGGGGGGCAGGGGGCACTGGGCACTGCCCTCCCCACACCCCAGTGTGGTGTTCAGACCGGCCCCCGCGGCCCTCCCTCGGCCTGACCGTGACATGCGGCAATGCGGAGCCAGGTGTGGCTCGGTCCTCTGCCCCGAGTGGGGGCGGGGCTCCGAAGCCGGCCCCGCTGGGGGGACCCCAGGTGAGTCACCGCCCGCCCGAGCAGCCCTCTTCTCAGGCGTGAAGTCGCCAGGCCAGGGCGCAGGAGTCCCCGACACGTTCGAACAGGAACAGGCGGCAGGGAGGGTGCCTCCCAGCCCGGAGCTGGGGCTGAGGGGTGAAGCCAGCCCCTTCCCCCCCAGGGGAGGCAGGGCCACGCTGGGGGGGCTGCCTCGGGGCTGGGCAGGGGCGGGACAGCGGGGGAGGGTGGGCAGGTGGGATCTGAGTAAACAGAAGGGTGCTGGGGGCAGGCGGGAGGTGGGGGGCTGGCCGGTAGTGGGGTGCTGGGTCCCTTGCCGGCCTCCACCCCTCTTGGCCTAATGAGAATATTGTTCCAGGAGCCCCTGGACTCCCCCCCAGCCCTGAGAGGCCGCTGGGTGCTGGGCCGCAGACCTCAGTGGGTGGCAGGTACACTCCCCCCGTGGCCGGCATTACCTGAGCCCTGTTTTTCCTCTGAGCTGCTCCGCGAGGCCAAGGCCTCCCCCGGGGCTCAGGGAGGCTGGGTAACCTGTCCAAAGCCCCGCAGCCCGCAGGGGCCGGCCCTGAGTCTGGCCTCGCAGGCCGGGTCTGGAACCGGGAGCGGAGGCGGAACAGAGGCAGGGCTGAGGCGAGGGCCCCCACCCTGCTTCTGGTGGGGAAGGTGCTGGAAGCGGGTGGGGGGCACGGTGGGGGTGCCCAGCACAGGGGCCGGCAGGGGTGGGCATCACCTGCACACTGGGCCGGCCCCCGGGAGCCTCGGTTTTCAGGGCCCGGCTCTGTTGCTGGGGCCTGGGCGTTCCTGTTGTCTCTCCCAAGAGGCCCCCCCGGAGCCAGAGCCGCCGTCCGCCCTCCGGGAGAGCCTCTGCTGGGAGGGGGGCCGGGGAGCCGGCGGAGCGGGGTCTCGACCCGTGGCGCTGCCGGCCTCCAGGTTGCTGTGTGGCCTCGGGCCGCCCGCTTCCCCTCTCTGGTCCCCGTGGCCCTCGTGCCCAGAGAGAGTGGCCGTTGGGGGCAGGCCGGGTCAGCTGGGGGAGCACAGCCGCTCCTCGCGGCCTTGCCGTGGCTTCCCGGGAAACACCTGGGCCCAGGAGCGCCCGGGAAGCCCCTGCTCTTGACCCCAGACCTCGGAGCCCGTCGGCCCGGCCCAGCCTGGCCCGGCCCCTCCTGCGGAGCCGCAGGCCCCCGGATGACCTCCGGCTCCCCACACACCGTCCCTCCTGGGAAGCTCTTCCCCTCACACCCGTCCCCCAGAGGGGCCTCCCTTTTCCCGCCCCAGGCCCACGGAAGCCCCTCCTCCCCAAGCCCCTACGGTTCAGCAAGGACTAGTGGGGCTGGCTGTGGCCCTGACCTCGCCCACCACCACGCCAGGCCCCCGGAGAGGCCCCGGTGCAGAAGCACTCGGTCGACCTCGAGGTCACGCGTGAAGGGCCTCTTCTCTGTGGTCCAAACTGAGGCCCGGTGGTCAGCTGGCGGGGCTGGACAGGAGGCGGCCACTTCCTGGGCTGGCCAGTGACTCACAAGCCGTTTCTGGGAAGGTTCCCCCCAAACCCCCGCCGGCTCCCCAAGGCGCAGAGCTCGGTGTGAGGGGGCCGGCTGTGGGAAGTGTGGTCGCCATCGGCGGCCGGGGTCTGGGGGGGGAGTGGCAGGGGCACGGGGAGGGACTCGATGCCCCGCTGGGACACTTCCCACCCCCCGGGCCTCTGGGTGGCCCCTGGGCCTCCCCAGGCAGGCACACCGGCCCTTCCGGGGCCAGGGTCTGGGCCCCAGATGCGGTTCCCGGGGTGGGCCATACCAGGCCCTGCCGAGCCCCTCCCAGGCCCCCTCGGGGTGGGGGGTCAGGCCCAGGCCCAGGACAGCCCATGAGGCCACCCCCCTGTGACCCCGAGGCTCAGAGGAACCAAGAAGCAGCAAAACTGGACTCCGGCCAGGCCTGGGTGTCCACAGGAAGCCGGTTACTCCCCGGCGGGGGTGGGACGGGGGGTCTGTCCCCAAGAGGCGTCCAGGCCAGAGTCCAAACGCCATTTGCCCCTCAGGCCCCTGGAAAAACATCTGTCTGGGGACGGGCAGGAGGGGGCGGGGGGAGGGCAGGCCCTCGGCCGGGTTGGGAGAGCGGGGCCCCGGCCTCCTGAACAAACATGGAGAGACCCCCAGCCAACCGGAGCCAGGCCCCGGGCAGGCCCCCCCCAAGCCCATTTGGCTTCCCGCGGCCGCCCTGCCCTGGCCACCGCGGGGGACACTGCTGATGGGAGGGACGGCTGCCTGGTCCCTGGGAGGGGCCCCGGCCGGCCCCCGCTCCACCCCTGCCTGGCCAGGGGTCTTGGGCTTGTCTCTGCTTCGCCTCAGCAGCTCCGCTGAGATAATGCATGTGCCATAGAGTGTCCCTCTGAAGGGGACAACCCCCTTCGGTCTTCGGTGTGTTCCCAGCAGGCACGGATGGCCACCGCCACCCCGGCTTCGGAGCATCGTTGTCACCTCTGGGAGTGACCCTGTGCCCCGAGGCCGCCGCCCCGCCCCCCAGCCTTCTAGCCCCTCCCTAAGAGACTGCTGGTCCACCTTCTGCATCCACGGATTCGTCTGTTCCGGGCGGTTCACGGGGGTGGAAGTCGCCCGGGAGGTCACATGGGCGGCTGCTTCCACTCCATGCGACGGCGAAAGGTTCACCCATTTCTTCCCGTGGCTGAGCGATTCCCCCCCCGCCGCCCCGTGGCTGGCCCGTGCCGAGGTCCTCTGCCGCCCACTGGCAGCTGCGGGGGCCATCGGCCCCTCTGGCTGCTGCGAACAGAGCTGCCGCCCCCGTGCGTGGGCAGGTCTGCATGGGGCCGTGTGCCCTCTTCTCTCGCCGGGTGGCCTTGCGGGGCACGTGGTGGCTCTGTGGTTTTGGCCCCTGGGGCAGCCGTCCCCCGGTTTCCCAGAATCCGAGGGGCCCGGCTTGCCCACTCAGTCACCAGCCCTCCCTGCACAGCCCCTGCTCCTCCGTCCGTGGGGGCGGCCGCACGGGCGGCAGGCGTGAGCGTGGGTGCCGAGCACACGCACACGCACACACACACACGGGTGTGGTCTCCACGCCTCTGAGGGCTGGTCCCCCCAACCCCGGGAGGCGGGGCTTCCAAGACCCTATTTCCCAGGAGCCTGCCTGCTGGGCTCGGGTGGGGACGGCAGGCAGGCCAGCGGGAGCACCGGCGCTGCGGGGCAGGTCGCCTGGCCCCACCTTCTCCGTGGTCTGAGTTCCCCGGACTTCTGGGCGCCGGCCCCTTCCCTTCGCAACCGAGCCCCACGCTGCACCCGCACGCCTGAGACGGGAGAGTGGGGACCAAACAGCACTCAGGCATGAAATTCTGCAGGCCCCCAGAGCTCCTGGGCCACCCCGCTGTGGTCCAGAGCCACCTGGGCTCACCCCGCTGGGCTCCCACGGGTGCACGTGGGACTTGGCCTGAACCCTCCCGGCCCACAAGCCCCCCCCCCTCCCCGTTCACACCTTGGCCCTGGCCTTGGGGAGCCTGGAACCTGGGTGCTGGGCAGGGTGGCCGTGGGGTCCACCTTTGGTCCGCTTCTGCTCCCGCGTGTACGCCGGCAGGTGCGGGGCTGTGGGTACGGCTGCACGCCAGGGCGCCCCTGTCCCTGAGGGTGCGGCTCCAGGGCTCTGGCCAGCCTCCCTCACGGGGCGTCCCTCGCGGAGCTGCGACCATCTGGGCAGCCTCTCTCTGCCCATTCGCTTCCCAGAAACCGCCGTCCCTGCCCCTGGGGGTCCCCAGGATGTGGTGGATGACCAGAGGAACATACCAGTCCCCAGAAGCCCCCAGGGTGAGTGACATCCCCTAGGCCCGCCGAGCTGAGCTGCCGGGTGGGCCCAGGCTCTGGGCGCCGCCCTGCCCTCAGCTGCCCCCTCGGGCCAGGTGTCTGCAGTTCCCGGGGTGGGGTGGGGGGCTTGTGGCTGAGCAGCGTCTCAGCAATGGTGGGGAGAGAGACACCCAGAGGCCATCGGTCCCTTCCCACGGCTGCCCAGAGCCCACGCACGGGGCACAGACCTCCTGGGGGACCAGACCGCTGGTGCGTCTCCCTCGTGCCCCGTGCCCTTTGAGGCCGGTTGCGGTGGCCACCGGCCCCTGCTCAGAGCTCTGTGGGGACAGCGCCCGGTCGGTCCCCTTGGCACCCCCGCACCTCACTCGAGGCCTGACCCAGCAGACGCTTGAGGAGACTTGCGGAGCGGAGACGTCCCCCACGCTCAGACTGCTCCCCGAGAGGCAGCCCCCGGGGCCGGAGCTGGTTCCCAAGCCGTTGCCCCAAGTCCAGGGTGGAGCGTGGTTCTGGGGCCCCTTGGTGGGTGGGCCCCCCACAGCCCCACAAAGAAAGCCCCTTTGAGAGGGAAGGGCGCCCCAAGAGGGGCTGGGGGTGGGGACGGGGGCCACATTCACAGAGGAAGGAGGCCTGGGCAGCTGGCTGGGGCACGGCAGGCCTGCAGGGTGGGAACCCCCACCGCCCACCCTTCCTCCTGCTGGTGCTCAGGGTGTTTCCCAGGAATGCTGTGGAGGGGCAGCTGCAGGAAGGGGCAGGGCCGGGCTGGCCGCTTCTCTGGAGTCCCCAGCCCCTGGGGCCCTCTGCCCCGAAGGCCTCAGGCTCCCACTCGGGGCTGAGCGAGGACCCCCGGCGTGCCCAGGAGCCCCTCCTCCGAGCACGGATACCGTGGGGCCTGCCCGGTCCTGGGGCCTGGTGCTCGGTCACAGCAAGCTGCCCACGGCCACGCAAGAGGAGGGGTGGCCAGTGACCCTTATGGCCCCAGGAGGAGCCAGGGGGCTGGGGGCGGGAGGCAGGCGGGGAGGCCCCCTCCCCCCGCCCCCCGCAGACCATTTGCTGAGGCTGCTGCCCAGCTGTCTGCAGGCCTCACCCTGAGGGGAGAGCCTGGGCCTGTGGGACACTTGTCTCTGAGCAGGGAGGCCTGTGGCTTCTGTCTCCCCAGGGAGTTCTGCCTGTGCCCAGAGACAGACAGAGAGACAGACAGAGTGACAGACACAGAGGGACTCAGGGAGGGAGAGCGGCGCCGAAACGCCCGGAGACAAGGACAGGGACCAGGGGCACGGAGCGCCAGCCGAGGGTGACGGGCCAGCCGCGGACAGACAGAACCACTCACCCCCTCCTGTGGGGGGACGGGGCCAGGCCGCTCTGCAGCGCGGCGGAGGGACAGGTGACTCGGGCGGGCCGGGCCCACACGCCACCCCCGCGGGCGCAGGCTGGGACGGAGACCCCTTTGAAATCGACATCAGTCCCTGGCTGGCGTAGCTCAGTGGATCGAGCTCAGGCTGCGAACCGAAGTGTTGCAGGTTCGATTCCCAGTCAGGGCATGTGCCTAGGTTGCGGGCCATGACCCCCAGCAACCACACATTGATGTTTCTGTCTCTCTCTTTCTCCCTCCCTTCCCTCTCTGAAAATAAATACATAAAAAATCTTTAAAAAGAAAGAAAGAAATCGATATCAAATGCTCGGTTTCATCTGAGCTCGGGACGGGACGGCCGGTTTTGGGATGGGGGGGCGGGGGACAGGTGGGGCAGGAGCTGCCTCAGTGGGCCCCTCCAAAGGCCCAGGGGAGCCTGGGAGCCCCCCTACTGCCCCCCTCCTTCCTGGAGGAGGGGGACTCGAGGGAACGGGCTCCTTGTCTTCACCGAGCATCGCCCTCCGCAGGCAGCCCTGGCCCTGGCCTCGGGGCCACCGGGCTACAGGCAGCTGGCGTCTGCGTGCACCGGGGCAGAGCCAGGGGGCAGCTGTCAGGCCCGCTGAGGGGCGGGGCTCGGGGGCAGCCCCTGCCCGTGGGCTTTGGACTCGGCTCGGAGCATGGCCGCGTCTGACCCACGAGGGCCAGCCCGAGCCACGTAGAGAAGCAACCCCTCCCGGTCCCAGGCCCTCGGCCCCCAGTAACGCCACCCTCAGGCCCCCTGCCCCAGCCGGCTCCCTCCGCGGCCAGCTCGGCTGGGCAGCCCAGCCCCCAGCTGCACTCTGTCCGAGCCCAGCGCAGGCGCCCACTCCCTCTCCCTCTCCCTCCCGGCCCCGTGGGAACGCCGGCTGCACGGTCCGGGGTGGAGACGTCCTTGTCCTGGCCCTGCCCACGGAGCCTCGTCAGGTGTTTGCCGGCCCCTGTGTAATTAGTCACCGGTCCCACCGGCTTTGATCCCTGGTCTGGGAACCGGGGCTCTGCCCACCCCCGCCCCGCCCCGGCCTGCCCCGCCCCGAGCAGCCGCCCACCTGGGCGTCCTCCGGGCACCCTGCTGCAGCCCTCGGCCAGGCCTGCCCTGCCCCCGCCGGTCATCTGCAGCCCAGCTCCGGCCTTGGGCGCACGCCCCGCTCTGCCGGCTCGAGGTGGCCGTGCGCCACAGTTGTCGGCGGTTAGAGGTCCTTGAGGGGCAGGGCGTGGGCTGACGGACAGCCGGGACAGCCCCGTGAGCAGACTCAGGGGAGACCTACATTCACAAGGGGCACAGGAAGGTGGGGGCCCGCCACCCCGAGGGGCAGCCTCCCCGAGCAGGGCTTCTCTGGCTGTGCATCATGGGGGTGGGCTCGGGAAAGAGCAGGAGTGGGGGCACCAAGCAGGCCGGGCTCCCAGACCCACCTACCTCTCTCT
This sequence comes from Phyllostomus discolor, assembly GCF_004126475.2. NCBI lineage: Eukaryota > Metazoa > Chordata > Mammalia > Chiroptera > Phyllostomidae > Phyllostomus > Phyllostomus discolor. The sequence goes on along the minus strand of NC_040905.2, from coordinate 213,067,392 downwards.
CTGGGCCCGCACATCCCCGCCCGGCTGGGGCCAGGGGAGCCGGGGAGAGTGGCCCTGGGGGGAGGCCCCTTGGCCAGGGGCCCTGAAGGATGGACGCGGGCCTCCTACACGGGGTCCCTGGGCTGCGCCCCCACCCCCAGGGAGGAGGGGAGGCTCATGGGCCCCAAGACACTTTCCCTCCCTGCCTAGGGGCCAATGGCCTTTGCAGCAGGAAGGCTGGGGGTTGGCGGGGTGGGGGGGCAGTGGGAGGGTTCAGGGGTGTGATTGGAGCCCATGCCTCCCTCATGGAGCCATTCAGCGGCTGACTCACAGGATGGGGCTGGCCCCACCCCCCGGTCCGGGCCTGGCAGGGTCTCGGGTTCCTTGGCCACCCCGGTTCCAGTTCCTGACGGGACAGATGGCTGGTCCTGCTCCCCCAGGGGCCGCCCACCCGTCTCAGGACCGCACAGAGGGGTCCAGGCAGAGGGGGTGGGGGTGGGGGGGTTCCGGCAGGTTTTCCCAGCTGCCCCAGCCTCCCTGCTGCTCAGTCAGCCGGGCGGACCCTCAAGCTCACGTTAGGGCTTGGGGGACTCCCCGTGTCTCCCAGCACCCCGCCACCCACGTGTCCGGCTCCTGTTTCTGGAACAAAGGGTGGGGTGGGGACCCTGGGGCTTTAGGCGGGCATCCTGGCCAGACCCTGGTGAGTGTCCTTCCTCAGGAAGCAGGACACTGGGGACACTGGGAGGAGGCCAGGGCTGTGCCAGCCACCCCCTCCTGGCGGCACCGCTGCCCCGCACGGGGCCGCACCTCCCTACTGGGGTCTGGGCTCCGGCGAAGGTGGGGACCGGGGACAGGGCTGGGACACCAGAGTCTCAGCAGAGGGCCGGTGCGGGGCCAGGGCCTTCTTGCAGCGCCCGCTCCCACGCTGCCCGGCCGGGCCTGTGCCGGCAAGGGAGGACCGGCAGTGCCCTCGGGGTGGGGGGGGCGCGCCCAGAAGCACTGCCCCCCGCCGTGGCTTCTCTCTGCTCAGCCTCCGCACCTGAGCGCCGGCAAGGCCCGGGCTGTGCTCCGCTGGACGCTCCTGCCATCCGCTGCCTCTGACCCCTCTCAGGTCCTGGCGTGTGTGGGTCCTGCCAGGTCCTGCCAGGCCTTCTGAACCCTCTCCCCCTGGAGAGACTGTCCTCACCTGTGTCCCCACATGCGCTGTGCACCCCCATCTCAGCGCCGGCCGCACCCCACACTAATCCTTATGACTGTGCCCCTCGGCCACTGCTCGGAGGACACCTCGGGGCCTGGGAGTCATTCACTCGTCTGTCCACCATCCGTCCACCACCCACCACTTACCACCCACCCACCACCCACCCACCATCCACCACCCACCATCCACCACCCACCACCCTCCACCTACCACCCACCATCCATCCACCATCCATCTGCCCTCGACCAGGCCCCACTCTGGGGGAGGGGACAGTGGGGACAGCAGAGACAGTGTGGTGGGAGAGACGGCCTCCGGGGCCCCCTGCGGCCCCTCCTGGTGCGGCCATCTGAGCCGAGTCTCGGTGAGGGATGCCGGAGTCAGGGCGGGAAAGGGGCCAGCCGAGGTCCCCACCTGTTCCGGCTGCCACTCTCTGGAATGCCAGGCCCGGGCCATTGTTCCAGGGACACTGGTGTTGCCAGCACAGAGCGTGAGGTCACCTACAGGACATCATTTCAGGGAACGGTCTAACCGAGGCGGGGAAGGGAAGTGGGCCCTCCCGGCAGCCCGTGGGGGGCCTCGCACGCACACCCTTTCTTCTCCTCCTGCACCCAGTCCAGCACCCAGAACTGGGTGATAGTCAGAGGCCGAGGGAGGGGTCTCACCATGCAGTGGGTGACAGGGCCCTGCTGACCGGGGGGGGGGGCAGGGCGAGGGCCAGGGGTGGGCTCCTGTCCTCTCCAGCAGCCCCGATGCCCCCCTGGTCCCTCCGTGAGGGGGACGCCAGCGGGCAGCTCTCTCCTTCCTCTGGCACCACCTTCCGTCCTGTCCCCACCCCAGGCCTGTCCCAGCTGGCACTCCCCCCGGCCAGAGCCGGGGCCGTCCGGGGTCCTCTCACAGGCCCACTGGCTTCAGGCGCCCGGGGTCAGAGCCTGGGGCCCTGGCCAGCTGTCGCCACCTCGCACTGGGACAGCGCTGTAAGGGGCAGACGTGCCCACACGCCCCCTCACTTCCGAGGGCAGCCTGGCGCTGCTCCTTCCCACAGGACTGGGGGGCCCACGGGACAGTGGTGTAGCCGTCAGGGCCCTGCGAGGGGGTCCAGAGGGCCTGGCCAGAGCCTCAGGACACAGGGGTGTGCCACGAGGGGTGTGCGGCCTCCCTGGGAAGGGGACGGAGGTGGTGTCCAGTGGCCCTGGGGGCATACCCCAGCTGAGGTGGAAAGAGGGACAAAAATTTGTCAGGGGGACAAAGGTGACAGTGGGGAGCGCCCCGGGCAGCGGGAGAGGCCTGTCACGGAGACCAGAGCACCGTGAGTTTGGGGAGGGCCAGAGCTCAGCGTGGGGATCTCACTGTGGGGTGGCAGGGGCTCAGCCTCGTCCACAGGGTGCTGCAGGGGAGCTGCGGTCCCCAGAGGGTGTGTCCCTGTGCCTGGCCCCTGAGGTGCAGGGCAGCTGGTGGCCCAGGCTCCCCCCATAAGGCGGCTTTGCCCCCAGGCAGCTGTGAACAGCCGGGGTCCTGCCTGGGGTCCCACCCTGACTTCCAGGAGCTCAGACCGGGGTCCCACTTGCTGGGAGGCCGTAGAGCACCCCCAGAAGGGCCGGGGGGCTGGGCTTCCTGCAGGAGGCTGCACTTCCCTGGCCCTCAGTGGCCGGTGGCGGGAGCGAGCCTGCAGGGCCTGGGGGGAGAGAGCGGCTCTGGGTGTGGCAGGGGGAGGGGCAGGGCTGTGGAGGGGACCCCGCCATTGGGGGGAAAGGCTTGCGCTGGGGGCCGAGGTGGGTCTGGGAGTGAAGGGGGGAGCCAGGGCAGGGTCCCGAGGGGGGGAGGGCCCGGACTCTCCGGCTGATAAGGCTGCCTGCTCGCGCTGCCTTCCTTCCTCCCTTCCCAGGACCCGCCCAGCGGCCGCCCTGGGTGCCGGCAGAGCCCTGAGTGGTGGGATCGGGGCGCAAGGACGCAGATTTCCTGTCCGGGAGCCACCACGGGCCCTGATACACAGTCCCTCAGGAAATCCTGGCCCCAGGGTGACACCCAGCTCGGGAGGCCGGAGCCCTGAGGGACGGTCCCTGGGGGAGGAGCCAGTGGTCCTGTCTCTGCTCCCCCCCATCCCACGGTGCCCCCTTCCTGCTGCCCTTCCTCACTGCACCCCCCACACCCCGGGCCCGCCCACACAGCACCCCCATCCACCGGCCCTGTCCCCGCTGCTGCCCGGCGTCTGGTGCAACCCCAACCCCGACTTCCCCGACGTGTCTCCATCTCTGCAGAGGCCGCTGCCTGGGGGGGGGGGGGGGGGGGGGGTGCTGCAGGCACCTCAGAACCCGAGGAGGGACCTTGGGTTCCGCCCCACTTTCGGAGGTTTGGGGGGGTGGCGAGCCCAGGATGCCCCAGCGTGGCCATGTCGGGAGGACCCCGTGGACCTCTGGTGGAGCCCTCAGCGGGGAGCAGGGCTCCCTCCTATCTGACAGGTGGGGAAACTGAGGCCCAGAGGGGACGGGGACATGAAGGGTGTCCCAGGAGTGGCTCGGGGCCAGGCTGGCTGGCCTTGGCCTGTGGGCAACTGGACGCCTGAGGTAGAGTGGGGGACCCCGATGCCCCGCAGCTCCAGGGGTTCCCCCGGCTCGCAGACTGGGGTCCAGTGTGGTTTCCCTTGGCCTCGGTTTCCCTCGCTCGTCACAGTCCAGCCCTGGGCACCTGCCAAAACCCCGGGTCCAGGCGCTTCCACTGGGGACAAGAGAAGCCACGGCCGCACCCCCACACCCACGAGCCACACACCCCGAGGGGCGGCCCCGTCTGCCTCTCCCCGGTCCACAGCTGCCCCTCTGGGGGCTGCCCGAACCCCAGCCCTCAGCGCTCTGGCTGCAAAACGGGGACAAAATGCGGCCTTTCAGGGTTTGGGGAGGGTCGGCGCTCCATAGATGGAGGCGGCCGGCTGTCCCTGACCCCTCTCCCAGCTGCTCCCCTGGGCCCGTGACCCTCAGCCACAGGGGCTTGTTGGGTGTGGGGTCATCGGTAGAGAGGGGTCACCGGTGAGCGGCTGCAGGCACTTGCGGGTGTCCGGCGTCTAGGGGGGCCAGGTCCCCCCCCTGCAGGGGCCGGGAGTGTGGGCCAGGGCTAACTCACCACACTCGGAGAGCTCCCAGGTCGGCTGGGCCCTGAGCAACAGTGCACTGGTGAGGGGCACCCGGGGAGGCAGCCGGGGTGCCACAGGCTGGTGCCTGGGGGCGAGCTGGGCTCCAGGGCAGGCTTAGCCCCGGCTCGGAGGACCAGCAGGCCACGTGGAGGCCCGGGGACCCCAGGCGCCCGCCCCCACCCCCTCCTGAGGGAATGGGGCTGCCGCAGGAGCGGAGCCAGCGGGGTTCCCACGCTCCCACTCCCCGGAGGCAGGTGTCCCTCCACCTGCACCGCCCGCCTCCCCCAGCTGCCCGGGGCCCCGGGGACACGGGCTCCTGCCACCCTGCCCACACTCCAGAAGTCACTGCCTGGGGACACATGAGACACTGCAGGCTGGGGACCGTCTTCCGCCTTCACCACCACCACCACCACCTGCCACATCAAAGGGGGCGGGCTGAGGACCAGACGGCCCTCCCGCACCCGGGCCAGGTCCCCCTGAGCCCAAGGGGTCCTAAGAGGGCCCTGGGGGGCTCCTGTGCACCTGCAAGGACACCACCTCTGGGAAGTCCCCCGGGACCTTCCCCTCCGAAGGGACTTAGGGGCCCTGACCCCTCCATGGCCGGTCACCACTGGCTCTCAGGGAAAGGCTCAGTCCCCACTGCCCAGAGCCCAGCCCAGGGTCGGCCCCGAGGCGGGCACAGTGGGCCCCAAAACCCCAGCCAGACAGCAGGTCCAGAGACCTGGCAGGACCAGACTCTCCCTGCCACCTCCCCGGGCCCTCAGCTCGGGGGCCACCCCCCCCATTCTCAGGAGGAGGACAGTGGTGACCCCACACGACCCAGCCTGAGGCCCCCCTTCACAGGGTGCACCCCGGGGGACCCGAGGCCCGGGCCAGGAGGAGAGGGGAGCTGCCCGGGCAGCGCACCGGCTGCACACTGTAGACGCCGGGAGAGGACGGGCCGGCGGGGGCGGGCCCGGGCAGGTGTCTGCACTTGGGCACAGGCGCCTTCTCCCCGGAGTGCTCCCCCGTCACTCGCGTAGAGTCCTGGGGCCTTGTCCCCCGTGCCCACCCTGCTCAGCCAGAGGCCCGAGCTCCCTGGTTCCGAGGCTCCGAGCTGGGGCCTGGGGACCATCCAGGGAGGGCTGTGCTGGCCCGTCCCCATGGGGAAGGACTGGGGCCCCCGAGCTGGCCGGACATGGACACAGACACGGACATGGGGGTTGCAAGGCAAGGCCAGGCTCGGCCCTGCCTCGGGGGCTCCGAGAGGACAGGGGAGCCCTGGACACCCGCAGCAGCAGGGCAGCGGCTGAGACAAACGGCCGTAGGGCCACCACTGCCCGCCCCACTGCCAGGGTTGAGGTGGCCGCACGAGCCCCTTGGAGGTGGCCCCCAACACTGCCTGTCAGGGCTCAGGGAGGGGACAGTGGACATGACTGTGGCCCCCCCGACCTTCCCCAGCCCGCCGGGAGGCTGGCAGCGAGGGGTAGGCGCCGGACCCCGGAGCCTGCCCCTAGCGCCTGGGCCTTGCAGCCTGGACACTGGGCCCCGCCCCCTTCCCACTCTGGGCTCCAGGCCCCTCCCACTCTCCCACCCCACCCCCGTTGGCAGGCCCACTGTCACAGCCTGGGGAGCCTGGAGCGTCAGGTCTCCGGACAGGGGCCAGGCCGGGGGACACGGGGGAGCCAGTGGCCCTGTGGATGGGGCGTCGTTCGGGGCTGGCAGCTGGAGGGCCCCCAGAAGCCAAGTCACCCCTCCACTGCTGCGGGGTCCCCCTGCGCCCAGCCAAGGATGGGCCCGGGCGAGGGGGTCAGGGTGCTGGGGCAGAGCCCCCACTTGAACAGGAAGGTGGGCAGTGGAGGAGATGGGGGAGATGGGGGTGGGGACACTGGGGAGGCTCTGTCTCCTGGGCCGTGGGGTGCAGACTTGGGGCAGGGGACAGGGAGGCCACACGGGCCTGTGCAGCCCCTCACCACGGAGGCCCCCGTCCACACCAAGGCCAGGGCGGGGAGGGAGCCCCTCCTCACCGGGCAGGCCCTTCCCGTATACTTCAGCTGGGCCGGCTCTGCTCCGGGGCCTCCCTCCCCGGCTACAAACAGGCAGCGTGGGGCTCCAGCACCCAGAGGCTCCACAGCGCCCACGGGCTGAGATTCTGCCCTGGAGGTTCCTGGGCCCGGAGGGCAGGCCCGTGGGGCAGGAGAGGGGAGGCGGTGACAGGGGAGTTGAGAAAGTCCAGGCGGGCAGCCCCAGCCTCCCGGGTAGATTCCCACTCTCCCAACAGCCCCAGCTCCCACCCCCACAGTCAGGGAGCGTTTATAATCTCCTGCCTGAGCCCCCACCCCTCCCCCCCGAGGGCCAGGGGCATCGTGTGTGCGCCCCTCTGAACCCCGCCTGCTGCTGTTCAGGGCCACCCTCAGGTGGGCTCTGCGGCCCAGCCAGAACAGTGAGACCCCCAGCAGAGAGTGGGCAGCGGCGGGGGGGGGGGGGCGCCTGACACCCCACCTGCTCCACGCTGTCCTGTAGAGCTGCAGAGACAGGCTGTGAGGCCACCGCCCCCACAGGTGTCCCCCGCACCCCCCCAGCCTCCCCCCGCCCCCCCCCCCCCGTCATCCCCGTCGGGAGGCAGGTTTCGGCGGAAGGTGGCCCAGGCCTGTCCAGACTCATCCCCGCTCCGGGAGCTCACGGCTCCCCGGCGACCCTGCCCCTCGAGGCAGAGCCGGGGCCCTGCCACCCCCTCTCCCGGAGCTGGAGCCGGCAGGGCAGGCTGCCGTGGGCCCCCCCTGCCCCCCTCCCCCGGCCTTGGACGCGGGGAAGACTGAAACCGGGAGTTTCGGGAGCAAGCTGAGCCCTGGGCGCGGGCCAGGTGGGCGGGCGTGCGCGTGCAGGCAGGTTTCACGATGCCCCCCCCCCCCCCGGGGGTTCATCCCCTGAGGCCGCCTGGGTGGCCTGAGCCTCCTTCCAGACCTCCCCTTTCCCAAGGCAGCAGGGAGGGCCCCCTCCGCCCAGGGCTCCCGGAGAGCCACTCGTGGGGAGCAGCGGCCCGTCTCCCTCAGTCTCCGCATCTGTAACTTGGGGCCACGGCGGCCGGTCCGTCCGTGAGTCTGCTGGCCTTGCTCCCTCTGCCCCAGCGGGCGGCCCGCTCCTGGGAACGCCGCCTCCGCCTCCGGGAAGCCTGCCTGGACCTGGGGCGGCGGGGGGGGGGGCCCTGCCACCCCAGCCACATGGCAGAGAGCCAGCCCGCTTAATCTTTTGCTGAGAAGATAATTTCTTTCTGTGTGATTGTGGGGCGCTGGGGGGGAACAAAGGGGCTTTTGTGCCGGCCCCTCCTGAGCGACCCAGACCCAGCGAGGCCTGCGTCTCCCCCGAATGTAAAAGCCGGGACCGGGAAGTGTCTCCCAGCGCCCTCTCCTCTCCCCGGCACAGAATCACTTTTGTTGCAGGGGGTCAGCCAGGCAGCCCGGGGCCGCTTCCCCTTCTCACCCCGCCTCCCCACCCCCGAGGGTGCCCTGTGTGCCAGCCGAGGGGTGCGGGGAGCCCAGGGGAGGGACCCTCTGCTGCCTGCCGGCCCCTCCTCCGCACGCCTCCCTCCCGGGGCAGGTCAGAGGGGCTTAGATGGCACATCTGTGCTGGGGCCGCCGGGCCCAGCTCAATCCCTGGTCCTTGGGGGTGGGACCGTCCCTTCGATGGTGCGTCCTGCTGCCTGGCAAAGGGCCAGAGGGCACAGGGCCTGGACTCCTGCCTCGGCCCTGACCCCTGACCCTGAACAAATGTCCCTCGACTCGGACCTCTCCTCCAGGGCAAGGTCCCTGAGCTCAGGGCCACGCTTGGGGACGCAAGGAAGGGGGAATCACACACACACACACACACACACACACACAAAAGAAGATAAAAATTCCTCCAGGTCGAGGTAGTTTATTAGTGTCTGGGGCATACCCTTCCAGGGTTCTCTCTACAGGCTCATTGTAGGCGTCCTGCTTCACAGACTTGGGGCCGATGCCCATTCATTCATTCATTCACTCACTCACTCACTCATTCATTCACGAGTTCCGTAAGCAACTATCCAACCAGGATAGTATAGATCCAACCTGACCGTGTGTCAGGCGAGCCTGCCCGGGCCATCAGACATGCCCCTGCCGTGTGCTTTGTGAGGCCACGCTGGGTGTCCCCAGAGGCCCCGCCCGTGGCCTGTGGAGCGCCAGCGCAAGACAAGGCTGCCGCGTGTGCATCGGGCCCCGGGTGGGTGTGGTTTCAGAGAGCCCACGAGGCGGTGGAGGGCCAGAGAGACGCCCCGTCACGCCCGCCAGCGAGAGCGCCTGGTCTGCTCTCTGCCACCGACGTCCCTCTCAGCTTCCTGCGCGGCAGGGACGATGGTCGGTCCCTCGGCAAGATCAGCTTGTCTGGGACGCCGCTGCCGCCTGGCCCTGGGGGACCTCACCGGGGCCCAGAAGTGAGGCCACGCGGGTGCTCCCTCCACCATCGTTATCCCGCAATCCCCGGGCCTGGGAGGGCGCCCCACAGCCGCCATTCTCTGGGCTGCCCCGTCGGACGGAGCCGTGCGCCGGGCCCTGTCGTCTGTGCCAGTGAAGCTGCCGCCTCGGCCAGGCACTCCCACCTGCCGAGACCCCCCCGCCATGGCCTCTGACCTCCATGGGAGCCAGGCCCAGGGCGCGACCCCAGCTCTGCGTCCCGGGAGCCTCCGAGGGTGGCGCGGGTCTGCGTCACCTCCCCAGGCACCTGCTCTGAACTCCTAGGTGGTGGCGGGTGGGGGACAGCGTGGCTTCAGGGCTTTTCTCCTGCCGTGCAGACTGTCACCCTGCGGGAAAGGGGACTCGTGGGAAGGCCCTGCTAAGCAGAAATCGGGCCTCTCAAATTGGATCCCCGGTCCCCTGCCGCCACACCTCAGCAGGTGGCGGCCCCAAACCCAGGCCCCGATGACCCCTCTCCCCCCGCCCCCATGTCCAGCCTGTCTCCCCAGGTGAACTTCTGAAAAGGGATGACAAACCCAGCAGCCCCTGCTTGGAGCCCCCCACCCCCACTTCTCCTTTTAATGTGACCGGGACCCGGGGCCACCTTGCTGAGAGGGCCTGTGTGCCTGGCCACCTGCTGCCCACGTGGCTTTGCTCCCCTCCCAGTCCCCCTCCCAGCCCCCCTCTGCTTCCGAGTTTCAGGAGCCCAGGCGCCTGCACCGCAGGGCCTTTGCACAGGCTGCCGCGTCCACCGAGAGGCTCCGCCCCACGCTCCCCTCTCCCCTCCAGGGGTCTTTCCCGACCATCCCCGGGTGGGCGTGGAGACCAGACGCCCTGCCGCACACGGGGGGCCTCTGTGGACAGGCGAGGGCGGGCAGGCCCCGAGGGGGACAAGTAGGCTAGGAGCTCATGAGGGGCTGCCCCGGGGGGAGCCCCCTACCCATCCCAGGGCCCCCCTCTGCCCTGCGCCTCTGGGGTTCAAAGGAGCCTCGGGGAGCAGACCAGACCAGACCAGCGGGAGGAAATCCTTGTATTTTTTTGAGGACAAATGGAAACAAACCGCTTCTTGTTTACTTCCTGGTGAATTGTGTGCGGGGTGGGAGCGGGGCTGGGGGCCGGGGTTCGGTTAACTCTTTCTCCTCTGGGTTTAATTGTCCCCTCTTCCGTCCGGGCTCCTTGGTGGCTCTTGGCGTCTGGGGAGCCGCTTTCCTGAAGCTGACTCCAGCTGGGGGGGGGTTGGGGGGGAGGGCACTGAGACAAATCAAAGCCTCGGGGATGGAGAAGCCCGGGCCTCGGGGTCTGGGCACCCGGGATTCCCCATGCCAGCCAGGGGTTGGTAGGGGGGGCTCCTGGCCAGGAGCCAGGGGACGGGCTGGGCCCCTTGGGTAGAGACCCCAGCGTTCCTGGGCCCCCCCGCCTGCCGCTGGGGGGAGCTGTGCCAGACCTGCGAGCAGGCTTCGGGGCTCCTGAGCTGAGGGGGTGCGCCTGCAGCCAGTTTTTCCCATGACCTCACCGGAAGGGCCAAGCCAGGGAGGTGCCGGCCCCCCCAACCCCAGAGGAGCCGGGCTGCTGTCAGGCCAGCGCCCGGGCAGACCCCCCTTCAGCCAGGGCTGCCGTGGGCAGAAGGCTCCGCCCCCGCTGCCTTCGAGTCCACCTGCCAGGCAGCAGCTCGGGCGAGCGGGGGTGGGCCGACCTGGGCCCCCACGGGTCCTCACACGAGACTCCAGGCCCACATGGGCCCCCTGCAGCCTCCTGGACGTGCAGGTAACAGCTACGGGCTGATGGGTGAGCAGACAGGTGAGGGGGGGGACCCACGCCCCGCAGACGTGTGGCCTCACCGCTCAGCGGGTGGCTTTGCACGGGGCAGGGCCGGCACCCCTGGCCAGGTGGGCACCAGCAGGGTCTTCCCCTCCTCACAGAAGAGGAAACCAGCAGGGCAGGTAGCATGGCAGCTGTCAGTCCCACAGAACATCCGGGCAGACCCCGGGGACGGATGGGAGGGGAGGGGGGCTCGGAGCCCTCGGTGACCTGGCCCCACCATGGGGGGTCCCCCGGAGGTCGGCGGGGGGGACTTGGTGGCCTGCCCCTCTCCTGCAGAGCCTGGAGAAGTCCCCTCCGGCCCACCTGCCTCTGGCCCGGCAGGGCCGCGGCCGGGCCGCCCTCCCCCACCCCAGCCCGCCGTCTGGCTGCGGCCCCCGGATGTGCCGGTTCTCACAGCCCCAGCGGTGACTCCCACACGGTTCCCGCAGACAGGCTCCTCCTGGCTCCGGGCCCCCACCCCCCGGCTCGCTGGAAACGCCAACCAGATGTTGGGACGGAGGCCCGCGGGGGGTGGGAGGAAGTGGCTGTCATGGGAAGCCTGGTGTGCGGGCGGGGCCGGGCAGGGCTGGGGACCGCAGTGGGCTGGGGCCACGGGCTGGCCTGGGCCGAGAGAGCAGAGGAGACCCCCGCCACCGCCTTTGGTGGGAGGGGGAGACTGAGAAGGGAGACCCTGGGGTGCTGGCCCTGCTCCTAGAGCACCCGCTTCTGTCCAGCGCCACCCCCCCTCCGTCCACTGTCCACTAGAGTGCGGTGTCCCCCGGGAGGGCCGCCCAAGCCACAGAGCCGGTGACAACCCCCCTCCTGTCCTGCATGTACGTGTGCACAAGCGTGCACGTTCATCCATAAACACACACACATGTATACACGTGCACAACACGTGTGCACGCACAGCACTGCTGGGGGACATGCGCACACTCACCCGGACGCATGTATGGGTGGGGCACACGCTCATACTCACACACACGTGTGTGCACACAGGAGCAGGCCTGCAGCAATGCTCACGAGGCTGTGCTCTCTGCACACGGTGACAGGGCTGCACACGACAGACAGGCCTGCGTGCAGACATGCACACTCACCTGTGCATATGCGCCCCGAAAGCTTCTCCTTCCCGGGGGGCCGCACTCACAGGACACTCAGCTCCCCCTCTCTGCACACACCCCCCTCCCCTGCAGGCCTTCCCCGAGCCCGGGCCTGCACCAGGCGTGCTTCCGGGGGCGGGCTCAGAGGGGATGAGCCCCGGGCCCCGGGCGAGGGCAGGGTGGGGGCCGGCGCGGAAGCGGTGTGGTGCCCGGTGGGGAGGCCGAGGGGTGCTCCCGCCCCGGGGAGGACCAGCACAGGCTGGACGGCATCTGCCTGGCCCGCCCCCCAGCTGGCCCCTGCCCCCGGGGACTCGGGGCCTTGTACCTCCCACCGCCTGGCCGGCTTCACCCTCCTCCCCAGCCGCAGCCCCCCGGCCGGGGCGGGAGCCTCGAGAACGGGACCCCCGGGTCCCACGACACTCAGCCCACCCCAGACTCTTGACTTGGCCCGTGTGTCACCGGATAAACATTTATTGGATATTTCCTGCCTGGCCCCAGCTCGTCTCCGCCATTAGTGTGAGAATGTGTGTGTGTGGGGGGGTGAGTGTGTGTGCGAGTGTGTGTGTGTGTGAGTGTGCGAGTGTGCGAGTGCACCCAGCATGGGAGCCGGAGGGAGCGCGCTGGCCTGCCTGCCGCTCCTGGTGGGCGGGCTGGGTGGGGTGGGCACTGGCCGTGGAGCCTGAGCCCTGTGGCCCCCGCTCCTCGGGGCCCAGCGCACCCCCGCCCTCCGGGCAGCTGGACTTCAGCTGCACGGGGGTCCGTCCTCCTCAAAGTCCCCCGGGTCCTGCCTCCAGGTCTGCGCCTGCGTCGGGCCTCCTGGGACCCTGCTCGGCTCCCTCCGTGGGCTTACGTACGTGAGCCCGTTCAGCCTCCCGGCCTCAGCCCCCGCCACCCTACAGGGATCCCCTCTCCCAGCCTGTGCCCCCACCTGTGGGTGGGTTCCCAAGACCCCCCAGGCGGGGCTCGCCCGTGCACTCTGCAGATGCACGCGGAATGAATGAGTGAGTGAGTGAGTGGGTGAGTGAATGAGTGAGTGAGTGGATGAGTGAGTGGGTGAGTGGATGAGTGAGTGAGTGAGTGGGTGAGTGAATGAGTGGGTGAGTGGATGAGTGAGTGAGTGAGTGGATGAGTGAATGAGTGAGTGAATGAGTGAGTGAATGAGTGAGTGAGTGAGTGAATGAGTGAGTGAATGAGTGAGTGAATGAGTGAGTGAGTGAGTGAGTGAATGAGTGAGTGAGTGGATGAGTGAGTGAATGAGTGAGTGAGTGAGTGAGTGAATGAGTGAGTGAGTGGATGAGTGAGTGAATGAGTGAGTGAGTGGATGAGTGAATGAGTGAGTGAATGAGTGAGTGAATGAGTGAGTGAGTGAGTGAGTGAGTGAGTGAATGAGTGAGTGAATGAGTGAGTGAATGAGTGAGTGAGTGAAGTGAATGAGTGGTGAGTGGATGAGGTGAGTGGAATGAGTGAATGAGTGAGTGAATGAGTGAATGAGTGAGTGAAGTGAGTGAGTGAATGAGTGAGGTGACGGGAGTGAATGCTGTGAAGTGAGGGGATGAGGTGAGTGAATGAGTGAATGAGTGAGTGAGTGAGTGAATGAGTGAGTGAATGAGTGAGTGAATGAGTGAGTGAATGAGTGAGTGAGTGAGTGAATGAGTGAGTGAGTGAATGAATGAATGAATGAGTGGATGAGTGAGTGGATGAGTGAGTGGATGAATGAGTGAGTGAAGACTCTGGGCCTGAGGAGGCCAGGACGGCGACTCGGGCCGAGAGGGAGGCTGCTCAGGGCCCTGCTGAGATGTGCCTCTCTCTCTGCACCCCCCAGGGCCCCCCCGCTGTGGTCAGCCCATCTCTGGTCCCATCTCCGGTCCCGTCTCCCCGCCCTGCAGAGGCCAAGGGTCAAAGTCACACAGGCCTGAACTCGTAGCTGCTCAGGTGGGGCGATGGGGGTGCCCCATCCGGTACCCCGGTTTGATGACCCTGGAAGGGCCATGGTGTTGGCGGCGGGGGGGGGGGGGGGGGGGGGGGGGGGAGACGGGGACTGAGAGGCAGGAAGTGAGGCCGGCTCCCGGGGTCCCAGCGCAGCCTGCCACTCTGGGCCTGTCTCAGGCCAGGCTTCCCTCCTAGAACGGGGCATGTGGGGGTGCTGCGGCTCCCAGCCGCTTCTGCTGTGCTGGCCGGTGACCCCGTGACCGGAGCGTGCACGCTGGGCCGGCCGGGCCGCTCGCCTGCCCGCCCGCCGCCGTGGGAGTGGGAAGCGTGGGAAGCAGTGGCGGGTGAGGTGGGAGGAAGGGCTCCGGCTCCAGCCGGCCTGGGGGAAGGGTGACAGCGGGACGCCCCGGGAGCGGCTCATTGTGACAGGGGCCGCAGGGGAAGGAGGGAGGAAGTTGGGGGGGGCCTGCAGACCCCGAGCAGGGGGGAGGGCTCGGGAGCAGGTGGGGCCGAGGCCAGGCTCCCTGGAGAGCCGTGTCTCCCGGTTGCAGCCGGTCAGCGCCTGCAGGCCAGGCCGCCCCGAGCCCTGCCGTGAGCCCAGCCCGGAGGCAGGCCCTGCAGCCACCAGGAGAAGGGGGACCCCCAGGAGCCTGGGGTGGGGCCCAGGACCGTGGGAGGCGGTGCCTGGGGGGGTGGGGGCCTCCGGTGACACTCAGCCCGTGTCCTGCAGCTGCCATACCAAAGTGCCACTAGCTCGGTGGCTTCAAACGGTAGCACCCCTCATGGTTCCCAGGCAGGGCCGCTCCCGCCGCAGGTGCGCGCACGGGGCCGTCTGTCTGCGCCAATCCTGGCCTCCGGCGGCGGCTGGCGGCCCTCGGTGCTGCTGGGCTTGTGGCGGCATCGCTCCGATCCTTCGGGGGCCGCGGCTCAACCCACCACAAGTCCCGGGGACCCGGAGCCCAGCACAAGACACCCGCGCCCCTGTGGCCCCTCCTCCGGCGCTGCGTTTGCTTCCCAGGGCCCTCAGGTCGGTGTCAGCTGGGGGACGGTGTGGGGAACGCGCCCCTGGCAGAGGGGGCAGTGTGGGCAAGGGCCAGGGCGCAGGACGGGGCGCTGCAGGCCCAGGCCCCGGGACGGGTGGGCCCCTGCCCCGTCCCTCTGGGGTGGCGATCAGGAGCCCTGCTGGGCTCCAGGAAGCACGCTCCTCCCCGCACCCAGCCCCCCTGGGGCAGAGGCCGGAGGCTCGGGCCCCGAAGCCAGGGGCTGGCCGGTGGGCCTCTGCGTCTGCGGGCAGGGCCCGGCCGGGGCACAGAAAGGAGACACCTCCTGTGGACCCGAGGGCCTGGGAAGCCCGCGGCAGGTGCGTCCCCAGCCCCCACGGCCCAGCCGGGGCCGGGCTAAGGTTTCCGAGCTGGAGCCGGGGATGGGCCGGGGCCTCCCCAGCGCGGGCCGGCCCGCGGCCCCGCTCCCAGGGCGCCGCAGAAATGTCCTTTTGTTGGCCGAACAAAGCAGCTTTGAGCCGGGCCCTTATCTAGGGCCTTGGTGAGACGGGACACCACAGATCCGGGCGGGAGCCAGCCGGCCAGCCTGGGCCGGCACCCCCTCTCCAGGGGCGGCGGGGGAAGGGGCCGGAAGGGGCCGGGGGTGGGGAGCAAGTGGGTGCTGCCTCCGGCTGTCGGGGACCGACCTGGGCTCATGGGGGACTCGCGGCCGGCCCATCAGATAAGGGCCAGGCGGACACGGACAGGCGCGGTGGGCACAGGTGGGCTCAGGTGGGCACAGGTGGGCTCAGGTGGGCACGACCTGGGAAAGGATGGGGTGAGGCGCCCTCCCTCGTGGCAGGGGCCGGTGGGTCAGGGGCCGCCCCTCCTCGGCCCGTGTCCGGGCCCCTCTGCAGGCAAAGCCCCCACCCCGGGCCCCGTGAAGGCAGGGCGGGGAAGGGTGGCTCAGAGCCGGCGTCCCAGGGGCCACAGAGGCCGACCCAGGCAGCTGGATGGGGCGCCAGCCAGAGCGTGGCGCGGGGTGGTCAGCCGCCCACCAGGACACCTCATCCTGCCTGGCACCGGAGGCCCACCTGGGACCTGCCATCGAGCTCCTGGGTCTCGGTCTCCCGGCCTGGACGGTGAAGCAAAGGGCCCCCGGGAGCCTGAGACCCCCGTCCTGCTGGCCCAGGGCCCCCCTCGGGCCGCCCTCGGGGAGACCCCACCGCAGGGCAGAGGTGGGTCCATCAGCCGCACGGCAGGTCTGAGCCCACCCCCCGACGTGGCGGAAACCTCTCCGGCAGCCCCGCATCCGCGCAGGCTGCAGCTGCTGGACACAGACGTGGCCATTCGGCTCCTGGCGCGGGAGGCCCCTCCCTCCCTCCCTCCCTCCCTCCCTCACCTGTGTGTCTGGGGCAGAAACCGTCTACTGAGTGCGTGCGTGCATGAGTGTGTGCGTGAGCGAGGGAGCGAGGGACACGGAGAAGAAAGAGGGACAAAGGCGGGCCCACCAGCCCAGGCCCCGGTGTTCCCAGCGGGGAGTCCTCTCTCCCAGATGCTGCCCAGATGCTTGAGAGAAGACCAAGCCGGGGGGTGGGGCTGAGCAGGGCCCCTCAGGGCTGAAGGATGCGGCGAAGGGGAGGGGCGAGGGCGGGGGCAGGCTCCCAGCTGGAGTGAGTCCTTCTCCTGGCGGTGGCGGCAGGTCTGGGGCTGGAGCCAGGCTGGGGGTGTTTCCCTGCCCGGTGGGGCTACCCTGTGGACACCCTCCCCACCGCCCCCCCCATGCCCAGACTCCTTCAGGGGCGCTGCCAGGCCACAGCAAGCCGTCCCAGTGGCTCAGCGGGGCTGGGAAAGGGCGAGACAGGCTGCAGGCCTGTCTGAACAGGCCTATTTCAGCACCCGGGGGGGGGGGCAGGCCCCCACCCCGCCCCCGCAGCAGCTCGGCGGCTATAATTAGCCCCGAGCAAGGGGGAGCCAGGCCCCAGAGGGGCCAGAGTGTGTGCCACACAGAACACCCCCTCCCAACCCCCCCCCTCCAGCGCTCGGCCAGGCCCAGGAAGGCCAGCCTGCCCCTCCCCAGGCCCGGGGTGGGGGTGGGGGGGCACGGGCCCCTTCTCGCCTGGGATTAGGGTCTTTCTGATGTCCTGTCCTCCCACCTCCCCTGGTTTTCCCACACGCATTTCTGGGCATAAAAATAACTGCCTGGGGAGCGAGTCACCGGACGCCTCCTGCTGGGCCCCCGGCCCGAGGGGCCTGCGCAGGACGGGCCTCTGAACGTGGGGCCCTGGCCGATGCGTCTGGGTCGTTTCTCCGGCAGAAAGACCCGGGCTGGGCTGGTTATGAGTAGCCGTGTCTGGGGGCGTCGACGGGGAGTCGACACAGTCTCGGGGCGGGGGCCACCAGGTAGGGTCAGCCAGGCGAGCCACCCCCGCGCCCTTCCGTTCTGGCCGGCCGACTAGTGCGTGCCGCACTGCCGGTGAAACGGCGGGTGGGGGGGAGGGCCCCTGGGAGCTCAGGCGAGCGTGGACATTCCAAAGACGGCGAGGCCGAACCAGGCGGCCCTGTCGTGTTGGACTCGGGGTGGGGACGTGAGCAAGTCCCACGGGGAGCAAATTCCGCAGGGCCGCCTGGACACACCGGGGCGCAGCCCGGGATCCAGGGAGCCGGCCTCTGCCGGCCCCGGGTCTGGCCTGGCGCGCCACCACGCTCCTGAGTGCGCCCGTCTGAGTGCCCGGCGGGGGGCGGGGTTCCCGCCCTGGCCCCTTCCTGGGGGTCTTCCCGGCACAGTCCCTTCAGGCTGGTGGGCGGAGGGGGGTGCCGCAACTCTTCCGGAGAGTGGGGGCCTTTCTCTGTGGCCAGCTTGCCAGGGGCGCATCCCGGGGGGCCCCAACACTGCACCCAGAGCTAGAACCGGGGCTCTGACTTCTCTGACTTCTGTCATGTAGAGCGAGTCCTTCAGGGCCTGTATTTTACTTTTCCTGGAAACAGTCTTTTAAAAAACCAGATTTCTCCCTCTTTAAAATGTATTGATTTTTGATAGAGGGAGAGAGAGACATCGACGGGTTGTTTCACTTGTGGACACGTTGGTGGGTTCGGTGGCGTGCGCCCGGACCAGGATGGGACCCGTAACTGCGGCGTGCCGGGAAGACACCCTACCAGCGGCACTACTGGGCCGGGGCCACCGAGAACAGTCTCTGTACCACAGACAGGCCAGGCAGGCTTGGAGTTGCGTGGCAGTGGGGGCCGTGGGCTGAGGTACGAGAGGGAGCGAGCCCTGGGGGGCTGGGCCCTGGACGTGGCTCGGAGGGCAGTGGGGCCACCCAGGGGTTCGAGCCCCGCGCCCCGTGGGTGCTCCCTAAGTGCCGGTGCTGTTGGCTGTTGTGCCGACTCCTCTGTCTTCTTCCAGATGGATGGACGGATCACTCTGCTTCCGTGCCACCAGATAGCTCTCAGATCTTTCTGGAGCAGCGAAGAGCTGGCCCTGGGCACCCATGAGCAGCTGGACCTTGCACGAGTCGCCCAGCGGTGGCCCGACGGGTCACCCTCCAGCACGCACCCTCGTTCCGTCGTCGAAGCCGCTGCCGCCCCAGGCAGACGGCGAGGTGTGGGGACCAGGCGCGGGCAGAGGGCTTCTTGGCGCCACTTGGCTCAGCTGTGTGCGGACGGTCCTGAAAAGCCTGGGTGAAGTGGGTGACTTTAACCAACACGCACACACGGCGTTTAGATACCGAAAATCTAGCCCTGGGAGGGGCCAGAGAAGGAAGTTCCCATGCTTCTCGGCTGCCCCTTGCCAGAGCCCTGGGTGAGGAGCCAGGGATGAGATCCCCAAACCTCCCCAAATCTCCCCAAATCTCCCCAAATCACCTGCCGAAGCTGCCGCAGCCAACAGGAAGAGAAGAAACACGTTCCATTTTATTGGATGGAAACAGCACAGCATAAATACCAAACCCGAGAAAAATTGCACTAAGATAGATTAAAAACTACAGACGAATTTCACTTTTGAAAATCAGTACAAAAATCCTAGCAGAGTCCCTGGAGGCCCACCCCAGCCGGCAGCAAAGGTGGGCGGGCCTCTGTTCCTGGCTTCCCTCAACGCGAGGCCCCGGGTCTCAGCTGGGCCCCCACCCCGCAGCTCCCTCCCCCACCCCCGGCACAGGTGGGGCTGGGGCCTGGGCTCCGCCGCCTGCTCTCCTGGCCCCGGGGGCGCGGCAGGTCCTCCGCTCACCAGCCCTCCTTGCTGGCCCAGGGCTCCCCCGGCCCTGGCTGCGCTCCACCAGGTAGCCCCGATCCCCACACACACCCCCATCAGCAGTCCCTTTGCTAACCCTCCACTCACCCCCGGTTGAGCACGCCATCTGTGCTTTTTGCACCCTGCATTATGGGATTAAACTTCATCTTTGATTAGCTCAAAAGAAAAAAAAAACAAATATTCATCTCCACCGATGCCCAAAGGGATTTGACAAGACTCAACAAAATTCGTGATTTAAAAAAATCATAATAAAATACGACTAGATAAATATTCCCTGAACTTGATAAAACCTCTGTCTTACCCCCGAACTAGCTCCATGTGGAAGTTTCTAGAAGCCCAGCTCTCAGAGGCGGTGGCGGGACAGAGCCACCCACCAGGGTCTCTCACCACCCATCCTGGAGGCGCAGCCGGGCACTTAGACGAGAGGAAGGAAGAAAGGTGTAACCTCTGGAAAGAGGAAGGAGAACATGATTTGCAGGCGATGTTATAAAACACGTGAAAAACTAAAAGTCTCTAACAATAAAACAGTTCCCTGAGAGGGCTGGGAGCAAAATGAACACAGGCATCCCCACGCCTTCACACACACACGCACGGGCCCGTCAGGCAGTGAACGAGAGCAAAGGCCCTCCGCGTGCCCGCCGTACGTGTCTGAACGCCGGCAAGAACGGGGCCAGAGCCACGTTGAGGGAGCTTCCCAGCGCCGTGGAGGGACGACAAAGGATTTAAACAAATGGGGAACCTTTTTTTTTTATGTCAAGACTGAACATAATGAAGACATCGATTCTTACTAATAAACCCATACCTACAGTGACGTTTCATTCTTAAAAACTAACACGATTTATTTTTAAATTACACAGAACTCGCTCTCAGGCTCATGTTGAAAACGAAACAGGCAAAAACAGCCCAGAAGATTCTGAAGAAAGGACGAGCGTGTTTCCGTCAGGGCGAGGCGCGGGTGCCTCCACCGGACCCTCACAGGCAGACGTGTGCTGATGCGTGTTTTCCGCTGTCTCCCTCGGAAAGAACCCCAAGGGCGGCAGGCAGCCCGGGCAGCTCCACGCTAAGTCATGGCGTCCAGGACTCGGGCCCTTCTCCCTCTCCGCCCCACCCTCCCGTTATGTGGCTTCCTTTCCAGGTTTGCCCAAGTGGCCCACAATGGCTGCCAGGGTTCCGGTCATCACCTCCACATTCCAGACAGCCAGGAGAAAGGAAGAAGCGTTCGTGTCCTCCGTGACAGGGACGGTCCTTGGAAGTGCCATCCCTCACTTCTGCTCACCTCTTGCTGGCCAGAGGCCACACCTGTCTGCAGTGAAGCCAGAAAATGCAGGTTCTCAGGGCTTGCTGGCTGCAGGGAAATCAGGTCCCAGAGGAGAAAGAAAGGCCACAGATGTTGGGGTGGGCCACTGCGGCCTGTGGTGGGACCGGCCCCACCAGATATTAAGAAATGTTACAGCCCCGGCTGGTGTGGCTCAGTGGACTGGGTGTTGTCCTGTGAACCGAAAGGTCACCGGTTCAATTCCCAGTCAGGGCACATGCCCAGGGTTGTGGGCCAGGTCCCCAGTAGGGGGCGTGCGAGAGGCAACCACATATGGATGCTTCTCTCCCTCTTTTCCTCCCTCCCTTCTCCTCTCTGTAAAAATAAATAAATTCTTTTTCAAAACATCACAAAGCCACAGTAATTAAGACAGCGTGATAACGGTGCAGAAAAAGCGGGTGGCTCCGTGGGGTGGAACAGAGCCCAGAAACAGATGCAAACGTGTAACAGAATTTCGCACGCCAGCGAGAGGGAGTTGTGTGCACGACTGAGGGAACTTCAGATCGGTTAGAAACCAGGGCGCCGCCGTGCCTGGGAAGCCAGGTGGCCTGGAAAGGGAAAGGCTGGGTCTCACCGCTCACGCCAGAATCAATGCCAGAGACGCCAGGCCGGGCAAGGCCGGAAAACAGAACCACGAAGGCCAGACATCCCCAAGCGTGCCACAGGACGCCGAAACCAAGGACACGTGAAATCCGCTTGACGGATGTCTGATCACGACCCCGCGCCCCTGCAACCGATCGAGTGTGGTGTGTCCACTGCGGCTGAAAAGTTAAAACTAAAACCAGTTTCGATGAGGCCCAAACCGTAAAGCGCGGTTTCTGCATCGCACGAGCCCCCGGACGCAAAGTGGCGTCGGCTGTTCCGCTGGGCGGGCACGTGTGTGCCACGACCTCACGCCGCCGATGAGGGCTCACTCCCCTCCCCTGTTCGGAGAGCCAGCCACCCAGGGCACGAGGCGAACCACCCGGCGGGGGTGGGGGGAGAGGGGAGGGGTGGGAGGAGAAAGCCACGACGGAGAACAGAGGGCCCCCAGCGGAGGAGACGCCTGAGAAGTCTCAGCCTCGCTGCTGGGGTCAGGGTGCACATTAGAGCAGCGATGGCACAGCCGCCCTCCAGGCTGCCGTCGCCCTTGACCTCCCGCCCTGGGCAGCCCTGGGAGGGCGTGGGAAAGAACACTTACTATTGGAAAGGGCCCGACCTCAGCGGAGGGCAACTGGGCAAAATCTCTCAGAGTGACGACGGCACGTCCTCTGACCCGGCACCCGGCCCCCCCTCCTAGGAGGGCTTCCTGCCCCGGGTCACCAGGGCAGGTTCCCGAGTGGGCCGGGAAAGCCCAAAGCCCGTCAGCAGGCCACGCGCCCGCCCACGCCCCGGTGCAGGTGACCAGGGAGGCTTTTGGTTTGGCCATTCTGACCCGCTGTGGGTGAGGAGGGCATGCAGAGCGGGCTCCGGGCCGTGTGGGAGGGGCCCCCGGGACAGGCCGCCGGGTTGCCTCCTGGACTGGGTAGCTGGAAGCTTTCCTCACACACCCTGGGTCCTGGCTGGCTTGTGAACGCGTGAGTGTCTTCCCACTCGGGACACAAGGGCAGGTGGGCGGGGAGGGGCTGAGGGAGAGGCTGAGGTCTGGGTCAGGGTGTGGGGGAGCAGGTGGGGAAGGATGAAGAGCTCGCTTATTCATTCATCAAACACAACAGTGCTGGCCCCGGAGCTGGGCCCTGACCAGGTAGGCTCTGTCCTCTGGAATCTGGCCTGGGCAGAGGCCACAGGGCGGTGGCATGGATGGGGTGACAGTGCACTGTGACAACGGCCGGGCTGTGGAGGGGCACCCACCAGGCTGGGGTCCCAGACAGAGGGGAGGGAGGGAGGGAGGCCCACGAGCTGCCCTCTCCACCCAAGGCGGCTCTCAGCCCAGAGACGGGCGTGGGGGCGAGGGAGCAGGTCGGCCCCTCCCTCTGGGCTGGGCCCGGGCTCATCAGCATCTCATTTGCATGGCCATTCATCCTCTCCCAGCATTCCCAGCCCCCAGAAGCCCCTTCCTGCCCTGGAGAAAGGGACCGGGGCCTGGGTCCCCTTCCCAGCGGCCCCCCACTCGGCCCCCGCCCGGAGGGAAGGATAATGGGGGTGGGGGTGGTGGAGGAGGGGTCTGGCTGGCCAGGCTGGGCCGGCGGGAACCATTGTGCGTGAGGCCCCACTGTTTGCACAGCAAGCACGGGGCCGCTGAATGGGGCGCAGGCATCTCAGGAATGCCGCGGCGCACGGAGGGGCCTGCTTCCCGGCGGCGCTCCGGAAGCTTCTGCTGAGCTTCTGAGCCTTCCCGCCATTCACACCTGCGGTGGCGGAGTGTGCAGGGCGATGCGACAGGTGGTCGTGCACCGTCCAGCCCCAGGGCACCATGCCCCCCGGGCCGCTGCCACCTCCAGTGGCCCACAGCCTCCCTGCTGACCTCAGCGGCCTCAGCAGGGAAGCGGGACAGGAGACCCTGGCCCCGAGAGGCGTCTGCTCTCGGTCCAAGGCGGCCAGGGGCGAGGGCCACTGGGAAGAGGTGTGAGGGGGAGGGGAGGAAGGGAGGGAGGGAGGCATCCGCTGAGGCCTCGAGAAGAAAGATTTCTTGCCTGGCAGGCCGTGGGCCCACAGGGGGTCAGGGGCTGCTGGGGGCCCTGCAGGGTCCCAGACAGTGGGGGGGGGGGTCCATCCTGCAGGCCACGAGTGACCGTGGGCAGCTCAGAGGCGGCCACACGTGTCCCTGTGGGCCAAGACCTTGCCCCACTCTGGCTGCGAAATGGGGTGCAGGAGGCCGGTGCCGTCCGCACCCCGGAACCCACAGCCTGATGGCCACTGTCCCAGACAGGGTCCTGGGCTGTGCTTTCAGGGACAGGGAGGGGAAGGGGAGGGGGCTCCTGGCAAAGGCCACCAGCCGGGCAGGCCCAAGGGGACCAGGGGAGAGGCCATTGAACTGGAGGGGAAAGGAGGACAGGGGACAGCCAGGAGGCTCGGGGGCTGGCGGGTCTGTCCCTCTGTCTGCCCAGACAGGGGACATCAGTCTCTCCGGGAAGCCACGGACACCACGGAGAGGACTGGGGAGGGTTGCAGGGCCCTGACCGGCCCTGTCTGGGCATCCATGGTCGCAGAAGGGGACACTGACAGGCAGCATCCAGCCAGGACCAGGGCTCAGTCAGGCCAGGACCCCAGCGGCTGAGCTGCAGGACCAGAACAAGCCAGGAGGACTCCCTGGCAGAGGCAACGCTGGGAGTGGGAACATGGCCAAAGGCAAGTGGGACGCGATCCCTGGTGCTGGGAGGGCCAAGTTCCCATTGTGAGGATGGGGAAACCCAGGTGCAGAGAGTGGCAGGCATGGCCACGGACACTGAGGGCGGGAGGGAGGGCCCCTCCAGACACTGATGGGGGAGGGAGGGCCCCGTGGGGGAGGGGAGAGCTCGGCTATGTGGGGCTGGGTGGGGGCAGGGGCCCCAGGCCTCCACAGGCCTCCAGCAAGCGGCCAGGATACCCAGAGTCTGGGCAGAGAGGGGTGTGTGCCGTGGCCTGCCGCGGGCCCTGCCGAGGCGGCCCCGCCCTGGGCAGCGGTGCTGGGGCCTGTCCTCCCGTGTTGGGGCCTGACAGGAAGTGGGTCTCAGCCCAGCTCTGACCTCTGGCGCGGGGCCCTGGCTCCGCTCCGGGGCTCCAGCTTGGCCCCGGGCGGCAGCAGGGGGAAAGGGAGGCCCGGCCGGCCGGGTGAAGGGCCGGGGGACAGGAAGGGCAGGGGCAGGGACTGTTTATGCACAGGATCAGACCCAGGGTCAGACCCAGGCTCAGGCCATCAGCCGCCCCGGATGCGGGTGGGAGGGCTGCCCGTCGGGACCCAGCGTGGCCCACCCCCCCACAGGACGGCCTGCTCCCCGGGTGTCCCCAGGCCTGGCCCCGCTGTTTCTTGCCTCTAGTGATGTCTTTGGGGACTCGGGCCCCTGGTCCCGGAGCTGGGCCTCCCCTCTCCCTGTGTTCTGGCTCCGCTCCTGAAGGGTGGACAGAGGCAGGGCGCACACCCCCCCCCCCCACTGCCCCCGCACACCCGCTCTGCGGCTGGAGACCTGGGTTCCGACCCACCCGGCCCTCCCCTCGGCCCGGCCTCCTCCCTCCCTGAGCCGAGCTGGCTTTCCCCGGATGGGGGTAGCGCCAGCGTGGGGCCCGCTGCCCGGAGGGCCCCCCACACGCATTTGCATGTGGGTTGAGGTGAAAGTGACACAGCATGCACCCAACACCACGAGGGGGGAACTCGGCGGCTTTCCGCACAGTGTGCCCTGCAGCGGCGCCTCTGCCCCGGCCCAGAGCACCCTCGCCACCCCACCCCGCCCCCAGGAGGCCGCCCCTGTGGACACACACGCCCGCGCCCCACTCCTGGCAGCTGCCCGGCCCCCCGCCGTCTCCGTGGACTCATCTCTGCCGACACGTCCTGCCAACGGGATCCCGAGACACGTGCCCCTCGGGCCGAGTTTCTTTCCGGGCCCCGAGGCTGGAGGCCCCTCCCCTCGCCGCAGCGCACCTCAGGGCTCCGGTCCGATCGCCCGGTCACTCGTTCCCACGTGCTGGCGAGGCAGCCTCTGCCCGTTCCTGCGAGGACACATGTCCCGCCCCCAGGACGGCCTCTGCGGCCCTGGCTGAGGACGACCCGTCCCCCCACACCGCTTCACGGAGGGGAGCCCCGCCCCCACTTTCAGGCGAGGAGGCCGAGGAGCCCGGAAAGGTCAGACAGCGAGGTTGCAGGGCGGGTCCTGGGGCTCCCCCCCCACGGGGGAGGGGCGCATGTCCAGGCTCTGGGACGTCTCCGCTGTGGGACCCCGAGTGGGGAGCCAAGCCTCCTGATCCCCGGGAGTGGATGGGGGCCCTGCACCCCCGCAGGAGGCCTGTCTGGGCCTGACCCCGCGGCGCTCGCCAGCCGGGAGAGAGGAATCATCACCCACTTAGCCCGGGGATGGCGGGCGCCCACCTCCCTGTGCAGGCATCCAGCTGACTCCCGCGAGGGCCCACGCTGCTGTCCGGGGCTTCGCCGGCCTTTCCCAGCCGCTGCCTGTCACCCCGAGGCCCAGACAGCCCGGTGGCGCCCGCTGTTTTCCTTAAAGACTGTGGGGGACTGGGGGGCGCTGGGTGGGACCTCCAGGGTCCTGGGGCTCCGCTTTCCCCTTGGGGGGCTGAGGGACAAGCGACCCTCAAGCCCTGGGCTCCCCTGGGCAAGGGCAGGCCCCGCTCTGTGTGTGGGACTCCAAGCCCTGGCCCTCTGCCTCTGCGTGGCCCCCAGGGCTTTGGGAGTCCTGAGCAGGCTCAGACCCTGTCCCCAGGGAACCCCTGAAACTCAGAGGGGTGCATAGAACCCTGGACTGTCCCAGGCACCAGGCATGCGCGCTCCGGCGGCGGCAGGCTGGCCTGGGTCCGTCTTGCCTCTGCCCACGGTCACCACGGGATGCTGCCTCCCCACCTGCCGATGGGCCTGTGTCTCTCGGGGCTGTGATAACACGCTGGGGGAGGTGACAGTGGTGCCCCTGAGGCAAACTCGGGCTGTCGTGGCCCCTGCCCCCTCCCCGAGCGAGCCCTGACCTGCCCGAGGCCCACACGGCGGGGCCCGGCCCGCACAGTGACCCTCCTGCTGAAACCCTGGTGACCGCAACACCAATTCCCGCCTTCCCCCCCCCCCCCCGCCCATCCCATAATGAGCATTATTTCCCCAGTTGCTGGAACTTCCACAGACAGGTTACCGTTCCATGGACAGACGTGCGAGCCGGCCTCCCCGAGCGCCTGGGCAGTGTCCAGGTTCCCCTTGTAAATTGCACAATCGCTGCACGCTGACGTCAGGGTGAACCTGGGTCCAGCTGTGCGGGGGGACGGACCTGCCGCTGAGCCTCCCCCTGGAGCCGTGGCTCCCGCCACATCCCACGGGCTCCGGCCACCACGGTGCAGGGCCCCCGTGCTGCGTGGCCTCTCGGATTTCAGAGTTCCGGCACTCAGAGACGCACGGGGCCAGGCTTCCATCAGGGTGGTGACTCGGGAGGCCCCTGGGATCCGCCGGCGCCTGGGGAGTGCCGAGGAGGTCCTGGGTGTCTTCATGTGGCTCCGCCGACCCGGAAGCTCTTATCTGAGATTCTCAGCCTGTGGCCAAGTTCAGGCCACCAGACTTGGAGGCAGAGAGACCGGCCACGGACTCACAGGCCGCCCCTAGGCCGCTCCCTCCCCCAGAGGCCTCAGTTTCCCAGGCGCAGCTCCAGCGGGGAGCCCAGATGGGCCCGCCAGAGCCACCGTGGAGGCCCCACGCCAGGGGACGGTGGGGGGGTGGGGGGGAGGGCTGGGCCTCAGTGGCTCCCTCAAATCCGCACGTGCTGGGGTGCTGGGGCCCTGGGGCGGGGCCTTCAGCCTGAGAGCTGGCTCAGCAGCCGGGGACGGGCGGCAGGGGGGGCCCACCCCGCCCCGTACACACAGACACCGAGAAGTCATCATTTCCTGCTGCTCTAAACGTTCTGCGAAGCTCTCTCAGACTGGGCCCTTTCCTCTCGCCCTGGAGCTCCAGCCCCCCGTGGACTTTCCTGTTTACTGCACCCCAGAGGCCGGCCTTGACCCGGCCCCGCTGGGGCTAGTTCCCAGAAGGACTGTCCGCCTCCACGGGCAGCCACAGGCCCCGGGGCCTGGGTGCTGGCGAGGCGGGGTCTGCACCCCTTGGCCCCCTCCGCCCCGGGTCTGGACGGTGGCCCACACTGTCCCCTCCTTTAGGTACCGGCGTCTCCAGCTGCCCAGCCCTGCTCAGTTGTCGCTCCTGTAGCCAGCTGTCCCCACACCCCCGCTGAGGCAGCAAAGGAGGGTTTCCTCTGGCCAAGGGCTTGCTCTTGAGCTGTGGTGGGCTGCCTGACCCCCGCCCCCGCCATGAGGCTGCCGCTCCTGGCGGCCCGGGGCCTTCACGCGGGTGGGTTCAAGGCGCACTCAGAGAGTAAATTCTCTCTGGGCCTGAGTCTGAGCCAGGGACCCGGGAGCCCTGAACCCCAGGAGGACCCACCCGCTTTTCCAAGTGGTCAGTCTGGTTTGGGAGCAGGGCAGTGACCCCCATCCCCACCTTCCCAACTCCAAGAGGACCCCGGATCGGGGGAGAGTGCGAGGAGGGGGCGGTCAAGGGTCCATGCAATAGTGCAAACAAACTGTCAAGTGCCTCTCCTGCCGTGTGGATCACCATCTGCCCGACGCAGCCCCCCGAGGCGGCCTGGGGTCCCGGGCAGTGCAGACGGCCTGGCGGGAGGGGCCTAAAGTCTCCGAAATTCACCCGGCAGCTCCACCCCACGCTGCCTTTTCCGTCCCTGGCCACCCTGCCGGGGCGAGTGGGTAGGGAGAGACAGCCCCGTTTTCCGGAGGAGAAAGGCCCGGAAAGGCAGCGTGGCTCGTCCAGGGTCGAGAAACTGATCAGTTACGGAGTGAGGCTCTTTGTCAGGAAGTCGTGGGGCAGTCCTTAGGGGGGCCGCTACCCATCCTGGGAGGTCCGGCCTTCCTGGGGCAGGGCAGGAGGCCCCAGGGACACCCCCCAATGGGCAGCTGGCCGAAGACCCCAGGGCCAGTCAAGGCTGGTGCCCAGCGGCCTGGCGCCCCCTCCCCGGGGAGGCCTCCGGACGTCTCCCCGCCTCCTCAGCCTGCGCTGCCCGCGGCTGTAACCCGAGCATGCTCCTGCCCCACACCCCCGCCAACCCCCAGCCAGTGTCCCGCCCGCTGGGCTGATGCCTGGGGCAGGGTCCGAGCCAGTCCTGGGCTGTCACCCACTCCCCGTGTGTCTTGCTGCAGCTCTCTGTGGGGGGTGTCGACGGGCCCGCTTGACAGGCGGGGACACAGTGCAGAAGGGGGGCCGGCTCTGTGGCTCCCAGCCAGGCGCCGATCCCCTCCTGGTCTCGGGACAGAGAGGAGGCTGGTCTGGCCGGTTCCTGGCGGGCGGGCGGGCTGGGCGCGGGGCCCGGCAGTGCCCAGGTGGTCTCGGGGGTACGCACGGTGGCCTGGCTCCTGCCGAGGTGGATGGCGAGCTTTGTCTGAGAGTAAACAGGCTGTGGCCTGGCTGGGGGGGGCCTCGGGGGGCCTCCGGTTCCCACCGCGAGGCCCCAAGGTCCCGCCGAGCGCCTGGGCACGGAAACACCTGCTCGGCCCTGGGAGGACGGCGGCGGGCGCGGCAGCGCGCCCTGAGAACCTCGGGGTCGAGTTGCTTCCCGGTGGAGCTGACGCCCTCCCCCCACAGCTACCTGGCCAGATGGCCCCACCGCGCTCCGGGTGGAGGAAGTGGGCACGGGGGCAGGTGGAGGGGCCTCGGCTGGAGGGAGGGTGCCCATGGCTGGGTCTGGGCGGGAAGAGGGCTCCGGGCCCCAGGTGGCAGGTGGCGGCCCCTCAGCCTGGCCGTGACAACCTGGGAAGGAAGTGGGTGGGTCAGCGTGAGCTGTGACAGGCGCTGGGCCAAGGGGTCTGCTCCTAGCCCTGAGGACACAGCCACGGGGCCTTTCTCAGGCCGGCCTGGCAGCTGCAGGAGGGCAGGAGGGTGGCGGGTGGGCCCTGGGAGGGGTCGCGGCTGCTGTCTGGCAGGTCAGCCCCGGGAAGCCCGGCATGGTCAGTCACATGCCAGCCGGGCGGGCAGGCAATGGCTCAGCCCCAGCTGGGGGCTGCCGGGGGGAGCTGGGGGCGGGGGCGGGGGAGACAGGCCTGGGCTCCCCTCCTGGCTCTGCCTCCAGCTCCCCGTACACCCCGAATGCTGTCCTTTCCCGCTCAGGCCCCAGCGTCCCAGTGGTCCCCTCCCACTCGCTCACTGGTCCCCGGCCGGCCACCTGCACCACAGCAGGACCTGCAGACACCTCGGCCGTGTCCCTCCCACCCTGTCCTCAGGAGCCTGTCCCCGTCTGCAGAGCCAGGATGACAGAGCCCAGCAGTCAGCGGGGCCCGGAGGAGCCCGTGGGGCAGGAGTGAGCCGGCCGCACCCTGCAGCAGGCGCCCCGGTCCGAGACTGTCCACTCCGAGGGCCCCCTGAAGAGGAGAGAAGTCCTCTGAGCCACGCAGACTCGGCCGCCGCCGCTGCGGGCTGCAGGCCATGCGGCTCCCTCCTCTTCCTCACTGTTGGTCCCGCGCGCATTTTTCCCGTGGGGGCGTGGGGACTGAGAAGGGAAACCCCTTTCCTTCCATCTCCTAAGCTCTCCTGGCTAGGCTAACCAACACACCGTCGGAGACAGGTTCACAGGGAAAAATCAGATTTTAGAGCCGAGAGTGGGAAACCCACAGGAGCGTGGCGATTCCTGCGGCGGGGAGGCCACGCCCGCCGGGTGGGGTGGGCCAGACATTCGGGCAAAGGAGCCAGGGCACAGGCGTTAGGTTTCAGAATGGGGTGGGGGCGGGGGGCCTGCAGACAGCTGAGGGGGAGGGGCCACACTGGGCAGGAGAACCCTCGCGGGCCGATGGGGAACAACGGACACAGGGACCCGGGGACACCTGGCCCACACCTGGCCCGACACCCTCTGTCCCCACCCGTAAGTGAGGTTGGGCCACGGCGACACCCTGAGGCTTTCTCCTGGAGAGGGTTCTGTGCCCGAGTCCCTGGGGAGGGAAGGAGGGGGTCAAAGGTTAATGCTGAGCCTTTCCGTCCTGCAGTAGAGAGCCCAGAAATACACCCCAAACGGCCTCTGCAGGGGGCTTTGATCCCCTGGGCGGCGGGGCGGGGGGGGGGGGGGGGAGATTCATTTTCATTGGTGTAAAAAAACAAAACAAAAAAAACTCTGGGACCACTAAACCCAAACATGTTTGTTTTTCCTAAACTGGCCTTGACCTGAAAAAAAGTAACATAATGCCCTGGCTGGCTGGTGTGGCTCAGTGGGCTGAGTGCTGGCCTCTGAACTGAAAGGCCGCCGGTTCGATTCCCAGTCAGGGCCCATGCCTGGGTTGCGGGCTAGGTCCCTGGTGGGGGGTGCATGAGAAGCAACCACACGTTGATGTTTACCTCTTTTTCTCTCCCTTTCTCTAAACATAAATTAAAAATCTTACTAAAAATAAAATAAAAGGCTGCCCCCTGAGTCTCACTGCACCTTCTCACTGCACCTTCCTCCCTGGGGCCCCTCAGTGCACTTCAGGGCCGGGCCACACATGTGGGGTGGAGGGTGGACCCGTGCCCCTGGGGGGCCAGCCCGGGCTCTGCCCCAGCTGTCCAGGTCCAGGTACAGGGGGAAGCTGGTCTGAGCCGCCTGCCTCTCCCTCCGTGTGCGGCAGGGGTGGAGGCCCCAAAACACAGCCCGCCATCGCTGAGTCCTGGGGGCCCTCCTTCCAGAGCTAGCTTTCTGTGGGGTCACTCTCCCCCTCGGGGGTCCTCGGTGGCCCTGAGCGCAGGCACCACTCTGCCATGCAACGGGACCTTGGAACAGCTGTGTCACCTCTGGGACCCAAATTCCACGTTTTTGCAAGAGAAGCACGGCCCAATGGGATTTCCTCACACCCGGCTCACATCCCAGCCTCCCGCCTGCCTGCTGGGCTGGCGGACGGGTCTCCACGGGGGCGAGCTTGTGGCCTCTGCTCCTTGAGTTGCACCCAGGAATCAGCGAGGAGGAAGCAGATGCCAGCCCGCCCAGGGGCCAGGGGGACGCCGGTGCGGCCCGGCCTGCGCCATCAGGGGCCTGGCTCACCACGATTCCCGACAGCAGCCTCCTCGCCGGTGGCCGCACCTTTGCTCCCTGCGTCTTCCAGAAAGCCTGGAGCGCCCGCCCCGGTCTCAGGGCCGGCCCACCCGTGGGGGGGGTCTGTGTCTGGGGCGTGGCTCACCCTCCCCACCTTCTTGCAGAGCGCTGGCCCTGGTGGGGATGGGCGGCCGGAAGCGGCGCGTCTGGCTGTGCGGACCAGCCGGGACACGGGACAGAGAGCCTGGGGCCAGAGCGGCGGGCTGTGTGCGCACTGGGTGACTCCCCCCTCCAACGTAACAGCCGTCAAGTCCTCATATCCTGCGGCTCCGTCTGAACAGGGGCCTGCTGCAGCCCTGGGGGGGCGGGAGGCAGGGGCCACACCCCCAGGAAGCAGGCCCCGGCCCCTTGGGGACCTGACCTGACCTCCTCACTCACCCTCGCTGTGCGCCCCCCCCCCAGGCCTCGTGCAAAGTCCCTGAGGTTGAAAACGAGGTTTCTTCCTGTGAAAATACCTCCACCCCTTTGTGGGTCTCCTGGGGCCGCGGGAACAGCGGCCACAGACTCGGGGGCTTCCGACCACAGAGCTTGCTCTCCCCCAGCTCCGAGGCCCGGAGGCTGAAGTCCGGGTGTGGGCTGGGCCCACTCGCTCCGGGGGCTCCGGGGGCTGCAGGGGGCTGGCTCCTGCCTGCTGGGGACAGTCCCGGGGCTCCTGGGCTGTGTCCACATCACCCCATCCTGGCCTCCATGTCTGTGTCCAAAAGTCCTCCTTCCCAGGACGCCAGCCGTCGGCGGACGGCCCGCCCTACCCCGGGCTGACCCCCTCTGACCCTAACCCTAACCCCACCCCCCTGCACCGGAGACCCTGTTCCCCGGTCGGGCCACGTTTC
Organism: Phyllostomus discolor; assembly: GCF_004126475.2. NCBI lineage: Eukaryota > Metazoa > Chordata > Mammalia > Chiroptera > Phyllostomidae > Phyllostomus > Phyllostomus discolor. The sequence continues at coordinate 213,035,743 of NC_040905.2, read as the reverse complement.
GCCGGCCCCAGGGGACGCCGTCTAACCTATCTGCAGGGCACACGGTTCAAGTCCTGACACCCTGTGGGGACATAATTCACGTCCCGGCACCCGTGGGTGGCGAGTGCCTGACACAGCAGGAGTCACCTCCTGGCAGGCAGTCAAGCTTGGGGAGGGAGGCGGGCGTGGGCACGGAGTTGAATTTGCCCGGACTTTAAGCCCCCGGGGCGGACCACCGTCTGAACGGCACTCAGCACCCCACCGCCCGTCACCCCCACGCACCCGGTTACTGCCCTGCCTCCTCCCGGGGGAGGCCCAGCCACCGAGAAGGACACGGAGTCGGGTGCCCGGGAGCAGCCCCGCCTGGGGTGTTGGCGGGACGAGGTGTTTCTGTGCCCCCAGGCTGCTGGGGCCGCGGGGCACAGGGTCCCTCCCTGGACTTGACTTCGAGGCACCGTGTCCTAAGCGAGGGGTGGGCAGCCCCAGGGAGGGACGAGGGGGCGCACGTCCCCCTCGTTGCGAGGCTCCCCCTGCCCGGCCATGTCCTGCAGAGAGGGGCTTCCCAGCCCACCCAAAGTCCCCAGCGGGAGGTGTGGCAGGGGCAGAACGAACCCCCACCCGCACACTCACCCCACACCAGCCCCCGATCCCAGCCCCGCCCTCAGGCAATGGGAACCACAGACTGACAAAAAAAAAACAGTGAGAAGGGGGGCTCCTCCCCCCACCCACCCCCCAGCTTCACAGGTGGGCCGTGGTAGCAAGGCGGCGCATAGTGGGGTCGCAGCCCCAAGTCCTCACCCCCGGTTCAGGACACCACATTGAATGTGGATGGATATCCAGTGGGGTCCCTCGCCTGAGCCCCAGCACCCTGGGCAAGGGGGCGTGGTGGGGGCCGGGGGTTCCCACGTCCTCCGGCCCAGCTCTGTGCTCTCGGCCCTGCCCCCCCACCCCTGCCAGCCCCTGGGAACCTGCAACCTGATCCTACAGCCACTGGCTTTTCCATCTCGCAAGTATTTTTATCTCCCTCTGCCCCAGCGAGGGTCCATCTGATTTATGTCGTGCGGAGTGGCCGGAGCGGCCGGAGCGCCTGTGGAGACGGACTCGGGCAGCCCAGGGAGGGCCGGTCCCCCAGCTGGAGGAAGAGACCGGCCTTGCTTGCTGGTTTTTTGAATTATGTCCTCCAGTGTTTACCAGCGATGACGTGGAGGCCAGAGAGGCCCAGAAAAAGGAGGTGGGGGGTGTGTGTGTGGGAACCCCCTTCCCAGCCGCAGCAGCCCCCGGGGCAGGCCTGCCCGCCGGCGGCGGAGGCCTCCGGAGCGGAGCGGAGCGAGCGCCTGTTTGTGTTTAAATGGCCCGGAGCAGAGCTCGCTGGCTAGGCTCACGTTCCCACGCCAACACTCAGCGGCAGCGCCTCTGGGTTTTGGCAATTATGTTCCTGAGCTGTCAAGGCAGAAATATGGAAGAATTCTGGTCTTACTTAAGGGTTGCTGGGTTTTTCCCGTCCCCCCGGGGACATGCAAATAGCTCACAGATGTGCTGTCTGTGTGTGTACCTGCGCGCCTGCGCCCCTGTGACTTCAGGAACGGAACTCCGGGCCCTCCCTGCAACCCCAGCCCCGCTCCCAGGCCCGATTCCCGGCTCCCAGTGGGCCGTGGGGGGTGGGGGAGGACGGGAGTGCCCAACGTGTTTGAATGTGTCTGGAGCGAAGGGGAGACACCCGTGGGGGGCTCAGAGTCCCTGCAGGCGGGGCGGGGGCTCCAAGGACGGCAGCCCCACCTGGGGGGGGGACAGGCCAGGGGCAAGGGGCAAGGCGGTGGGGGGCTCTGGGGCCCCCAGCAATCCCTGCTGGTCAGAAGCGTCCTGCTGTGGGAAGCCTATTATCTCCCTGGTAAAAATAAAAATGGACTTTTTTAAAGGATATTTCCAGCTATTTTTAACCCCAGAAAGGAAAAAAGGGAAGGAAGACAGGGAGGAGGAAGGGGGGAGGCCGGGAGGGGGGAGGGGGAGGGGGAGGGAGCCTGAGGAGGAGGAGGAGGGACCCAGCCAGGCTGCCTTTTCCACGGGTGACTCAGGCCTTTGGAGGCCGGTTGAACCGAAGCCCAGGGGGCGGGGCTCGGCAGTTTCGTCCCCCGGGGCCCTCTCTTTCTGGAGCATGTTCTGAGCCCCGGCCTGCAGGGCCAGGTCGGGTGGGAGCACCCCAGAGCCACCCCGATCCCCCTTGGCGCCCGCCTCCCCAGGAGGGTCTGCGGGAACCCCAGGACCTGCGGCCTGGGGGCCGGTGCAGGCCCCCCAACCCCACTGGGAGCACCGCTGTCCAGTCCGGTCCATGTGACGGGCTTGGGGACGGCTTCCCAGTCGTGGGGTAGGGGACGGGAGGGGGGCCTCAGCGAGCCCTTACCCGGAGGGGGCACCCCTGACCTCTTAACTCAGAGAGCATCTCTGAGCCGACACCCCCACCCTGTTCCTCCTCCATGCAGCCCCCCTGGTTGGGCAGGCCTGGCGTACTTGTCAGCACCCCTCCCAGCACCCCCAACCAGCAAGGTGCCCTGGAGCCTCCGCCTCCACCACCACCACCACCACGCTCCCCGCACAGCCAGGCCTTTCCCTGTCTCGGGCTGCCCGTCTCCCTGGGCCGCCCAGAGGTGACCGCTGAACCCCAGGGACCCAACTGCAGTGCAACTCAGCCCATGCTCTGTGGGCAGCCGAGGGGCCCTGCGGCCCTGGAGAGGGACCTTCCTTCCTAACCCCTAGGTGGCCGTGCCAGGGCCCCCGGCAGTGCTCTGAGCAGCCCAGGACCGGTGGCCTCAGAGCCCCGAGCCGCCAGGGCTGGGCAGGCGGGAGGTGTCTGCCAGGGCCTGTGCTGCTCTGGCCACCCCTTGGCCCGCCGCACTCAGGGCAAGCGCCAGGCGGGCTCCCCGCACGGGCCAGCTCAGGGCCCTCAGAGCCCGAGCCTGCCGGGCCTCGGCGGCTCACCTGCAGGGAGGCAGGCCACCCTTCGGGGACTTGCCCGGGCAACGCGCTCCCCAGGCTCCGCACCTGCCTGTGGGGTGCTGACCCTCCTTTCTGGGGCCTCGTGGGCAGCAGGGGGCTCATGACCACCCCTGCCCTGACCCTGAGCTGCCAAGAGGCCTTGGGGGTCCCGGCTGTGGCCGCTGTGGGGTGTAGGCGAACCACCTCGGCAGCAGAGGCTGGGACCTGGGCACAGTCCTGAGTCCCTGGAGCCCACCCCAACCTTGGTTGCAGGTCAGTCTGCATCTGCGAGGTGGGCGGGGACCCACGGTGACAGAGCCCTGCCTGGGGGACTGCAGTCCCCAACACCACGTGACCTGTGCTGGGAGTGGGGACACCCAGAGGCTCTAGGCGGCCTTCCTGGAGGGGATGAAGGCGGGTGGAGGAGAGATGGCTCATCCCGTCCGGCACAGGAAGTGGGGCAGGGAACTGACCCAAGGCCGATGGCCCGGGGCGCAGAGCACAGGGTGGGGGGCAGGGGGACAGCCCCGTCAGGCCTGACACTGGCTCGCTGGCCCGGGGGCCTGCTGGACCTGGGGGACAGTGGGCCCCTGCATGGGGGACAAGGGGCAGGCAGGGAAGCAAGCCGCAGACCCCAGCCTCCTTCTGAGGACGAGGGGGAGCCCTGGAGGTCGGCTGAAGCCCCCCTCGGGAGGGTGCAGCGGTGCCCCCCACGCCTGTCCCGCGTGGAGGTGCTCTGCTCGCCGCCGCGCGGCCCACCCGGGGGACGGGTGTCAGCCTGGCCCGTCCACCTGAAGCAACGCACAGCCGTTAAAACCACACCCTGAAACAATGAACACTCAGGCCTCTGGGGAATGTTCTGGGTTGGTTTTAAGTGGGGGAAAGGCAGAGAGGACTTCAGAGACCACTTGTAGAGGGGGAGCTGAGGCCTGGGGGGCAGCGAGGGTCCCCGGGTGCTGGGTGTGGGTCTGGCCTGGCGGGCGGGGGTGGGGCAAGAGGCTGGACCCTCCTGGGGCCCCGGGCTGTCTCTCCGCCCGCAGGTCAGGTCTGTTTCACGAGCCGCTTCAGAAGGCGGAGGGGCCCGCCGCTGTCTGCGTGCCGGAACCTTCCCACAGCTGCCCGGGCCGGCACCCTGCCCCTTCCCAGGCCAGCCCACTGCACCCTCTCGACCGCTGCCACCCTCGGCCCAGCCTCGAGCCCCTGCCCCTGCCCCTCCCGCCCTTGCTCTGGGGCCACTGTCACCCGGACAGGGCAGGCCTGGGCCTGCACCCCAGGTCCAACCCGCTCCCCACACCATGAACATCCTGGAGGCAGGGGGGCAGCTGCGCACCCAGGCCAGCCTTTGGGGCTCACCGGCCCGCTGAGGGTCGAGGCTGGACCTGGCCTGACCAGAGCCGGAAAGACCAGGGGCACGGCGCTGCCCCCGGCCCAGGGCTCCAGCGACACTGGGAGCAGCCAAAGTGCCCCAAGGAATTGGCACAGGAGGAAGGGGGCCAGGACCCCCAGGACCAGGAGTCTCAGGCCCGGCTGCACCTGGGAACCCTGGGGACCTTGAACAACATGGACACTCACTCCCCCAAGGAGGACAAGTCATGCTGGACCCCCCCAGGAGGGGGCCGAAGGGGGCCCCTGGGGGTTTCCTGGGGCGCACAGGCAGTGGGTCCCAGAGGGGCGCCCGGCTGGAGGCCTTCAGTCCCAGGAGACGAGGTGGCATGCGGTAAGCAGGGCCCGGAGCCTGTGAGCTGGGGGGTGGGGAGGGACTTCGAGGTCCCCTCTTCCTGCTCTACAATCCGTGCCTCTGGGCCACAGCTATTGTATAAACATCTCTGTGGCCTCCAGGCGCCTCCTGTCCCGGCACTGACCCGGAGAGAAGTCACCCCGGACTGTGAGAAGTGCAGCCAGTTCCTGGGAGGAGGCAGGCGAGGGAGGCTCCCAGACGCTGCCCGTGGCCTGGACTGGCTGTCCTGTCCCTCCAGCGCTCACAATAGCGTCCCAACGGCCACCGCCGCCCTGCAACAGGTGGGCCGAGGTGGGCTGGCCTGGGGCAGGTGTGCGGTCTGCCACTGCTGCCCGGACTCTGCCCACCTCTCTGGGCTTGCCGAGGGCTGCTTCTCTGTGAACTTCCAGATTTCCTGCAGCCCTGCGGGTGCTACTCCAGTGCCCTTCAACTGGCTAGGTCCCTCTGACCCTTGAAGGCTCACCCCTGGCACCCGCCTACTCCAGGAAGGCCTCCAGGATGCTGGGGCTGCACTCCGCACCCTGTGTTGAGATGGGGCAAGGTGTGTGTTCCCAGTGCGAGGCTGTGTACTCTGATTTCCTAGGACTACGGAGGGCATTTTGGATGCCCAGCGCTTAGCCTGCCTTGGCACGGGAGGCTCAAATCTGGCATCGGCTCGGAGAAATAAATCATCCGGAAGGAGCACGTGGAGGCCCAGGTCTGCACGGGCGCCAGCAGCGGGTCTGAGGCGCCCGCACGCTTCGCAGAGCACCACAGGTGGGAGGCTCCAGGAGAAGGGGCAGGTCAGTGATGTGGCCAAGGAGCGTCCAGAGGCGGGTCCCTCTTGGGGGAGCCGGTACGCAATCCGTCCGGCCAGGCGTTGGCCATAGGCTGTTCCCTTGGGGCACTCAGAGCTTCCTTTCCAGAGGCTGCGCCCGAGGCGCCACCATCTCTCTGGGTCAAGTGCCCCGGCAGTCAAAGCCAGGGGTGGCTAGCCTCGGTCTCCCAGAGGCTTAAAGCTGCGACCGCGGGGCGCCTGGGGGTGGAGCCCCTGGGCCAGGTTCTCGCAAACTTGGCTTCGACCGCTCTGTCCTACCTCTCCCTACCTCTCGGGGCTCAACTCTCCGCAGAGCACGGCCCCCCGCAGGCTTCCCCTCCCCGCCCTCGCCTCCTCTGCTATTGAGATGCAAATAGTTGCCAATTGCCGTTGAGCCCGGCACAGTCACAGCTGGATCCTTCCGCAGTCCTGGACCAAACTTTGGGCCTCTGAAAACTTTCGAACGAGAAGTAGTCCCTAGGGCCGGCCCCCGAGTTCCCGCACCTCCACGTTCCCCAACGCCGGGGGACCCGGGCCCCACACGCGACCCCCAGGCCCAGGATGTGCAAGAGTGGTCGGGGCGCGCGGAAGGGCGCGGCCAGGGAGGGGGACCGGGGTGCGGAGGGATCAGAGGGATCGGCGGGGGCGGGACCCAGGGGGCGGGGCCGGCGCAGCGGGGGCGGAGCGCACGGCCTCCCCGAGCCTCACTAGTGCCTCGGCCGCAGGAGGGAGTGCAGGGGCGCGGGGTGTGGGCGCGGGCGCGGTGCAACGGAGGGACAAGCCGGCGCGCGGAGCCGGGGCGAATAGCCGCGAAAGCCCAGCGCCGCCCGCCAGCCAAGGGAAGGGCAATAGCGGGCCGCTGCCGCCCGTGGGATCTCCCGGCGCTCCAGTGTGTGCCCGAACCCCGCCGGCCCGGCTCAGGAGGCCGCCACCGGGCGCAGCGGGCAGCCCGCGGGCAGGCATGCCGCCGCTCCTGGCGCCTCTGCTCTGCCTGGCGCTGCTGCCCGCTCTCGGCGCACGAGGTAGGCGCCCGCCCACCGCGAGCCTGCAACTTTCCGCGCCTTTCGGAAACTTTGGCGGCGCCCTACGCGCGCGCCCGGGGTGGCTGGGAGCGGGCGGCCAGGGTGGGAAGAAAGGGGGTCTGGGCGCTCCGGGGCGGGGTTGGTGTGGGGGAACAGCCGTAGCCTGGGGCTGGGGGAGAAGGATTGACCTTCCCCCGCGCCGCCTGCCCAGTCGGGGTGGACTCGTGCTGTCCGCTCCCGGAGCCCGGGTTTGAAGTCGGGTTGAAGCCCGGCGTGGGGCGCTGGCAGCCCCCGGAGGCCCATCCCTGAGCTCGTGCCCTTCACTGGCTGCGCGTGGGGCTCGCCGCCGGGGCGGGCGAACTGCCTACCACTTTTCGATTTGAATCGAGTAGGTTTTGGTTTCCTGTTGCTTTGGGGGCCATTTATCTTTTTTCTTCGTCTCTGGCCCGCGCCAGGGGCGGATGTTGGGGCGCGGAGTGTGGGGTCCGGGGCGCCGCGTTCGCCTTTACCGAGCCGTGCCCGGGCCGGGTGCGGGGCGAGGTGGGCAGCGGGCGCGAGGCGGGCCCGGTCTACCTACCCCTTTGGCTGAGTTCGCGCAAAGCTGGGGAAAGGGGCTCGGGCCCAGGACCCACAGCTCCTGGCTGCCCCTCCCGCCAGTGTCCCCGCCCCATGGCGGGTCGCTGCCCACTGTCCTGGCTCACAGACAGGGTGCAATCTGGGGAAGGGGCCGGTGTGAAAGAACTCAGCTGCGACCAGGGAACTCTGGCTTGGTGGAGTTCAAGTTCGGAAATCTTGCGGGAGTGGGGTGGGGGCGCTCAGTCCTCTCTTACTTGGAGGGGACGGCTGAGGAGTCCAGTGGTGTGATCCCTTAAAAGTTACAGTAAAAGAATCGGCTCCCCACTCCCAGAAGGTAGGGTTCCGTGTTATGCCCTGCCCCAGCTTGTGGGGGGCGTTTAACTTACACAGCCCTGGTGAGATGGGCTTTATTCACGGATCTCTTCTAGGGAACAGGGTCAAATTCCTTCCAAAGGGGGCATCTTCCGTCCTCCACTCTGGGTGTGTGTTGGGGGCGGGGGGGCTGGCAGGTCCCTGAAGATGCCCCAGGGAGCAGGTATTGGGTGTCCTCAGGGGCGGGGCCGGGTCCCCAGGGTGCAGTCCCGGTGCCCCAGGAGGCGGCCCTGGCACGACAATGAGCTGCTCTGATTCCTCGGCCGGCGGGCGCTTTGTCGGCGGGCGGGGCGGCTGGCCTTGCAGCTGTCGCATTTTCCCACGATCTCGGCAGCCGAGCGGGGCCCCCCCCCCCCCCCCAGCGCCGCCCCCTCACAGGACGTGTTTGAACAGCAAGACGATCCTGGTGGCTGGATTGGGGCCCCAGGCCGGCCGGACTCCCCGGCGAAAACAGGTTGGGGTGCCCAGTTTAGGAGGTGGCCCAGGGCCATCTCAGCTTTTCTCCTCTGCTGGCCAGGTGGCACTTCAGGCCGCCCTGCCCCACTGCGGGCACGGCCGCTGCACCTGCCACCGAGCCGACCCGTCCCCGATTCCCACTTCAACCTTCTGGGCGACACGTGGAAGCCCTTTGGGGTTCACGCGAGGGCCTCCTGGGGCCCCCTCCCCCAGCAACCCCATCATACAGCGGAGCCTCTGAGGCGAGGGGCGGGTGATGCCCCTCAGGGTGGGCCCCTCCCGGCCGAGGGCCCTGCTGCCCGGGAGGCTGACCTCTCCTCTCGCCCCTCCCCAGGCCTGCGATGCTCCCAGCCCAGCGAGACCTGCTTGAATGGCGGGAAGTGTGAAGCACTCCCCAACGGCACGGAGGCCTGCGTGTGAGTACTGCCCGTGCACCAGCGCCGCCCCCGCGGGACCTGTTGCTTTGTGGGCCGAGCCCCTGCCCCTGCAGCGGGGCCGGCGGGACGAACACTAGCCCATTGTCTTCTGGAGATGGCCCAGAAGGCTGGGCGTGGTCACGTGCTACTTTTATTGGACAAAGTCTGGCAATTACTTAATCACCCGCAATTATGCTGCGTGTGGAGCCGGTCTGGCCTCCGGAGGCTCCGAGCGCACTCCTCTGAGGGCCGGCTCGGGCTCCCGGGGTGCAAAGTGGGGATCCCCGGCACCCAGTTTCTTCCTGAAGTCCCCAGGGGGACCCCTGACCTGCCGGGGAAGCTCTGGATCCTGTATGGAGAGGTCCAGCCCCCCCTTGCCCTGCTGCCTGGGGGTGCCTCCTCTGGGCAGGCGGGCCCCTCCTCCGGGCAGCCCGTGCCCCTCAGCGAGAGGTGGACTCTCCGGAAGCCAGAGCCAGCCTTCCCGGCCCCGGGCTCCCCGCCGGCCGGCTCCTCCGGCCGCAGCAGCGAGGCCGGGGAGAGAAGCTGGACCCAGGCCCATTTGCTGCGCCCACTTCCTCGGGGTGGGAGGTCGGGGTGGCATTCCCTGCTGGACGTTTGGTGTCCGTCCTGCCGTCCGCAGCGCTGACCCGGCTCCCTAACGGCCTCGGGTTCTCAGCTGTGAAATGGGCGTGTGTGGGCGTGGGTGGCGGAGGGCTGCGGTGTGCACGCCCGCCAGGGAGCCCCAGGGAGCCCCAGTCAGCCCGGGGGAAGCTTTTCTCCTGCGCCCGGTGCCCTTCAACTTGAATTCATCCCTGACGGGAATAATGAGGAGGTGCTCGCCGGCTGCTGGGCGGCCCCCGCCTCCCCCTGGAGGCCCGCAGCCCGGCGCGCCCTCATTCCAAGTGCAGAGGGCCCATTCCCTTGACAACCCCCAGCCAGCGGGCCGGCAGCCCCCCTCCCGGCTCCCACCCTGCCCACACTGAAGCCAATTAAGCGGGCCTGTGAGCAGTTTAATGGACAAAGCCGATTGTGTCTTTGTCAGATGCTAATGAATGCACACTGCTTTTTTTTTTTTTGCTTTTTTGGGGCCTTTTCCTCCTGCAGAAGCCTCACCGACGCTGGATGCCCTAAATCTTGTTTCCCTTCATTCAGAGACCGACAGCTGGGGCTCCGTGGACGCGCACTGGCTATTGTTGGGGAGGCGGATTAATGCTGTATGATTAATTATGCGTGGCTTCCCAGAATGCACAGCTCCGCCCGCCCAGTCCTGTGGGGGTGGGGGGTGAGTGTGTGCTTCTGCAGAGGGTTTGGGGGAGGCGGGAGGGGTGCTGCGTGGGGAAAGTGGGGGCAGTGTCTTATCGGTGCAACTACCGGGTAGGGGCACTCTGGCCCCGGGGGGAGCTGGGGTGGCCCTGGGGCCAAGCCTGTGCCACAGGCTGCCTGTGCCAGAAAGGGGGTGCGCTGGCCTCGGGAGGGGACACCAGGGGGACAGTGGATGTGCGACGTGCCCTCCCACCCCTGAGCCTGGGCTCCTTGGGAGCCCTGCCAGGCCAAGCCAGGCCACGGATCAGGGTGCCCGCCTTGTCTCTGCCCGGGGGCCTGGCACACCGCCGCCCCCCCCCCCCCACTGGGAAGCCTGCCTCAGTGCGTCCTGGCGCTCCGCCGAGCTCGGCCCACAGAGGCCTCATTGTGCAGCCCCCACAGATCCACTCGGAAGACGGGCGGAAGCGGCGTCCCCAGAGGCCCCACCTCTGGGCGGCACCGTCGTGCGGGAGGTGAGGGACCCCAGCCGGGTCCAGATGTGGGGGAGGCACAGGTCCCGGCTTGCGGTGCATTTGTGGGTGTTACAGCCACTGGGGGCAGGGCCCCGGCTCCCTCCTCTTCTGGGGCCTGTGCCTGCCCACTCGCCCCCAGCCCGCACTGCTGCCCCGAGGCCCCGGGGGGGGTCGCTAGTGTGGGAGAGACCCGTCTAGTCTGGCTGGGGGGGGGCGCCGCCCTCTCCCCTCCAAGGTGCCGGGGTGCAGGCCTCTGGGGCCCGCTGACCTGGGACTCTCCGAAAAGTCTTTGACCAGGCTGGGCCGCCTGCTTCCCTGTGGACCGGGCGTGGGAAACAGCGGCGTCGCCGTGCCAAGCTCGCCGGCACCTGCTGAGTCACCCGTCCCCACCTCGAGGGCAAGGAACCTTCCCCAGAAGCCGCCGGTCGGGTGGCTGCAGGGCTCAGGATTGGAAAAAGAGGCTCAATCGTCTTCCCAGGAAGTCCCAGTGGCCCGGAGGAAGGGCTCCCTGCATGTCCCCGCGTGTCCCCGAGTGTCCCTGTGTGTGTCCCCATCTCTGCACGGCTGTCGTGGGCCTGCCTGGGCCGGTCATTGCCGCTCTCTGCCTGTGTCCAGCCTCCTCGCCAGCCCCTCGGTGCAGGGGCCGGGGGCCACCGAGTGGGCTCCTCCCTTTTCTTTTGGTTGGGGGAGGGGATTCGCAGGGACTGTCATCCCCGGGGCAAGCGTGCATTCTTGGCCCGAAAGACCCGTGGGCCTGTCCAGCTCCCAGTCCGGGAGCCGAGGCCCCAGGGGGACGGAGATGCTCCCCAGTGAGAAAGCCACAGCTTCCCTGGGCCCATCCCAGGCGCTCGCAGATGGCCGCGCTGCCACACCCAGCACCCTGGAGGGACGCCCAGCCGGCCCGCTGGAGTGGGCTTTCGCTTCGGACCCTCCTGTGCTGGATGACGCTTGGCTCCGCCGCCTCGGGCCGCCGGGACTCGGGTGCCCCATCTGTCCCCTGTACCGTGGGTGTCAGGCATGAGGGGTCTCTCGGTGGGGTGTGAGGGCAGCACGCTGCAGGCCCTGGGTGGGGCCGTCGCTCCTGCCTTCTCCTTTTGAGCTGACGGTGCTGGTTTCGGGATCCTCATTCTCAAATGTTCCGTTGGCTAACGAGTTAAATCGGGGAATCCAAGAGGTGCCGTCTGGCGGGCCCAGCCAGGGCCGGAGGAGGCGCCGGCCCAGACCGAGGGTCTTGTCCCCCCACCACGGCTCTGCGTGGCAGCGGCCCTCCGAGCCTCCTCCCGGGGGCACCGGGGCGCCTGCCGTGTGCCGGGTTCTGGTCTAGGCGTTGGCGGTGCGGGCTAAGGGTGCACAGAGCTGACTTTCCCATGTGGGGGCAGGAGAGGCGAGGGTGTGGGCGTGTGACTGTCTGGTGCAGGTGAGCGCTGTGGCTGGGGCGGCTCCCTGAGACCCGGCCACCCCGAGTGGATGGGGCATGGGAAAGGAGGCGGCACAGAGAAGCCTCTTGCTTGGCCCCAGGGCCGCACAGTGCAGCCCGGGTCGGGCTCTCCTTTTTCTCTCCTGTGCTCCGAGCCATGGCCACCCCCCCAGTCCTCCCTCCCTCCCTCCCTCCCCGGCCGCTCCTCGAGGGAGCCCGCCCGAGGCCGCGGCCGCCCTTCAAAAGAGGAGGTTCGGTGGTTCGGGCAGGAAGTGGCTTGGGCGGAAAGTGATTAGGCCAGCCACCTGGCTTCGAGGGACGAACGCTGTGTGTCTCTGTCACCTTGTCGCACTCTTTCCATTGAGTCACCCGCGAGTCTCGGGTGCGGCTGGGGAGGAACCGCTTCTCGCTCCTCCGTGCCCCGAGGCGTCCGCTGCCGCCGCCGCGGGGCTTCCTCCGCGGCCAGGAGCCTGGGCGTCAAACACGGACGCGGGTTAGAAAAACACGTGTGTCAACAACGCCCAGCACCCACTACAGAGTCTCGGCGACTTCCACGGCGCGGAGACGTCAAGGAACGAGGTTTCGTGAAAGGAAAACACCTTCCTGGGCCAGGCCCCGCCTCTCGGCGGCAGCCAGCGCTTTTTCCATTGAAGAGATCACGACAATATTTTTTAGAAAGAGAAAGAAAGCCGCCCGTAAGCAGGAAGAGGGTGGGGGCAGGGCCGAACAGTTGGCCGAGGAGCCGCTCAACAGGAAGGAGGAGCTGGGCCTGGGTGCCGGGACCCCGGCGGCCGGGGCGGCGGGGGAGGGACCCCAGGGAGTGACCACTCCACTCCCCTTAGGTGGGCGGCAGAGGCCACTGCCGGCGGCCGGGGACCCCCTGGGCCACGCCGGGCCGGGCCGAGGTGTCGCGCCCTCCTGGGCTGGAAGGACACTTTTCCTGTCTCATGTCTCGCCTGTAAACACTGAAGGGATGTGGCTTTGCAGAGGTGACTACACGCCTAGGTCGCTTTCCTTACGGTGCAGCCGTGAGAGCCCCACGAAAAGCAGGCTGCGCCTAGGGAACCCGGGGCGGGTGGGTGATTCAGCTGGCTCCCACCCCTCCGGGGGGCGGGGCTGGCTCTGCCCCTGTTGGTGCCCAGTTTACAGGTGGGAAAAACGGAGGCCGGGCCTGGGGGTGGGGCCCTGAGGCCAGCCGTGGCAGCTTTCGCCCGCCTGTGCAGGCGTGCCCAGAGCTCCCCAGCGCCTCCCAGAGGTTTTTTTTTCATGAGCGGCTGGCCCTGGGCGTCCCGACGGTGGGTCAGGACGTGTGTGGTCCTCCCGTTCCCGGCGGGTAGGGGCCTGGCTGTGCCCAGAGCCCACCTCGGCGGGTCTGGAAGATGCCAGGACAGCCTGGTTCTGGTCTGCTGGGCCCCCCTCAGACATACGTCTCCTCGCTGGGCCTCGGTTTCCCTCTCTGAACGTGAAGGGGTTGCTTCCAGCAAAGCTCGCTTCCGGCTGCGCCCAGGCAGGGCCCCGGGCGGTGGCGTGGGCAGTGGCATGGTGGGGGCAGAGGGGCTGGGGAGTCGGGCCTGGCCATGTGGCAGGGCAGGTTCTGCCGGTCTGGGGCCGGCCCTGGGCTCCGGCGTCCTCACTGCCGGGCCCGCTGGTGGGGCGCAGCTGCTGGGGAGCGGGTGGTGATTGACAGGCGCTCTGTCAGGGGGCGGGCCAGCAGAGGAGGGCCCTTTCCCCGCAGCGGCCTTCCCCTGGCGCCCCCTCGAGGCCCCGCCCCGCCCTGTTCTGGAGAACACGCACAGGAGATGACGACCAGACTGGGGGGGGTGGATGGACACCCAGGGGTCTTGGTGGTAGATTACACGTGTACATTTTGCCATTTTAGCCCCTGAAAGTGTACAGTTCTGGGGCATTTGGTACGTCCATGGGGTCGTGCAGCCATCACTATTGCCCAGTTCTGGACTGTGTCCCCTTACCCCAGACAGACCTCGTACCCGCTGGGCAGCTGCTGCCCTCGCCCCCGGCCCCCGGCCCAGCAGGCCCCGTTCTGCTCTCTGCGTCTGGGCTGCTAGTTCTGGACAGGCCACGTGGGTGGGCTCATAGGACACGTGGCTGCTCGTGGTCCGCCTCCTCACGCAGCGTGTAGCCAGGGCTCACCCACGCCATAGCGGGTGTCAGGGCCTCCCTCCCCGGCTTTTATACCTGCCTGGGACCAGCCCGGTTGGGCCCACGGCAGGCACCGGGATCCGGGGCCTCGTACAGCCTTGGACACGAGTCCAGAGGAGATGGGGGTGGGGGCTGGCGGATGTCTGGAAGGCTGCCTGGAAGAAGCAGTGCTCATTTCTGGGCCCATGTGGCTGTCCCTAGTGGTGGGCATCTGCAGACCTGGGGAATTCTGGGAACAGAACCCCCCACCCCGATGTTTCACCACCGAGTGGTCCCTCCTTGCTGCGGGTCTCCCCCTACCACACCCACTGCCCCTGGGACAGAGCATTCTGGAAAATGGAGCCCCCTAAACCTCCCCCTCCATTGCCCCCATGCGCCGGGGCAGGGACCCGGACGTCGTGACCTCGGGGTGAGCTGGGTGAGGTGTTCCTTGCCCTGATGCGGAGCTGCTCCTTGACTGGGCGCCGACTGGGCGCCCACTGGGCGGACACCCCTGAGAGGCCTCCTGGGGGGCCTGGCCTCTCCTGGGCTGGGGGTGTGATGGGGGCCTCCCTCCACTGGAGCCGTGGATGGAGGCTTGGAGCTCCCTGGAAGGAGCGCCTGGGGCCCTGGGTTCTCGCGGCCTATGGGGAGAACACTGGGGAGGCCCCCCCAAACCCAAGGGTCACTCAGACACGGCCACCAGGCCCACGTGCCGCCCTGGACCCCGAACCCCGAGAACTCATCCCCGAGGCGGGGCCCCGGCCACAGGGCACGTGCGGACTCACCTGGCCCTGCCCGCACCGGGCGGCCCAGGGACAGGTGGGGCGCCGAGTGCGGCTGCCCTCACCAGCGGGCGGCCGGGCCGCCTCCCAGGGTGGGCACGGAGACATGTGTGACCATGTCAGGGCTTCCCCACCGCCAGGCCCAGGCCCGGGGCTGCGACAGGCCGGCCCCGCCCGAGCGAGTGGGTTGTCCCGTCCTGAGCCGCCCGCCGGGTCCCTGGGCTGGCGGTCCGTGTGTGTCTCTGAGGGGCTTGCACGGGCGGTCCTTCCACGCTGCACAAATGGTCCTCTCGTCACTCTGCTGACGCGGGTGGTTTGCCGAACAGGCTCTTGCCCACAGGTGGCCCCGGCGGCCAGCCTCTCTGGGTCCAGGGCTGTGTGGGTGTGAGCACAGCAGGCCCATGGGGGTGGGGGGTGCAGAGCATCCGGGGCGCCCCCACCTCCCTGTCCAGGACCAGCGGGAGGTCGGGGAGAAGCCTGACCTCGGTCCGTGCACTGAGGTGCCGCTCAGGCGCCCCGTGGGCGCCTGCCTGGGGGCAGCTGCACCGGTCGGTCGTGGGCCCTTCACCAGAGGCGCCCGGAGTTACAGACCCGCCCCGAGGGCCCACCCGGCCCCGGGAGGGCGCCGTCCCTGTCTGTGAGGCAGACACGCCCCGGCCCACTGCCCCGGCCACCCCCGCAGAGGGACCCCCGAGAGCGAAGGCCGGCCGTCTCTGGAAAGAGCTGTCCCGTGCGAGCAGCAGGGACAGGGGCGGTCGTGGGCCTTGGGGACCCACCGCCCACGTTTCCTCTCGGTTTCGATCGCCGGCGAGCGGAAACTGCAGTTACTGGAAATGAGAGCCTCGGGGGAGCGGCGGGGTGCTTCTGCGTGCGTGTTTTCCCCGACAGCCGTTCAGCGAGAGGTGCCGGGAGCGGGGCCGGGCGGCGCGCGGGGGCCCGGGCCCCGCGGGGGACGCAGGCTGGGGCCTCGGCCCCACTTCCGCCCCCGGGCCCCTGCCTCTTCCTGCTTCCACGGAGGGCCCGGCGAGGTGGCTGCCTCCGGGCCTCGTGGGTCCCCCTGAGGTCCCTCCGCCCAACAGCTGGGCTGCTGCTCCCGGGGGCGTCCCCGTGGTCAGACTGAGAGAGGCCTCCGCCGCCTGGTTGAGAGCTGACGGGGGAGGGGAGGCCGGGTGCAGCTGTGCGTCCGGGGGTCCACGAGTGCCAGGGGCTCACACCCCGGTGGCTCACGGCACAGGTGCTCAGCAGGTGTCTCTGCTGTGCTCCCCTGGGCCTGGGGGAGCGGGGGGCGGGGTGGGGGGCGTCTGCAGGTTTCCGGCAGGCCCGGCTTCCAGCCCACAGGGACACACAGCCCGGGACGCCGCTCCCGCCGGGCCAGCACAGACCCCGGGACCCACCTGTGGGGTGGGTGACCTCGGTGGCTCGCCCACCTCTCAGAGCTGCCCTTCCCCCCGGGAGGACGGCGGCCTGCACGGGAAGCTCGCCTGGGCAGTCCCGGCGGGCAGGGGCACGTCCTCCCCGCCCACGGTGCTGTGCTCGCCTCGGCGTCTTACTGTGAGGTCACCGTGGGCTCCCACGGGCTGTCGGGAGTCGGGCGGATGGGTCCCGTGCGCCCCACTCTCCGCCCGTCCAGAGGCACGCCCACGTGTTACTCCTGGAGCCCCTTCCGGCCCCGAAGCCTCTTCTAAAAGCTCTCGCAGAAGTTAGCCCCGCCCCTGGACTTGGGCAAGGTGGAGCACGGGCCGAGGGTCGAGGCCAGCCCGAGAACCTCTCCCTCTACCTGCGTGGAAAAGCTGCCAGATTGCCCTCCACCCGTGCCAAGTGGCCATGGCCCCCGGGGTCCCCCAGCGTGTGGCGTGAGGTCCCTCCGTCACCTGGCCCGGCCCAGCCTGGGTGTGGGCGGCTGGATTCTGTTGCCAGCATTTGCTGTGTCCCCAGGCACCTTGGTGGCTCTGCTGGGCCCAGGGGGAGAGGGGGCCACGTGTAGACAGCCAGATGTGCGGTGGGCTCCGTGGGCGTGGGGACTGCAGGGGCCTAGTGCTGTGCCGGGCAGGCGGTGGGGAGTCCCTGACTGGGGTGATCTGAGCGAGAAGGCCAAAGAAAAAAGGGGGCTGGTGACCCAGGCAGGATGGGGTAACTGGGTACCACCTCTGGAGCCTTTGTCCCGTGCCCTGGCTCACTCAGGAGCAGCCCACGGCCACACTGCCAGGGTCCCCACTGCCCGAAGTCGGGGGGTGTCCCGGGAGGAGTGGCAGGACGAGGCAGGGGCTGGCCCTCCTCTGGTCTGCCCAGCGGCTGGCCAGGCATGGGCCCCGTTCCCTCGTCCCCAGTGCCAACAGATGCCACTGTCCCTGAGAGTGAGGGTGGTAACAGGTGTCCCGAGCTGGCGTGGCCCTCCTGGACAGAGGGTGCAGCGGGGCCAGGGCCGGGGCCCAGAGAAGCCAGCTGGGAGGCCCCGCCATTCCCAGGCCTCTCGCCGAGAGCACCCCCACCCCCCACCCCGGGTTTTGTGTTTCGGCCACACTGGGGAGGATGTAAGAATGCATTGTCTGCTCGGGCTCCCGGCAGGTCTGGGAGATCAGGTGGTCAGGGAGAGAGCCAGGCGCCCGGTGGGGCAGTTGGGGTGGGGTGCACACCCTCGCAGCGTCCACGGGGCACCTGCTGGCCCTCCGCTGCCTCGGGAGGCGGCCCTGTCCCAACGGCCCAGTCCCCCTCAACCCCGTCTGCCCCACCGAGTCTGCCCACCCCGGGGGGCAAGGAAGGCTGAGAGGGGCCCTCAGATGCAGTGGGCACGTGTGGGCGGGCGGGACCCGCGTGGGCCAGGTGCTCTGGTCTTGAACGGGCCAGGGTGCGCGTGCAGGTCTGCTCTGGGACTCCAGCAAGGCACGGCTGGTGGCGTCCGAGGGCGGGCCGGGGGTGGCCTCTGTCTCTTCATCCCGGGGCCCGTGGGAGAAGCCCTGCTGTCCTCCCCCCGAGTTCTCAGGGTGCTGGGCCCACGCAGGGGCTGCCCCTGAGCGCCCGCGCCCGCTTGGCTGGGGGAGGGCAGCCCTGCCCTCTCCCACACCCCCGAAACGGCGGCCACCCCCTGAGCAGAGGCCTGGAACCGCCGGCATCGGCATCGGGTCTGGCTCCAGCCCTTGAGGAGCTCAGCTGGTGGCTGCCGACTTAATTACCCGAGTCTGGGATCCATCCTCCCCGAGTGCCCGGTCTCGGCGCCCATGGATCCTTCCCCGCGTCATGCTCTGCCCTCCGGGGCGCAGAGGCCCCTGGCAGTTCCGGGGGTCCCTGGCTTCCCTGGCTGTGGGGGCTCCACAGGCTCGTCCCTGAGGGTCTCAAGGGGCCATTGGGGGTGGAGGGCATTCAGGAGGCCCCAGAGAAGGACACGCATTCCAACCTGGTCCCTGGCCTGGGGCTCTGTCTTCTGGGGACCAGGTGGGAAATTCCTCCCAGTGAGGGGAGCAGCCGGCTTGGCTCCCTCACCTGGCAACCCCGGGGGGGGGGGCCCTCCTGCCAGCGGCCCCTGGGATTGCTGTGCTCACTGGCCCTGCACCTCCCGCACCCCGAGGGCAGCCTGGGCAGCAGCTGGGCCGTGTCCGGGAAGCCGCTTGACCTCCGCGCTGGCCTTTCCGTCCCTTCAGACCGGCACCCACTTCCCATGTCACACGGGTGGGGCGGCGGGGGGAGGGGCAGTGCCGGGGGCATTGTTCTCCCCACGGTGGGAAAGCTGGCTTCCGGGGGACAGTTCCGTCCCCACACAAAGGACTTCCCCGGAGCCAGGACGGACGATGGCGCTTTTCCTGCTCTCCCACTTCCCAGCGCGGTTCAGAGCGCCAGAGACGCAGCTTGGGAAACAGAGCCCAGACGGGGGGCCTGGAGAGGCGGGGCCTGCCTGTGGGGGGACGTGGGCAAAGCTGCAGACCCCCACCCCTCCCTGGGCCGCACCCTCCCCCAGCGGCCATCCTGGTCTGAGGGGCCACTGGTGCCTGTCCATGGGGTGGCGGAGGGCGCTGGAGGCGGGAAGGGGAGAGGGCTAGGAGGTGTGTGCAGGTCCCTCAGAGCACAGCGGAGGCCTGGCCCAGCCCCCAGACAGGTGTCCGGACGGAGGCCCCCTCCCACAGGCTTGGAAGGAGCCTGGGGCGTCCCGTGCTGTGGCTCTCTGTCCGGGGGCTTCGGGAGGTGAGGACGAGGGGCCGGGAGCACCTACTTCGGCCGGGGTCGCCCTGGCTCTCACATCTCCCTGGGGCTTCGTTTCGGAGCTGAGCGGTTCTGCTGTCCCTAGTGGGGGGGGGCCCAGTGGGGCAGGAGCGGGGAGGCCCAGGGGAGCCCCCGCCCAGCCTGCTGTGGGCGCGTCACTCCTTGGCGGCCAGTATGGCTGGGAAGGTGGGGGACTCCTGCTGGGATGTGGGGGGTCCCAGGAACCTGCCCCACAGCCCTGGCCAGAGACACAGGTGGGCTTGTGGGCCCCACCCCCTTCTGGGGCAGTCCTCTGGGGTCCAAGTTCCCGTGCCCCTCGGTCCTGCGCTGTCCCGGCCTCAGTCTCCCACGGGGGCCCCACTTCCTGCGCCAGAGCAGGGCTGTTCTGTTCTGCCAGGGCGTCGGGGCCACCTGCCTGGCCGCGGCCCGGGTTTGTGCCTCAGTGGGTCTTTGCTTCGTCCCTCAGGACCAAGCTCTGGGAGGAGGGGGCGCTGCACCAGGCCGTCCACCTCCCCGGCCCCTCCTCAGCCGTGGGTCCCAGTGACGCTGAGTTGGCTGGAGCTGGTTAAGGACAAGAAGGCGGAGGCCAGGATGGGGCAGCTGATCCCGGCCAGGTGGCTCCTTCCACAGGTGTCCGTGCAGGCTGCCCCGCACCGTGTTCGAGGGCCCGGGGCCCGTAGGGCGGTCCTTTGCTGCATGGGGAGTCTCAGCCCCTGCTAATAACCTTTGGGGTGGAGGCCCCAGGCCCTGCAGACATGACCGCCAGTCCTCCTGCTGCCGCTGCCGCTGGTCAGGGCGGGCCTCTGGGCCAGGAAGGCCCGTGTGACCCCCACGGTTTCCTGGAACAGGTGCGCCTCCCCTGGCACAGGGAATCCAGGCGTCGTGGGCCAGAGCACAAGTCCTCCCAGCCCCGGTGGTCGGGGGACATCGAGGATGTGCAGGGGGGCCCCCCTGAGCTCATGCAGTCCCCAGACCCCACCCCACTGCACCTGTGGGAAACTGAGGCCCTGGCAGGCAACAGTGCACGGGGGGGGGGAACCACATGTCGCTTGCCCACCCGTGGGACCCCCGGCAGCACCTCCCCTGGTGTCTCTGGTTCCTGCCACGGGTGGCCCCCAGCTGGCGCGGGACAGGGTCCCCCTCACCCCCGGGCCCGGCCCCGCTGGACCGGAAACTCCTGGAGGGCAGCGCTGACTTGGTGGGCTTCGCAGTCCGTGGTGGCCCTCTCTCACTGGTGGGGGTGGAGGGAGCTATCGTCTGTCCCCTGGGGGTGGCAGATGGCCGCTTAGCTTAGAAAGGAAAACAGCACAATTTAGAATTGGTCCTGGGTGAAAGGTCGCAGCAACATCTGCCTCCGGACGCTCTCCGGAGTCACATTTCTATGGAGCGCCGCGCTGCGGGGGAGGGGCCTTCCACAGTGGAAATATTGAGGCCGGCAACAAAGCGCAGACCCGGCTGCGGGACACCAGGCGCGGCAGCCATTTGGCGCGCCTCCGGGCGGTGGGGGGTGTAGGGGGGCGGGCGGCTGCCGGAAGCCCCCGGCCTCCGGAGTCCCGCCCCCGTGCCCCCCAGCCCCACCTGTCACTCACCTGCCGCCTGCCAGGACCGGTCACCGGTTCCAGGGCTGCGTGTGGGACGGGAGAGAAGGCGGCGGGTGGAGGCGCAGGCGCTGCGGTGACCGAAGCACGGCCGTTCAAGGCCGCCCAGTGTGGGCCCCAGGAGCTGCTGGGTGGTGTGGTGGCCGGGGCTGCTCTCCGGGCTGCCCCTGACAGGAGGGGCCCAGGGTCAGCAGGAGGTGGGGTCTGGGCCACTGAAGCCCTGGCCAGGGCCAGTCTAGGAAGTCCGTGCATCTCCAGGCAGGCATTGGTTTTGCCTGCCTGTGCCAAACCCAGGCACCTGTGCCCACTGGGCACGTACACTGACCTACCAGGACAGGCGTCGAAGACAGAAGGGCCACCGGGGGCTGAG
Organism: Phyllostomus discolor; assembly: GCF_004126475.2. Classification (NCBI taxonomy): domain Eukaryota; kingdom Metazoa; phylum Chordata; class Mammalia; order Chiroptera; family Phyllostomidae; genus Phyllostomus; species Phyllostomus discolor. Next base: position 213,015,143 of record NC_040905.2, on the reverse strand, counting down.
TCACCCGCGCTGTGGCCCTGGCCATGTCCCAACCGGCCTTTCAGTCGCTTCCACCTTGTTAGGGAAGTCTGGTCGCTGTGGGCAGAGGAGGGGACAGGTATCTGTCCCTGGGAATTTCAGTCCTGTGGCCAGACTTGGACACAGGTGCAGAGGAGGGAGGGGTGTCCTGGGCTGGAGCCCCGGGGTCGGGGCAGGTGTGGCCATCGGGACTGGCCCAGGCCCAGACCCTGCCCGCCCAGCGACCTCCTGTCCTCGCTCCGGCCCTCCCCCGCCAAGCACCTGCCCCAGCTGTCCCACCTGCAGGGGCTGCTGCTCCCTGGCGGCCCTGCCTGTCCCCTGGCTGGGATGCTGCTGGTGGTGGAGGGAGGCTGTGCCCAGGCCCGGCCGGGGAGCCGGCGGGGACCGGCGGGACGGGCAGCGTGCCTTTGCGGCGCGCCCGCCAGGCCTGGGCGGGAGCGGGGAGACAATGGGCCTTCTCAGCTGCTGCTCCCCGAGGAGGAGCCTCCCGGCCCCGCCCGCCGGGGCTGGCGGCCCACCGCGCCTGGCCGGGAGCAGCTGCCGCCCGCGTCCCCTGCCACGGCACACCTGCTGCGCGGCTGCCCTTTGTCCCTGCTTCCGACGCCTGATTTATTGGGCGCGCTTTCCCTCTCGCCCGCCCAGCCGAAAACAGCCTGGCTGGCTGCGATGTGCCCGGTCGGCGGGTTCTCCCACAGTCCCCCGAGCTGGGGCCCCCACTCAGGACGGGGCGGCTGCGCGGCCAGCCGGAGGGTGGGGGGGCATGTTCACTGGAGCACTGCCCCGGGGCTGGTGGGGTCTGAGTGCACATCTGGGCGTGGCTTTCTGGTCCCTTTGGGACCCCCAGTGTCCCGACATGTTAGGGTGCTGAGTGGGGGGGTGGCTGCAGCGGCACGGGTCCCCCAGGACCGGTGAGGGGTGCCCAGCTCACAAAAAGTAGGGCAGGGGCGCAGAGAGCGGGGAGGGCGGTGCGGACGGCAGCCTCCCACCGCTTTGATGAGCGTGCCCTCTGTCCGGCACCCACTGCCCGCCCGCCCCGTCCGCCGCTGGGGAAGAAAAGGAGCCTTTTTTCCAGCGGGACTGGTAGCCAGCTCCCGCCTGACAATGGAGGGCATTGAGTGGGGTGGGGGAGGTGCCGCCCCCCCCCCATCAGCTGAACTGCTCGGTTCCCAGTGAGCTCTGGCCAGGACCAGGCGGCCAGTAACTGGATCCACGGGTGGGGCGGAGCCGCCTTCCCCAGACCCGGGGAGTGTGGCCTCGAGGGAGCCCCAGCCCTGGGTGCCTGAGTACCCAGGCCCCTGGGTCTGTGCCCGACAGGGGAGCCCCCCTTCCCCACGGGGTGGGAGCCGTGGCCCAGGCCCGAGTCAGCGCGCCGGGCCCCCCTGGGGGGCAGCTTGTTTTCTTGCAGCCAATTGGTCTGGGACTTTTGGCTTCTGGCAACAGATGGTGGCCCAAGTGGCCACTGTGGGTCTGCCCTGCTCAAGCCGCAGCCGCAGATAAAAGAGCCTTCAGGGGGACGGCTGCCTCCCAGGCCGCAGGGACGGGGGGGACAGTCCAGTTGCTGAGAAAGGCTCAGACGCGGGTCCCTCGAGGGTAGGGATTCCCCCGGGGCCACTCTGCTTGTGGGGGGTGGGGGGGCAGGGGAGGGACAGAAGACTGGGCAGCGGGGATCTGTGTGGCCACAGCTTCAAGGGCTGTGGGGGGGGGAGCCAAGCCCCTGTTCATGGGGGGTACCCCCGGTGCCCCGCTGCCTCCTGCCCCTGTGCGAGGCCCCGCCCACCCAGCGCCCGGGGCTACGGGTGCCGCGCAGGGGCCGCCACGGGCGCGGGCACGTTCCGCCTCGGAGGCTCTGCCCCTGGGAAGAGCAGCGCCTGGCTGGTCCCAGGGCCTCCGCGGAGCTTTCCCGCCGGGGCGAGGCCACGCGGTGACCCCGGCCGGCGGTTTACGGCCCCAGCTCGAGAGGCTGGGCCGGCAGGGGGCCGAGGAGGGTCCTGCGTTGGGAGAGGGAGGCGGGACGCCCGCCCCCCGTCCCCCGCCCCCACGCTCAGCTCACCTGCTCCCGAGGTGCCCGCGCGGTGTGTCCGGGGGAGGGGGCACAGACCCGCAGCCCACCCGGCCCCCGAGAGCTCAGGAAGGGCACTCTCGTTCTGGCACCTCGGTTTCTCCAGCTGTAAAATGGGTGGTTCTGGCCCCGGCGGAGGTATTCTGGACTTCCAAGAGAACTCAGTTTCCAAAGGAGTAGCAGCGGGGTGCTGTACGCGGGTGGGGGTGGGGCGCCCCCCGTGGCCCCGCCAGGGCCCTGTCGGGGACAGCCCTGGACAGGGGCAGTTCCGCGTCACGCCTGCTCTTGTGTCAATGCCCGAAGAAGACACGGAGCCCCCTTTATCCCCCACGTGCGGCTCGCTCATGTAGAGAAACTGGAGGGGAAGGAGGCGGGGTCTCCTGCACCCCATCCCCCACCCCGGACAGGGGCAGTGGCGGGAATTCGTGGTCCCTTCCTGGTGGCCGGCGGGGGCGCCGCCACAGCCGCCTGCGTGGGTCTGGACGTCTAAGCCGGGTCCTACTGAACGTACTGGTCTCTAGCCCGTTCCCCCTTTACATGAACAGGATTTTGTGTGTGTGTGCAGGTGAAATTCTCTTTCTATAAAACTAACTAACGTGTCCAGTTCAGTGGCACTTGGCTCACTCACGACGCTGTGCGGTCACCTGGTGGTCCCAGAACATGTTCGCTGCCCCTGGCAGAGCCCTGACGGCGGCCCAGCCCGCCCTGCTGCGCCCGCGGCCCAAGTGAAGCCAGCAGCTGCTGGCGCCGCCCCGGGAGCAGCCGCGGCCCCGACAGACGCGGTGCGGAGTGGCGGGCCGGGCCGTGGAGCTGACCCCTCTGCCGTGTCTGCCACAGCTGCGGCCACGCCTTCGCGGGCCAGCGATGCCAGGCGCACAGCCCCTGCCTCAGCGCCCCCTGCAGGAACGGCGGGACGTGCCACGTGGTGGACCGCGGCGGTGCGGTGGGCTACAGCTGCAGCTGCCGCCTGGGCTTCTCCGGGCCCCTCTGCCTGACGCCCCGAGACAGCCCCTGCCTCGCCAGCCCCTGCCGCAACGGCGGCACCTGCGACCTGCTGACCCTCACCGACTACAAGTGCCGCTGCCCCCCGGGCTGGTCAGGTGCGGGCGCGGCGGGCCGGGCCCTGAGGACCCCTGTGGGGACACCCGGCCGTCCTGTGGGCGGACTGGCCCCGGCCCTGCCCCTGCCCCGGCTGGGGGGCGTGCGGGCAGGTGCCCGGTCTCTGTGGCTGGGGGAGGGTCCCGGGCTCTCCTGGGCCGCAGGGGTCCGTGATCTAGAAATAGCTCCGAGCCGCCCCCCTAGAGCCCCGTCCCAGTCCCAGTTGTGGGGTTTCGGCCGCCCCCCCTCCAGGGTCTTCACTTCCCTCCCCCCGCTGCCCGGGGGCACAGCGCTTTCCGTCAGGAGCTGCGGTGCCAGATAGAAGTTCCTGGGAGTGCGAGTAGTCCTGCAGGCAGACAGGCCCCGTCGCACCCTCCCGCGTCCTGGGACGGTGACTCAGCCCCTGGGAAGTCCCCGGTCTGTAGAGGGATGGCCACGCTGTGTGGCAGGGCCCTGAGGACTGAGGAGAGGGTGCCAGGAGGGGGGCGGGGGGAGCCCCGGCCACCGGGAACGGGGCAGCCAGTGTGTGACCCTCTCGCCCCCCGCTCGCCCCCCAGGGAAGATGTGCCAGCAAGCTGACCCGTGCGCCTCCAACCCCTGCGCCAACGGCGGCCAGTGCCTGCCCTTCGAGTCCACCTACATCTGCGGCTGCCCGCCCGGCTTCCACGGCCCCACCTGCCGGCAGGACGTGAACGAGTGCAGCCAGAGCCCCGGGCCCTGCCGCCACGGCGGCACCTGCCACAACGAGGTCGGCTCCTACCGCTGCGCCTGCCGTGCCACCCACACCGGCCCCCACTGCGAGCTGCCCTACGTGCCCTGCAGCCCCTCCCCGTGCCAGAACGGGGGCACCTGCCGCCCCACGGGGGACACCACCCACGAGTGCGCCTGCCTGCCAGGTACGGCCCGCCGGCCGGGAGGGGGGCGGGGCGTGCGGGCCAGGTCGGATGGGACGTGCGCCCCTGACCGCACGTTAGAAGGTGGCCTTGGGCGTGGGGAACGGGGGCAAGTCTGGAACCACGAGCGTTGGCAGGAGGCCTGCGGGGGGGTCCAGCTGCCACCCCGGTCCCCAGCTGCCCGTGTCTGACAGGGACGGCGTCCATTGCGACTGGACCACCGGCCCAGGACCCCCAGCACCCCTCCCCTGGGCCGGGGCCCCATCAGTGAGGCCTGGCCCCGGGCTCCCTGGGCCACTTGTGAGCACCCCGCATGCGGGTCCCCAGGAGCGCAGGTGCAGGCCGCAGGAGCCTCCCCTCGGCAGGGAGCCCCTCCCCTGTGGGAGCCTGGGGCTTCCCCTGCTTCCGGGGGTGGGGCTGCCGGGGCCGGGTCGTCGTCACTTCCCCCAGGGGTGGCCCTTCCCTTCTTCCCGTCCACGTGTCTGTGGGGGGGGGGGGGGCGGTGGCCGCATGGCCCCCTCCCCCACTCCAGCCTGCCGGCAGCCCCGCTGTGCCGGTTGTCCGCGCTGGTCTGCCCGCCCCAGTTCTCGTCTGACTCAGTCTTGTTGCTGGTGGTCTAAAAATAGCGAGGCCGAGGAGGCCTGAAACCTCCGGGTCTGTCCGTTGCACACCACGGTGGGGAGGTGGGACCCCAGCAGGAGAATGAGGGAGGCGTGGGTGGTGTGTGGGTACAGGAGGGGCACCGCGCCCGGCTGACCCGTGGGTGACCTGGGGGGTGCCCCGGTCCCCCCCGCCCCCACAGCTCCAGCCTGGCCCGGCCCCTGTGAAGAGGAAGTGCTCTCGAGGCTGCCGTGCCGCGGGCCCTGCCGCCGCGGGCCCCTGCCTGTGCGTGCAGAGCCCGGGCGCGTGCACTTCCTGCGTGCCCCTGGGTTCCCCCCTCGCCACCTGCGCGCCCCAGCTGCCGGCCACGGGTCAGCCACCAGTGTCTGGGGAGCTGAGGCCTGAGCCCTCTGGCCAGGCCCGCCCCAGGCCCTCAGTTCAAATGCCTTCTTGGTGGCTGTGTGTGACCTGGAGCCTGAGACCTCAGTGCTGGCCCTGCCTGGGGGCCGGGGGTGAGCCCAGCCCTCCAGCCCCACCCACTGGAGGGGGGGACCCTCCGAGGTGTGGGGCTCCCCAGTGCCCGGGGGAAACGGAACACGGGGCCTGGGCTCTGGTTTGGGGCGCTCCCCAAACCACTCTGATTTACACTGTGGCTTTTCCTGGCCCGCTGATTTTGCTCCAGGGCAGCTGGGGGGAGTGAGGGGAGGGGCTGCGTCCCCAAGGGCAGGGGAGTGTTCAGAGGCACCCGGAGGATGTTAATTAGTAACCGGCTGTGGTCTGGCTCTTGCCAGGCACACCTCTCTCTGGGCTGGTGGTTGGACCAGCGGGGCGCTCAGTGGATTAATAGCTCACTGGCCCGGGGCTGCGGGGGGAGCTGGGAGGGAGGGCTGTGGCTCTGTGCTCCCCCAGGACTGCCCGCCCGGTCCTGCTGCCCCCGCTGCCCAGCCAGCAGGCCCCATGGCCCCATGCGGCCCCAGTGAGGCGGCCTGTCTGTGGCCGAGCACCCCAGCCTCCCAGTGCCTGGCCCACGGGCACTGCCCAGCCACGGGAACCGCAGGGGGCACTGTGGCCCCAGAAGGGCCTCTGGGACAGACCCCCAGAACCCGTGTGCACGAGTCCGTCTGTCCGGTGCCCTCTCCAGAGCGGTTCCTCGGAGAGCCACGTGCTGCTTGGTGTCAGGAGTGGGGAGGGCGGGGAGTGAGTGGGGCGTGGCATCGCGGGCTGAGGGCCGACCGGGCCCCTGGCCCCTCCTGCCGCCGCCGTAGGCTTCACCGGCCAGAACTGCGAGGAGAACGTGGACGACTGTCCGGGGCACGGCTGCCAGAACGGGGGCACCTGCGTGGACGGCGTGAACACCTACAACTGCCGCTGCCCGCCCGAGTGGACAGGCACGTCCTGGGGGGAGGCAGCCACGTGGGGGTGCCACCCCTCGTCCTGCGGTTTTCCGGGGGGGGCGTGTGGCAGGGAGGGCCTGGAGCACCTCGTCCAGGCCAGGACGGGTGGTGTGACCCGGGGCAGCCCCTCCGCCCATGGCCAGCATCTCAGGCCCCCACCCCAGTGGTCAGCGCAGACGCGGGCCCAGGCAGCCCTGCGCCAGAAACGAGTCCCCAGGTTTGAGCCCAGCCTGCTGGGCAGGGCGTAGGGACGCTGGCCGTCCAGTGGGGGGGGTGACGAGCGCATGTGGACCCCAGTGCACACAGTCAGAGCAGGGACACAGACGTCCCCCTGGTGCTGAGGGGGGAGGGAAAACGGGATTCGGGCTGGCGCCCCAGGAGTCCCCCCGGAAGGCTTCCTGGAGGAGGCGGGCCCGGCACGGGCCGGGGCTGAGGGTGCCGCCGCCCCCCCCCCCCCCCGCAGGGCAGTACTGCACCCAGGACATGGACGAGTGCCACCTCATCCCCAACGCCTGCCAGAACGGCGGCACCTGCCACAACACCCTGGGCGGCTACAACTGCGTGTGCGTCAACGGCTGGACCGGCGAGGACTGCAGCGAGAACATCGACGACTGCGCCAGCGCCGCCTGCTTCAGCGGCGCCACCTGCCACGACCGCGTGGCCTCCTTCTACTGCGAGTGCCCCCACGGCCGCACCGGTGAGCGCCCGCTGGCCCTGGGGGCGGGGCCGGGCGGGCACGCGTGACCTCGCCCCGACACACAGGCTGGCTTTGCAGGGCCCCCGGGGATGATGCCCACCCAAGGGGGCTGCCTGGGGGCCGGGCTGGGTGGCAGCCAGCTCCTGGAGCGACCCCAGGGGCCCGGGACACTCGGCAGGGACCCGGTGGGAGGCCCCTCCTGGGGCGTCCGGGGGAGCCGGAGCGGGCGGGGGCGGGGCCTGCCCAGTGACGGCCGACGCCCCGCCCAGGCCTGCTCTGCCACCTCAAAGACGCCTGCATCAGCAACCCCTGCAACGAGGGCTCCAACTGCGACACCAACCCGGTGAACGGCAAGGCCATCTGCACCTGCCCCTCGGGCTACACGGGCCCCGCCTGCAGCCAGGACGTGGACGAGTGCGCGCTGGGTGAGCGCCGGGCGGGGGGCGCCGGGCGGGGGGCGGGGGGGGTGCTGGGGAGTCTGGTGGAAACGGAAGCTGCCCTCGGAAGGGCCCCCGTCTGGTCGGGGGTGCGGCCTGACCGGTCCCCGGTTTGATGGGGGCGGAGAGGTCCCCGCGTGTCCGAGGCCGGAGCAGCCCCTCACCGTGCTGCCCCCCCCCCGCCCCCCCGCGCCCCACCAGGTGCCAACCCCTGTGAGCACAAGGGCAAGTGCATCAACACGCTGGGCTCCTTCCAGTGCCGGTGCCTGCCGGGCTACACCGGCCCCCGCTGCGAGATCGACGTCAATGAGTGCGTCTCCAACCCGTGTCAGAACGACGCCACCTGCCTGGACCAGATCGGGGAGTTCCAGTGCATCTGCATGCCAGGTGCGCGGGCCAGCCGGGGCCGCCGGGGGTGGGCACAGTGAGATCCGCCGGGGTGGGCCGGCCCTGGGAGGCTGGTGGGCTGCAGACCACCGGGTATGGAAGGTGTGGGAGGTGTGGGCCCTGGCGTCCGGGCCCTGACCCCCCTGACCCTTGCCCCTTGCCCCTTGCCCCCGCCCCAGGCTACGAGGGCGTGTACTGCGAGGTGAACAAGGACGAGTGTGCCAGCAGCCCCTGCCTGCAGAACGGCCGCTGCCTGGACAAGATCAACGAGTTCCTGTGCGAGTGCCCCCCAGGTGCGGGGCCGTGCCCCGGGGCCCTGAGGTGCCCTGAGGTTCCCTGGGGCTGGCGTCCGCCCGGCCCGGCCTCACCCTGCGGGGGCCTCGGGAGCAGTGGGGTGTGTCCAGGCCGGGCAGGGGGACCGGCCCCTCACCTCGCTGGGTGTGCTCCCCTGGGGTGACGAAGCCCAGGGCCCAGAGACTCTCCTTCCTGCTGCTGGGGCTCCCCGGCCCCCTGGGGGGTTTGGGCGGAGGGGACCCCCCCTGCCTGGCTCCCTGAGAGCTCACGGCGGGGGGCGGGGAGATGGCCTGCAGGGGGCCTGAGGGCCAGGAGGGCTTGCGGAGCCCCCCGGGGGCTGAGTCTGCCCGCTGAAGTGAACTCGGGGGAAGCCCGTTGGGGGCATCCCCGGTCTGGGCCGGCCGGGGCTTGGCCACCGGGCCGTGGTGCCTGCCGTCTCCACTGACAGTTGCCCCTCCGCCGGGCCGCAGGCTTCACCGGGAACCTGTGCCAGTACGACGTGGACGAGTGCGCGAGCACGCCCTGCAAGAACGGCGCCAGGTGCCTGGACGGGCCCAACACCTACAGCTGCGTGTGCACGGAGGGTGAGGCGCCGCCGGCTGCGGGGCCGCGTGGACCGGGGCAGAGCAGGCCGCAGGGTCCAGGGGAGGGGCAGTCGGAGCTAAGGTGGGGAAGGCGACGGGGCCCTTCAGTCTGGGGACCCTAATCCCAGGTCCGGGGGTGCAGCTCAGCCCTGACCCTGGCTGCGTGGCCACCTCTTGATGAAAGACAAACCCCCAGTCTCCCGCTGCGGGGACGTCAGTGGCCTGGGTCTGGTGGCAGAGTCCCGTGGCAGGGGACGGACTGGCGCCCAGGGAGCCGCCGCCCTGAGCCCTGTGCCCCACCCTACAGGCTACACAGGACCCCACTGTGAGGTGGACATTGACGAGTGCGACCCCGACCCCTGCCACTACGGGTCCTGCCAGGACGGCGTCGCCGCCTTCGCCTGCCTGTGCCAGCCAGGCTACACGGGCCACCACTGTGAGACCAACATCAACGAGTGCCACAGCCAGCCCTGCCGCCACGGGGGTACCTGCCAGGACCGCGACAACGCCTACCTCTGCCTCTGCCTCAAAGGGACCACAGGTGCCTGGCCGGGGCTCGGTGGGGGGCGGGGCGGGGGGCAGGCTCAGGAGCTGACCCCCAGGCGTCCCCCACCCCCCAGGACCCAACTGCGAGATCAACCTGGACGACTGCGCCAGCAACCCCTGCGACGCGGGCACGTGCCTGGACAAGATCGATGGCTACGAGTGTGCGTGCGAGCCGGGCTACACAGGTGAGGCGCCCAGGACCTGGGGCCCCGCGGGGCTCGGTCCCGCCCAGGCCTCCTCACCGCCTTGCCACAGGGACTGGGGCTGTGCTCAGAGGTCATGGTCAGCAACGTCCCCAGGGGCCCACCTGCCGGCTGCCAGCCTTGGCCGGCCGACTGCGGTGGGGACTGTGGGGGTCCTGGGCTCCAGCCGGCACCAGGCAGCCAAGGCTGAGAGCAGAGCCAGGGTCCCGGGCAGCGCTGCCCCTGAGCATGTCCTGGCCGTCTGGGCCTCAGGGGCCCCACAGTCAGAGGGGCGGTGCAGGCTGGGCCCCTGGGGCTGCTGGGAGGGCACTCGTGAGTGCAGTGCTCGCGCTGCACAGGGCGCTGAGCGGGGCCAGGCCAGCTGGAGCTGCACTCGCACACGGGACACTCCCGCAAGGTGCCTGCTGGGCCAGCTCACGCTGCAAAGGACCGGGTGGAGGTCTGGGTTAGCACCCCCGGCTTACCAGAGGGGGAAACTGAGGTTCCGGCCAGACCCTGCCCTCCGAGAGCCCTCCTCCTCGTCCTCCTCTGGGGGGCCCTGGCGTAGGAGCTGAGCCCCTTCCCCCCGCCCCCCACAGGGAGCATGTGCAACATCAACATCGACGAGTGTGCCAGCAACCCCTGTCACAACGGGGGTACCTGCCAGGACGGCGTCAACGGCTTCTCCTGCCGCTGCCCCGAGGGCTACCACGACCCCACGTGCCTGTCCGAGGTCAACGAGTGCGACAGCAACCCCTGCATCCACGGGGCCTGCCGTGACGGCCTCAACGGGTACGGGGCGCGGGCAGGGGCGCAGGGGAGGCCTTCAGTCACTGCCCCAGAGCCAGACCACTGCCATTGTCCTGGGCAGTGTCACCCTGCCGAAAGGACTCCGAGGGTCGGCAGGGGCACCTCCCTGCCCTCGGACCGTAGCAGAGGGCTGGAGCCGGGCAGGCAGGCCAGGTCCCAGACCCGCACATGGCAGCCGCCCCTGAGCCGCAGCGCGGTCACCTCTGCAGGTACAAGTGTGACTGTGACCCCGGGTGGAGCGGGGCGAACTGTGACGTCAACAACAACGAGTGCGAGTCCAACCCCTGTGTCAACGGCGGCACCTGCAAGGACATGACCAGCGGCTACGTGTGCACCTGCCGGGAAGGCTTCAGCGGTGAGCCGGCCGCAGGGGGTTCTGGGGGCGGGGCGGGGCCTCCGGGCGGGGGGTGGGCAGAGCCGGGACAGGCCAGCCCTGGGGCGGGGCACGTGGCGGTTGACGGGCACTGACCGCTGCTCCCTCCGCTCAGGCCCCAACTGCCAGACCAACATCAACGAGTGTGCGTCCAACCCGTGTCTGAACCAGGGCACTTGTATTGACGACGTGGCCGGGTACAAGTGCAACTGCCTGCTGCCCTACACAGGTGTGGGCGGGGCCTGCGGGCAGGGCGGGGCGGGGCCTGCGGGCGGGGCGGGGCCTGTGGGGCCTGGGTGCGCGGCGGCTTTCCCCGGGGCGGCCCAACAGCCATTTTCAAAAGTTTTGCTCGTCCTCGGCGCTGCAGGCTGGCTGCACATGGGCCTCACCCTGCGGGTGTCCCTGCCACGTGGGCACAAAGAATACGGGGTGCCCAGAGCACATTTTAGTCTGAGCCAGTCCCAGCTGTTTCCCCGGGAGGTGAGAAGGCGGAGCCCTCGGCTGCGGAGGCGGAGTCTGTCCCGCGTGGTCACCCCCGCAGCCCGGGTTCACCCCAGCGCAGGCGGGCTGGGGCCGGCCGCCCTCCCCATCCGCGGCCCGGCTCGGGGTTCTTTTGACGGCAGGCCCTCTTTGTGTAGACAAACAAGGAGGCTCTGTCCGCACCGAGCCGGGGCTGGAGACGTTTCCCTGGGCGTCCCGCTTCTGTTCCTGCCCCGGCCGAGGGGCTCACAGGAAGTGCCTCCTACCCAGCACAGACAGGCAGAGAATTAAAAACCGGGAGTCCACCGCCACGGGGGCCACCGGCCTCTGCTGGGGGCGGGCCTGCCAGGCAGCGTTTTCTTGGGTGACCAGAGCCAGGGACCTGGATCTCCTCTCCTGACTCGGAGAGGAGGACCCCAGGGGCCGCCTCCGCCGCCGGGTGCCCAAGGACCTTTGGGCCAGGCTGCTATCGGAGGCCGGAGGCCTGGCCGGGAGGAGCCGGCCTGTGCTGACTCGCTTCCCGTCCGCCCGCTTCCTGCTTCCCCTCGCACAATTGTCGGAAACGCTGGCGGGCTTCCTGCCTGCCTGGGTCACCGTGGAAACCGAAAGAAAGAAAGGCCCTGGAAAATCGCACCAGCAGGCCGGGGTGATAATGGGCCCCGAGGACGATAACGCTTCCTCGATTCCTCGGGAACCGGCCCCACGGGCCGTAAACAGGAAGGCTCCTCCGGGCTCCAAGGGAGAGCCGTCGCCCGGGGTGCGCGGGGCTCTCGCCTGGCTCCCCGCCTTGTTCCCCAGGTCCCACTGCCGCCTGGTGGTCCCCTGTGCTCGGGGCTGAGGGGGGCATGACCCCCGATAGTGGGTGGCTTGTTTCTCCGCTGTCACGGCCTTTGCTCAGTGGTCAGTGGACTCCTGTGAGGGGCACTTCCTGCCCGTGACAGCCCCGAGACCCCACAACGCTGCTGCGGAGGGGCTCCCCGCCCTGGTTGCTGGCGCTCCTCCTGGGGAGGGTCCCCACCTGAGCCCGGCAGCCCGAGGGGGGGGCCAGGCGTTCCTCTGGTTTGTGTCCCTCGCCCAGGTCGGGTCCTGATTCAGCCAGGAGCATGCACGGGGCCCCTTGCAGCCCCACGGCCCCACGTGGGGCCGGCCCAGTGTGCTCTGGCAGTGGGAGGGCCGTGGGCACCCTGGATCTCACCACTGGACCCTCTTCCCGCAGGAGCCACGTGTGAGGTGGTGCTGGCCCCGTGCGCCTCCCGCCCCTGCAGGAACGGTGGCGAGTGCAAGGCGTCTGAGGACTACGAGAGCTTCTCCTGCGTCTGCCCTGCGGGCTGGCAGGGTGAGGCCGCTGCTCCCCGCACCTGCGGTCCGGCCGTGTCCCGGGGGGGCTGGGACAGGGAGGGAGGTCCCTGGTGGCTCTGGTGCTCCAGGGCGGAAGGTAGTGAGCTCCCCGTCTCTGGAGATGAGCTAGGGAGTTCTGTGCCACCTGTGAGGAGGAGGGGCCCCAGAAGCAGGCGCTGATCTTGCGCCTCAGTCCGTTCTGGCCGGGCTGAGGAGGCCCCGCCCTGGGTGGACCAGGGACAGGCCTGGAGGGGGCAGACGTGACGGCTGCCGCTCCGCCCCCCCCAGGGCAGACCTGCGAGGTGGACATCAACGAGTGCGTGACCAGCCCGTGCCGCCACGGCGCCTCCTGCCAGAACACGAACGGCAGCTACCGCTGCCACTGCCGGGCGGGCTACACGGGGCGCAACTGCGAGACGGACATTGATGACTGCCAGCTGAGTGAGTGACCGGACCAGCTGCGCCCCTCGGAGCCGGGCGGGGAGCCTGTTGGGTCGGAGGGGGGAGTGGGTGTGGCTGGGGGCGGCAGCAGGGGTGGTGGCGCCGGCCGCACCAGCTGTCACCCCGGCGTGGCCAAGCCGGGAGGGAGCGCTGTGGGGGTGGCAGCTGCTTATGCGGCACCACTCTGGGCCTTGCGTGGACTGAGCAACGCGCTTCCGGATGGTTCCGGAAGGCTCCAGAGCGACACTGCCCAGTTTCGAGCCCAGCCCACATCTCCCCACCTGTCTCCAGTAGCTCCTCTCCCAACAAAAGAGCCTGGGCCCCTGTGGCCCTTGTCACGACCACCAGGAGCCCCCTCGGCCCCCCCACAACCCCCCGCCTGCCCCTCAGGCCTGCCCTCCGTCCCTCCCCAGACCCGTGCCGCAACGGCGGCACCTGCACAGACGGCATCAACACGGCCTTCTGCGCCTGCCTGCCCGGCTTCCAGGGCGCCTTCTGTGAGGAGGACATCAACGAGTGTGCCAGCAACCCCTGCCACCACGGCGCCAACTGCACCGACTGCGTGGCCAGCTACACGTGCACCTGCCCCGCGGGCTTCAGCGGGATCCACTGCGAGAACAACACGCCGGACTGCACGGAGAGGTGGGCGGGGCTTCGGCCCGCGGACGGGGGCAGGGAGGGGGACGGGCCACCTGGGCCGGGCACGGAGTCTGGCCCGCACACACCAAGCAGGTGTCCACGTGGCCACACTCAGCCGGCCAGGCCGAGCCAGACGGTGTCCCATCGTATCGCGGGGTTCCTCCTGAGAGGGCCTTTGTGAGTTGACGAGGCGGAACCGGGAACCTTGGTAGTTGAGGAACTGGTGTGCCTCCTTTCAGACAAGGAGAACTTTGTAATCTGTCTTGTTTCCTTTTCTGCCTTGGCTGCCAGGAAGCTCAGTACTAAGTGTCTTTGTTCCAGCTTTGTGATGTGGTTATCTTCCACGTTAATGCTACAAGTTCTTCTCTTGTTTTTGTCTTAACGTGTGTGTGTGTGTGTGTGTGTGTGTGTGAGAGAGAGAGAGAGAGAGAGAGAGAAAGCTCCTCCCAGAATGACTTACGAGGAACACACGGGCAAGGGAGTGTGATGTGGTTGGAGAGGCAGAGGGGCCTCCCAAGGCTCCCGTTGGCCTCCCTGAGGTCAGTCAGGGTGTTTCTTGTTTGTGGCGGCCGCCAGGCCCCTTCGGCCACGGTCTGAGCCGAGGAGGAGAGGCCGGCGCGGAGGTGCCTGCCTGGGCATGGCCCTGCGGCCCCAGTCACCCTCCCCCTGCTGCCCGCCCGCCCCCAGCTCCTGCTTCAACGGCGGCACCTGCGTGGACGGCATCAACTCCTTCACCTGCCTGTGTCCTCCTGGCTTCACGGGCAGCTACTGTGAGCACGACATCAACGAGTGTGACTCCCGGCCCTGCCTGCACGGCGGCACCTGCCAGGATAGCTACGGCACCTACAAGTGCACCTGCCCGCTGGGCTACACCGGCCTCAACTGCCAGGTGAGCTGGAGGTGCCTGGCGGGAGGCGGCTGCGGTGCGACACCAGTCTGCTGCCCGTCTCGGTCGGCCCTGAGTAGGGAAGAGCCCGGCTCGGCGGGCGGGGCTGGCCTCGGTCACATGCCCCTGGGGGTCTGGGCTGGACGGGCGGCCCTCCGGGGTGGGAGCTGAGGCTGAGGCCGTGGGAGGAGGAGCAAAGGCTGGGGAGTTTAGGGGAGGGTGGGTGGAAGCCAGTGTGTTGATAGGAGGTGTACACGAGTCTCAAGGGTCGGTCTTCCTGGGAGATTTGCACCTGAAACATCAATTACGAAAACCTCCAACAAAATGGTTTATTTCTGAAGAAGGATCTCCCTTCGGGGAAAGGCGGCCTGGCTTTGCTGGGGGCCCCGGGCTGCTCCCCAGCCGTGGGAGCCCCCGACCCCAGTGTCCACCCCGCGTGGGCTGGGGCAGCCCCGGGCGGGCTGTGATTGCCGGCTTCTGCCCCCAGAGCCTCGTGCGCTGGTGCGACTCCTCGCCCTGCAAGAACGGCGGCAAGTGCTGGCAGACCAACGTCCTGTACCGCTGTGAGTGCCACAGCGGCTGGACCGGCCTCTACTGCGACGTGCCCAGCGTGTCCTGCGAGGCGGCCGCACGGCAGCGAGGTAACCAGCGCGACCCTCCCCGGCCCGGGCTTCCCTGGCGGCCGTCCCCCGGGAGGGGGCCCCGGGGGTCTCACGCTCCCCGCCGCCGTGTCCCCCGCAGACACCAACGTGACCCACCTGTGCCGGAACGGGGGGCTGTGCATGGACGCCGGCAACACGCACCACTGCCGCTGCCAGCCGGGCTACACCGGCAGCTACTGTGAGGACCAGGTGGACGAGTGCTCGCCGAGCCCCTGCCAGAACGGGGCCACCTGCACCGACTACCCTGGCGGCTACTCCTGCGAGGTGGGGGGCTGTCCCGGGGGAGGGCGTGTGTGTCTGCGGTGTCGCCGAATGCTGGGCGCTGGGCGAGGGGGTGGCATGGTGGGAAAGACTAGGCCCGGAAGATGTGGACACATTGTAGTCGCATTAAGGGAGAGCCAGAGTAATCAGGGAAGGCTGCCTGGAGGAGGTGTCCTGTGGGGGAGCGTGGAAGAATACACTAAGAAATTGGACAGGGTTTTTCCTCTTGTAGGGTCTTCCAATTGGGGTTAGCTGACACCTACCCCACGACCCCCAAGACTCCCTCTCATATGTATCCTAGGGGACAGAGTCTGGTCCCTGCTCTGAGCAGTGACTCGTAGCTTACTACGGCCCTTCCCAGGGTTGGCCGAGCAAGGGTCTCCGTCTGGGACAGCCAGGGGTGGGGAACCCCAGGCTTCACTAGGCGAGAGGACGGCTCGTGTGCCACCGTCAGCACGGGCGTGGCAGACGATGCTGCGTCCGTGGCCTGAGCCGCAGCCCCGCCCCTCGCCCGTCTCCCCGCACAGTGCGCGGCCGGCTACCACGGGGTGAACTGCTCCGAGGAGACCAACGAGTGCCTGTCCCAGCCGTGCCAGAACGGGGGCACCTGCATCGACCTCACCGACATGTACAAGTGTTCCTGTCCCCGGGGCACGCAGGGTAAGGGCCGCCACACCCCGGGCTGCGGTCCTCCAGGAGCAGGTGGGCAGTCGGGCACCCCGTGACCGGCCAGAGGCGTCCCGGACCCGGCCAGAACCTCCTGAGGGCGATAGGCGGGCGCAGGGCTAATGGCGGAGGCCTGGCCAGGCCCCTGGCCCACAGCGGCCAGCCCGCGCTAGTCTCCTGTGTCTCCTAAGTGTCCGTGTGGTGCCTGTCCTCACCGCCGGTCCAGGGGCGCCTCGGGGGGGGGGGGGGCGGGGAGCAGGGGCCAGCGTCCGGCCCGCACAGGCCCCTGACACCCCCGGGCCCCCGCAGGGGTGCACTGCGAGATCAACGTGGACGACTGCAGCCCGCCCATCGACCCCGTGTCCCGCGGCCCCAAGTGCTTCAACAACGGCACCTGCGTGGACCAGGTGGGCGGCTACAGCTGCGCCTGCCCGCCCGGCTTCGTGGGCGAGCGCTGCGAGGGCGACGTCAACGAGTGCCTCTCCGACCCCTGCGACGCCCGCGGCGCCCAGAACTGCGTGCAGCGCGTCAACGACTTCCACTGCGAGTGTCGCCCCGGCCACACCGGTGGGTGCGGCGGGCCCGGCAGGGCAGGGTGGGGCGGGGTGCAGCCCGGGGCCCGGCCCGGCCCGGCGAGCCTCACACCCGCCCACTCTGGTCCCCAGGGCGCCGCTGCGAGTCGGTCATCAACGGCTGCAAAGGGAAGCCCTGCAAGAACGGCGGCACCTGCGCCGTGGCCACCAACACCGCCCTCGGGTTCATCTGCAGGTGCCCGGCGGTAGGTGCCGCTGCGGGGCAGGGCTGGGAGGGCTCCCTGGGCGGGGGGGGGGGGGGGGGGGGGTGGCAGCTGGACCCCAGCGACGCAGCCGGCCGGGCCCTGCACACACACAGGCCTGCCCCGTCCCTGCGCCCCCCCGGAGGCTGTCTCTGTGTCCGAAAACGTCGTGTCTAGAGCCCTTTTAGGAAACCCACTGCAGGAAGCAGAGTTGCCGCATCGCCCCGCCCCACCCCATTCCCAGCTTCCCGTCGTTAGCACCTCGCCTCCCTGCGGTCCTTTGTTCCTATTGATGGTGTTGCTATCGACGTGCTGACGTCGACACATTGTTGCTATGTCAGGTCCACAGTGTTCCCCAGAGTGTCGGGGCCGCTCCGGGTGTTGCGCTGTGTTCTCTGAGTTCTGGCAACGCATACCCCGACGTGTCCAATGTCACAGTATCGTGTGGAATCTGTCGGTGCCCCGAGAACACCCTGTGCCCCGCCCTCCCTCCCTCCCTCCCTGCCCGCCGGGAGCTTTGTACGTTCCGAGGATGAGGCTTCAAAGGGCTGGCCGCCCGGGGAAAGGCTGCCGGCCCCTCTGCCCCCTCTGCCGGGTGGGGGCTTGCGCGGGTCCCTGTGGTCTGGGAACCGGCCCGTTCTGAGTCCCCTGGGCTTCCCGCCCCCGCAGGGCTTCGAGGGTGCCACCTGCGAGAATGATGCTCGCACCTGCGGCAGCCTGCGCTGCCTGAACGGCGGCACCTGCATCTCCGGCCCGCGCAGCCCCACCTGCCTGTGCCTGGGCCCCTTCGTGGGCCCCGAGTGCCAGTTCCCGGCCAGCAGCCCCTGCGCGGGCCCCAACCCCTGCTACAACCAGGGCACCTGCGAGCCCACGCCCGAGAGCCCGTACTACCGCTGCCTGTGCCCCGCCAAGTTCAACGGGCTGCTGTGCCACATCCTGGACTACAGCTTCCGGGGCGGCGTGGGGCTGGACATCACCCCACCGCCCATCGAGGAGGCCTGCGAGTTGCCCGAGTGCCGCGCGGAGGCCGGCAACAAGGTCTGCAGCCTGCAGTGCAACAACCACGCGTGCGGCTGGGACGGTGGGGACTGCTCCCTCAACTTCAACGACCCGTGGCAGAACTGCACGCAGTCGCTCGAGTGCTGGAAGTACTTCGGCAACGGCCGCTGCGACAGCCAGTGCAACTCGGCCGGCTGCCTCTTCGACGGCTTCGACTGCCAGCACACGGAGGGCCAGTGCAAGTAAGCGGGTGGGGAGGCCGGGCGGAGGGGCGGGGCGGAGGGGCGGGGCAAAGGAACAGAGGGGCGGCATCGCGGGGCACAGGAGTGCGGTGGGGTGGAGCAACGGAGTGGAGGGGCGGGCCGGAGGGGCGGGTGGGGCGGGGCAAAGGAACAGAGGGGCGGGGCAACAGAACAGAGGGGCGGGGCAACGGAACAGAGGGGCGGGGCGGAGGAACGCACTGGCGCGGCAAAGGAGTGTGGTGGGGCGGAGCAACGGAGCGGAGGGGCGGGGCGGAGGGGTGGGGCGGGGCAAAGGAACAGAGGGGCGGCATCGCGGGGCAAAGGAGTGCGGTGGGGCGGAGCAACGGAGCGGAGGGGCGGGGCGGAGGAGCGGGTGGGGCGGGGCAAAGGAGTGAGTGCGGAGGGGCGGGGCGGGCCCTGGCCGGACGCCGACCTGACCGTGCCCTGCGCCCGCAGCCCCCTGTACGACCAGTACTGCAAGGACCACTTCAGAGATGGACACTGTGACCAAGGCTGCAACAGCGCGGAGTGCGAGTGGGACGGGCTGGACTGCGCCGAGCACGTGCCGGAGCGGCTGGCGGCCGGCACGCTGGTGGTGGTGGTGCTCATGCCGCCGGACCAGCTGCGCAACGACTCCATCCGCTTCCTGCGGGAGCTCAGCCGCCTGCTGCACACCAACGTGGTCTTCAAGCGCGACGCGGACGGCCAGCAGATGATCTTCCCGTATTACGGCCGCGAGGAAGAGCTGCACAAGCACCCCATCAAGCGCTCCCTGGATGGCTGGACCACGCCCGGCGACCTGCTTAGCCAGGTGAAGGCCTCGCTGCTCCCTGGCGGCGGGGGCGGGCGCTGGCGCAGGGAGCTGGACCCGATGGACATCCGCGGGTGAGTGAGCAGCGACCCAGGGGCCAAGCCCCGTGTGGCTCTCAGGGCTGCCCCGAGAGCAGAGCTCCCCCTGCCTGACGGTGAAAGAGACTGAGGTTCTGACAGGACCCACGATGTTAGGGCCTGCCGTGAGCCAGGGGCGTAAGCCACATTCCCACCCAGGGCTCTTGGCCCCAAGGCCCACTGGGGCCTGGGCTCTGCCCCCAGGAGAGGCGGGGCTTGAGGTCTCAGCACCACTGAGATGCGGAAACGAGTGCTTCTGGCTCCTAAGAGAACCATGGGATAGCTGAACTGGGGTGGGCGGGCCCTTGGAGGGGTGGGTGTCTGTGAGGGGTGCTGTCCCCCCCAGGCTTGTTGTGCCTGTCCCCCCACCTGGCTCCCTGCTGCCCCCTGCTGCCCCCTGCTGCCCCCTTGAGTTATGGGAGCACCTGTCTCCCTGGGAACCGCTCGGGAGGATGTCAGAGGCGGGGCAGGGGCGGGGAGGAAGCCTGTGGCCGAGCCCCGCCCACGCGTCCCCAGGTCCATCGTCTACCTGGAGATCGACAACCGGCAGTGCGTGCAGGCGTCCTCGCAGTGCTTCCAGAGCGCCACCGACGTGGCCGCCTTCCTGGGCGCGCTCGCCTCTCTGGGCAGCCTCAACATCCCCTACAAGATCGAGGCCGTGCAGAGTGAGTGACCACCGGCTCTGCCCTATCACGCCTGAGTCCCGATCCCCCCACCCTCAAAACGCGCTTGCTCTTCCTGTCACTTGCCACCCACGGGTGTGTGCCGTGCCATCCCGCGTTTGGGGAGCGCTTTTCTGGAATGCTCTGCCTGGCACACCCTGCCTGCCTGCCGCCGTGACAGCTGCCAGTGGGGCTGGCCCGGGGGACCGGCGCATCCGCCAGAAAGTGGGAGCTTTTCTCTCTCCCCACTCCTTCCCCCCGGTTTCTCTTTGTTGGGTATTATTTCAAAATGATTACAGCTTTTTAAAAAGGAGAAAGAGAGAGAGAGAGGGGAAGAATTGATCGGTGTCATGTGAAGAGTTGAAGTTTGTATCTCGAAAATCCCCGTAAATCCTTTGTCTTAACAGCTCAGTGTGAGTGCAGCGATCTCAAGTTGGCTAATCCCCCTCCTTAAAGGGGAGAAAAGTAAAAGCCGCCTCCAGATACCCGGCTGGTGCAGGAGAGAATTTAGCGATAGTTTGCAATTCTGATGAATCGCGTGGAGATGACCTTGTTTTGGGGGGCGGGATGGGAGAGCGAGGCTGAGGCGGCGCCCGGCAGCACGGCCAGTCCGCTGCCCCCCGGCCGCCGGCCTGCTGCGTGGCGGCCACCTGACGCCCTGGCGCCCGCCGCCGGCCCCGTGCCCGCAGGTGAGACGGTGGAGCCGCCCCCGCCCCCGCCGCTGCACTTCATGTACGTGGCCGTGGCCGCCTTCGTGCTGCTCTTCTTCGTGGGCTGCGGGGTGCTCCTGTCCCGCCGGCGCCGGCGGCAGCATGGCCAGCTCTGGTTCCCCGAGGGCTTCAAGGTGTCGGAGGCCAGCAAGAAGAAGCGGCGGGAGCCCCTCGGCGAGGACTCCGTGGGCCTCAAGTGAGTGGGCGCGGCCGTGGCTTCCTGGGGGGGCTTGAGGAGGGCAGGGGCGCCCTCAGGGCCCTCAGGGTTTCCCGGGGGCCCCCCGCTGAGCCTGGCTCCTCCTCCCCGACCCCAGGCCCCTGAAGAACTCCTCAGACGGCGCCCTCATGGACGACAATCAGAACGAGTGGGGCGACGAGGACCTGGAGACCAAGAAGTTCCGGGTGAGTCGAGGGCCCCGGAGCGTCCCTGGGCATCCCCCCCATTCCCCGCTCCCCCGAGGTGACGCGGCGTGGCTCTCTGCTTGGCTCCCCCTTCAGTTCGAGGAGCCGGTGGTCCTCCCTGACGTGGATGACCAGACAGACCACCGGCAGTGGACCCAGCAACACCTGGACGCCGCCGACCTGCGTGTGCCCGCCATGGCCCCCACGCCGCCGCAGGGCGAGGCCGACACGGACTGCATGGATGTCAACGTCCGCGGGCCCGGTGAGTGCGCGGCGGCCCCCGGGGCTCCCCAGCCGGGGCCACTCTCCTCGGGCTGCCCTCCTGCCCCCTTCCCCGGAGCCCCCGGGGTCGATACTCCGAGAGCTGCTGCGTGGGGTGGGGGAGGGGGGGAGCACGCAGCCCCGGCCGGCTCCCTGAGCCGCTGCTCTGCCCCTCCGATTGATTTCCTCTCCCAGACGCTCCCTTGGAGGCATCCACGGTGCTGATTTTCCAATTGCATGTTTACGCTGTCTTCTTTCCGGGGGGTGGGGGGGCGTCAGCGACGACCTCGCGGGTCGTGAGCAGAGCCGCAGGTCTCTGTTGCCCGAGGGTCCACGGGCCAGAAGCTCGGGTTGGTTTTGGTGGCCCCCCAGACCCAGCGGGCAGGGCCACCCTGGGCTGGGCCGGGCCCGGTGTCCTCCCAGGCCGTCCGCCAGGCCGGGACCGTCCTGACTCTGCGTCCACCCCTGTGCTCCCTGCAGACGGCTTCACACCGCTCATGATCGCCTCCTGCAGCGGAGGGGGCCTGGAGACGGGCAACAGCGAGGAGGAGGAGGACGCGCCCGCCGTCATCTCGGACTTCATCTACCAGGGCGCCAGCCTGCACAACCAGACGGACCGCACCGGCGAGACCGCCCTGCACCTGGCCGCCCGCTACTCGCGCTCCGACGCGGCCAAGCGCCTGCTGGAGGCCAGCGCCGACGCCAACATCCAGGACAACATGGGGCGCACCCCGCTGCACGCGGCCGTGTCCGCCGACGCCCAGGGCGTCTTCCAGGTGGGCGGCTGCCGCCGGCCCCCGCCGCGCCTGTGTGCCGGCCTGGGCGGTCTTCTGTGCGCGTGGACCCCAAGCGTAACCCCGACAGGACGGCCGTGTCTTTGTCCCACGCGAGGCATGAGGCTGGGGAGGGCGCCAGCCCCCTGCGTCGTCCCCACGGGGAAGCCAGGCTGGAGATGGCCAGAGCAGGCGATTCAAGGGACGTGCTGGGGGCGGGGCCTCCTCACCCCTACCTGAGGCAGGCTCCCCTCCCACCTCCCACCGTGGTGGCCCCGATGCCTCACCCCGCCCTCCCAGCCAGGGCCAGAGGCGTAGCCTGTGGAGGGCTTATAGGCTGCGGTTTGCTGCCTGCAAACCTGGGACATGGCCTTGTTGGGGAGCCCAGGGCAGAGGTGGATTTAGGGACCTGGATGCCCGGGTCTCTGGGGAATGTCCTGGCAGAGGCTTATTTTGTAAGCTGCTTGCCGTTCCCCCTGCCATAAGGCCCTGGGCCCTAGATAGCCCTGCCCTGCACAGGTGGGCAGGTGAGATGGGGCAGATCCTAGGGGGATCACCAGAGTTTTTGATTTCATAATTTCTAGCACATTTTCCTGTGGATATCAGAAATTGAGGATTTGAGTTAGCTGAGAGAGGACAATGTAAATGAGCCCCAGGAGACGGGCTCCGGCTGCAGGAGCAGTGGCAGCCTTTCTGGCACATAGAGACACATTCCCACAGGTGCTTTGCAGGAACAAGGCCAGTCCCGCATGCTGCTTGGCACCCGGGTTTTTTCGCTCACCGGCAAAGCAGTCATCATCCTGGCCTGTGACTCATGCTGGGCAGCAGCTGTGTTGCTGTGGTCTCTGGAGCCGGGCCCCCGGTGGTCACCAGAAGGCTGGAATGCGGGCAGCACAGCTTGCTCTCTGGCCTGGCGTCCCCAGCAGCAGCCGGCAGAGCCCTGCCCTCCTTGCTCTCTCACCCCATGGCCGTCCAGTCTTGCCAGGGCCACTCAGACCCCGGGAGGGCCTTGGGTCCCACTTGGCCGAGACTGAGACCTGCCCCCGTCACCCAGATTCTGATCCGGAACCGAGCCACGGACCTGGACGCCCGCATGCACGACGGCACGACCCCGCTGATCCTGGCCGCCCGCCTGGCCGTGGAGGGCATGCTGGAAGACCTCATCAATGCGCACGCTGACGTCAATGCCGTGGACGACCTGGGTAAGCTGGGCTGCGGCTGCGCCTGCGGGGCACGGCCCCCGCCCCCTGCCCCGCCTGACTGACCCCCGCCTCCCCCACAGGCAAGTCCGCCCTGCACTGGGCCGCCGCCGTGAACAACGTGGAGGCTGCTCTCGTGCTCCTGAAGAACGGGGCCAACAAGGACATGCAGAACAACAAGGTGGGCTGGGCCGGCGTCCGGGCCGGGGCGTGCCGCCGAGAACAGGGCACACGGGCCGGTGCGGACCCTGCAGCGTGGCCTGTGTGTCGTCAGTCCTCCCTTCACCCGACCCGCGCTGACGGGTCCCCTCCCCGGCACAGGGCTGCCACGCAGCGGGACAGGGGCCCTCGTGGCCTGGGCCTTCCTTTCTGTCCTTGGCTGTTGCCGGGCAGGGCGGGGCGACCCAGGTGGTGTGGGTTGAGCCAGAACGCTGGAGGGTTTTGGGGGCTCAGGGCACTCACTGTGTGGCCCGAGATGCACCGTGAGTGGTCGCCTACCCACTCGTGAGCCCGCCCCTTCTCACCCACCAGGGCTGTGGTGTCCCCTGCAGCCACTCGGACCCCCTGGTTTCTTGAACCTGCATCGGGGTCCTTAGGGCACCCCCTCGCTCCTTGGCTCCGGTCTCCTTTCCTCCTGGGCAAGGGCACGCAGCAGCAGCGTTGGGCACTAGGGGGCGCTGTTGGATACAGCCCCGGAGGCCCTGGTGGGGACACCAGAGCCATTCAGCCATGGCCAGGGCCTGGTGGGGGCACGTGGCACGTCCACTGTGGACAGGAAGACCGAGGCCCAGGGAAGGAGCTGGGGTGTCGGGGCAACTTGGGGGCTGTCAGGACGAGGGGCCCCACCCTGGTGCCCACACCCACACTGCTTCAGGGGTCCCCAAGCTCCCGAACTTGCTGTCCCATTTGTGTCTGTGCGGCTTTGGGGGGAGAGAGGCCACGGTCTGGTAGATCCCCGTGGTGCCCGAGACTCCCGCGAGGGCAGAGCGTCCTGGTGCAGCGTGTAGGACCCCACACACCGCCCCTGAACGGGCGTTGGGAGATGTATTTAAAGCTTTTGTCTTTGAGGCGACTCGGTGGGGTCACGTAACAGGGGGACGCTGGGGTCAGCTCAGAGGAGCTTTGGCTGTGGGTGGGGGGTCAAACTGCTGGTCCCCATGGCGATGGGGCCCGTGGGGTAACCCACCCGGCCCCGCACTCACATCCGCAGGAGGAGACGCCTCTGTTCCTGGCCGCCCGGGAGGGCAGCTACGAGACGGCCAAGGTGCTGCTGGACCACTTCGCCAACCGGGACATCACGGACCACATGGACCGCCTGCCCCGTGACATCGCGCAGGAGCGCATGCACCACGACATCGTGCGGCTGCTGGACGAGTACAGCCTGGTGCGCAGCCCCCAGCTGCACGGCGCCCCCCTGGGCGGCGCACCCACCCTGTCGCCCCCGCTGTGCTCGCCCAATGGCTACCTGGGCAACCTCAAGTCGGCCGTGCAGGGCAAGAAGGCCCGC
This sequence comes from Phyllostomus discolor, assembly GCF_004126475.2. Taxonomy (NCBI): domain Eukaryota; kingdom Metazoa; phylum Chordata; class Mammalia; order Chiroptera; family Phyllostomidae; genus Phyllostomus; species Phyllostomus discolor. The sequence continues at coordinate 212,990,980 of NC_040905.2, read as the reverse complement.
AAGCCCAGCAGCAAGGGCCCGGCCGGGGGCGGCAAGGAGGCCAGGGACCTCAAGGCGCGGAGGAAGAAGTCTCAGGACGGCAAGGCCTGCCTGCTGGACAGCGCGAGTGTGCTGTCGCCCGTGGACTCGCTGGAGTCGCCCCACGGCTACCTGTCGGACGTGGCCTCGCCGCCCCTCCTGCCCTCCCCGTTCCAGCACTCGCCGTCCGTGCCCCTCGGCCACCTGCCCGGCATGCCCGACGCCCACCTGGGCCTCGGCCACCTGAACGTGGCAGCCAAGCCCGAGATGGCGCTGGGCGGGGGTGGCCGGCTGGCCTTTGAGGCGGGGCCGCCACGCCTCTCCCACCTGCCCGTGGCCTCCAGCACCGGCACAGTCCTGGGGACTGGCGGTGGCAGTGGGGCCATCAATTTCACCATGGGTGCGACCTCGGGCTTGAACGGCCAGTGCGAGTGGCTGTCCCGGCTGCAGAACGGCCTGGTGCCCAACCAGTACAACCCTCTGCGAGGGGGCGTGGCGCCGGGTGCACTGAGCACGCAGGCCCCAGCCCTCCAGCATGGTATGATGGGCCCGCTGCACGGCGGCCTCTCGGCCACTGCCCTGTCCCAGATGCTGAGCTACCAGGCCCTGCCCAACACGCGGCTGGCCACCCAGCCTCCCCTGGTGCAGACGCAGCAGGTGCAGCAGGTGCAACAGCAGCCAAGCATTCAGCAGCAGCAGCAGCAGCAGAACCTGCCACCGCCGCCCCAGCAGCACCTCGGTGTGAGCTCAGCCGCCAGTGGCTACCTGGGCCGCAGCTTCCTGGGCGGGGAGCCGAGCCAGGCGGACGTGCAGCCGCTGGGCCCCGGCAGCCTGGCGGCGCACACCATCCTGCCACAGGACGGCCAGGTCCTGCCCACCTCCCTGCCCTCCTCCCTGGTCCCGCCCATGACCACCGCCCAGTTCTTGACGCCACCCTCGCAGCACAGCTGCTCCTCCTCGCCGGTGGACAACACCCCCAGCCACCAGCTGCAGGTGCCCGAGCACCCCTTCCTCACCCCGTCCCCCGAGTCCCCCGACCAGTGGTCCAGCTCGTCCCCGCACTCCAACATCTCCGACTGGTCCGAGGGCGTCTCCAGCCCTCCCACGAGCATGCAGTCCCAGACCACCCACATCCCCGAGGCCTTCAAGTGAGCCGGCGGCCGCGGGACCTGGCTGCCCGCCCCACCGCCCCCCCCGGGCCCTGCCGGGGCGACCGCCCGGCCGCTCCGCGGACGCCGGGCCCACCAAAGGAGCTTTTTTTCTTAAGAAACATGTTTTTATACAGAACGAGATGACATGGATTTGAAATTTTTTTGTATTTATTTATGTACTTTGATTTTACGTGGAAACACTGCCTTTTTATTTATATGTGCTGTTTTCTCTGGCTCCAGATGGAGGCTTCTGTCTGTTCCAAGGAAGCAAGTTAGTTCTCAGCCGTGATTTTTCTACTTAGGATAGAAATTGTTAGTATTTGTTAAAAAAAAAATGAACAAAGATTCATGATTTGTAAGTACCATTTATTTATTGATTTCTTTTTTTTTTTTTTTTTCAAAATCCAAAAAAGAAATAATGTCAGAGAAGGGAGGCCAGATTCGCATTGTCCGAGAACCTCTCCCGGGTGCCGGGGCGGCTGCGGTTTCCCGGGACCCCCAGCCCCGAGGGGGAGGGGAGCAGAGCCTCCACGCGTGCCCTGGGCACGTGGACTGACTTGCACCCAAAGTCGGAAGCAGAAAGGGTGCGGGTCACACCCTGAGGTGCATCTGGACGGTGCCGCTGACAGTGTGAGTCGGGGTGTGGATCGTGAGTCTTTGTTTTGGGCTCGGTGTTAGGTCGGCGTCCGTCGGCTCTGCCGGGTCTCGTTCCTCCCGGAGGCTCCTCGGCCCCGACCCGTGGCGTGCCCGTGGTGTTTCCGTGGCACACAGCGGGAGAAGTGGAGTGCGGCCATGCGGGGACCCACCTCGGCCCGCGAAGAGGACCGCTCCCCTCCTTGGGGGGCTCGACGCTGCCTGGGCCGCCCTAGCGGGCAGACGCCTCGGTGTGCCCTGCAGGTTCAGCGGAAGGTGGACTGGCTGCCGAGGGCCCCGGTCCGGCTCACGGGCCCGTTTCTGTGGACTCGCCGAGCGAGAATCATGGAAAACCATGGTTGTGTCTGGCCTTGGAGTGCAGAGGCCGCTAGTCCCAGGGCCCAGGGGGGCAGGGGGGGCACAGCTGAGGCGGTGGCCTTGGGGACCCTGCGGGCCTGCTCGTGGGGCACCCCTCCCGGTGTCGGGGGGGTTGTGTGCCCCGGGGAGGAGCAGATTCTTGCAATATCAAGTATAAGCCTGTGGCACTGTCTGTAAATACATTTTTAAAGGTGGATTTTGTTTAAAAAATCTGAATGAGCACGTCTGTTGGGGGTGATGTTGATGGAGGGTGTCACCACTGGTCCCACTCGCAACCCAGGCCTCGGGGCCTGCTGCCGCCGCCGCCGCCGCCACCGCAGCTCCTGCGTGAACCCGGGAAGGGCCTGCCCACGTGTCCGGGGTGGGTGTCCCCGCCTCGGCAGCTCCTCCGGCCTCGCCGGGGGCGACATCGTATCTCCCCTTGTGGGTGTGACAGACACGTCCCAGGATGTCGATTCTTACTTACTGTGTTTATAAGATAGAGTGTAGTTTACAGAAAAAAAAAAAAAAACCTTTTGTAAAAGTTAACTATGTGAAAAACTGTAGGTAATAAAAATGATGTATTTTTTTTCATCCTTTTTTGTTAACTAATTTGCAATAAAAAACAATACTGATGCCATTCAGGTCTTTGCTGAACTCGGCCAGCCACGGCCTTGGCTCCCTTGCTTGTGGGGGAGGGCAGGGAGGGAAGAAGGGACAGACCCCGGAGTCCCTCCGCCTTTTCTGGCTGGAGAGACACAGAGAGACCATCGGACCCTGGCCAGGCACCCACCTGGGCCTCTCCACCTGGCCCGGCCCCAGGCAGGTGGGATTCGGACAAGACTAACAGGGTCTGCTGTCCCCTCCTGCAAAGTGTGCTGCCCCCTGCCTCCCCCACCACCTAAGCACAGAGGGAGCCCAAGATCCCCTCCCCAAGTCCCCGCGTGTCCTCCAGCCCGGCTGCGCTGGGCAGGGTTCTGGAAAAGCATGTGGGCGCGTGGCCTGCCGTGCAGAGGGGCAGGCTCAGCCTGAACCCTGCCCAGAGCACGCTCAGGGCCCCAAAATTCCACCCCCAGACACGCACCCAAAGGAAGTGAGACCAGACCCGAGCCCCCGTGCACCCGCGGTGCCAGCAGAACCCGTCACATCGGCCCGGAGGGGGGACTAGCCCCAGCGCCCGCCCACCCACGGAGGGTGAGCAAAAGTGGGTGTGGCCGCGCAGGGATGGTTGACTTGGTGCCCCCTGGGCCAGGCCACCTGACCAAACCGAGTGTCTCTGGATAGGTTCACGTTTGAACAGGAGGACTGAGCCAGGCAGACCCCCTCCCCCGCCCCCCCAAGGGGGGTGGGCCTTGTCCAATCAGGCGAAGGTCTAAACAGAGCCCAGCGGCGGAGGGAGCGCGAGCTCCCGCAGCCAGGCCGCTGGGGCCGGGCCCCAGATCAGCCTCTCCTGCCTCCGGGCTGGGGCGGAGGCATCCGCTTCCCCGGGGTCTCCAGCCCGCCGACCCCAGATCTGGGGGCTTTGCCGCCACCGCGCTCATCGGGCGGGCCGACTCCTCGTCACACACCCCTTCACCGCCCACTCTGCACACCCGCCCGGCCCCGCCCCTCTGGAGACCAGCACCTGGCCGGGGAGCGTCTCCCAGCCGCTCGAAGGAGCCGGGCACAACGAAGGCGACCCCGCTGACGGCTGTGGCGTCCGTGGGAGTCCAGCCTCACGTTCTGCGAACGTCACCTCCCCCCATCGACTTCCAAGAGGAAGAACTAGCAGCTTTGTCTGACCTTCTGAGAAATACATTCGGGGTGGGGGGTTCCCACAGAGGCAGCAGGATGGGCCTTAGACCTCTCTGCTCCCCAAAGTCACTGGCCCCCCCCAGGAGGAGATACGTCCCCTTGAGCCTGGCTCACACTGGCACACTGGACCCCGGCCCTGCCCGTCTCCTGGCAGGCCCCAACGAGCCGCAGGGGTGAACGGCGCCTGGCCCTCCACTTTCTTCTTCGGGGACCTGATCCCCACGGCGCCCCCAGGCTCTGGAGCCCTGGCGCAGACTCCCTGGGCCCCAGACATGCCCACGACAGCCCGAAAGGGGGCCTGACACCCACCCATTTGTCCCACTGGGGGCCCAACCTGCTCGGGCTGCCGACGCCTCTCTGCGCCTCGTTCTAGTCCCTGAGGTATGGCCCTGGGTCGGCCCCTTCCGCCAGCCCCCACCCTCGGGTGGACCCCTCCCCCCACCTCCCCCTCGCACCTCCCAGGGAGGACGCGGCCTCTCCGTCAGGGCTGAGCTCGGCCGAGCCCCCTGACTTGGCCATCACCTGTGGAAGTTCTAGCTCCCGGGACCTCAGAATCTGGCTGTGTTTGGAGGTGGGTCTTACAGAGGCGAGGAAGGTAAAAGGGGTCCCCTGGGGGGGGCACCCTAACCCAGTCGGTTGGGGGACCTTATGAGGAGGACACGAGGACCCGGGGAGCAGATGGCCCGGCTGTGTGCCTAGGAGAGATGCCTCAGGTGGGACCAAGGCCGCCCACACCTGCGGCTCAGGTGTCCAGCCTCCAGGACATGAGAAAAACGTTTCCATTAAGCCACCTGGTCTGTGGTGCTTTGTGACGACAGCCCTAGCAGACTAACACAGGGTCTGGGGTCACGCCTCTGGGGGACGGCATGCACGTCCCGAGGGGCCGCACCCCCGGGAGCAGGGGCACGAGGGCACGGGCATCCGACCTGGCTGCATCCCAGGGACCCGGAGCCTCGTGCTTTCAACAGTCACGGCGCAGGACGTCGCCACGGCGGCCGCGGCCACCCGCCCCCGAGGCTTCCTCCCCCGCCCCCACCGCTGCTCGTGTGATGGGGGCACCTTCCTCAGCGCCTCCGGGATGACTCGGGGGCACCCCCAGCTGAAGTACGACGCAGGCCACGTCAGCGATTTAAAAGACAATATTTCAGTCGCCCCATTAAAAGAGTAAGAAGAAACAGGTGAAGTTTATTTTAATACGACATCTCAGTGAACCTAATACATACCATCATTCATCCTGGAACAACGAAGGAGGTCAGAGGCGCCAACCCTCCAAGAGTCAAAGCTCTGCGTGTAGCTCTAGCTGGCGTGGCTCAGTGGACAGCACAGGCTGCGAATGAATCAAAGGGTCACCAGTTCGATTCCCAGTCAGGGCACATGGCTGGGTTGTGGGCCAGGTCCCCAGTGGGGGCCGCGTGAGAGGCAACCACACATTGATGTTTCTCTCCCTCTCTTTCTCCCTCCCTTCCCCTCTCTCTAAAAAACAACAACAACCCCCGCCCCCAAAAAAACCCTCTGAGTGTAACTTCTGACTCCCCCCAAACCTGAACTCCTAATAGCCCGCCGTTGGCCGGAAGCCTTACCGATAACACGAAGAGTCAATCAACGCATATTTTGCACATTATATGTGTGATATACTGTATTCTGTTTTAAAAGATTTTATGTATTTATTTTTTAGAGAAAAGGGAAGGAAGGGGGAAAGAGAGGGAGAGAAACATTGTACATCTCTCAGTTGCCTCTCAAGCGCCCCCTACTGGGGACCTGGCCTGCAACCCAGGTTGCTTTTAAGAAGCAACGGAGCCCTGGCTGCTGTAGCTCAGTGGATTGAACACGGGCTGCGAACCAAAGGGTCGCAGGTTCGATTCCCAGTCAGGGCACATGCCTGGGTTGCAGGCCATGGCCCCCAGCAAGTGCACATTGATGTTTCTCTCTCTCTCTCTTTCCCTCCCTTCCCTCTCTAAAAATAAATAAATAAAATCTTAAAAAAAAAAAAAAAAAAAAAGAAGCAACCGAGAGAGGCATAGGGATTAACTGCCATGCGCCCTGACTGGGAGTCGAACCTGCGGCCTCTGGGTTCACCGGCCGGCGCTCAGTCCCCTGAGCCACACCAGCCAGGGCAGCTAGGCTGTGTTCTTACAACGGAGTAAGCCAGGGAACAGAAAGTGTTACTAAGAAAATCACGAGGAAGAAAACGTGCATGTCCAGCACTCACGGGGAAGAAGTTCGCACGCACGCGGACCTGACAGTTGGAACCAGTGTGAGAAAGGGTCGCTGTGTGCAAAGCACCACCCCCTGAAGGTGGAGCCAATGCATGGTCCCTGGGGCTGTTCGTGCCCTTTTTGGTGCCGCGCCCTCAAGGCCCGGCGTCGCTCCTGGTGCCGCTCACGGCGCACCGCAATTCGGTCCGGCTGTGGTTCAGGCTCTCCACTGCCACGGGGGGCCTGTGGCCACCACGGCGTGTGGGATGGACCAGAAGGCTCAGGGAGAGCCCCAGACACGGCTGCCCTGCACGAAGGGTGGGCGGTGTCTCCGTGGACACAGCAGATGCCGGCAGCCCACTGTTCCTGTTGTCAGAAAAGCCTCGCTTCCAGAGGCCGTCGGCGGGAGAGGCGGCCGGTGGCACGGCCCATCTACATCCTGCTTCCGCCTGTCACCACGGAGAACATGTCACCGGTGGGCCTTGCAATCCAGAACATGCAGGCAGGAGCCCCGCTGGTAGGGACGTCCTGTGGGAGAGCCCACGGCAGGGCCCCTGGTGTGGCCAGCGCCCGGAGCTACTCCGGAAAAGCAGAAACTTCAACCAGAAACATGCACAGGGGTCGGCTTCATCCCCGGGCGAACTAGGCCTGGGTGCTCAGTGTCCGGAGGGTGTTTGGCAGGAGGTTGGGGGCCCTGGGTCCGAAGACCCTTTCCTGCAGGATTTCTTTCAGACGATGGCTGTGCTGTGGGCCCCCAACCGACCCCCCTCACTGGCGGGGGAACCACACGAGGGCCACACACCAGCCTGTCCCGTTGCTGTGGTTTTGTGTCTGAAGCCACAGGACCACAGCAGACGGGCGGCTTGGTATCTGTGAGCGTCAGTGTCCCCGGGGGTACAGCAGGAGCTGGTCCGAGCCGGGCCCCTGGCTGGGGGGGGGAGCCCCACACTAAGCTCTTGGTGCTGGGAGGCCTCAGCGACGACACCGCCGTTGCTGTGCCGAATGCCAGCATTGCGCTCCTGTGTGGGCTCACGCAGGCCAGGCAGCTGCCCGTCCAATGCCCGCTGTCACCACCCCTGCACAGGACAGCACCCTGGGCACAGAGGCGGCTGTCTGTGCTGCCAAAGCATTACTTACACCCCGGAGTCAGAATTCTCACATTGTCACATGACCTTGGACTTGTGGCCACTTCCAGGACCCCACGGCGTGGGATCACCAATAAGATTACCAGCGTTCATTATGCACCTGTGACAGTCTGCAGGTTTGCGACGGTTCCTAGGAAGCTTTATCTTCCAGGACATTCCGCTGCATGTTGCGGTGAGGCGTCCCTGGCTCAAGGCAGACCCGCGCCTGGTGCCGTGGCCCTCGCCGCTTCGGTTTCCGGGCCACACCCTGGGACACTGCGAACCCCCGTGAGTGACCTGTCCCCCACCCACCATCCCCTTGTTGGAGAAGCAGAACGGCAGGCACCGATGCGGACCGCCACCCTCCTGGCCAGCCACACCTGGCCGAGGCCCTCACAGTTGCCAGGGCCCCTCGTGGGTGCAGGTGAGGCCGAGTGGCCGAATATCACCCTTTTTGGTTAAAAACCAGCACTTACCAGCCCCCACAGCGAGGCAGTAAATCACTGGGCTCGGAGCTCGGAAACTTCCTGCTTTGTGTGGTTCTGTTGCATCGACTCGGGGCATCAGCAGGGCAGTTGTTCTCAGCAGCTACCCCCACCCTCCCCCCACCAGTCCCTGGGGGGTTCGGAGATGAATGATCCCCCCACTGGGCGAAGCCTGGAGGTGACGTGAAAAGCCAAAAACCTTCCTCTGGCTGCACTGGGGCCGGATCCTGAAGGAGCCTGGGTGTCCCCAACACCCCACAGCCGCTCCGGGCCCCACACGCCCACTCGGAGGTGGTGCTCTGCCGCCCCCTGCTGGCCGCGCCCCGCCAGTGCCCCTTTGGACCAGGAAGGTCCGATGGGGCCTTCCACCCAGACAGGTGAGTCTGTAGGTTTCCACCCGCACCTCACCCAGCACGCACAGCCACCTCCTGCAGGAGTGTTGCCGTCCCATCGGACAGATGAGGAAGCTGAGGCTCAGGGAGGTAGGTGTCTCCTCTGAGTTCACCCACTCAAGCTGGGGCCCAGTGATTCCTGGGTCCATAGTTTTATCATCACTTGAGGGGCCACCTCCCCTCAGAGGACTGGGGGAGGGGGGGCTGGAGGGCCTATGTCACTCAGCCTGTCATTTTTCAGACAAGAGAGGGGGGACTTGCCAAGGTCACTGCTGGGAGGTGATGCCACCGCCAGCCTGGCACTTGGCTACCTGCAGGCCCTGGCGGTCCTCCCAGTCCCACCCAGGCCCCACAGCACCAGCCCCAGCCTCCAAGTCCATGCCTGGAGGTTAAGTGACCAACAGGAAGCTGCTCAGGACCCCCCTTCCTGTCCTGCCTGCTGCCTGGGCCTGTGTGTGGGGGAGGGCACCAGTGCTGTGCGGGACTGGGGGCTGCCGATGCAGCTGGCAGCAAGAGAGCGGGGTCCCACCCTGGAGGGTCACCTGGGGTTCGGCTCTCCCACCACTGTGGCCCCAGCAGCCTCGCCGCTTGTCTAGGGGCCCTGAGGCCACCTCCCGGGGTCCTGGCTCTCGCCAGTGCCTTGCAGAGGGCCTGGAGGAGGCCAGGCTGATGGCGGCAGTCCTGGCCGAAAGCCCCTGGACTCTCCTCTTCCTCTCAGAAGTCAAATCCCCGTGCAGGACCTCCACAGGGCAAACCCACCAGCCATTGCCATGCCGTGGCCCGAGTTCCGGGTTTCTGCCCTCGCAGGGGCTCTGTCTGCTCAGGCCACGGAGGCTCCTTCTCTTCCGCCACCGAACCCTGTCCCACACCCCCAGTGGGCCGGACCCAGGCCTTGCCAGGCGCCCCCTGCCCACACATGGGCATTCGCCGCTGCCCAGTGTCTCTGCTCCCCAAGGGTAGAGCCCGGGGCTGCCTGTCCCCTGGCCACAGTCTGGTCCCTAGCACTGCCCGGCACGCACAAGTGTCTATGTGCAGTTTTAGGAAGAAGGTCTCCGGGGACCCGGCCACAGCTAAGGGGCACCACGCAGCTCTCCTGCAGCTCCGGTCCTCTGTGCCCACTCGTGGAGGCTGCCCCTTCCTCTCTCCAGGCCACCAGGCCGTCCGGGCCCCCCGCCACGCCCCAGCCCCAGGGCCCAGGACTGAGGGTGCAGGCCGGTGTCTGAGTGGAGTGCCTGGCGAGGAGCAGGCCTGTCCTGCAGACACTGACAAACCACGTTTCATGCAGCTGCTGTGTGTGGGGTGGGGGTGGGGTGAAGGGCTGAGGTGGGAGATGGAAGCGTATGGCCTCTGAGTCGGCAGCCCCGCCCCCGAGGGCTCCTTCGAGGACAACCGGGCTGGCTGGTGGTCAGGAGGAAAACAGCTCCACAACTGAGAGGTACAAGCCCCAGGCTGTGGGGGAGGGGGGGCAAAAGGGGGTCCCTGACCCGCTCCCCCACTGTGCTCCCAGACCTCTACCATCCCACGGAAATACAATGCCAGCCACTATGGAACTTTTAACTTTCTACTAGCTACATTTCAACTCAGTATATCCAAAATACATGTTATCACTTCAACGTGTAACCGAAATGTATCGATGAGCTGATGGATGAGACCATGGCACTCCTGCAACCGACCCCTCCCCTGCCCCTGTCAGGTGCTCAGTGGCATCTCCTTGGATGGACAGACCAGTGGGAGGGGCCGTCTGTCATAATCATGGAAGGCTGGAAGGACAGCCAGGTTCTCTGGTGCAGCCTCCGCCCATTGTCCTGGGAAGTGTGCCGCCCTGGGCCCTCCCTCCCTGTGTGCTCTGGGGACTGTGACAGTAACTCCACCATGGACCTTTGCATGAGGAGCTACCACTTTGCCCCCTGATTCAGGTAACTTTAGGGCTGATTCTAGCCAACCTAGGCGGGCTTCAGGGAAGTGGTGACATTTCTACTAAGGAGAGGGCATTGCAGGCAGCAGGGAGGAAGCCTGATCAAGAATAGCGATGGCTCTCAAGGCAGCACGCCTCCTAGGCACAGGTCCGGCGGTCTCACCATCGCAGTCACCCTACACCCCAGTTTGCCCAGACAGTTCCAGGTCACACCTGTTGTCCCAGCAGATGCATCAACAGTGCCCCCTTCTGGTCCCCACACTGTCCACATGCTCACCCTGCCTGACCCCCAACCTGGCCAGGGCCTTGCATTTGCCCAAGGTGTGTTGGTTTCCGCAGCTTGTGGTTGCTCCAGGTTAGATCCCCCTGGGGCCAACCCCTGGGCTCTGCGGAGCACCAGACGGGCAAATCGGGGATTCGGCTCTCAGGCTACCTGAGCTCAGAAGAGGAGCCAGTCCCGAGCCCGGGAAGGTCGGTGCCTTTGCCCCTGCATTTCCCTTTCAGGAGGAGGGCTGACAAGGACACCTCTCTCTGTGGGGTGGTTTGTTGGGGCGGAGAGACCGCAGAGCACAGGCACCCCAGGAAGAAGTAGATCGAGGGCCAGGGCTGGGTTCTGCCTGGCGCTCTCCAACGCTGTGTTGAAACAGGCTGGGAGCTCAATTTCTGCAAGGCAAATGTTAGCTTAGCAGAGTGGCCACTCAGAAGGGCTGAAACTCTCCCGGCACCCGCCTGGGGCTCTGGCAGCGTGGCTGCTCCCTGGCCAGGCCACAGCAAACGAATAGCTGAGCCACACTCCTTCCCTCTTCCCCGGCCCCTGGGTCCCACTGGGGACCAGGGTGCCTTCACACCCCAGGGCCTGCGCCTCAGCCACTGTCGCGGTAGCAGCAGCCACCAATGACAGCTCGGCCACCAGGAGATGTCACCCTTCCTACCTTCTGGAAGGAGCTGGTCAAGGGGTGTGGGCTGCTGCTTTCCCCCACTGCTGCCCGGCAGGTGTGCAGGTGAGTGGGCCCGGCCTCCCTCTTCTCACCGGGAAAAGGAAGCCACAAACGGCACCACCCCTTCTTCCCTAAGACCCTGCACACGTGGGCTCTGACGGCACCTGCTGGGCGGGTGCCAGGATGAGGCAGCAGCCCTGGGGAGGGGCAGGAGACCGGGGCCGGCAGGAGACCGGGTCCCAGCAGTCTAGCCTGTCGCTGGGTACCTTGGGGGTCGCGCCCATTCAATACAAATAACCACTCAACAACTGTTGGAGTCTCCGTCCACGAGGCTCCGCAGTTTAGGGGACCTGACTGGGCCGTCGAGGGGTATCAGGCAGACGAGAGGGGCTGGAGACTGCGCGCCTAGCGCCAGGCAGAGGGAGAGGACCGTTCGGAGTGTGTGCATGGGACAGGCGCAGAGGGGCCAGCGGAGGTGACTGCCGAGCCGGCGAGGAGGGGACCTGGGCGAGGGGGGCGGCGCGACTGAGAGCCGACAGGACGACCCCCGAGGCGCGCAGAGGTGGGCAGTAGGGTTTCGACAGCGGCCTGTGGACTGGCGGCCGGCGACACCTGCCCCTTCCACGGTTCTGGGGAGCAGACGGGCATTGCTTCCCGAGATCGAGGTGTGAATGGAAACCGATTTCGCGGGCAAAACTGGAAACCCAGGACGCAAACAGCCATCACCAGGCAACCGTCCCTCCCCGCCGCGAGGTGCGCAAGCGCACTCTACAGCAGAAGTCGGCGCATGCACAGTCGCCTCCCGCCCCTCTTCCAGCCAGGCGTCCAACGACCAAATGGGAGGAACGCGCCTGCGCCGGGGCGCCGCTCGGCTGCTCGGCTCCGCAGTAGCTGTTCTCGGCGGATGCACCTGCTGGCACCGGACAGTCAGGACTGGCTCTACACTTGAGTCTGACTGAGGAATTCGTACTCTTCTCACATCGCAAGACAAGAAACGGCTGCGAGAAAGGACCGGCGTAACCCGGGAAACGTCCCGGGGTGGCCCCTGAGCGCCCTGCCGGGCAGGTGGGCGAGGGGCGGGGCCGAGGGATGGGTGTTGAAGGACTGGACGAGGCAGAGGGCGGGGCTAAGGGGCGGCACTAAGAGATGGGGCGTTGAAGGACGGCCTGGCCGAGGGATGCGGCAGTGAAGGATTGGACGCAGGCGGGGGCGGGGCCGAGGGTAGGCCAAGGGAGGATGTGGGCAAGAGGCGGGGTCAATGGGCGGGGCCAAGGAGCGGAATGGAGGGATGTGCGGTGGAGGGCGCGGGAGAGGGGCGGGGCGGAGCGTCACCTGAGCAGCTGCGAGGGGGCGGGGCTAATGTACGGGGTGGGGCGAGGGCGGGGCGGAGCGTCTGGAGAACAGCTGCGAGGGGCGGGGCTGGCTGGCGTGGCGGGCGGGCGTGGCGTGCGCTGACGTCGCGGCCGGACACGTCGGCGGCGCTGCGGCCGCGGGCACCGGAGCCGGATATACTAAGATGGCTGCAGCGGCTGCCGTATCTGCGCTCGTCTTAGCCGCCCTGCCGGCTTCCGCCCGCGGCTCCTGAGCGGCCGGCACCCGGGATTGCCGAGGCGCCGGGCGGGAGCCGGCTCGGGGCCCAGCCTCCCAGAGGCGCGCCGGTGAGGGCCGGGGTCAGGGTGGAGGGAGGCGGGCGGGTAGAGCAGGCCCAGCCCCGGGCGGGCTGTGCGTTTCCGGGGTGCCGCAGGAGGGCTGTCGGGGTCGCCGGGTGGGCCGGGAGCCCTGCCGCCGCGCGCTGGCCGCGGTCCGCACTTCGTCCCCCCGTCGGTCAGACGGACGCGGACCCCACGCGTGCGGCCGCGTCCTTGACAAGCGCCTGTCTTCTCAGCTGTGTTGACACTTGTCTTAGCTGCGGCGGCCTCGGCGTGGGGTCTTGTCGGAGTGGCTGGAAGATAGGCCAGACGTGCAACTTTTTTTAAAAAAGAGTGCGAGCGCTTAGGACATTTCTTAGCATGCCCTTTGCCTCGAAGGTCCTGACGTCGCCTTGTGCTCATTGGTTGGAAGAGTTCTACGGAGCTCTGCAGGTGGTGAGACGGCTTTCCGCCTGCACCGCGGAGTGGCATTGCTGTCGCCTGTGGTAATTTCGCGGCAAGGCGGCCAAGATGTTGTTGCAGCGGAGGTCGAGCGCCAGTGGTTTATATCAAGGGTGAGAGGTTGCGTGTGAGCCGGCTGTGTCCTCTCTGGGATGAAGGGGGGTCACAGTAGAGCGCCTGGACGCGCCCCAGCCGTTTACAACCGGCTTTGCCCCTTCACCTTTAGGCGGCTTGGAGGTAGGGCATGAGTGGCTTGTTAGGGCTTGGTTTTCCATGCACGGGCTGCAGGTGCTGAGCCAGAGAGGTCTTTCCGGTCCCCTCTGTGGCGAGCGCGGTTCTAGAGCGAGGCTGCTGGGAGTGCGAGCACAAGCCCCCCCCCCCACCCCCCTCCCTGCAGTTGGTGTTCCTGCACTTTCGTGGGGTCGTGGGCGCTGCCCTCTCCCCGAGATAAGGCGGAGGCAGAGCAGGTGACCTCCTCTGTGACTCATCCACCTGTGATGGCAGTCGCCACCACGGGTCTGAAGGTGGTGCTGCATGTGCTTCGGGGCAGTGTCCGTGCGAACTTGAGCAGACTCCCTCCTGAGCGGCCTTCCGGGTCCTCGTCGTTTGTGGCAGTATGCAGACCCCCTTCTCTTTCCCCTGAACGCCCGGCTGTGTTTGACTCTGGACTCAGGACTCGGGAAAGTTGGAGTCTGTGGTGTCTCTGGGTCCAGTGTCCCACAGCCTGGCAGGGACTGCAGCCCCGGGGCGGCTGTGGGTGGAGGGGTGGGCTCAGGTGCTCCTTCGCAGTCCTGTCGGTTTACACACAGCAGGGGGCAGCGGCTGGGGGGCGGGGGGGGGGGCCTGCCTGGACCATCTCAGTGCAGTGGCCAGGAATTTACACTGAAACTAGGTCAAGCGTAGGCGTTTCACACAGGTACGTGCACTTTAAGTGAGGAGATAGGTTTGCGAATAACACGCCTTTAAGGTCAGCTGGCCTCCTCGAAACCGCCTCGTAAAGTCCGAGGCCTGAGGCTGCAGGGTGGTCCCCGGACAGAGTGAAGTTCCCCGCGGTCAGGGGATGACCGCTGTGCGGCTGCGTTGTTTTCTGCCAGTGAACAGAGAAAAAGGATCAGACGGATGAGATACATCAAGGTCGTCCCAGATGAAATGGGTGTGTTGCTAGGAAGTTCTCCGCTGGGGCGGCGTGGGGAGCGGGGGGTGCCGCTCTGTAGAGCGTGGTGGTGTGTGCCTCCTGGTCCAGGAGTTGAGAAAATGACTTGAACGTCTCCTGCAGGAAACCGTCTAGGTGTACACCTGCGGCACTCAGGTCCCATGAGGTTCCCCTGTTGGACAGTGGGGTGGGGCTAGGGCAGCCCCGCGTCCCCTGACGGCAGAAACGCCAAAGGGACCCGAGACCTCACCGCACGCAGCCGCTCGCTGTGCAGGGGCGTGTGCCGGGGCTGCCGGGCTGCCGGGCTGGGCCCGGTCCTGCCCCCCCACCCCCAGGTGGCGCCTGGCAGACACCCTCCGGGCCTGCGCTCTGTACTCACCTTCTCACTGCTGCTGGGGGGGCGGGGCGAGGGTCTCCGCGGAAGCCTCCCGAGGAGGAGGAGGAGGAGGAGGAGGAGGAGGAGGAGGAGGAGGGCGTGTCCTGGGAGATGCAGTGCCTTTCACCGTAGGAAGAGGAGGCTCCGGTGGTTCTACCGTCAGTCCCTACGAAGCTGAGCAGTGAATGTCCTTTATTTTGAAATGGCGGCGTAGAACCAAATGAAGTGTCTGATGCTGTTCCCAATACACAGCCCACTAAATCTGAGTGGCTTTCAAGGTGCTCGTCGCGTGGAAAGGGTTTCCTGTCGGCCAGGGACAGCGTGTGTGGGCAGTGATGGTAGTGAGCTGGTAGGTGTCCCGGACTGGCATTCAGGTGGGGGCAGCAACCGCATTTGTGAACCCTTTACGTACAGCGCACTGGTCCGTGGTTTCTTCACCTGGGCGTTGGGAGGGCTTCCAAGAACAAAGTCACCGCACCTCTGCAGGAACGTGGCTGGGTCTGCAGAGCCCACCCCCCACCCCGCCTCCCCCCGTGGCCGCTTCCTCCGCTGGCTCAGTCGGGCCTGGTTGCGCGGGAGGGCAGCGCCGGGAAAGGGGGGGGGGGGGCTGATGCAGAGGAGAGGGCTTTCCAGGGAGGCGGCACTCGGACTTTGCCTTGGGAGTGCAAGGTAGCCGTTAGGACCATGCTTAACGTATCTTACTAACGAACAGCAACGAAAACACTGTGAAGAGGGTTTTTGCTCCTGTGTTGTTGTTTTTTTAAGACTTAAAAAAATTGATTCTTAGAGGAAGGGAAAGAGAAAGAAACGTTGATATGTTGTTCCACTTATTGATGCATTCACGGGTTGATCTTCGTATGTGCCCTGACCGGGGATCGAACCTACAACCTTGGCGTATTGGGATGATGCTCTAACCCACTGAGCAACCCAGCCAGGGCGCCCCTTTGTTTCTGTAACTCTGCCTGTTAACAAGAAGGTTTGCCTCAAGCCCCTTGGTCAACTTTACAGCTGCTCTGCTTGGCCTGGGCTTTACCGGGCCTGGCTTTGCAGCCCCGGCACGTGGTGGAGGACCTGGTTTCCCTGTTGGCGCGCAGCCGGTCCCCATGCCGGAAAGCGGGCCGTTTTACGTGCTGGGGGAGAGGCCTGGAGATGGAGCCATTGTATCGCTCTGTACTGCTCTTTCACGAAGGAAAACAGAAGAGCCCGTTTTAAACTTTGATTGTCTTTTCGAGATTTAAAGTCACCTGCGTGGAAAGTGTGATGCGCAGCCTCAGCAGAGGAGCTGGCACTCTCTGGGTCTGGTGACAAGTCACAGGAAGAGGGACCACATCGCTGGTAGTAAATCAGACAGGCAGGTTCTGCTCGTACCCGCCGGCTCGGTGAGGGCAGTAGCAGGCGGCGGCCTTCTGGTGGGTCTTCCGCTGAATTGCGCGTAGCTGCGTCCCAGAGAGTGGCAGTGGTGTGGACGGCAGTGGACGGTCAGCAGCCCTGGACGGGGGGGAGCCGGGCAGATGAGCCCTCCGTGGAACCACCGTCTGGCTGTTTCCTGCTCCTTCCTTTTCCTGATCGCGGCCAGGACCTTGAATTTGTAGATTTTGTGCCAATTTTCTCTTTTTCTCTTTCTTTTTCAGCTCAAATCAAGGATTACCTTGATCCCGCTTCTCTCCGTAAGCAGCGTCTAACTGGACAAGAGCTCGGCCATGCAGCCACCGCCACAGGCTGTCCCACCCAGTGTGGTGGGGCCGCCTCCGGCGGGGAGCCCCCCGAACGTGCTGTGGCCCAGCGGCTCGTACCGGAGACCGGCACCTGCTGGCGCCCCGGGAGCCGCAGTGGCTCACCCACTGCAGCCGGTGACGGACCCCTTCGCATTCAGCAGACAGGTGCAGCAGGGCGCCGCACCGGCCCTGGCCCCACCCCCACCAGCGCTCTTTCAGCACCCCGGTCTGCCGGTGCCGCACTCAGATGCCGAGGGCAGCTGCCAAGGACCACGTGAGCTCCTGCCGAGACCTCTGTCCCAGCCCCGGCCGGGGGCGAGTCCCTTTTCCGGCGTGCTGACTCCCCCAGCACCCCCCGGGCCCGAGATGAGCAGGGGGGCCGAGGTCGTCTCCAGCCCCGAGCGCCACGCTCAGGCCCAGTACATTCCAGCAGCGGGTCCGGACGCTCCGTACGGGGGCCCTCTGCGTGGGGGCGTGCCTGGGCCCGACAGGCCCCCAAGTGGGCAGAACCCCCACAGCAGCGCTGCGGCCCCCCCTTTCTTCTCTCAGCCTCGCCAGCAAGTGCCCGGGCAGTGGGGGCCCGTGCACGGAGGCCCAGAGGCCTTGGGCCAGCATTACCGGCCCTGCCCAGAAGGGCTTTTTCCAAATGCGGTGCCCCAGGCCTCCGGTGTGTCCCACTTCCTTGCTCCGTCCAGCCTACCTCAGGGTCCTGACCGAGAGCAACACGACCCCCCCGTCGCAGGGCCCTCAGCTGGCGACGGGAGAGAGGAGATGGCCTACGTGCCAAGTGGGAACCACTCGGCGAGGCACTTCGACCTGGACGGCGCGCTCAGGCCGCACCCCAGCGCGGGGAACCCTCGGGCCGGCTGGGAGGCCAGGCCGAGCCCCAGGGTGCATAAGGAGCCGGCGGCAGACCCTGCTCTGGTGAATCCCTTTGCTCAGGGAAGCGGCCCAGAAGGCCTTGCCAACTCGGGCGCGCTCGCCATGTTTTTCCAAGGAGGAGAGACGGAAAACGAGGAGACCCTCTCGTCTGAAAACACGGGCTCCGCTGCTCAGTCCGGCGCGGCCGGTGTCTTCCCCGGCCCTGGCCTGGGCCCTCCCCCTGCGCACGGTGGTGCAGGCAGCGCTTACCAGGCTTTTCCCAGAGGCCCGCGCAGCGAGACCGCGCAGCAGGGAGGAGACACGCAGCCTTACTTCCCTCGGTCCGCGGGCACCCAGCACGATAAGCCGCCCGCCCGGACCACGGCCGTGGACCTGTGGGGCGACGTGGCAGGCGCCGGACCTCCCGACACGGGGGGCACTCACTGCGAGAACGCGGAGAACTTGGAGTTTGTGCAGAACCAGGAGGTTCTCCCGAGCGAGCCCCCCGGTTCGGGTGCTTTCTCCCCGGGCGATCAGCTCAGATACGGGCCCCTTCCCGGGCCCGCGGCCCCCAGGCTCAGCGCCGCGGGCCACGCTGGAGGCGGGGGCTCGAGTCTCGAGGCCCTGGACGCGCCGCCGCACCCTGTGCGGTCGGACAGCGTGTCGTCCGCTTACAGCGGCAGGAGCCGCCGCAGCGGGCCCGGAGCCGCCAGGCCGCAGGACCTGGGCACCTTCATCCAGCAGGAGGCTGGGAAGGCCGAGGACGAGGCTCCCGGGAGCTTCTTCAAGCAGATCGACTCTTCTCCCGTAGGGGGCGAGACCGACGGGAGCCCCGGTCCCCGCAGCAGCCGGTCCCAGCCCTTGACCCCAAGTCCCCCCAAACCCACAGGGGTGTTTCAGACGAGTGCAAACAGCTCTTTTGAACCAGTGAGGTCCCACCTCGTTGGAGTAAAACCAGCGGAGGCAGACCGTGCCAACGTGGTGGGGGAGGTGAAGGCGGCCCCCACCCCTCAGGCGCGGAGGCCGGCCGCCGTCCTGCCCGATGCCTGCCCCGGCAACCTGGAGCAGCCGCCAGACAACATGGAGACCCTCCTCCCGCCCCAGGCCTGTCCGCTGCCTCCCACCACCCCCGCCGAAGCCGGTCATGGGCTTCCACACCCTGGGGGGCCGCCCTTGGAGACCGTGCTTCTGACCCCTGAGAAGAGGCCCTCTGCCCGGGCCCAAGGGGCCCTGAAGTGTGAGAGCCCAGCCACGACTCTGTGGGCGCAGAACGAGCTGCCGGACTTCGGGGGCAACGTCCTTCTCGCCCCCGCCGCCCCTGCGCTTCACGTGCCCGGGAGGCCTCCGCCGTCGGGTGTGACTCAGCCTCCGGACGAGGGGGTGCCTGGTCAGCTGTCCCGGCGGCCGGGCTGCCTGCCCCCTCTGCAGGGCGGGGACAGCATCGGCGCCTCCGAGAACCTCGAGAACCCTCCCAAGCTGGGGGAAGAAGAGGCCCTCCCGTCGCAGGCCAGGTCTGGTTATGCCAGTCTGCTGTCCTCGCCGCCCACCGAGTCTTTGCAGAACCAGCCCGTCTTGGTCGCTCAGCCCGATCGGAGCTCCAGTCTAGCTCAGCCCGTGCATTTCCCAGCGTCCTCGTCGGGCGCTAACGAGAAGGCCCCGTCCCGGAGAGAGGCTTGGGCCGGGGACAGGCCTGCCGTGGGCAGCCGGGCCCCTGGGGCCGATTCCGGAGAAGCCGCGCCTCCGCCCGGGGTGCCTCTGCCTGAGGGTCTCGCCCAGAGCGGTTTCCCACAAGCCTCTGGTGCTTCCGAAGCGGCCTCCACTCAGCCTGCCAGTTTGCTGGTTCAGTCGCCGTCTCGTCCAACCCCAAGGAACTCGCTTCCGGAAGGCCAGAAGACACAGGGCTCGGAGAGCGCCCTTCCGGAGCTGGCTGGCAGCGCTGCCGGGAGCGCAGGCTTCACGCTGGTGTCGCCCGCAGACCCCGCCCTGGGGCCGCGTGGTGACAAGGCAGAGCGCCCTGGTGGCCGGGAGGAGACCCCAGGAGCCCTGGACTTCACGTTGCATGGGACCCTAGAGCACCCCGTAAGACTGTGTAGCCCGTCCCCTTCCGGAGGCCCAGCCTCTCATCAGCTGGCCGCCCCCAGTCACCCCGGACTGCCTGGGCCTGGGGTGCATGACCCGGCCCGTTTCTACCAACAGGTGGCAAAAGGGGCTCAGGAGCAGCGCGGCCTGGAGAGAGTCCAGCAGGGTCCGGCTCCCCCGCCCCCACAAGGGTCCAGAGCAGCAGCCTCCGAACCCGCAAACCCAGAAAGTCTGCCACTGCGAGGACGGCCCCCAGACGCCGCAAGCCCGGCTCCAGCTGACCCCGCCCAGCAGCCGCTCCCTCGGCCGCCTCGGTCCTCCAGCGCGTCGCTCGTGTCCGGCAGCCCGAGCCAGGCGGCCGTGCCGCCGGGCCAGCAGTGGGCGCAGCCCCCACCCCTGGACCCGGCGTCGTACTATTACTACAGGGCCCCGTACGACGGCTTCCAGGCCCAGCACCCCTCCCCGTACCTGCCGGACCCTGGCGCCGCCCCGCTCTTCTACCAGGTAGGGTCGCGCCTGGGCCGCCAGCCTGGGCCCGGCGGTCTCCCTCACGCCCCTCGGCAGGGTCTGTCGGGGCGGAAGCGGCCGCAGTGCACGCCTGGGCAGGACCCTGGCCCTGCGGGCCGTTCGTGAGAGGGGCGCTCCCACCCCCACCACCCCGCCAGGCACTAGTTTTCGTGCGGCGCGGCGCCCCAGCCCCAGGTTCCCGCCGCACCGCTGGGCGGCCTGCAGACCCGGGTTCCGAGTGGGGGGGAGAGCTGCCTGGCGCCTGTGAGCGGCCGTGACGTCAGAAACCGAAGAAGCTGCGGGAAAACCGCAGTCTCTTGAGTTCCTCCTTCGCAGGAGAAGCGAGAGAAGTTGGGCGTGGCGGGTCACCCGATGAAGCAGTGAGGAGGGGGAAACGCCGTGAGCTCCTCCCGGGCCGGGGGAGCCCCAGTGCTGCGGGGGGCCCTGCTGCCACTCAGAAGGCCCTTGGCCACTTCCGTCGTGCGGCGGGCTGGCGGGCGTGCCAGCTGGGCTCCGTCTAGCCCCGCGTGTGTTTGAAAGAGGGGGTCCAGTGGGCGTGTGTGACTGTTGCCTGCTGCCCCTTGCCTCTGTCCGGGCCTGGTGGCGCTGGGGCACAGCCGAGGCAGCGGGGTCGTGGCCCAGGGAGGGGGGTGCTGCCGACCCACAGCAGGCAGGGCAGGGCAGGGCGGGCCGCCGGCCTGGGGGCCTTGTGGTCCGCGGGCTGGGGCAGAGCCAGGCTGGGTGGTGGGAGGCGTGGCCCTGAGTGTCTCTGTGTGTGACACCTCTGACCACTGACACCTGCCAGCTCCAGGTCCCTAGAGGGGCCACGTGGAAGTCATGCTCTCTCAAGAGCCCAGAAAAGGCCACTAGGGACATCTTTTCTTTTTTTTAAGACTTTATTTATTTTAAGAGGGAAGGGAGGGAGAAAGAGGAAGAAAAACACCCACGTATAGTTGCATCTTGTGCACCCCTTACTGGGCCTGGCCACAACCCAGGCACGTGCCCTGACCGGGCATCGAACCGGTGACCCTTTGGGTCTCAGGCAGGCACTCGATCCACGGAGCCACGCCAGGCAGGGCACGTCGGTTTTCTGTTTTGCACAGGGAAGCCCTCGTGTCCCTCGCCCAGGCGCGCGGCACCTGCACCGCGGAGAGCCGTGCTCCCTCTGCTCGGTGGGCGGGCCCCGGCGGCTGGCTGACGCTGCGCAAACCTCTCCCCCGGCAGGACGTGTACAGCCTCTACGAGCCCAGGTACAGGCCCTACGAGGGTGCGGCCCACCCCTACGCCGACAACTACCGCTGCCCCGAGCCCGAGCGGCCCAGCTCCCGGGCGAGCCACTGCTCAGACCGGCCGTCTGCCAGGTGAGCAGCGTGCGCGTCGCCGGCTGCGGTGGGAACGTCGTGGTTGGGGAAGACCGTGCGTGTGGAGGGGGACACGGGCCGGCTGTGTTGCTCTGCCCACGTGGACGGGCTGTGAGGTGCCTTTGCAGGTGGAGGCGCACACTGCCATGCCGACAGCCCGCACCGAGCCGGGCCCGACCCTGTGCAGGGCCCTGGGCCGGCCCCGCTGTCCTCGAGCAAGGGTCGCCCCGGCCCAGGCCACGGTCCCGCTCTGGAGGCTCGCCGACTGAACGCTGGGGGGCCCAGGCCTCGGCCGCCACGGGTCACAGAGTCCTGGGTGCTTTGGCCAGGCTGGCTCAGGCCCGAGTGCAGCCGGCAAGCTGGGCCTGAAAGCCCGTATTTTTCTGCCACTGTGGCCTCCCGTGCCGCAGACCCCGGGTGTCGCTGTGCTGCGTGCTCGTGCCGACTCTGGCTCGGTCCCGAGGTTCCTGACCGGGGTGCTGCGGGTCCTGGCGCCGCGCCCCTGCTGAGTGAGGGCACCGCGGTCAGGGACCTCCGCTCGGGCTGGTGGGGTCGGGATGGGGGGCGGCTGCCATCGCGCTGGCTCTGCCCGCCCTCCGGAGCCTCACCTGGCGGGGTGACGTCTCGTAGGTGTGGGTGTTGCTGCAGGGGTCCCTGGCTCCTCACACGTGGGACAGGGAAGGCCCGGTCGCTGTCATAGACCCGGTAGGCGCGCTGCCTTTCGGAAGTGGGGCTTCCAGGTGCTGGTCTTGGGGCGCCCGGTGCTTGCCGGTGAGCCTTTGCCGTCCGCGGACCTCTGTCCGTGCTGCCGAGGGGCTTGCTGAGCTGCGTGGGGCCCGAGCCCCAGGTGCTGTGTGAGAGAAGTCCCGGGTCTCGGTGCCCCGGTGCTGCCCTCCCCCCGGAAGTGATCCGATGCAGCGGGGCAGGGGCGGGTGTCGTCTGGGGCTCCCGTGAGGCCGGGGGCGCAGGCGCGGGAGGAGCCGGGGTGCAGCGGACTTTCCCCCCGTTCAGCCGCATGCACCGCACCGTGGCGCCCCCCACCCCTGAGGCTGGCGGCTCTGTGGGAGGTTTGTCACCGGGGCCCCTCGGAGGACACTCGGGTGGGCGCAGTCTGTGCGGCGGGTCGGGAGGTCGGCCTCCAGCCGGGCCCCGGGCCTCGGCTGCGTCTGCCGTCCGCTCCCCGAGGAGCTGTCTCCGTCCCGCTCCCCCGGGGCGACAGCGTGGGGAACACAGGCCCTCCGGTGCCAGCACGCTCGCGCGGGGGCCATCAGAGAGAAACGGGGAGTCCCGCAGGCTCGTCGCCACGTGCAGTGGGGGCCCCTGGTCCCGCTTGCCCTCCACCGGGCGCTTTCAGAGTGCCCGTCGCCCTGGGCAGGCCCGTGGGACGGCCACCCCGCCGCACCTCTCCGCAGCAGGTGACGTGTCGGGGCCCCTGTGTGTTTTCAGGCAAGGGCACCCCGAAGGCCACTCGGATCCCAGACGCGGGTGGAGCAGCCAGAGCGACTACGCCAGCTACTACTGCGGCCAGTACGACTACGGAGGTGCGTAGAGGCGCCCGCCGGAGCCCGCGGGCCCCGGGAGGCGGGGCGGCGCTGCACTCGCTGCTCCGGGGGCCCCTGGGGTGTCCCTTCGCTCGTCTCTGGCGTCGTGCAGGAGCCCAGGTCGCCTGCGTCTGGACGTGCTCCTGTTGCTGCTTCCCGTTTGGAGGTTGCACCTTAATTACGGTGTTGTGTGTTCGTCGTATTTGCAGTTTTCTTTGGTTTTTTAGCAAAGCGTCATACCAGGAGCCTGGAGCTGCCTTGTTTGTAAACTAAACAGAACTCGAAAGCAGCTCCTCCGTGGCACTAGCCACGTCTGCCGTGCTCCGTGGCCACGCGGGGCTGTGGCTCTGGCATGGAGGGCGCAGGCATGTCCCCTCACTATCAGGCAGGGTGTGCCTCATGGCCACACGTCCCCGAGCCCTGCTGCGCCCTCTGCTGGGCGGGGCCCTGTGCTCAGTGCAGAGCAGGGTCCCGCACGGCCGCCGCCCTCCGCTCACGGGCCTCTGCTTCCCTGCGTCACCGTCAGCAGCAGCTCCGCTCACACTCTCACACTCGCCGGAAGTGGTGCATCCGGTTTGTCTGAACGCCACTGTTTTGCTTTTTTCTCATGTGTGAGAAATACAGGGTTGCCTCTCACACACGCCCCCCACTGGGGACCTGGCCTGCGACCCAGGCATATGCCCTGACTGGGAATCGAACCCGTGACCCTCCAGTCCTCAGGCCAGTGCTCAGTCCACTGAGCCGCAGTTACTGGCCTTTTTTAAAGTCGTCTTTCAGTTTTGAGAGTTTCCTGAGGCGTCGTGGACCACATCAGAAGGGACGTGTGTGGAGCGTGTTGTTGCGGGGTTGGCTGCTAGAGGTGGCGGCTCTGAGCCACAACTCGAGCCACCCAGCAGGTGCACGCGTGGGGAGAGGGACAGCCAGCGGCCTCAGGTCTCGGACGTGCCGGCAGGGCTCAGCCGGGACACCGGTGCCTCAGTTAGCACCCCAGGGTCGTGCCGACTTCGGGGGGAAAGTCTGGTGCCGCGGGGAGCCTGCGAGCACGCGCCAGTGCTGGGCGCTGTGGCTCTCCAGGGAGCGCGGGGCGCCGCCTCCCGTGCGAGCGAGCGTGCGAGCGAGCGTGCTCACCCAGCACTCCCTCGCCCGCAGAGCCGGGTCGCTGGGACCGGTACCCCTACGGCTCCAGGTTCCGGGACCCCCGCCCCTACGACCGCGGTTACTGGTACGATGCCGACTACGACCTGTACAGGAAGGAGAGCTACGCTTACACCGACAGGTGGGTTGCACGCCCCTTGCCGAGGAGGTCGGGCAGAAGTCAGAGCTGCGCCCGTGGCCGCCCCGGGGGCTGCGGCTGTGTGCGGGGGTCCCGCGGAGCAGCTGGCGTTCCCGTCGCTGTCTGACGGGGGGCACGGCCCAGGTCTCCCGGCGACTCTCATCGTGGGCACCTGGTCTTGCCGGTGTCCACGGGAAGTGTGCCCGCTGGCCACGCACTGGCGGCGTGCTCCTCCGAGGCTGCAGGCGGGGCCTGGGCGTGCACTTGGGGACGGTGACCCCTTGAGGGCGGGCTCTCGAGGCTCCTCTCGAGTCAGGACTGGGGAGGAGGGCGGGGCGGGGCGGGGGCTGCAGTGGCACGGCCTTGTCCTGGGTCCCTCGTCCCAGGTGGGGCTCACAGCCCTTACCGCCTCTGCCCCGCTGCCCCTCCAGGCCCGAGAGGTACGACGACCCCTGGAAGTACGACCCTCGCTTCACAGGGAGTTTCGACGATGACCCCGAGCCCCGCAGGGACCCCTACGGGGACGACGCGGACCGCCGCAGCGTGCACAGCGAGCGCTCGGCGCAGAGCCTGCGCAGCCGCCGCAGCAGCTTCAGCGCCCACTCGCAGCAGGTGGGGCGGGCGGCCGGGCGGGCGCCCCTCCGTCCACACGGTCCTGTCTTGACGCAGCCCCCACCCCGAGCTCGGGCAGCGCCCCCAGGTCTCACCTGCTCTGCATTCTCCAGAGTCAGGTCTACAGAGGTCGCGGTGTGACTGCGGGCCCTTACGAGGCCCCGCCTCCGCCAGGCTCCTTCCACGGGGACTACACCTATGACGCCTACGTCGGCAGTGTCAGCGGCGCCCAGGGCTTCTCGGAGTACGGCTACCCTGCCGACTGGCCCACCGTGGAGCAAGGTGTGTGGGGTCGAGGCCCTGGCGCCTGCAGGTGCCGGGGGCACCAGGTCACACCGCAGGGTGGCTTTGCAGGCCTGGTGTGAGACGGGGGTGGGGGCGGGGGCGAGGTGCAGCTCTGGTGGGAGTCGGTGGGGGCTGTCCTGACCCCCCGCAGGGTAAGGACAGCTGGGCCCGGTGTGCATGCCCGTCCGAGCGGCGGCCGTCCCAGGGCTGGCAGCACCCCTCTGGCTGTGGACTGGCCCCCGGGCCTGAGAGCCGTCCCCACCCCTCCCGGCGAGTGCCCGTGCCTGGCTCTGAGGGCAGGCTCCCCGCCCAGTTCCTGCGCGGGGCCTCACACCGGCCACATGGGTAGCAGCCTGCCAAGGAGACTTGTAATTCCCCTAGAAAAGCTGTTGTCAGCTTGTCACATGTGTCCCGTTGTCCCTCTGAGATGCTGTATCTTGAAAACCACAAAAATACATGTAAACGCTACTTTCCTTCTTAAAGTAGCACTTCCATGGGACACCCTCCTTTCTGGCCCGTGACGTTGCACTCGGTCACTTCCGCCGGGTGCGGGGGCACTTGTCTCGGTGGCTGGGGCACGGAGGGCCCCGAGAGCTCTGCCTCCTGGGACTCGGGCCTCCAGGCTGGTGTTCAGAGCAGCTTTTTTTATACAGACGCCCAGAGGTGGCCAACGTGAAGAGGAGGAGTTGTTGTGGGCCGCACATTAAATACAGTGTGACACGCAATCACAAAAACCTCATCGTGTTTTAAGGAAACTTGCAATTTTGTGTTGGGCAGCATTCATACGTGTCCTGGTCCGCATGTGGCCCGCGAGCCACAGGTTGGACACCCCTGATTGGAGACTAGCTTATCCTTTTTAAAAAAGATGTTGTTTGTTTATTTCAGAAAGAGGAGAAGGGAGAAAGAGAGAAACATCCATGTGTGGCTGCCTCTCAAGCGCCCCCTACTGGGGACCTGGCCTGCAGCCCAGGCACGTGCCCTGACTGGGAATAGAACCAGCGACCCACTGAGCCACACCAGCCAGGGCTAGTTTCTTGTTTTTGATAGTTTAAACATTTTGCTAACACACGCTGAAGTTGTGCTTTTTCGTGGGATGTTAGCAGTTTTGCCTTCTGGCTGAGAGCCAGTGCATCTGCGGTCCCAGCCGTGTGGGCTCCTGGGCACCCCAGCTGCCGCTCTGGTCCGGTGCGCCCAGAACTGACCGGGGCTGTTTGCTGTGTGTGTCCTTCCGCCGCAGCTCCGTCGAGACCCACGTCCCCCGAGAAGTTCTCGGTGCCTCACGTCTGCGCCAGGTTCGGCCCCGGGGGCCAGCTCATCAAAGTGATCCCTAACCTGCCTTCGGAGGGGCAGCCGGCCTTGGTGGAGGTGCACAGCATGGAGGTGAGGCCGGGGCGCGGCCACTCTGAGAAACAGCCGTGCAGGGGTTTCCTCCTGGGGGTCCCCAGCTGATGAGATGCTCCCGTTCTGTTTGGGTATATGTCTCACCTTTACGTGCGTTTCTGACTTTGAGGGGAGGATGCTGTGGATGCTCGTTCACTGGTGGTTTTAGAAAATGGGTTCAAGGCGCCTCATGCTCCTGTGGCTGCCGGGGCACGGGGTGCCCCGGGGGCTGGTGGGAAGTGGGCACTCTGTTTCGTGGCTCCACGTGTATCGGGGCCTTGCTTTAGCGTTCGGGGGGCCGGGGCGGGTCTCACTGCTTAAAATGAGGTTTGAAAGTCACCGTGGCCGTCCAGGCACAGCCGTGCCCCGGGATGGAGCCTTCGCCTCCCCGGTGGGGTGGGGGCGGCCGTCCCCGGGCAGCAGGTGTGGCGGGCACAGGCGGGGCCTGCCCCTGAGCTGCCCTCTCCCCGCCCCGCCCCCTGCAGACGCTGCTGCAGCACCTGCCGGAGCAGGAGGAGATGCGTGCATTCCCGGGGCCGCTCGGCAAGTACGTCCCGCCGGGGCGCCGGGAGGCTGGCTGGCGGCCGTGGCTGCGGGAGGCCTCGCCGCCGTGCCTGCCGCCGGTCCCTGAGTGTCCTTCTTCTTTCAGAGACGACACCCATAAAGTGGATGTTATTAATTTTGCACAGAACAAAGCCACAAAATGTTTGCAGAACGAGAACTTAATTGACAAAGAGTCTGCAAATCTGCTCTGGAACTTTATCATTCTGCTGTGCAGACAAAACGGGGTGCGTGCAGTTCTGCCTTGAGGAGCCTCTCTCTGGCCCTGAGTCTCGGGGGCCCCGGGGCCTCCCAGGCACGGGGAGCCGTCTCAGCGGGGACTCGGGGGTGTGGGAGGCGAGCAGGGCGTGCCTTTGGGGCGAAGGGAGGTTCAGGCCCACCGTGCCTGCCTGTCAGGGGGTCTGCGGTCTGTCCGCCTCGCTCTCGGCCCCGGGCGGGGGGTGGGGACTGGCGGCCCGTGCCGTGGCAGCCTGGTGTGCTCATGTGCGCAGACCGGCCGGGGTCCTCGGCTGAGCAGGGCCCGCGGGAAGTGCTGCCGTCACGAAGCCCCCGTTCTCCCTGTCCCTGCCGCCCTGCAGACCGTGGTGGGTACCGACATCGCGGAGTTGTTGTTGCAAGACCACAAGACGGTGTGGCTTCCTGGGAAGTCGCCCAACGAGGCCAACCTGATCGACTTCACGAACGAGGCCCTGGAGCAGGCCGAGGAGGAGGAGTCAGGGGAGGCCCAGCTCTCGTTCCTCACGGACAGCCAGGCCGCCGCCGCCAGCTCCCGGGAGAAGGAGACGGAGCGGTTCCGAGAGCTGCTGCTCTACGGCCGTAAGAAGGTGCGTCCGCCCCGTGCGGCATCGGTGCCAGGAAGCAGGTGTGGGGGGGTGTTGGGGGTCAACGGTAACGTCACGGCCTGATGTCCGTGAAGAACGGTCACGTCCGTGAGGCGCTGCGGGGCCCCTCGTGTCACCTCTCGGAAGGCGGCACGGTAGTTAGGTGTGGCCAGCGCCCGAGGCTTGTAGGCTCTGCTTCTTGCCGTGCAGCAGCTAAACGCACTTGCTGGGCTGGGGCTGGGCCCTGCGGGTACAGCTGTCTCAGGGACAGGCGCGTGCACGAGACGGAGTGCACCCTGTTGTCATGGTTACGGTCACTGGTGGCCCGGGGCCTCTGAAGTGCAGTGGGTCCCGGGGCAGCCGGTGCCCGGTGGGAGCGGGCCACCCTGCTGCACTCGCAGGCCTGCAGGTGTGGGCGGGCGCCCGGGCGCCACGGGCAGGTGCTGGCGCTGTGGAAGTTCACGCCAGTTGCATGGAGTGGGGGGGCGGGTCCAGGGCGGAGGGGTGCCGGTGTGCCGTGGGCGACCACAGCCCCATGGCTCCGGCAGCAGGGGCCCGGTGGGCCGTGTGTCCATGGCCGTTCTGCGCCGTGGTCGCTCGGGCCCCGGCAGAGGCCGCCTGAGTTGGGCCCCGGGTCGTTCGGCTGATGGGGGGCTCCCCCCAGGCCGAGCAGACAGACCTCCGGAGCCAGGGGATGACGGGCGTGGGTGCCATTTCCCGGTGGGCCCCGGGGGGGAGGGCTTTCTGGGGGTGGCGCGCCGCCCCCCCGTGGCCCCGCTTCGGCCGGGCCTGCTGGCTGGCGTGCTGCAGGCCGCCGACGGGAGCAGTGAGTGTGCAGCGACGTGGGCGGGGACCGCGGGGCAGCGTGCTCCTCCCTGACTCGCGAGCTGTGCACGGGTGTGCGGGGGGCACCCCGGCCCAGGCGCCCCCACTCGCTCGTCCTCTCTCCTCCCCGGGGTGCGGGCGGCACACTCCGTGCTGCTGCCGGCACGGAGTCAGGCCGCGGGACCCCTGCGCTGCTTTGCAGGACGCTTTGGAGTCTGCGATGAAGAACGGCTTGTGGGGTCACGCTCTGCTGCTCGCCAGCAAGATGGACAGCCGGACCCACGCCCGCGTCATGACCAGGTGCGGCGTCTCGAGGGGCTGGCGGTGAGCGGGCCCAGCGGCAGCGCCCCGGCTGCTCGTCGAGGCGCGCGGGCGTCCGGCTCGCGCCCCGGGGGACGGGGGCCCCGCCGTGCTGCAGTGCTGCCGCAGGACACGGGCGCCCCGTGCTCACCGCGCGGGGCGGGCCCTGGCCCCCCAGGGAGCTCTGGAGGCCGCCTCCTCCTCTTTCACAGAGGGGCCTGCTCTGACCCTGAGCCGTGGCCGCTGCCACGTGAGGCCTCAGGGCTGGTCAGGAGGGGGCTGAGGCGAGCCGGGCCCTGCGTCCCCTGTCTTGTCGTTCCGCCGGCCGAGCTGGGCTGTCTCTGCTCGTGTCTCCCCAGGTTCGCCAACAGTCTCCCCATCAACGACCCCCTGCAGACCGTCTACCAGCTGATGTCCGGGCGGATGCCCGCGGCCTCCACGGTCAGTGGGCCCTCCCAGCGCCCCCGCGGCCCCGCCGCTGTCGGCACGGGCTGCCGGGAAGGCCTCGTCCTGGGACGGGACGATGTTTCTGTCCTGCCCTCGCCCCGGGACCTTCCCTGCGCCTGAGCCCGGCCGCCGCAGAGCTCAAGGGCACTTCCTTCCCGGCTGAGGGTTTGCTCTGCTTGCCTTTCCCGTGACCTCAGTGCTGCGGAGACGAGAAGTGGGGGGACTGGCGGCCGCACCTGGCGATGGTCCTGTCCAACCTGAGCCACAACGTGGAGGTGGAGTCGAGGACGATGGCCACGATGGGTGACACGCTAGGTGGGTCGGGTGCCGGCAGGGCCGCGCCCCTCTCCGCCCTCGGCTCCTGGCCTCGGGCCCCGGGAGGCCCGGGTGAGACGTGGCCGCCTTGTGTCTCCAGCCTCGAGGGGCCTCCTGGATGCCGCCCACTTCTGCTACCTCATGGCCCAGGTCGGGTTCGGCGTGTACCCGAAGAAGACCGCAAAGCTCGTGCTGATCGGGTCGAGCCACAGGTGAGGCGGCGTGTGGCCGTGGGTGTCCCGTGGAGGGAAACGGGAGCCGCAGCGCGGCCACGTGGCCGTGCCCTGTGGGGAGGCGCGCCCGTGCCGACGCGCTCAAAGGTCCGAGAAACCCCTCTCCTCCACAGTTTACCGTTTCCAAAGTTTGCGACCAACGAGGCCATCCAGCGGACGGAGGCCTACGAGTACGCCCAGTCGCTGGGCGCCCAGTGCGACCCCCTGCCCAGCTTCCAGGTGAGCGCGGGCGCGGGCTGGAGGGCGGCGGGTGTTTCTGACGTCCCGTGGGGGAGGTTGTTGGAGCCGTACTGTTCCAGGGTGGCCCTGCTAAACTGAGGGTTTGTTTGTGTTTTGGGTTTTAATATTCTATTGGAAACTGTATCTTGTTTTTTCTGGCCGTTTTTGGTGTGACGGGGGTGTGTTTTCTGGCCCACGAGCGTGTGCGAGTATGTGTAAACAAGTGTGCACATGTATGCGTGTGAGTGAGCACGTGAATGGGAGAGAGCACGAGTGTGTGTGTGTGACTGTGGTCAGTGTGTGCGAGTGTGTGTGCGCGCACACGGAAACACGGGTCCCCCAGCGCTGGCAGACAGTGCGTGCGTGCGGGCCGGGCCGTGGCCTCTGTGGCCGGGGCCCTGGCGGCACTCCGGCGGGCGTCGAGAGGAAGTGAGCTGCTCAGGGCCTCCGTTGTCCCCTTGGGTGTGAGACGTCCCGGGGGGTGGGGACCGGCGTTGCTGTGGGGACCAGGGGCACACGACACTCGTGGAACACCCGGAGCCCGTCAGCCTGTGGGGGACTGCGGGGCAACCGGGAAGCTGGGGAGGACACGGGGGTGGCCGAGCTGTGTGTGTGTGTTCTAGGTGTTCAAGTTCATCTACTCGTGCCGCCTGGCGGACCTGGGGCTGGCCACCCAGGCCTTCCACTACTGCGAGGCCATCGCCAGGAGCATCCTGTTGCGACCCCAGAGCCACTCCCCTGTGCTCATTGGCCGGCTGGTTGAGGTGCCGCCCCCCACGCGAGGCTGACAGCCCTGGGCGGGGGCGGGGCGGGGGCGGGGGCGGGACTGAGCTCAGGGGCGGGTTCCACACGGAGATGTTCTGGGCAGCAGTCCGGTGCTGGGTGTGTCAGCGTGGGGACCTCCCGCCGTGCGCCCCGGTGCAGGAGGCAGCAGGGGCGAGGGGTGAGCCTCGAGGGGAGCAGGGCTTCCCCGTTCCGCCTGGGTCGAGGCGGCTCGGTCTGGCGGCGGCGCCCGTGGGAGCCTCCGGGTCCCGGCGGCCCGTGGAGGGCCTCGTGCCGGCTCCGGAGAGTGGGGACGGCGCGGCTGGCCTCCGGGCTGTGTGAGCCGTGCATGGGACGGCGGACAGCGCCCCGCAGTGCCAAAGGGACCCCATCGTCGTCTCCCCTCCCCCGGGAGGGTCGCTTTGTAAAACGTGCTCGTGCGGCACCTAGCGAGGGTTTTTGTCGTGGGGGTTTCAGACGGCTGCGTCCGTGACACCAGGCCAGGCTCACGCACCTGGACCTGCCCCCGCCCCTCCCCCCACCGCCCAGTCCAAGTGTGTGCGTGTCCGGGCCCTCTCAGCGCTCGGGCCGGTCCGTGCGGTCAGGCGGTGGGGGTGCTGCTGGCCTCCGCAGGGTGAGCACCCGTCAGCGGGCGGCCCCGCCGGCCCTGTTCCCGCAGCAGCGCTGTGCGCACGCGCCGCACGGCCCAGAGGGGCGCGGCCGGAACCCTGAGGGGCCGCCTCTCCCGGTCGGCGCGGGCTTCGAAGACGCCGGTGGCAGCGGGGCCCTGTCTCCCGCGCGTCTGCAGGTCGCTTCCCGGCTGCGGCTCTTCGACCCGCAGCTGAAGGAGAGGCCGGAGGAGGAGTCCTTTGCGGAGCCCGCCTGGCTGGCCCAGCTGCAGCGGGTGCAGAAGCAGGTTGAGGTGCGCGGCAGCTCTCGGCCGTGGGGCCGGGGGAGGCGTGTGGCCCCTGCCTCCCCGGCCCGCAGTGGGAGGTGGGGACGGGACGGTGTTGGGGGTGTGCGTCGGCGAGGCCTGAGGTGTCTCTCCCCCAGGAGGGCGCTGCGCCGTGGAGCCAGGACGCGGCCGTCCCCCGGCCCTGCCCCAGCACACCAAGCTCCGAGGGCGGGCAGCGTGACGGCCCGGAGCTGGAGCGGCCCTCAGACCTGGGCACCGAGAACCCACTGCTGGCGCCACCCATGCCCAGCGCCGAGCACCCCGGCCAGGGCGTGTGGCTGCTGCCCTCAGGTGAGCCTGCGCGAGGAGCGGGGTCCATGTGTCCGTCTCTCGGGCGCCCTGCCCCGGGGTGCTCGGCCCTTCTGCTCCAAAGGCCGCTCCCCCACCGCCCAGCAGGAAGCGTGCCCCGGGGCCGCCGCCAGCGAGCCACCGCGGGTGCCAGTCGGACTCTCTCCCCCTGTCCCCGTGCAGCTCTGCCGACACTCCACGACAGCCAGCCCGCCTTCCCGGCCGGGGTGCCCATGTTCCCGGTGCCGCCCCTGGGCCCTGCCGAGCCGGGGCCCGGCTATGGGCTCCCAGGCTCTGCGCTGGGCTTTGCCGAGCCCCCGGGGCCCGGCCTGCCACCCAGCGCGCCATCATCCCTCCAGGACAGCGAGCGCCCCCTGCGGGAGGCCAGGCCCCAGGACCCAGGTGCGTCTGCCTGGGGCCCAGGGTGGGGCTGGCCCTCCTGTCCCCAGAGCTGGCTGGTGGGAGAGACTGGAGTCCCTTGAACCTGAAATGAGTTCCGTTGCTCAGTAGATACCACAACCTCAGACCCATTCGGCTTGGACGAACGGGTTCTCTGAGTGTCGCTGCTAGTTCCTTGCCTTCGGGTGTGGAGTGCGGTGGTCTGGGGCGTGACACGCTGGCCCGAGGTGGGCCCCGGCTGTCGCCCTCCTCCCGTGCCCATGCGCCTGCCCCGGGCTGGGCCTTCCAGCCTCGGTCGGTGTGGGCCGTGCCAGGTGGGGCCTGAGTTTGGGGGCGCCCAGCCTGGGTCCCCACACCGCACAGCTCTGGGAGCGTGGCTCTCGGAGTCCCGGTGGCCCCGGGTCACGGGCCTGTCTCCCGTCCACAGGAACGGTGCTGCCGGACCCCCGGGGGGGAGACTCGCTGGCAGAGCGGAGAGAAGAGGACTTCGGCGGCACATTCGACGTGGTAGCTGCCGCCCTCCTCGGGGGGTGGGGCCCCAGGCTCCTTGCTCTGTGGTGGGAGGTGGGCGGGCCGTGCCCGCGGGGGCTCTTCCGGAAAAGCCGGAACCCTCAGAACTCGAGGGCTCAGCGAGGCCAGGAGGGGGACGGGGTCGTGTGCCGGCGCGACAGGCGTTACTTGGAGGAGAGGGAGGGCCCGTCCGGTGGCGCCGCCCTGTCAGCGACCCCTGTGCGAGGGAGGGCGGCCCCTGCGCCTGCCCTGCGATGGGCCCCAGTCCCCACTGGCCCCTGGAGGCTGAGACCCACTTTGTCAGACGTGCTGGCCGACCCCCGAGCGGGGTGGGGGATGGGGGGACTCTTGCTCACAGGCCGCTCCCCGGAGCCTCCCTTGCGGCTGTGCGGCCTGGGACAGACACCCGTCAGCAGGCGACCGCTGGGGTTGGAGCCTCGCTGCGTGTCCTGCCGCTGAGACGCTCCGTCCTGGGGCGCGCGGGTGCGAGAGCTCAGCGGTGCCGACCAACGGTCACCCCAGGGGCGCGTGCTTTCACCTGTGACACGCCCGCCCCACCCCCGCTTCCCCCTCTCTGCATGCGGAGCCCGCGCCCCGACCCCCGCAGCGCCTGGTGGTGAGGTCGCTGCCAGGCGCCGGCTGCCCTCTGCCCACTGGGCCTGCGGGCCCGAGTCCCTTCCCTCGCTGTCCCCGCTGGCCTGGGGGCTGGTCTGGGGCTCCCCGGAGGCACCCCAGCTGAGCCCCCCCCCCCCCCCCGGCCGTGCCCAGGGCTCCTCGAGGACACTGCCGGACTCGGGGGCCGCCCCGGCGTGGGGGGCCCTGCAGCCCCCGTCCCTGACGCCCGCTCCTGAAGCAGCGAAGGGCCCGGGACAAGCGGCCAGAAAGGAGCCCAAGAAGGTACCGCACGGCTCGCCCCGGCGGCCGGGGGGGGGGGATGCGGGTCTTCCTCCTCCGAGCGGCCGAGCGTGCTGGGGCGGGCGGGCACCCAGGGAAGTGTGTGAAGGGCGCGCAGCCTGGCAGACGGCCTTGTCCGCGCCCACGTGACCCACGGCCCCGACCAGAGCCAGGGCGGCTCCGGCCCCCTGTGGGGGGGGATCCTGTGTGTCTGTGGCCTGTTGGCACCCTCCCCCCGGGGGTGACCTCCCCTCTGACCTCTGCCGCCTGGGTGAGTGGCGGTCATCACTGCACGCCACACGGAGGGGGCTCGTCCCTCAGGTTTGGGCAGCGACCCCTGCCCCCGGGCGCCCACAGTGCGTTGCCCTTCCTCCCGACGGGGTGCCGGGGCCGGCCTGCATCGGGCCGGCTCTCCGGGGGTGTGCCCGCTGCCGGGAGGCACTGCTGGGCTGGGTGCGGGCGGCCTCTCCCGC
This sequence comes from Phyllostomus discolor, assembly GCF_004126475.2. Classification (NCBI taxonomy): domain Eukaryota; kingdom Metazoa; phylum Chordata; class Mammalia; order Chiroptera; family Phyllostomidae; genus Phyllostomus; species Phyllostomus discolor. The sequence goes on along the minus strand of NC_040905.2, from coordinate 212,956,743 downwards.
AGCCGCCCCAGCCGTCCGGGCCTGGGCCCCGTGTGCCCGGCGGGTGCCCCCGGCCCTGGTGGCGGCCTTCTGCTGGTGGGGGTGCTCATCGCCCCCGCGCCGCCCTCTCCCGGCGCCGCCGTCTGCCGGGCTCCCCTGCAGCGGCCGGTGTCAGCCGGGAGCCGTGCACGTTCAGGATGGGGGACCCGGGAGGCGGGGTGGTCCCATGCGCGCAGACGGGGCGCAGCGGCCTGGCGAGCGTGGGCGGCCGCCGCCGCGCCGTTCCCGGGAGCAGAGCACGGTGTTGACGGGAAAGACATTGCCCAGCGGGTCGTGCCCCCACCCCCCTCGTGGGAGCAGAGAGGGACTGTGCTCAGAGGGTCCCACACGGACTCCCCCCCCCCCACGCCTCAGGTGGGGAGGGTGTGGGGGCTGCTCACACGTCGGCATTCAGACACGAAAAGCTCCAGGAGACACAGGCTGGTTGTGACTTGTTCCCGTTGTGGTCAAGTGCACAAGGTGACATTGTGTCTGCCACCGCTCTCTCCAGGACGGTCCGTCTTCCCTCACGGACACCCGGTCCCGACGGAAGCCCCACTCCCACCCCTGCCCCTCCCCCAGCCCCGGCCCACCGTGGGCTCCCTGTCCCTGTGGGTCGGCCCCCTGCAGGGACCGCGTGGGAGCGGGACCTCACCGGAGTGCCCCTGTGCCATGTCACTCGGCACGACGTCCTCCGGGGCGTGTCCTGGTTTTCGTTTAGGGCAGCGAGTCCTGGTTCTCCTGGCTCATCCGGAAGAAGAAGCCGGAAGCGTTTCTGCCAGCAGACACGCACAAGACGGTGAGTGTCGGAGTGCGGCCCTCGAGGACGCGGTGGGTGTTCTGGCATGTCCGTGGGCGGTTGTGGGCGTGGGGTCAGTTTCATAGCGACCCCGGGACACACCTTCCCGAGCCCTGACGAGTCCCAGTCCCCAGTCGTCAGCCCCCGTGCTGCCCGCCCTTCCCGCTGACACTGTCCTCTGTCCCTCCGCGGCGGCAGATCGTCTGGGACCATGAGAAGAACCGGTGGGTGGACACCAGCGAGCCAGAGGAGGAGGTGCGTGGGGGCGGTGGGGGGGCTGGGAGGGGGAGGTGTGTGGGGGGGAGCCTGGGAGGAGGAGGTGCGTGGGGGCGGTGGGGGGCCTGGGAGGGGGAGGTGTGTGGGGGGGAGCCTGGGAGGAGGAGGTGCGTGGGGGTGGGGGGGGCCCTGCCTCCCGGGCTCCTGTCCGTGGCATGTCCCGGGCTTCTGGGTCCGGAGGCAGATCCCTGGAGCCCACCCCCCATCCCTCTGCAGAAGAAAGCTCCGCCCCCGCCTCCAGTGTCGCTCCCTAAGGCTCCACAGGCCCCAGCCCCTGGGCCTGGAGGGCCCCCCCGAGCGTCCGTGAACATGTTCTCCAGGAAAGCAGGTAACACCCCAGCCACAAGAGCTGGCGTGGGGGGCCCACCTGTCCTCCCGGCCCCCCGAGTTCCGTGCGCGGCGGGTGGCCGTGCTCAGGCACAGAGGGGCCCGGTGAGTGGTGAGGACCCCCGGGGAGGACCCGACCAGCCGCTCTTAGCGAGGGGCCAGGAGCCCCCTGTGGGGGGTGAGCCTCGCCGAGGGCAGACGCCCGCAGAGGCTCCGCGTGGGGGCGGGGTCATTGGGCGTGCCCCCTGACCTGCCCCCTCCCTGGCCGCAGGCGGCACGCGGGCGCGCTACGTGGACGTCCTGAACCCGGGCGGGCCCCAGCGCGCCGACCCGGCCCCGGCCCCCGCGGACCTCTTCGCCCCGCTGGCCCCGCTCCCGCTGCCGGCATCCGTGTTCGGACCAAACCCAGGTGGGCAGGCCTCGGACCCTTCCTCCAAGTCACGGCCCAGCTCCTCCCTGAGGGGTGGCGGCCCCAGCCCCGGAGGGCCTTGCTCCCCCTCCTCCGAGAGAGCAGGCGGGCGTGGGTCTCGGATGTGATCCCCCCTCCCCCAACTGTCTCCTCCACAGAAGCAGAGGGAGCCCCGCCCGCAGAGGGGGCTGGCAGGGAGGGGCACGCCGCAGCTGGGGGTCCAGCCCATCCGGAGCCTTCTTCGGAGCCCAAGGTGAGCGGGCGCGGCGGGGCAGGAAGGGGCACCCTCCTCCCAGGCCGAGACTGTGGGCCCCGACCCTGTGTGACCTGTTTCCCTCGTGTCCCCGGGAGCAGGGGACGCAGTCCAGCCCCACGCGTGGTGTGGCGTGTCCTGACGGTCTGATGGAGATCGGGGCAGCACACGGAGGTGGTCCCGTGTCTAACGCACACGCGATGTGGGACGGGTGTCGTGTGGGGTGCGGAGCCGTATCCACAGGGGTCGACCCCGGTTCCCAGTTAACTCCTCTGTGAAGTTTGGGGACGTCACTGCCCCGGGCCTCAGTGTCCTGCTCTGAGAAACGGGGCAGAGAGGACACCAGGTCCCAGGCCACTGGGGGCGCGAGGTGGGACAGGAGGGTGACATCAGGGTGCGCGTGCGGTGGGCTCTCGCCCCGCTTCTCCGAGGGGGTGCTGTGCAGACACGGCCGTGTGCAGCCCTGTGCCGCCCGCCCGCCGACGGGGCGGGTCTGCTGGACGGGGCGGGTGACGCACCCATGTCTCCCGGCAGGCGGTCAGCTCGGCAGCCTCGCTCCCTGCGCTGGACCTGGCCCCCTGCCCCGCGGACGGCCCCCAGGGGGGCGAGGTAAGGGGCGCCGCGCGGTCTCCGCCCGAAGTCCAGGCTGTGGGCGCCCGTCCTCCCTGCCCTGTGCCGCGGCCCCTTCCTCAGAGATGAACGGTCGCGGGAAGGAGAGGCAGCACACTCGCTTTCTCAGCTCGGAAACGCTGCCCCGTCCCGAGCGCACAGCCGCCCGCGCTTGGGCAGAGCCACGTGGGGCCGGGGACAGCGAGGGGCCTGGGCTCACACTCGGGCCCGCGGCCTGGCCTGTGACGGCCTGTATTCCTCGGGGGCCTGAGGTCCAGCGGCTCCAGCTGAGGCCTGGACACCCCCCGAGCTCGAGGCACCGCGACGTGGGGACTCCGGGCTCTGCCTGGCTCTCCCCGGGGGCGTCCTGCTGGCTTGCTGGCTCCGCGGACCGACCCGGCAGCGGGGCGTGGCCTGCACGCTGACCCTGTGTCGTGTTCTCGCTGTCTTGTAGCTTTCGCGCTGTAGCTCAATGAGTTCCCTGTCGCGGGAAGTGAGCCAGCATCTCAACCAGGTACCCGAGGCTGGCGGCGCTCGCTGCGCGCAGGGCTGGGGCGGGGCTCCTCTCCCCGGCCCAGCGCAGGGAGGGCTCCTGGCGGCCGGGCCCGGCCCGGCCTCCCCCGCAGTCGGCCGGAGCCTCGGTGCAGCCCTCTCTGCACATCGCACCCTGAACCCCGGGGACGGATGCTTCAGGTCCGAAGGGACCGACACTGGTTGCTGGAGCAGGCGTGCTGCCCGGCCCTTGGCTTTGGCTGCTTCTCTGTGAACCACCGCGTGGTCCGTCTGGTGTGGCAGTGGGTCTCTTCCGTGTGCTTCTGTGGCTTTTCCGAAAGAGCCACGAGTCCTCGCTCCGTCGTGCGTGTTTGAGAGTGCGCGGCACCCTCTCGCTGAGCTGAGCTCTCTGGTTTCCAGGCTCCCGGTGACCAGCCCCCGGCCGCAGGCACCCCCGGGGCCTCCGTGCCCTTCTACAACCCCACGCAGTTTGCACAGGTGCGTGCTCGCTGTCTCGGGGGCAGGGAGAGGCCTGGCCCCCAGCTGTGCCCCTGCCCCAGGCTCTGCCGCAGCCGTGCCTGCCTGCCCTTCCTCCCCTCCCCTCCCCTCCCCTTGGCAGTGCTCCCAACTGTGCGCTCCGGCTCCTCCCTTCTCCCTCCCGGACCCCCACCCCTGCGGTGGAGACCTGCTGCTGGGTTAGGGGGGCCGAGTGGGAGCAGGGTCTGCAGGGGGTCTTGGCACTCGGAGTGGACCGCCTCCCCCGACCCCGGGCTGCCCTGACGCTCACCCCACCCCGTCTTGCTGCCTGTGGCGCCCTGGCCCCTCCCTCAGAGCCGGTCCCGCCGCCCCTGCTGCAGCAGGGGGGGGGGGGGGGGGGGGCGCGTCTGTGGGCCAGGCTGCTGCTTGGCTTCTCTCCCCGCCCCTCCCTCTCCCGGGACCGGGGTGTCCCACTGCCGCTCGGCCACCCATCTGAGTTTCCGCTTCGGGGTTCGGTCCCTTTCCCCCCATCACCTGTTTCTCGTGTGTCCTGTCTCCACCACGAGAACCTCTTGGCCCTCGGCCCCGTTAGGGTTTGTGAGGAGCGTTCCCTGTCCTTCCCGGGTGCCTCCCGGGTCCTCCGATGCTCCGCCCCGGAACCGGCTGCCTGGAGCCCCAGCGCCCCGCTGCGCCTCTGTCAAAGGCAGCGCCGGCGTCCGGTCCCGGCTGGGCCGCGGCCGCAGCAAGGGGCGGGGCGGACGCGCCTGTCCGACGCCAGGGTGTGCGCTGCCGCGCTCCCCAGGCCCCCGCCGAGCGCCACCCCATGGGGCGGGCGGGCGAGTCCATGCTGCTCTGTCGTTCCAGGCCCCTGCCGCCGCGGGGAGTTCAAGGTCGGGGAGGATCGGCCAGAGGAAGTACCCGGCGCTGAGATAGACCGGCCCCTGTTCTGCATTAGCCTTGGACGCTCGGACCGCTTGCCTGCCACCGCCTTCCGACCGGTGGCGCCCGGCCCTGCCGCCAGAGCCCGCCCTGCAGCCCCTCCGAGACCCGAGACCCGGAGTGGAGGCGTGCCCTCGGCTCAGAGGCTCACGCCCGAAGGGGGCCTCGAGGAGACACCGCCTGGTCCCCGGGGTGGCGCTCCGAGCGTGGCTGGACTCTGCCATGGGGCAGGCTTGGAACCTCAGGGACGGGGCGTCCCTCACAGCCCGACGCGAACCGCTGCCAGGCCCGTCCCCGGCTCGTCCGGGACACTGGGAGGAAGGACGCGCCGACTTCTGCCCCGGCCCCGCGCTGGGAGCCTGGCACGGGGCCCTGTGGGTGTCCCTCTGAGTGGCCTCCGGGGGTCACCTCAGCCGCCCTTCAGTGCGCGTCCCTCCGCAGCGGAGAGGTCCCGGCGGCCCCGAGGCTTCTGTGGCCCGGGCGGCACACGAGGGGCCTCCTGCCACCTGGGGACTCGCCGGGTCCGTCCTGGAGAGAGGGAAGAGACCCAGCACAGCTGTGCGCCACGTGGGACTGGTCCTCCCCGGCCCGCCGGCGCTGCCGCCGCGATCATCACTCGTGGACTCAGACCCTCTGGGGGCGTGGCCGGGCCGCACACACAGTCGGAGCAGCCGTGGGGCCGCCACACCTGTGCCTGGGGCTCCGGTCCCCCCACCCCGTGGCCGGCACACTCTGCCCGCCTGGGCGACGCGCTGCGGGGCTGGCCGCATCTGAAGGAAGTATCTGAACACGGTTTCTTACCAGAAGCTCTAGAAGCTGATACTTCTGCCCCTGGACTTTTCCACATGGCCCCCCCCCCGCTGTGAAAGTGTGGGCGCCCAGCCACAGGAGCCCCGGGGGAGGGGGACCCTCTCCTCACCGGACTCCGGGCTCTAAGGCTCCGTCCACTGTTCTCAAAACCACTCACGCTGTCGTTTGCCCTGAAGAGACGAGAGCTGGAAGTATTTGTGGAAATCATTAGGAGCTGCCTCCTCGGGTCTGCTTGGCACCTCTGACCTCAGTGCGGGGTCCGGCGAGGGCGCGGTCCGCCCGGTCCTCCCTCCCTCCCTCCCGGCTCACTGGATCCCCGGGAGAGGCCGCGTTCTTCCGCGGGGAGAGGCCGGCCTCCTCGGGGCCCCCTGCGTCGGCCCGTGTGATTCCTGGGGCCGCCGCCCTCCGGCCCACTTTTCTGTTAGTGACTTTTGATTCAAGACGCTTCCTGCAGGTGGGAGCCGTTATTTTTCTTAAATGCCGATTGTTACACTGCAAATTGTTAAATAAATAAAACTATTTTGGGCTCGGAGTGCTCCTGTTGTTTGCTTCTGCCCCCTGAAGCCAGGGAGCCCCGTAGACCAGGGCACCGCAGGTGCGGCAGGGACCCGCCTGCAGCCGGGCACCCCTGAGCCGCCCCTGAGCGTAGGGGGAGGGTGGGGGCAGGTTTGCTCTGAAGCCCGCCCCGCCCCCCGTGCGCACGCGGAACCGGGGCAGGTAGGGTTGCGTTGGCGGGGGAGGGCCAGGCTGGTCAAAAGTGCAGCTGCGGGTTGGGTGCCCCAGGGCAGGAGGGGTGGGCAGGGGGCTGGGCGGGTTGGGGCGGACGCGGGCCCCGCCCCCCTGCCAAGGGGAAGAGGCCGCAGTGGGGCGTGGTCTCCGGGCACCTGGCCCCGCCCCCGGCGCTCTGTCCTCACTCCGCCAGCTGGGCCTCCGGCCGCTAGAGGTCACTGCAGGCGCCTGTCCGCCGCCCTGGCTGCCGGTAGTCGAGGCGGCTGCGGAGGCCTGCAGGGGCCGGGGAGCAGGCGGCGGCTAGAGGTAGGGACGCGGGGTGACCCTGGGCAGGGCCTGTGGCCGGTGATCCCTGAGCGCGGAGTTGGGGCGTGGGGTGACCCTCGGGCACGAGATGACCTGAGGGCGAGGTCTGCGCGCGGTGACCCCGGGGCGCGGGTCTGGTCCCACCCCCAGCTCCGCTGCAGTCGTTGCCCTGGGCGCTGCTGCGGAATCGCGGGCCCTGCGTCAGGGCCTCGGCCACTGCGCCGCAGACCTGCTCAGGGCCGGCGCTCGGCTCTCCGGCCGGGGTCTGCGGGCCCGCAGTGGTGGTGGCGCGCGGTGGAGCCCGGGCCGGGGGCGGGTAGGGGGTGGGGGCGACACCCACCCCAGGCTGCGCCTGTGAGCTGCCCTCCGCTTGCCTTCACCTTGGGGGTGTGAATTCTCGGTCCGCACCTAGTGGCCCCGTGAGGAGCGGGCCCTGACCGGGAAGGTGGCTTAGGGGGGCAGGGCCGCCCCCCATCCCTAGGAGGGGCAGCAGGCCGGGATGTCTGGACGCTTGTCCCTGCTGGATGTCCACCGTCAGCCTGCAGCGTTGCTGCCCTTCAAGAACGTTACATTCCTGGGAGTAATAGCAGTTTTCCCTTAGGCCCTGGGGGGCTCCCGGACTGGAGGCCTCCGGCCATGCAGCCGCTGGCCCCGCCCCCGCAGGTCTTGTCCGGGCCCTGGCGCTGCTGCTGGGGGCACCTGGCCACGCACCCCTGACACTGGGCGTCGCCAGCAGCCCCCGAGGAGCCGTCTTCTGGGCGTGCTGGGCCCTGGACTATGCCCTCCAAGTCAGTCTCCCCGGGGCCCTCGGAGCCGGCTCCCCAGCAGCCCGCCGCCCAGGGGCACCTGCCGCCGGAAGGAAGAATGCTCGGGGGGCAGCTCCCCAACACAGACAAGGGCCTGGTCCCCGGCCGGGGGTCCCCGCCCACCGACAGCTGTGCCGGGCCCGAGCAGAGCCCAGTGGTCCCTCTGCACATCCCAGCAAAAACCAGCACTGAAGACCCTCAGGCTGCAGCAAAACCCTTCACCCCAAAGCCGCCGGCGAGGCCCAGGCTGGAGCGGGCGCTGTCCCTGGACGAGAAGGGGTGGAGGAGCAGGCGTCTGCGCGGCAGCCGGGAGGACCTGGCCTCCCGGAACGGGGCCAGCCCCTCCCGGGGCTCCTTGCAGGACCAGGGCCCCGGGCCCCCCGCCCACCCTCGCTCCCCGCCCTGCCTGAGCACCTCCTGGCAGGAAATCCCCACGTCCCGCGGGACTGTGGGCCGCGTGGGCGGGAGCCCCTCCTCGTGGGGGAACGGCGTCTCTGGGACCGTCGGCGCCTCCCTGGACACCCTGCACCGGAACGGGGCCTCGGCCGGGAGCACCCCCAGGCTGGCCAGCGGGCTCCCCGCACACCTGCTGCCCGCCCTGGACTGGAACGTGGCTTCCAACTCCCTGCGGGCAGCAAACAAGGTGGACGCAGACCACGCTGACTTCACGCTCCGCCTGCAGACCAGGCTGTTGCGGACCCACAGCAGCCTGGGCCCCAGCCGGCCCGCCAGCCCCCTGGCCGGCGACGACGGCTCCCTGCGCTCCGCCAAGTCCTCCTTCAGCCTCCTGGCACCCATCCGGGCCAAGGACGTCCGGGACAGGTAGGGCCTCCCCTGGGCGGGGAGGGCATCGGTGGCCCCAGTTTTAGGGTTCAGAAGCAGCCTCCACGAGGACCCCACGATGTGTTCTCAGCCGGCCGTGTCGGGGCATCAGGGTGGAGGCCGCCCAGTCCCCGTCAGTGACCCCGGCCTCTCCTGCCAGAACGGCGCCGCGCGGGCACGGCGCCTGCAGCGCTTGGCCAGGATAGCCGGACACGCGGCTGCTGGACCGAGGGCCCGGCCACACGGAGAGAGGTCCCCAGGGTCCACGCTCTGCACCCCGCAGGCCCCCGTGGCGTCGTCTCTGGGGTCCTGGGACCCGGTGTGCCCGCTGGGCGCCCGGCGAAGCTCACGGTGGGAGGGGTTCGCAGCCCCAAAGACGCGTGGTTTCCGGGCTTAACGGGGCTTTGACATCTCAGCACAGTGACGTTTTCGTGGCTTGGAAAGAACTCGGGTGCCGGCCCCGGGTCTTCCCTGCTGCTGCTGCTGCTCCCAACTCCCAGACTCACGTGCTTCCGGCTCGGAGCCACGAATCCATGGGGCCGGGGGCGCACAGACTTCCGAGTCCACTGCACCCCCCCCCCCCACGACTTCCTCCCGAAACGGGGCTTCTTCTGGGTGCTCGGGGTTGGGGCCAACTGTCCTGGGTGCCCAGCTGCAATGCCACCTTCCCCTCTCCGTCGTCCCCAGGCCTGCCCCTCTCCTGCATCTCCCCACACTGGCCGGGCAGGTTGTTGGAAGCCCCTCGGGCCACAGCCCTGCCTTCGGGGGTCCGAGGAGCCCGTCCAGCAGCTGGGCCCTCGCTGAGTCCATCCGCTTGGGCCCCGAGTTCAGGCTGTGCCCCCCTCTCCACAGGAGCTACCTGCAGGGGAGTCTCCTGGCCAGCGGGGCCCTGATGGGGGCGGAGGAGCTGGCCCGCTACTTCCCGGACCGGAGCGTGGCCCTGTTCGTGGCGACGTGGAACATGCAAGGCCAGAAGGTGAGCGGGCCGCCTGCCGCTCTCGGGATGAGGCCTTGGTTCCTGCCCGTCGTTTCCAGGGCCCCCACACTGCTCCAGCCCCCCATCTCCCCTCCACACACACACACGGCCCTGCACTGGCTCATCGTCACTCGGGGCCCCTCGTCTACTTGGGGTCCCTCCTGATGAACCCATGGGCATCCCAGGCGCGCCTCCCGCCTGCGGGGTCCCCACACACTCGTTCCCGCACCTGCCTGGGGTCGGCCTGAGCTGGGGTGCCCAGGACGTCTCTGCTGGTCGGACGGACTCGAGGGGCGCTCCACACCCTGACCGCCGCGGCGGCCCACCCAGAGCCGAGGGCCGGCCCGCACGCCCGTTTCCAGGGAGGCCCGCTGGCTCGCTGTGCGGCTAGCCCGTGACCCCCTGCCCCGGGCCCCTTTCACTCGGCGAGGCCTGCCCTCAGCCTGGGGGTCGGCCTCCGCCCTCCTGCCCCCTGCCGGGGCCTCGTCCTGGGCCAGGCTGACCCTGAGGCCCATGGGGCGAGAGATGGATTGTCACTGCCCGGGTGGTCACGAGGCCATCGCACATGTCAGACGGTCGGAGTGTTTGACGAGGAGAGGACGGGAGGACCGCCCCTTCCTGTGGCCGTGTCCGGCCGACATTCGGGTGACATTCGGGCGAGGTGGGGCTGATGGGGCAGGAGGCCCTGAGGAAGCTGCCACCTGAAGGAGACGGAAGTGATGTCTGTTGTGCTGGAGGGGGGCAGCAGGCTGGGCTGGTGGCTCCGCTTGGGTCCACGGGCCTGGCCCTCGTCCACGGGCCTGGCCCTCGCCCGGGGCCCCCAGGGCTCGCAGGGTGGAAGCCAGGTGGCGCTGCAGCCACAGATGAGAGTGACGAGGGCAAGGGTGCTTAGCTCCCCGTGGGACCCGCTGCGCCCCAGCTGCGCACTGGCCCGGGGAGCGGGGTGGTGGACACTTCGGGTCGGGCTCAGGGGCCAGGCTGGGGCCAGGTGAGGGTGGGGGCACAGACACGGCCTTGGTGGTGCCAGGTTGGGAGGGGGAGGGCTGTGGAGTCCCTGGGGGAGCAGGAGCCCCCCGTGCTGGGCCCCTCCGGCCCCTCGCCAGGCACTGCTTCCCTGCAGGAGCTGCCTCCCAACCTGGATGAGCTCCTGCTGCCCCCGGAGGCCGACTACGCCCAGGACCTGTACGTCGTCGGGGTCCAGGAGGGCTGCTCCGACAGGTAGGCCCCACCCCCCCCCGCCTCACCCCACGGCCCCCCTAGTCCGTCGGTCCCTCCCAGCCCCTGTGAGTGGCGCGGCTGAGGGGGGCCTTTTTTGGCTGATGCTGCCGTGAGCCGAGACCCCCTGCGGCCAAGCCTGGGCCGCTCGCGCAGACCACCTTCCGAAACCGTGGCTTGGAGAACCCAGAGCGAGTGAGGTTTTCCTTCTGGGGCGCGACAGCTGGTCTGAGAGATCGAGAGCACAGTAGGCCGCGGCTCGGGCACCCGGTGCACGCCGGGCTCCAGCCCAACCCTGAGGGTGTCACTGACCTGCCCCGGGGCTCCCGGGGCTGCCGCTCCCTGTCCTCTGGCCGCACACCTGTGGCCTTGTCCAGGGCCACCTGGTGAGGGGTGCCGCTCCTCATGCAGCCGAAGCTGCACTGGCCCGGGGCCCCTCCCGGGCCTTTGCCAGGCGGGCCGGGAGCTCTCGCCCGAGGCTGAGCAGGGGTTGGGACCCGGCTCCCACCACTGCGGCCTTTAGGGGCCCGTGGCGTCCCTGCAGGCATCCCGACCCAGGAAGCTGGTGTCTCCGGGAGGCCCCTGTGTGGCTCCTGTCTGCCCCCTCTCTTTGCGAGACACGGGTGCCAGGCTGGACCACGGAGGCCCCTCCCGGCAACTCCCCCAGGGTGCCGGGGTGAGGAGCCGGGAGGCCCGGCCCCCTCCCCAGGGTGGCCTTGACCTCTCCGCAGGCGGGAGTGGGAGGTGCGCCTGCAGGAGACGCTGGGCCCGCACTACGTCATGCTGCACTCGGCAGCCCACGGGGCGCTGCACGTGTCCGTGCTCATCCGCCGGGACCTCATCTGGTTCTGCTCGGGTAGGCGGCCGCCCCCGCCCGTCCTCTCCCCGCTGGCCCCCCGGCCCGGCCCCAGCATGGGACCCGAGCTCGCTGACCCCGCCCCCGGGCGGCGGGGCGGGGCCGTCAGCTGCGCTTCCCCTGCGCAGAGGTGGAGAGCTGCACGGTGACCACGCGCATCGTGTCCCAGATCAAGACCAAGGGCGCCCTGGGTGTGGGCTTCACCTTCTTCGGCACCTCCTTCCTCTTCATCACGTCCCACTTCACCTGTGAGTCGCCTGCGCCCAGACCCCGGGGGTGAGGGCGGGGGGCGGGGGGGGATCCCTCCGCTCTGGAGAGAGGCGTGGTGGGCGGGTCGCCGCAGGCCCCACACGGTGAGAGCCGGCGGCTGCAGCAGTGGGAGGGGTCTCCGGCCCGACCGACCAGCCCAGTGCCTGGCCCTCAGTCTGAGAGCTGCCCCTCGAGCGGCCCCCGCCCCTCTGTCCTGGCAGCCGGGGACGGGAAGGTCAGCGAGCGGCTGCTGGACTACAGCAGGACCGTCCAGGGCCTGGCCCTGCCCAAGAACGTGCCGGACACCTGCCCCTACCGCTCCGACTCCGGTGGGTGAGCGGGGGTGGCCGGGGGGGTCGGTGTGCTCAGTGCTTCCCCTCCCCGGGCGGGGGGGGGGGGGGGTGCGGCCTCCATCTCGCTCTCCGGGCAGCGGGGACCTCGGCTGAGGGGCTGCACCCGGGCAGGCTGGGCTCACGTGTGCCCCGGCCGTGCCCCAGCCGACGTCACCACGCGCTTCGACGGGGTGTTCTGGTTCGGGGACTTCAACTTCCGTCTGAGCGGCGGGCGCCCGGCGGTGGAGGCCCTCCTGAAGCAGGACCCGGGGGCCAGCGTGCCCGCCCTGCTGCAGCTGGACCAGCTCACCCGGGAGATGAAGAAGGGTGAGGCCGGCCGGGGAGCGGGGTGGGGGTGGGGGCAGCGACGGGGGGTTGAGGCCCCAGGGAGGGTGGGGCGGGAGCTCCACGCCGGCCAGCGGTCCCAGACGTGCGCCCGCCCCAGGGACCATCTTCAAGGGCTTCCGGGAGCCGGACATCCACTTCCTGCCGTCGTACAAGTTCGACGTGGGGAGGGACTCCTACGACACCTCGTCCAAGCAGAGGACCCCGTCCTACACGGTGAGCGTGGCCCGCCGGGCGGGCGGGAGTGGCTAGGGGGTGCCTGGGGCTGAGCCTGGGGCTGCCTGAGCACCCCCCACCCCTGAGGGCTGGGGTGCAGCCGGCCTCACTTTGACGCGGAAGCCGGGGTGCCCAGACCCCCGCTCTCTGAGGCCCGGCTCGCCGCGCACCCTGCACTGCCGGTCCCGCCGGCTCGCGCTCCTCCGGGCACTGTGCCGAGGGCGGCGCCCTGTGCTGGCTCTGGACAAGCATGGGGAGGTGGCAGGGGTGGGGGAATGGGGGGCAGGTTTGACCCCAGCTGCGTCTGCGGCTCCCACAGCGGGGGAGGAGGCCTCAGGGCCCCCAGGGAAAGGCCCCACAAGACCCGCCCCTCCCAGCGCCTGCGCGTAGTGGGCGCGGGGGGCGGGGACGGGCTCGGGTAGCTGGGGGAGGGGCGGGCAGGTCAGACCCCGAGGCAGCCTGGACGTCACGGGGCCCCTGCCTCCGGGCGCCCCCTGCAGGACCGGGTCGTGTACCGCAGCCGCCACAAGGACGACATCTGCCCGCTGCGGTACTCCTCCTGCCCCGGCGTCAGGACCTCCGACCACCGCCCCGTGTACGGCCTGTTCCGCGTCAGAGTGAGGCCGGGCAGAGACAAGTCAGTACCCTGGCCTCTCCGCTCCCGGGGCGCGGGGCTGGGCGGCGGCGGGGGTCCGGGACGGGGTCAGGCCCCCTCCTGAGGGGTGCCACCTCCGGACTGCGGTGCAGGCCACACTGCCCGGGTCCGGACACGCCCGGACAGGAGGGAGCAGGGTCCCCGCAGCCCCAGGCGGAGGTGGCTGCTGCTGGAGTGACAGGCCCCAGGGTCGGGACCAGGGCTGGCTGGACCCCCGGCTCACAGCGTCCGCTTGGGGCTGCGCGGGCGGGGCAGCCTGTGGGACGAGGGTCTTCGCGCCCCTCCCCCTGACGGCCGCGTCCTCCACAGCATCCCGCTGGCTGCCGGCAAGTTTGACCGCGAGCTGTACTTGATCGGGATTAGGAGGCGGATCTCCAAAGAGATCCAGAGGCAGCAGGCCCTGAAGACACAGCACTCCAGCGCCATCTGCACCGTCTCCTGAGGGGTGTACCCGGAGGCCGCCCGTCACCTGCCACCGCCTGCGTCCCCAGAAAGGACGGGGTGGCTGCCGCCTGGGACTGCTCTGCCTGTAGGGATGCTGACGACCCGCTGCCAGAGGCTGACCTACCTCCTCAGCAAGACCCCGACCCAGCCGTGCACCACGGCACGAGCAGGCCCTCACCCCTGGGCCAGAGCCAGCTGCTGACTTGCACGGCGTCCCTGCCGGGGCCCCAGCTTCCCTCTCGGGGCAGGCGGAGCCTGGTCCCTGGGGGTGCTCACACCCCTCAAGCTGGCAGTGGGCCCAGGCCCCAGCCCACCTGCGACCACTCCCGTTCCCCCGTGCTCACTCATGCAGCTGCACCTGCATACAGGGTCCTGGTCTCTAACCCCTCCTCATCTGAGTGGGCCAGCCTGGCCCCAGGGAGGCTGCCAGGTGACGCCGGTGGGGTGATCTGGGGCACATGCTAGGACCAGGCTGAGGCCCAGTGGGTCACCAAGCTGAAGCCAGTGTCCAGGGAGCCACCAAGGCCCCACTGCAGGCTGGAGGAGGGGCGTGACCAACATTCCAGGCCCAAGGAGCCCCCAGCCAGGACACCGCCTCCCACCCTCCTGGTCCTGCTGGCTCCAGACCACCCACTCCTGTGGCGGCACCCCCTCCACGTCTGGGCCGCTTCTCCCCAGTGTTCAGAGCCCATCACCCCTTCACCCGACCCCGTCTCTCGGAAAAGGCATAGGCTCTGGATGTTTGGAAACCCAGGGGCATTTGATCTAGTCTACTCGATTATTTATTTTTCCATATTTATATTTTTAAATAAATGCATACACTAAATGTTTGACTTTCTGTAGCCAAAGCGCAGGCCCTGGCTTCACTGTGTTCCCAAGAGGAAAGGGGTTTGCTCCCCACTGTCGGCCCGGGGTGCCGCCCGCACTCCCCTCTGCTGGTCTGGGCCCCACCCCGCCCGCCGCCCCAAGGTGTGAGCTGGGAAGCACTTCATGTGGGAGCCAGTTGTGAGGCCAGTTCTAACACCTAGCTCGCCCAGCGTTTGTGGGGGTCAGCCTGAGTGAGTCTGGAAGCAGCACATGTGCAACCCTTCACTTGGGGTGGGAGGGACCCCAAGAAGGTGCAGGCCACCCGCCTGGCTTCCAGAAATCACCCCGGGTCTCCGTGGGCACGAAACTCTGAGAGCCCCTTGTGAAGACCACTTCTGTGCCAACGGGACCTGAAGTCACAGCCCCTCTACGGCCCTTCCTGGAACCTGTGACCCAAACTGCGAAGGGCAGTTTCTACGTGACTCGGGGGGGGGGGGTCTGGCCCGAAACTGGGCTGCGGTTCTGGGGCGTCTGCCACATTCGCCCGGGAGACCCTGAGACGAGGGCCAGGCATCTGCGATGGGCCTCAGGCCGACACCCAGTCCTTCCCTGGGAAGGCGGGTTCCCAGTCAAACCCACCCACACCGAGCGGCCAGCCCGCGAAAACGGCCTCACCGAGAACCGCAGACGTGGCCGTGTGAGGGTGTGTGCGGAAGCCCGGCTCTTGCCCTCAGAGAGGTGGTGCAGGCCCCCTCAGCAGGGGGACAGCCCACCTGCCCCCAGGAAGCACAGCGCTGGCTGGCGGGGAGCGGACAGGGAGCCTGCGGAGCAGTGAGTGTGAGCCTGCAGCTGCGAGGGGGCTGGGGGCCACGAGGCGGTGGGGAGGGGGGAGGGGGAGGGAGCGGCATGGCGACGTTCAGGCCAGCATGCAGGAAAGACTGCGGGCCGCTTCTGAAACGGACACCTGTGCTTGTGATCAGCAGTTTCTAGAATGTTCGGAAAGCTGCGGACCGTCGTAAGTCCAGCTTCAGCTCTGCAGGAGCTCTGAGAGGTGACACGCGCGGTCCACCCGCCCTCACTTGACGAACTCAGTGCCCACCCCGTCTCACGCGCCCAGCAGCAGCAGCTGGACTGCGGACACACACGTGTGCCCGCCGCCAGGCGCCTCCCGCGGCGGGGCGACGGCAGGGAGGTCAGCGACGGACAGACGGACAGACGGGACTCGCACACTTTATTCGCCTCCCCGCCTCCCTCCCTCCCTCCCGCAGAGGCGGCTCCCGGGGCCCCGGGGACGGTGGCGCAGACACTGCCACCCCCATGTCCGCCCGCACCGACACCGCGTGTGGAGTGCTGCCCTGAGCTTCGGTGGCGTGGACCCTGGGGCTTCCACGGGTGTTTGTGAGTTCGGGAACCACAAATCTCTCCCGTCACCGAGGTCATGTGACCTGCCACTTCCCCCGAATCTTCCCACCTTTTAAAACGTAACCACCAACCACCACGTGATCTTAGAAGCCACCTTCCATCCCGTATGTCCTGACCCCTCTGAACCCAGAACCCACCTTTCAAAGCAAGGGCAAGGGGCTTTGCGACAAGGGTCAAACTGAAGGGTCCTCAGGCGGAAAGGGGACCGGCCAGGCCCACGCCTTGTTTGGGAAAGCCGCCGGTTAGCACGGGCCTTCAGCAGCCCCGTCCGGAGTGGAGGGTGGAGGACGCCAGCCACTGCCCAGCGCCAGAGTGGTGTCGGCGGACGGCCCAGGAGCACCCAGCCCTGCACTGGCCCCCACGGGCCAGGCGCTCGGTGGGCTCACTGGCCTCGGAGCAGGAGACGGCCGGGCGCCCGCCCCACCTGCTGAGACTCGGGAGGGCGTGTGCACAGACCTGGTTCCCCTGCAGCGGCTGCTCGGGTCCTGTCCACACTGGCCCTGGTCTGAGCCACGGTGCTGGAGGCCTGCGTACACACCACGGCCGGCACGTCCCATTCGGGGGCGGGGGGAGGGGAGAGAGCTGCACTTGGCAACGTCAGACGTGTGCGCTCGCATGGAGGAAGAGCGTCCTGGTTCGCACCGCCCGTGAGCTCGGCGGCGCCCGGTCTCCTCCGGAGAGGCGCGTGCGCAGCCCCCGCCAGCTAGCGGAAGAGCCGGAAGGCCCGGGGCAGGCGCCCGTCCCTGCTGCACAGCGCCGCCTGGATGTGCTCGTAGGCCGGCAGGTCGCTCAGGTCGCCCAGCGCGGCCACGGCCGGCTTTCTGCGCAGCATCTTGGCAGCCACTCGCTTGATGTCCTCCGGCTTCACGTCGCCTGGTGCGGGGACAGAGCACAGGGAAGGCCTGAGGCCGCGCCCACGCCACTTCTCCGGGGTGCTGGGTGGACGGAGGGGACCCGGGGGCCCAGCCACTGCCTCGGGGAGGAGGGTCCAGGTGCAGCCGCGTGTGTCCGCACGCTGAGTCAGGCGGAAGGACAGTGGTGAGTCTGGCTTAGGGAGTGGGGACCCGGCCACCGTCTGAAATGACTGTCAGACGCTGAGGACGCGCCCGCTAACAGGAGCTGAGCGGAGGGGCCCCCCACACAGTGGCCGGGAAGCCCGGAACCCACCCCCTGGCAACACACCCGTGAGAACTGGTTTTGGTACGGAAGTGGAGGCCACAGGATGGGGTCCTGTTGTGCTGGAAGGTCTGAGGGGGTCCCCTGAGGGGGACCACTACGAAGCTATGCCCGTCTCACACTGGGTGACTCGCGTCACGACAGACACGGTGCCCACCCTCTGAAACCTGAGGAAACCAAGACAGACCTGTCGCCCAAAGACTCACAAGCAGCCCAGCCCCGGCACACAGCCGGAGGGAGCCCGGAGCCCTCCTGAAAGCCCTTCATGGGACGCCGCAGAGGCCAGGGCCCAGCCCCCTGCCCCAAAGGCTGCCCGTGCACCTGGGGCCGCCGCCTCCGTCGGTGCCGTGGGGCAGCAGGTGCGGTACTCACGGATGAGCGCACACAGCTCGTGGGGCAGCTTCCGGGACCCGGTGGCCAGCACCTGCCTCCCCACGTCCTCGAAGATCACAGGCCGGGACTCCAGGTTCATCATGAGCATGGACATCAGCTGCGTCTTGGCCCGCTCCAGCTCCACCTGAGGGCCAGAGCCGTCCCACAGTCCTGCCGCTGCTGCCATCGCCTGCTGGGCGCTGTCAGCCAGGGGGGTGGCCCCAGGAAACGGGCCCCGGCCCCAGGCCTGCACTCGCCCCGGGCCACACGGCGGGCGGGCGGGCTCCCCAGGGGCTGCAGGCCCCAGTCCTGAGCGCAGCCCACCGCGCTTCCCAGCTGCGAGTTTCTGGGTCAAGGCTGGAGTTACGCTCTCCAGGGCCCGTGCCAGACTCGAAACGAGGAAGAAACGTGCTTCCCCTGAGCTCTAGTTCACGGCTGGAAAAGTCCGTGTGCGGGCATGTACGTACAACCTGCAGTTCGTACCGGCTCCGGCCCACAGAGTGCCGAGGGCCCTTACGGTAAGGTCTCAGACACGGAGCCAAACCCGAGGACACGAGAAGTCAGACCCGCCCGCCCGACGCCGCCCTTGCTGCCACGGCTCCGCGGTGCAGTGAGAAGGACGCAGACTCGCCCGTGAGGCTGGAGAGGTCACGAGGCAGCCGCAGAACACGTGGGGTCAGCCGGGGCAAGCGGACCAGGTACTGCATGAGGGCCGAGGGGGGCTCCCCACGGGGGCTGCGATGCCGGCGTTGGGGGCCACACTCACCGTGTCCACGGCGCCCCCCATCAGGATGAACTCCTTGGTGATGATCTCCACCATCTCTCGAACCTGCGGAGGCAGCAGGAGGGGGGCCTGAGCCGCTCAGCAGAGACGCCCTGCCCCCCAGGAGCAGCCCCATCCCCACGGGGCGCAGGCGGGCAGGCTGGCCTCACCTGCCGGGGGTCGGCGCTGGCGTGGATGCACAGCAGGCCCGTGTCCTCGTAGCTGTGGTGGTAGGAGGTTGCATTGTACATCCAGTGGTGCCTGTGGGGACACGGGTGGGGGGGGGTGGCGTCAGGGTCCAACGTCCCCTCGGCGGGCCCCCAGCCCCGGGGACAGCGAGGCACGCACCTGTTGAGCACATTGAGGTAGAGCCTGGTGAACATGCCTTTGCCGGGCCCGCCAGCCGAGAAGGAGCCGCCGCCACCCATCATCATGTTCAGCACAGCGAAGGGGATGAAGTCTGCCTCCTGCAGGCGGAGGACGGAGCTCAGCCGGGGGCCAGGCCTGGCCCACAGTGGGCACAGGCATCCCCGCGGGGACTCACCAGGAAGGAGCAGCTCTCCAGCCCTATCATGACGTGCGTGAGCTCGGGGAACGGGGTCGGGCCCAGGCTGACGTTCGACATGTCCCTCTCCAGCTGCGGGCGGGCGGGGGTGCCGTGAACAAGACCGAGCCGCTGCCCCCCTGGCCACCCCCCCGGCCCGCCCCGGAGCCCGACGCTGCCCCGGCCTCAGAGAGGACGCAGCCGGGCCGAGACCCGGGCGTGTTCGAGGCGCAGCCGTGAACACCCAGCTCATCCCAGCCCTTCGGCAGGATTACGAGGGCGTGGCCGGCTCCCCCGGACGGTGTGTTTGTGACCCGAGGCCTCGGGCCTCCCGCCCGCCCTACCTTGACGAGCCCCCCGGTGTACTGGGCCACCGACCAGTCCACGTCCCCAGCCGCCTCGGCGCCCCAGGCCGGCCGGGCGCCCAGGAGGTGCCTCCGGGCGCACTCCACCAGGTGCTCGTGCTCCACGCCCACGCCCGCCAGCACCATGCGCTCGGGGGTGTAGTAGGTGCGCAGGTAGGAGTGCAGCGCCGCCCGGTCCACCTTGGCCACGTTCTCCACGGGGCAGAAGCGGTGCAGGCCCACCGTGTTCCCGCTGTACGCAGCCTGGCGGCGACAGCGAGGGGCTCAGGCGACACAGAGAACACGCCCGCCGCCGCCCGCCCCCCATCCTCGGACACCTGCGAGCGGCCCTGCGGCCGGGCAGTGACGCCGGGCATGCTGGCCCAGAGGGCAGCCGGCCCCTCCCAAGCGGAGTGGGCCCAGCTGTGGAGCACAGGGCTTGCTCGGAGAGCGCAGGGCGCGGGACAGGCGCCGCTGCTGGAAGAGCCGGGAAGTCTGACGCCTCCCAGGCAGCAGGCTTGGAGACAGAGCGTGTCCCCCTGCGAGGGCATCGGGCAGGCCAACGACCCTCCCGCGCGCCCGGCCCCAGGGACACGGGTGCGGGTGGCGGCAGCCCGGGACCGCCCCTCACCTCGTGAACCATCTCGGTGAGAAGGGGCTCCGGGTCGGGCCGCATGTTGAGGTCCTCCAGCTCAAACTGGACGGCCGTCCGGGCCATCTCGATCTCCTCGGCTGCAAAGCACGGAGACCAGGCTCACCCGCCGGGCCCTCGCGTCCTCGCCGGGGGGTGTCGGCGGCCTCCTGCGCCCTTGTCTGGGGCCGGCCGGGGGTGCACGTGTCAGGGGAGAGAGCCCCCGGGCAGCCGCCTGGCCCTGCTCTGAGTCTGCACTTCCCCCACTGAGAGGCCCGGACCGTCTCCAGTGCCGTGTGACGATGACAAGGGGTGCGACAGGCTCAGGGGACAGTCGCAGACAGACCAGCGTCAGCTCGCCGTGACCAGTGCCAGAGAGCCCTGGACGCAGGACGGCAGCCCAGCGGGCCAGGCTGTGTGCACAACCGCGCAGACCGGCCTCGGCAGCTGTGTGACCTGCCCCGCCCCCCCCGCGACCAGGGGCTCGGAGTCCAGCCACGTGCGAGGCCGAGGACGGGACTGGACTGGGGCCGGTGAGGCGGGTGTTTAAAGACAGCCGAGTCGCTTCCTTCTGAAGGGAAAGGACAAGTCCACTGACCTATCCGAGGGTGCAGGGGTGGGGTCAGAGCGCCGGGCACCAGGGCGTCCCCGCCGCCCATCCTCATTCCCCGTGAGGCTGCGCCACCCCACAGGCCGCTGGGCCCAGCCCCCAACAGCCCAGGGCCCCTCCCCGCAGCGGTGCTCCCGCCCACCACCCAGGGTCCACCCCAGCGCCCCTCAGGCGGCCTGCACACACACCTGTGAGCCGGGGGTGCAGGACCACGTCAGCCAGCAAGCCGACCACCGTGTCCAGGCCTCTGGAATCGGCAGACACAGCGTACATGGTGGTGTCTCTGGGGAAACCAACAACGCCGGCGGCACCGAGGTCACGACAGGGACGTGCCACGGAGCCCTTTCCGTCACTGGGCGTTGCCCGTAAGCATGTGTTCAGTGCTCTTCCCTGTTCCCGTCTTCTGGGGTCCGCTCCTAGCAGGCGGGACCCCAGCGGCACCCAGGCTGGTGCCGAGCGAGAGCTGCCCGGACAGAGTGGACGAGAGGGAGCACACGGGCTCCGCCGGCCACGGGCTCCACCACAGCGAACCACCGCACCCCGGTGCACGGACGACTGGTCGCTGTGGCAACGGGCCTGGCCCAGACGGCGGGGGGGACAAAGACCGGCGGCAGCAGCAGCAGCCCACTGCACGAGGGGGCACTGCGGTCAGCGGGCGGGCCGCGTCGGCCGGGAAGGCACAGCCGCGTGGACGAGTGTGCCTGCGAGGCCAGACACAGCCGCCTGTGCAGGGGAGGGCCACCCTTGGCGGGGCTGCAGGCCCACGTCGGGGAGTGGCAGGAGTGGAGGCCCGGGCCGAGGGGGCGTGGGGCTGTCGGAGCCAGGACACTGGCCTGCCAGACCCAGGACACCGGGAGCGGCGAGTCTGAACTTCACCGACGGGCGGCTGGGGGCCGGAGGGCTCGGAGGGGACCTTTTCTGGACGTGGGATGTGCTGCCCCCACGCTCGCCGATTCCTGGTCTCTGACCCGGCCCACGTACGTGACCTCTACCGTCCAGGCTTACGACGGCACCAACCACTGAGAACGTGCTGCGGGGCCTTCGCGCCCGCTGTTCCGGGGTCTGAACCGCCTCCCTTCACTCCGTTTGGCAGGGCCCTTTGAGAAGCACCTGTCATCCCTGGCCTGAGGCCACACCGAGTCCGCCACCTGTCCCCCGTGCCCCCAACCACCCCGGGCTCCTGGCTCTCGTGTCCTCCACCCGCGGCTCGGCCTTCTGCCTGACCGGTGAGCGCCGTGGGGGCAGAGGCCGCTCTGCACCCCCAGGGCCCAGCCACTGCCCGGCTCAGGCACCAAGCCCACGTCTCCGTGGAGTGCCACCGCATGGCCCCCGAAGTGTTCCTCTGTGCGTGTCTCGCCCACCCAGCTCCGGCTGAGACGGAGAACAGTCCCGCGCGGGAGGCACACAGGCCGGGGTGGGAAGGCCGGCGTACCTGGACGTCTGACAGTCACAGATGCCCCCATGCTTTTCCAAGGTGAGCAGGATGCGGTCTCTGCTGTCGAAACGGGCGGTGGACTGGCGGAAAGGAGTCAGAAACCCACTCAGGCTCAGCATCCGGAACCGCCCCAGGACACAGTTTTACAGGGAAACTTGCTTTAGCCCTCAGGACGCTTGGACTCAAGTTTCCTTTTATCATCGTTAACTTGACAACTCAATCATTTATTAAAACAGCCACTCTGAAAAAGCAAAGCTATATAGTCCCGCCCCTTGTGGCTCAGTGGATTGAGCACCCGCCTGCAAACCAAAGGGTCGCCAGTGGGGAGTGTGTGAGAAGCAACCACACTTTGATGTTTTTCTTCCTCCCTTTCTCCTCCCTTCCCCTCACTAAAAGTAAGTAAAATCTTAAAAAAAAAAAAAAGCAAGTATATAGATTCTTCCCAACAATATTCTCAAAATCCAGAAACTGAGCACTGACCGAAAATGCCAACTTTTCCAAAAAGTGAGCAATTCCACTAAGGTGTTTTGCTTCATATCTTGATCCCGAATTAATAAGAACTGGCAATAAAAAAAAGTTAACAGGTTAAGTCAACGTTCAAAAGGGACAGTTCGCTCAGAAGACACCTCCTGGATTACAGCTGTGCACAGGACCGACCGGGAGACGCCGGCACACGGGGGCGAGAGGCGCGCTCGCCGCCTGTGCCGGGACGGCAGGTTTGCGGGTGTGCGCATCGGCCAACACGGACAGAGTCGCGTGCTGCACACGTGTGACCGAAGACTTTCCCTGACGTGAAGCCAGAAAAAGGAGAACCGCCACGGCCACCGGCACCCTCCGGCTGCCCCGCGTGCCAGCTCCGCACCTCGCGTCCTCACTCGGGACACGCGCTGTGAACGAGGCGCCCGGGCCGCCGCCGGCCGGCAGCACTTACTTCCCACCGTGCAGAACTGGCCAAACTTATTCTGCGACGCCACTCGGAGCCCGTTGTCCAGCGTGGTGACTCTGGTCTCGAACTTCTCCTGCCCATCGACCGTGGCGAAAACGGGCTGCGGCACTCCGGGCAAGGGAGCGGAGAGGGGGACGCCGGGGTAGGCGCCGCCGCTGCTGAACTGTCTGCTCGCGGGGCCCCCAAACCTGAAACGAGGTCAGCCCGGTTACTACCAGGGCCGGAAACCAGGATCCGGGGGCACCACGCCGGTGCGGTTGGTCGCGTGTTTGTCTGCACGGAAAGTCGGCACGTGACTTTCAAAAGGGTCTTCTGTTCTGCAAGCCTGGGGACTCGGAGGAGTGGGCAGGGGGCACCGTGCCAACACGGGTGGCCCAGGGACCCGCGGCAGGTGGTTTGGTGCCTTGGGTCTGCCCGGCCACTTCTGTGGAAAGGCCCGCGAGAACAGCGGCTCCCTTCGCGGGGGCGTTTAGGTGGCTGCAGTCCCGCACGCAGAGAGCAGGTGGCACGGCGTAGGCTTGCTTAAAGGACCTGCAGGGTGTGGCTCCCGACTCCGCCTGCAAACTTGCCCCCTAGCCCCTTCTCCGCCTCCCCACGAGGTCTCCGACACGCTGGCAGGCTGGTCCGGGGGTGATCATCCCCAAAGCTTCCCCTGTCCCTGTCCCCAGCCTCCAGCTCTCGCCTGCACTTTGCACGTGGCTACCGCCCAAGGCTCCTCCCGAAGTTGGTCTCCACCGCGCTCACACGACCGAGGTTTAGCGCAGGCGCCGCAGCGCGTAGACACCACTCTGCTGCCCGAATGAGCGCGCCAGGGCGGGAAAAGGCAGCTCTGGCCCCTCGGGCGGGCGGCGAGGCGCGGGGCAGGGCACGGCCGCGGCGTGGACCGAACCCCGGCTCCGGGGTCTGGGCAGCCAAGGCCCCGCCGGTTCGGCCACGTAGGGGACAAGCGCGCGCAGAAAGGGGCCGGGCGGGGGCGACACGTGACGTGGGTCCAGTCCCGTCGGCCCGGGAGTGGAGGGCGGGAGCGGACCCAACAGGCGGGGAGCGGAGCGGCGGATGGGGCTCCGGGCTCAGGCCTGGGGCGCGGGGCAGGGAAGCGCCTCCGCGACGAGGGTGAGTCCGAGCCCGCCCGCCCGGCGCCGCGTCTGGGAGTCAGGGAGCCAGAGGCCGAACGTCCCGAGAGTCGTCGGCTGCCGCGGCCGGCCCTCGGCTCACCTCAGGCGCGGGCGGCCCCAGGCGCGGGAGCCCCGCAGCAGCCGCGTCGCGGCCAGCACCATCGCCGCCATATTGTGTCTCCGCCCACCGCTTCTGCCGTCACTTCCGGTGCCGCCTTCTGCGCCCCGCCCCCGCCGGCGCCGGCCCTCGGCGTTCGGGCGCTCGTTTCCGGTGCTCGGAGCTGAAGCCGCGGCGAGAGGCTCGGAGCGGCGGCCGAGCGGCGGGCGACGGGGCGGGGGACTCGGGCCGCGGCCGGGGCGGAGCCGGGGCCATGGAACCGCCGCTGCCGGGCTAGGGAGGGCCCGCGTCCCCGGCCCCGCGGCGATGGCGGGCTACGCGCGCCGCCCGGGCGTCACCCCGCTGTCCCGGGCCCGCAGCCTCGTCATTCCGGACGGTGAGCGGCCGGGAGGGCGGGTCGGGGTGGGGGGGCGGGGAGGGGGCCCAAGGCAGGCGCCCCAGGCTCCGGGCCCGCGCCCGGGTGGGGTCTGGGCGCCGGCCCCGCCGGTCGCGCGCGCGGACGCGCAGGTGAGGCCGCCCCGCAGAGCGCTGCGCGGCGCGCGGTGAAGTCGCTCTCATTGTTGTTCCAGCTGCAGCGTTCTATGAGCGCCGGTCTTGTCTCCCCCAGCTAGACTGTGAGCGCCCCCATGGCAGGGACCCGGACTCCCACTTCTTCGGCATTCGGCCGACGTTTATGTGCTATGTGCCCAGTCCGGTGCTAGCTTCCGTGGGAGACACAGGTGAGAGACAAGCCTCAGGGCCCCCCGGGCCCCGGCGCTACCTGCCGGTAGCTCTGCCGTAGCACTGACTCACCCCTCGACCCAGCGGTGACCGCTGAGCGCCCCTGTGTGCCTGGCGCTGGGAAGGCAAAGGTGGAGAGCATCCTGCCGCTCGGAGCTCACAGTCTTGTCTCGGGGAGACCCTTCCTCCCAGACAGACAGTTCCTTCGTAGGGTGGCCGGTGCCCGAACAAAAGTGTACTTCTGGGTGCTGGAGGGAGGGCTGGGGAGCCTTCATCCCAGGCACGCCTGGAAGTGGCTGCAGCTGGGCCCCGGCCAGGCTAGTTCACTCTCCTCCTCCCCAAGGGGCCGCCCCACTGGCCAGCCAGGCTGTGCAGGGCGCCTTCAGGTGGTCCCATCGGGGCCAGGAGCTGGTGGCAGCCCACGGGGGCATTCAGGAGGTGCCCCAGACAGAGGACACTCACAGCCCCACTGGGCATCAGAACCTGCTGGAGCTTTTTCGGAACCCCAGGGGCCAGGGCCCCTGCAAGGCAGGCTGTCTCCAGGGCACAAGTGGGGGGTCGTGTTTGAAAGGCCCCCCCCCAGGCTGGGAGAAGCCCTGGAGTGGAGACTCCGCATCAGGGCCAGCTGTGGTCACCAAGGCTCCCCAGGCCCATGGGGGTGACGCCCTCTCTCTGCAGATTTTGTCTACGGGAAGGGGAAGGGCACTAAGCAAGGTCCATCGGGAGCCCAGGAGACACCTTTTGGAGGTAGAGTGCTTCCGTGATTAACGCCTTCTCTCTGTCGGTCCACCTCGCAGTGCCGGGCTGGCGCCTGGGGGTGGGGCTGCCCCGGACAGTGTAGGCCTCAGTACCTGCAGCTGGCGGAGCTGGAATTCGCCCTCTCAATCTTGACCCCAGGGTAGGAGGGAAGAGGGTGCAAGCTGAGACGGGAGGGAGGGCCGGAAGGTGGGAAGTCACTCCCGGGGGGCCGAGAGGCAGCAAGGGCTGGAATTCCAGGAGCCGACTTCACACAAGGCTGGCTCCCGGGCTCAGGCGGTCGGTGGGCTGGAAGGGCCGCAGCGTGGCTGATTAGGTAGCGGGAGAGCGGGAAGGAAGGAAGGGAGAAGGGAGGTGTGGCCTCTGGAGCTGGGACCAAGTGGTGGGGGTGCAGGAGCACCCCCACCCAGGTGGCCTCTGTGCCCAGGCCAGGAGCGTGAGAACCGCTAGGGGCAGGGGTGGAGGTGGTGGGGGGATAAGGACGTGGATGGTTTTATGGGCCTGCTTTCTCACTTCCCGGTGTCACTGTGTTCTGGTACAACACTGAGGGTGGCGTTCCCAGTTTAGTTAGGGTGGTGTCCTGGAAGGAGAAACGAACAGGGGAGCCCCCCCCCCCCTCCGATGACCTTCAGGGGACTTGGTGTGTGTGACAGTTGTCGTTGTTCCAGATGATAAACTTGGAGATCTCGAAGAGGCAAACCCGTTCTCCTTCAAGGAGTTTCTGAAAACCAAGAACCTCAGCCTGTCGAAAGAGGACACCACCAACAGCAGGCTCTACTCGAAGGTAACTCCCCGGAGTCGTTTGCGGTGACTCGGCACAAACGTGCAGAGCACGACTCTCTCCACTCGCAGTGTTCCTGGGGGGTGGTCGGGCAGAGGGTGTGGGGGAGCGAGGCGGCTGCTGGTGCTGGCGGGGGACTTGTGGGCGCCCCTGCTGGCTCGCACCTTCCCTGGCGGACGGACAGAGCCTCTGCTGCAGGGCGGACCGTCCGGAAGGGAGGCCTGTGGTGGCCGCGCCCATGTCTGAGCCCCGCCCCTCGCCCCCCGTCCTTCAGGAAGCCAAGAGGCACTCGCTGGGACTCGATGGCAGCTCCCCGGCCTCCCAGCCCGTGGGCTTCGGCCTGGAGTACCAGCAGCCGTTTTTCGAAGACCCGACGGGGGCCGGCGACCTCCTGGACGACGACGAGGACGAGGCCGGGTGGACCGGGGCCTACCTGCCGTCCACTGTGGAGCAGACCCTCTCCTCGCGGGATGCGGCCAGCGCGTCGCCCTGCAGCACGTACATCTCCTTCTTCTCCGGCCCCTCGGAGCTGGCCGGGCCCGAGTCCCTGCCCCCGTGGTCGCTGAGCGACGCCGACTGCAGCGTCTCTCCCGCGGGGAGCCCCGGCACAGACTTCACGGCCCACGGAGAGTCTCTGGGGGACAGGCACCTCCGGACGCTGCAGATAAGCTACGAGGCGGTGAGTGAGGGGCTGGGTCGGAGCGGCGTCCGCAGAGAGCACCTGGGGCCTCCCGGTGTCCGTGGGGCCCGGTTTTGGCTCCGGGACAAGACAGTGTCTGGCTTGGCAGCCTGGCAGCGAGTCAGTGTGTGGTATGCTCACCCGGGCTGTCCAGCGAACAGAGCCCAGTGAAACGTACGGCACGGTGCGACCCGTGCAGGACCGGACGGTGATGAAGCGGGGAGACCCTCTGAGGGCCGCCCCGCAGCCACGGGTCCGCTCCCAAGGTCGTCGGCCTGGGCGTCCGGCCACATGTGTTGAGGGAATCTTTCCCAATTTTGCAGTGGCCTGAGAAAGCAGTGACCTGAGTGGAGTTGGAGTCTGTGGCCGTAGGTCTCGAGCCGTGGCCTTTGCGGGGGGCGGGGGCTGGCTCCGGAGTGCTCTGTCCTCCGAGCGGCCCCAGGGCGGGCCGCAGAGAGCAGACCCCTCCAGGGGAGACTCCAGGGTCTCTGACGAGGGCCCCCTCTCCCCGCAGCTGAAGGACGAGAACTCCAAGCTGCGGAGGAAGCTGACCGAGGTGCAGAGCTTCTCCGAGACGCAGACCGAGATGTAAGCCTCCAGGCACAGCTGTGGGGGGGGGGGGGGTGCTCGGGCACTCGAGGCCACACACAGGTGGGGACATGCCCCTCGGCCCGGGTCTGCGCTCCGGTCCGTGTCGGTCCTCGGCATCAGGCCCCTGTCCCGTGTCAGAGCGGTCCTCTTCTTCACGTCTTATGTCGGTCGTGGAGGGAGAGAGGGCGGGAAGCACCGACGTGCTCTCCTGCTCAGTGCGCTCCCCGGTTGGCTCCTGCACGCGCCCTGATTGGGGACGGGACGCACGGCTGTGGTGCCCGAGTCCGCTGCGCTGAGGACAGGGCGCTGGCTGCTGGCGCCCCTCGGGCCTGTGGTGGGCGCTGGCCCGGGCCCTGCGGGGGGGGCGGTCACCTCACTGATGCAGGTCGTCCCGGGATGGCGGGCACTCGGGGTCTTCGTGGATCGACCCGACCGGAGTGCCCGTTAGCAGGGGTCCCGGGACGAGGCGTGTGAGCTGTTAGTGACGCGGGTATGCTTTCCAACAAGGGTGAGGACATTGGAGCGGAAACTAGAAGCAAAAATGATGAAGGAGGAGAGCGACTACCACGATCTGGAGTCCGTGGTTCAGCAGGTGGAGCAGAACCTGGAGCTGATGACCGTACGTACCGGGTGGCGCCCGGCCGGCCGGGGGGGTGGGGAGGCGTCGTTGTGAAGCCTTGGGTGTGTCACTACGCTGGACCGGTGCTGCACCCGGGGGTCCCAGACGCCGTCAGTGAGCAGGGCCCTCACCGTGGCCGTGGGACTGAGGGGGGGGCGGGCCTGCTGGCGGGGCGGGCGAGGGCACAGGTTCGAGGGACCGTGTCAGCGACCCCCTGACGTGTGCTGCTGTGTTTGGTGACAGAAGCGTGCGGTGAAGGCGGAAGGTCACGTCATGAAGCTGAAACAGGAGATAAACTTGCTCCAGGTACGGAGGCCGCCAGTGGCCTGTGCTCAGAGGAAGGTCCCCGGGGTTGTGGCCTTGCTAGCCCCCTGGGTGGCGTGTGCTCACGTGCACATCTCATTCCCGGGCTTGGGGCCCAGGACAGGCCGGGGCACAGGGGAGGAGGCCAGGGGAGCCCCTGTTGGGAAGCAGCCCTGCTGTCGGGCGGGGCCCTCCCTCCGAGGCGAGGCACCGCGCCGGCTCTAGGGGGGGCTCCCCGTCCGTCCGCACAGACGCCCTGAACGGCCGGCCTCGCGCCCCGCCCCCCGCCCCAGGCGCAGGTCTCCGCCTTCCAGCGCGAGAACGAGGCCCTGCGCTCGGGCCAGGGCGCCAGCCTGGCGGTGGTGAAGCAGAACACGGACGTGGCCCTGCAGAACCTGCGCGTGGTCATGAACAGCGCGCACGCCTCCATCAAGTGAGTGCGTCGGCCGCCGGCGGGGGGCTCTGCACACCGTGTCTCGGACCGCGAGCACACTGCCGCCGCCTGGTGCGGGGCTCAGGACGGGGAGGGGTGCGCCAAGGGTGCTGAGAGCCCTGGCATCGCAGGGGCACACCGGGCCAGTGGGCTCCAACCTCCCACGCGGTGACGCTTATCTGGGCGGTGCGGGCAGCGAGGCGAGTCCCAGCTCCCCCACTCCCCCCACCTTGACCCCCTTAACCCTAGGCCCCGATTCTGTGTCCCCTGGCTGGGCGAGGCTGGGGCCGCTGCGGGGTGGAGCCGGGACCTCCAGGGCTGGGCCGCCTTTGCTTGGCCGCTCTCATTCCCAAGGAGGGTGTGCGAGTGGCCCGTGACTTCAGTGTTCTCATTTTAGGCAGCTGGTTTCTGGAGCTGAAACGCTGAACCTTGTTGCTGAAATCCTTAAATCTATAGACAGAATTTCTGAAATCGAGGAGGAGGCGGAGTCTTGAGAAACTTGTGCTGTTTACATTCCGAAACCACTACTTACTGGATTTTAAAATGCCGTTGTACCTTTAAATGTGCACTCTGCTCAGTAAAAACACTTACCCCGAGATAACTAACCTCACGACCCCGCGACCCCGCACAGTGTCATTCGCCAGCCGCCTCGAGGGGCGCTCCCCGGGTCAGCCCCCGGCTGCGGTCTCCGCGACCCACGGGGAGACGTTCCCATCAGCGCTGCTGGGTTCTTACGGTTACCAAACACGGGAACAGCCGTTCTGTGGTGTGGGTCTTCCATCCTTACTCCAGGACACCCATTCGTTGTAAGGTCAGTTCCCTTGCTCCTCCTCGAGTCCACAAGTGAAGAAAAACACTATAAACGAGCCAAAATTCCAAAGATTGTCTTGGACAGGGACTTGTGCCTTTTTGCCGCCAGGCAGCGTCCTCTGGCTCCGCCCCCTGCCACGGCCTTCCCAGCGGGGTCGGGGGAGGGGCCCTGCAGGTGGCGGCCTGAACAGGGCGCCCCGACAGTGGACGCCGCTGCTCTGCCTCAGGGACCAAGCTCGGTGCAGGTTCCAGACTGTGAAGCCGTCGAGATGCACGTTTTTCGGGGCCTTCAGGTTTGAAAAAGTGGTTTTGGCTGGAGAGTTTGGACACATTCCACGTGGCCTTTGGTACAGGGAAGCTCAGAGTCCGGGCGTCCGGCGGCCACGCGGAGCCTCACCGGGCCAGTCGGCACGAGGTCTCCCGGGCGGCCTTTCCAGCTGCTTCCTGACGTGGGGGGCACAGCGTGCACCCTGCGCCTCCCTGGCTGTCTGCCCGTAGATGTTATTTTTTGAAACAAACTTTCTCTCCTGTTCATATGGACAGCTTTCTTAATAAACTCTAAAACTCACACTCTGTGTCCCTTTTTTTCTGACTTAGTTGTTGCGCCTGACAGCCAGGCGGCTAGCCCCCAACACCAGGGCCCGAGCCTGGTCCTTGTTGGGACGGGTGGTCTGTGCCAGCACATCAGCGCCAGGCCCCTGCCCGTGGGGTCCGGGGCGGCAGGGAATGCAGCTGCCCGGGCTGAGAGCAGCTGCCCGTGTGGACTCAGACCATGTGTGGACTCAGACAGACTGGATTTCAGAATTAGGGCATTCTGGGAGGCTGTGTGGTTGAAGTTTCAAAAGATGATTAAACTGCTAGACCTCTGATCTTAACCACAGAGAAGAGCCTTCCAGAAATCAGCCTGGAGCCCCACGCCCCCCTCGTACTCTGGCCTGCTGGTAAAAGTGGGTTCTGGCCTGGGACAGAGCAGCATGGTAGAAAGTGCTGGAATGAGGTTCCCTCTGGGTGACCACGTGACAGCTCTGAGGAGCCTGGGAGGCGGGGCAGGACTGCCCCAGGGTGGGTGCCTCAGGCAGGGCCCACCTGTGGGACACAGCCCTGTTCGGGGCTGGGGGGTGCTCAGCTGGTCACCGGGCTGGGCCGGAACCGGGCAGCCCCCCAGCGCACCCCGGCCCTTCGTGCCCTCAGGATGCTTCCTGCAGCAGGGGGCAGGATGGACATGGGCTTTAGTACACGGTTCCCTTTTTGTGTCGTCCGGACCGTTCCCCATAAAAGCCCTGAACAAAAGTCACACTAACAAGCTGCTGGTCTCCCACCCCTGCCTCCGGATCGCTGCCCCGCAGCCCGTCCGCAGCTGCACCAGCCGCTTCAAGGCTCTGCCCTCTGGCTCTCGCTATTGGCTGCCCAGTGGGAGGCCCGCTGCCTTGGGGGCAGTGGTCGTGCTCACGAGGGCTTGCCGACCCCCCACCCCCATGCGCACTTCGCCAGCACAGACACTGAGATGGAAACGACACGGAGATCGGCACGGCCCCTATGCAAACACGGCACGCAAATTCAGAAGCGTTCTGTTTTACAGAGGGGGGGGGGGAAAGACGCCCGCACACACAGTTGGGGCGGCGACCCCGCGGGCCGAGACCCAGCAGGTACTTGGCAGGTTTCCTCGCTGGTGGCTCCTCCGAAACCCTGGATCCAACTCACAGGGAAGAACGGAGAGCAGGAGGTACCTGCCCGGGTCTCCTGCCGCACGGCGCGTGGTCCCAGCCGTCCGTCCGGCCAGGAGGCGTGAGCACGCGGGCAGTGCCGGGGGCGGCCGCGCGGGGGCAGTATCGGCCCGCCCTCCCAGGGCCTGTCCCCGGCGTGCCCCGCGCTCGCGGAGGCGGGACTTCCGGCCCGCGGGGCCCCAGTCGCGCGGCTGCCGGAAGCGCGGGGCCGTGGCGGCAGCGCAGTCCGCCGGGAGGGTGTGGTGAGGGCTCGGCTTCTCGGGGCCCGGGGCGGGGAGGTCGGCGAGGGTGGCGAGCTTGCGTGCTGCCGGCCCGCGGCCCTGGCTGGCTCCCAGCTGAGTTCCGTCCGTAAGCATTTCAAGTGTAACCGTCGCTGGGTGCAGGGGCGGGGGCTGCGCGGAGCCTGGCCGCTCGGTCCCCGTGGGTCTCCGGCGGGAGAGGCCATGCCGAGGGCGGGACGCTCTCCCTCTCACCTGTTTTCGGCCCGGGGGTCTGGGCTGGGCTCCTCTGGCTGTCGCCCTGCCCCTGTCTCACTCTCCCGTTTCTCCGCCCAGCCTCCGCCCACCCCCAGACCCCCAGACCCCGGCTGCAGTTCCCTTGGCAGGCGTCCGCTCAGTGTCGGTCGCGACGGGCGCTGTTCCAGCTGCTGGGGACCGGCAGGGCCCCCGGCCAGCCCTACCCTCTGTGCATCCAGCGGTGGCCCGTGGCCTTGGCCTTGTGCACCCGACTGCCACCACCCCCTGCCCTTTCTGCGCTGGCTGACCAGCTCTCCGGGGGCGTGCTTGTGGGGAGGCACCAGGCAGTTGGGCCATATTGGTGTCCATTTCCCCCACAGCCTTTGGCAGACCAGACCCATGCAGGTGGCTTCAGCACCTGATAGCAGAGAGCAGAGCCTGTGGGGCGTGGAGGGTGGTACGGCCCAGCCCCAGGACCCTGGCCAGGCCTCTAGGAGCCGAGTCTGTGCATTGGCCAGGCTCCTGCCACCCCCTGCACACCAGCACATCTGGGGGGGGAGGGGGGGCACCGGCACACCCTGGGTCCTAACCTCTCTCGACATGTTTTGGGGGCAGGCGGAAGCCATGGACGTGGACGCTGAAAGAGAGAAAATAACACAGGAGATAAAGGAGCTGGAGAGGATTTTGGATCCCAGCTCCTCAAGTATCAACGCGGGGGCCTCGGAATCAAGCCTCGACTCGGACTCCGACGCAGGTGAGCTCCAGGCCGCGGCCCCCTCCAGGATGCGGATCGGCCGCTCCGCTCTTGGCGCCTGTCTGCCACGTGCCACTGCCAGTCCTGGGACCCAGCCGTCCTCACCCCTCGGCCGGTTTCCTGCCGACCCCCCTTCACCGGCCCCGGCCCTGCTGGACACTCGAGTGTCCCGCCTCACGGGGGGCTTCCGCACTCCCCCTGTCCTGGGACAGGCCTCCAAGCTTGGCGCGTCCCCCTGCCTGGGCGCTCACCACGCCTGAGCCTCCCCTGCCCCTGGCTCCCTTCCCTGGGCTCATCCAGACGCCCTCCCTCGGGGTCCCCTGCTGTTCGAGCTCACCTTCTGCCCGCCCCCATGCCCTCTGTGCCGCCCTGGGGCCTGAGCGCCCACCCCCACACAACTCCTACTGGAGGCTCGCCTGCTGTGGGGGATCTCCCAGGCTTCCGTGTCTCCTGCCTGGCGTGTCCCCACAGTCTCTGTTCTCCGAGTTCCTGGGGTGCTTCCTGGGAGGCCTCCACGCTCTCTTCCTCCCGGGCCCCGCCGCCGGTCCCGCACCAGCCGGCCTGGTCAGTGCGAGCCGCTCCGCATCCCTGTGCTGCCGGGGCGGCGAGGCCCAGCCGTGCGGGTCTCGCCCGGGGGTCTCTCTGCCCTGCGCTCGCCCGCGCCTGCCCAGCAGGCGGGCCACGTGCCACACCGCTGGCTGGCTCCTTGGCGCCAGCGTGTCCCCTCACCGGCCACCTGTTTGTGTCGCGGTCACCGAGGTCTGCTTGCGTTCCCACAGATTCGCTGCCCGACGAGGACTCAGATGCCGCCGGTCCCCTGATCTCGGTAACTACTGGCCTGGGCCGGCTGCGCCCTCAGGCAGGCCCGCCGCCCGTGCAGCCCTGGGGGGGTGGGTACATGTTGAGCTGGTCCCGTGTTTCCAAGGCGTGAGGGCCACGCGTGTGTGCTGTCAGAGACGACACGTCAGGGCCGAGTCGCCACTGTAGCTAGGCTGGGGCTCATCCCGCCTCGCTTGCCCGAGCTCATGCGCGTCCCCATGTGAGGTCACGCTCGGAGCACGGTGGGCACCACCCTCGCCGCGGTGCCTGGCGGCCCGGTCTGCAGGTAGTGCTTAGGGGGACACTCGGTCAGAAGTCACGCAGGCCCGTGACCGTTGACTGTTCCCCGACTGCTTTGGAGTTAACTCCCATGACGTGGGAGAGTTTCCACGGGTTTCTCTTGTTTCCTCCGCTCCGGTGAGAGGGACCGGTGCGCCTCCCACCTGGCCGCTTCCCACCTGCAGGGCCGCCCGCCCGCCCGGCCCCCGCTGTGGGCTGGCTGTGGCTGCGCAGACGCAAAGCCCTCCGATGAGCCCAGGTCATCTCCACTCGCTAGTTCTGGGTGTGCTGCAGCCAGCTGTCACCGGCCGGTGACGGAGGTCTCATGGGCCCGCCACAGAGTCCGAGTTTTACAGAAATGCCCGTTGTGCAAAGTGAAACTACTCATTTCCTCACACCTGCCCACCCCCGTTCCTAGAAGGTTGAGTGTCCCCGCTTCCGATGAGGGAAAGGGGACACCGTGGAGTCCGCGTTGGGGTGGCCCCGCCGGTCTGGGGGCTGTGCCGTGGCTCTGGGGCCCCGAGGACTGGGGTGTCCATGCGCCCCGGCTCCTCACTGCGGCCTGCCGCTGGTTACCAGGAAGAAGAGAGGTGGGGCGGAGCCAGCAACGACGAGGACGACCCCAAGGAGCAGGCGCTCCCCCAGGACCCGGAGACGTGCCTGCAGCTGAACATGGTCTACCAGGAGGTCGTGCGGGAGAAGCTGGCGGAGGTCCGCCTGCTGCTGGCCCAGAACCGGGAGCAGCAGGTAGGACCCCCGCGGCCGGGCCTCCAGGGGCCGGGGCCCTTCTCCACGAGGAGAGGAGAGGAGAGTCCGCCCGACCCACGGCCCCCTGTGTCCGCAGGAGGAAGTCATGTGGGGCCTGGCGGGAGCCAAGGGCCCCAAGGTGAAGGACGGCAAGAGCCCACCCCTGAACCTGTACATCGGGCACTTCCTGAAGCCCTACTTCAAGGACAGGGTCACTGGAGTGGTGAGTCTCGGGCGGGCGGGCGGGCTTGGGGAGGGCTCGTGCCCCCACAACCTGCTGTCACAGACCCCCCGGTTCGGGGTAACACGCTCCGACTCCCCAGGGCTCTCCCGGGCCCCGAGGTGGAAGTTAAGCTCCCCACACTGGAACAGGGCAGGTGGACTCCCACTGCACGGGTGGGCCCCGGGACGTGGGTGCTGTCCTTCGAGGCGGCGTGGCACCAGCTGGGCAGCCTCATCCGGCCCTGACAGTGTGGGGTCCGCTGTTGCTAGTGGTGGCCCTCCTCTCCTCGTGGACTCTCTGCCAGGTGGCGGGTGCCCCAGCAGCCGCTCTGGGTCCAGGTGTCCAGGGCCAGGCCTTGCGCATGGCCAGGCCGCTCGGGGAGGCTGAGGGGAGGGTCCCGAGTGTGCGCTGGGCCCTCTGGTGACCCGTGTCCTCTGACAGGGGCCTCCTGCCAACGAGGACGCGAGGGAGAAGGCCGCCCAGGGCATCAAGACCTTCGCGGAGCTCCTGGTGACCAAATGTGAGGACTGCGCTGGGCACCTCGGGGGCCCCCCCCCCCACCCCGCCCCGCCACTCTCCCCAGGAGCGTGCCGGTCCCCACAGCCCCCTCCTGGGCCTCGGCTGCTGGGACGGGCCCCCCCCCCCACCACTCTGAGTGCAGTCTGCCAGGGGCCTGGAGGGGCCTGCTCTCCGTTTCCTCTGACTGTGCCTGGAAGTCGTCGGAGCTCTCGGCGGGTGGGGGTCCCAGGGCCGCCGGCCCGTGTGCCCGCTGCCCAGCCGCCGTCTGCCCTCAGGGAAGAGCTGGGAGAAGGCCTTGCTCAGGAAGTCGGTGGTGAGCGACCGCCTGCAGCGCCTGCTTCAGCCCAAGCTCCTCAAGTGAGTCCGCGGCGGGCGCCTGGGCCGGCAGGGGCTCAGCGTGCCCCCCCCCCGCCCCGAGGGTCCCCTGCTGCGGTGGGAGGCGGGACCCTGAACTGTGTCCTAAGGGGGCAGTGGCATGGGGGCCCGTGTGTCAGCCGGGTGGGCTGAGCCGCCCCATTCAGTGGTCCGACGCCCGAGGTCTCTCTGGCCGGTCTCAGTTCCTGCCCATGGGACTGGAGGCCGTCCGTGAGCCCCGCTTCACGCGTGGGCTGAGGGGTGGCGTCACGTGACTGAATCGCAGCGCGTGGGGCCGGCCAGGGGGCCCAGCGGCACCCCCCCCCGCTGCCGCGTGCCTGATGTCGGTGTCAGGGTTCGCTGCGGGGGCGGCGGGGCCCCTCCCGGGGCTGCGGGAGAGGTGGGTCTTCTCCCTAAACTGCCCGGGAGCTGGGCAAGCATGGGCTTTAGGACCGACCTCCAGCCCAGCCGTGCCACTGGGCACAAGGGATGAGACGTCAGTGACGGCCAGAGGGGGCATCCCACGTGGGCAGAGAGGCTGAGGCTGCTCGGGGGTGGGGGTGGGGCTTGTCCTCGGGGTCGGTGTCCAAGCCAGGCCCCCGGCTGGTGCCCCCACCGCCGTGCTGGCACTGGGACTCGCGCCGAGTGGGCTCGGCGTCTGTGGAGAGGCCCAGCCGGCCCCAGGGCCCCCGCAGTCACCCCGCTCCCCTGCCCGGCCCGCAGGCTCGAGTACCTGCACCAGAAACAGAGCCGGGTCGCGAGCGAGGCGGAGAGGCAGGTCCTGGAGAAGCAGGTCCGGGAGGCGGAGAAGGAGATCCAGGACATTAAGTGAGCTGGGGGGCACACCCCCGGCGGGGGATGTGGGGGGCGGGGGTCAGGCCCGAGGGAGGCAGCTGAGCGGGGCCCTCGCCTCCGCAGCCAGCTGCAGGAGGAGGCCTTGCTGGGGAGCAGACTGGACAGCCACGACTGGGAGAAGATCTCCAACGTCAGCGTAAGTGGGGCGGGCTCCGCGGCCGCCCGCACCTCCCCGGGGTCCGAGGCCTCTGCTGCGGGGGCGGCAGCACAGGAGGCCGGGCACGCGGAGCCCCGCCTGTGGGTGCGGCCGCTCGAGTCCCGGCACGGGACGGAGCAGCTGGGCGCCCCTGCTCCCAGGGCGCCCGCTGCTGGCCGCAGTGCCGTGACCGGCGCGTTGTGTGTAGTTCGAAGGCGGCCGCAGCGCGGAGGAGATCCGCAAGTTCTGGCAGAACTGGGAGCACCCCAGCATCAACAAGCAGGAGTGGACCGGGCAGGAGGTGGACCAGCTGCAGGCCATCGCGGCCAAGCACGGCCACCTGCACTGGCAGAAGATCGCCGAGGAGCTGGGGGTAAGGGCCGGGGCCCGGCGCCCCAGGGCGGTGTGGGTCCTGTTGGGGGGCAGGGGGGACGCCGGCTCCAGGGACTTCACGGCGTCGGGTCGCACCGCAGCGGGGGCCTGTCGCTTGGAGCCTTCTGGGTCTTGTCCGGCTATTCTCGCTTTCGAGTGTGAGGCCCTCAGGCTGGGTGACGCCACCCCGCTCCTCAGACCCCGGGGCCCCTGAGAGCGCCCCCTGGAGGCCGGCCAGAGCCCCGCCCGGTGCCGCCCCTGCCTGGCCCCGTCTCACCCTCCGTGCCCATCCCGCTGAGAGGGGCTCGCTGGGGGGGTTGGAGAACACGTCTCCTGCTCCCGTCGGGCTCTCGCACTGCTGCTCTCGTTCCCGAAGGCAAGAACCGGCTCTCGCCTCCGTCTCCGGCAGCACAGGGTTTGAGCCGCTGCTCTGATGACAGCTCGGCGGGAAATGCTCTCTTTATAAATTTCTGAGTTCAGATTCGCCGCCTCTTTGGAAGTCAGCTCGTGCAGGAGAGTTTTCTCGTTTACTGGTAGTGAGGTTCCTTGGGCTCTGTCTCGCTCTTCTGTTTGAGCGTTATCGGCTGGAGGCCTGAGAGCGTGACCTGTGACACCTGTTTCTGCCTCGCCCCTTTCGTGGCCGAGCACGAGGCTACAGCGCACCCAGACGACCCCCCCACCCCCGCCGGGGCTGCACACAGACGGGCATGCGCCCTGCTCCGGGCGCCTGGAGGCCACAGGGGTCCCGCCGCTGGCGAGTCACCGTGTCACTGAATTTAGGTCCCCAGGGGCCCAGTTGTTGTCAGGGTGGCACTGGTGTGACTTAGAAGCACACGTGGCCGCAGCGACAAGGCATTTTCTCCTTGTAGTTTGGTACGTGTGACTTACGCTTCTATTAACATGGCAATTCGCACTTTTAAAAGTTATTCTACGTCTTTATTTTGTTAGTTTCATTTATTTTTAAGTTGTTATTTTTTTTAGATTTTATTTATTTATTTTTAGAGAGGGAAGGGAAGGAGAAAGAGAGAGAGAGAGAGAAACATCAATGTGCGGTTGCTGGGGGCTGTGGCCTACAACCCAGGCATGTGCCCTGACTGGGAATCGAACCTGCGACACTTTGGTTCACAGCCCACGCTCAATCCACTGAGCTACACCAGCCAGGGCTTTTAGTTTTATTTTTAAAAACTTGTCTTTAAGACTTTATTTATTCGTTTTTAGAGAGGAGAAGGGAGGGAGAAAGAGAGCGAGAGAAACATCAGTGTGTGGTTGCCTCTCATACCCACCACTGGGGACCTGGCCCGCAACCCAGGCCTTTGCCCTGACTGGGGATCGAACCGGTGACCCTTTGGTTCTCAGGCCAGCGCTCAGTCCACTGGGCCACACCAGCCAGGACCTGATTGTTTCTAAACCGAGGACGGACCCACCCTGACACAGCACTGCCCCCCGGGTCCACAGCGGACACCAGGGCCACGGGAGGCGCCGTGTGTTCTGTGTGTTCAGACAAAGGTCTGACGACACGTGCCCACTCTCGTTCCCGGGCCGCCTGCCCGGCCTCTCTGCTGCCTGCAGCCCGGCCTCTCCTGGGTGTCTCAGGGCTGCGGCTGCACACGGCGCCACCTCGTCGGTCGGTCCCTGTCCCTCAGTCGTGTGCACGTCCGGCTCCTCAGGGCCGACAGCGTGTGTCTTTTCCATGCTGAGGGACATCCACCGGCTGGACAGACCCCGTTTGCTGCCCACCGCGGGTCGGAGGGCGTCCCAGTGGCGTCTGGGGCCCGTCAGTGGTGCACAGAGCTGCCATAGCCACGCGGGTGCGGGCTTCCCGCGTGGATGTGAACTCGGTTTCTCCAGGCAGACACCGAGAGTGCAGCGGCTGGGTCGCACGGTGGCTGGGTCGCACGGTGGCAGTGTGCTCAGGGCTGCGAGGCCACCAGACTGCCCTCCGAAGTGGCTGCCCCCCACCCCACCCCCCGTGTCAGTGCCGGCGGGGCAGCGCCCTGGGGGTGGCCGTGCTGGGCGGCGGGCTGTGGTGCTCCGTCGCCGTGATGTGCGTGGCTCTCGAGACGTGGCGTGGAGCCTCTCATGTGCTTGCGCGTCGTCCACGCGGCTCCTCTCGAGAGGGGTCGGGGGTCTGAGGCCGCCGGCCCGTTTTCAAGGCAGGTCCACCGGTTCTCCGTGTTGAGGTTTACGACTCGCGTCCCTTTTGGGTGGCGACCTTCGTCAGTGTGCCCTCACGGACACGGACGCCGCCTCCCGGGCCGGGGCCTCCTCGGCTCTCGGACACCGTGGAGCAGCCTGGCTGGCTGCCTCTCACTCTGGGGACCGCGCCTCTGGTGTCAGGGTGAGAAGGCGGGCCTGTCCTAGCGAGCGGCTGGCTCAGACCCCACCTGTGCACCCCGCCTGGCCTGACCCAGCTGCAGGGGCCCAGCACCCGAGCGGCAGCCGCCGTGCTGGCCACAAGGCCGCGGGGGCGCGTGTGCCAGGCAAGGTGGGACTGGCTGTGTCCCCAAGTGCTCGGGCCTGAGTGTGGTCTCGGTGTCATGTGAGTGAAGTGTTGTGGTGACTTTTTCTGGGTGACATTCTTTCTGTCCGTGCCCGTCTCCGTCGTGGGGGGCACCTGTGGTCCCCGTGGGTGCACAGGGGCGCGTGCCTGCGTGGCGCCTGCGCCCCAGCGGTGCCTCGGGTGCCCCCATGCGTGGGAGCAGGTGGGCAGGCGCCCAGTGACCACGTTTGCTCTGGTCTGGAAGACCAGCCGCAGCGCCTTCCAGTGCCTGCAGAAGCACCAGCAGCACAGCAAGGCCCTGCGGCGCAGGGAGTGGACGGAGGAGGAGGACCGCATGCTGACCCAGCTGGTGCAGGAGATGCGCGTGGGCAGCCACATCCCCTACCGCCGGAGTGAGTCTGCGGCCCCCGGGCGGGTCCCGGTGCCCTCCGCTGAGCCCCTGCTGCACCAGAGCAGGGCCGGCCCGGGCAGTTCCTGGGTAGGGCGGGCGGCGGCTGGAGGAAGGAGGGTGCGGCCTGTGGGCCGGGGTCTGGTCCCATCCCCCGCGGTTAGAGCCCCCGCTTCCCGGGGGAGCTCAGGCGGCCGCTCCGCCCCCAGTCGTCTACTACATGGAAGGGAGAGACTCCATGCAGCTCACCTACCGCTGGACCAAGAGCCTGGACCCCAGCCTCAAGAAGGGCCTCTGGACCCCCGAGGAAGACGCGGTAGGTGCCGGGGACCCAGGGGAACCGTCCCCTGGGTGGTGCGCCCGGACGCCTGGGCGGGCCCCTGCTGCCCCTGCTCACACAGGCTGAGTCCCGGGCGCGTCCGTCTCTTTGTCCCTTCCCGCAGAAGTTGCTCCGAGCGGTCGCCAAGTACGGGGAGCAGGACTGGTTCAAGATCCGAGAGGAGGTGCCCGGGCGGAGCGACGCCCAGTGCCGGGACCGGTGCGTCCCCGCCCGTCCCTTCCCCTCCTCCACCGGATCAGTTTGCTGCCCGCCCGCCCGCCCGCCCGCCCGGGAGTCAGCCCCCTGGGGGCAGGGGGTGCTCAGCGCGGCAGCCCAGGGCTCGTCTTTCCGAGTCCAGCTCGTCTGTGTTTCTGGGGGGTCACCTGTGCTTCTGCCGTCCTGCTGTGGGGAGCCGGGGCGGAAGGGGGCAGCCGTTCCAGCATCAAAAAGCGCATCCGAGCTCCGGCCCGGGAGCTCAGTGGTTAGAGCGTTGCCCCCACACGCCGAGGTTGCGGGTTCGATCCCCGGTCAGGGCCCACGCGGGCGTCGGCCAGGGAAGCGTCAGTTAGTGGGACGGGAAGGCACGTGCACATGGGTTCGAGCTCTCGAAACAGTCAGCAGAACGTCCTTTGTTCTCACGTCCCCTTCAGGTATCTCCGGAAGTTGCATTTCAGCTTGAAGAAGGGGCGGTGGAATTCGAAAGAGGAGGAGAAGCTAATCGAGTTGATAGAGAAACACGGCGTCGGTGAGTTGCTGCGGGGGCGGGCGGCAGGGTCTCCGTCCTCATCGTCGTGCAGACTCATCCGCGCTCGTCCTGGGTGGGGAGGGGCGGAGCTCGGAGGCGGCGGAGGAGAAGGGAAGTGAGGTCACCAAACCTGCCCTGCATGGGGCCGCCAGCCCCAGCCGGTGTGCGCAGGCCTGGCTCTCCATGCAGGCCACTTTTCTTAGGAGGCTGCTTTTTATTTTTATTTTTAAAAGATTTTGCTTATTTATTTTTAGAGAAAGGGGAAGTGAGGGAGGAAGAGGAGAGAGGAACATCAGTGTGAAAGAGATACGTCCATCGGTTGCCTCTTGTGCGCCCCCCTACTGGGGACCTGGTCCGCCACCCAGGCGTGTGCCCGGACTGGGAGTCGAACTGGCGGCCTTTGGTTCGCAGGCCGACGCTCAGTCCCCTGAGCCACACCAGCCGGGCCAGGCTGCTTTTCACGTAGAACCCTCCAGCTGACTGAACTGAGCCAGCTCTTTCTAACTTGACGCCGAAGCTCCTCAGACGCGGGAGCAGCGTGAGGGCAGGCTGGAGCCCCACGCTGAGGGGCGAGAGGCGGCACGCGGACTCTGGGGGGGATGACGCTTCTCGGCTCGGGGCCCTTTCCCGGCCGGTGAGCCCGTGCCGCCGAAGAGGGTACAGGGGTGTCCGCGCTGTTTTGCTCCGTAGGCCACTGGGCAAAAATAGCCTCTGAACTCCCCCACCGGACGGGCTCGCAGTGTCTGAGCAAGTGGAAGGTCATGGTCAGGGTGAGGCCTCCCCGGGCGTCCGTCGGGGCCCT
This sequence comes from Phyllostomus discolor, assembly GCF_004126475.2. Taxonomy (NCBI): domain Eukaryota; kingdom Metazoa; phylum Chordata; class Mammalia; order Chiroptera; family Phyllostomidae; genus Phyllostomus; species Phyllostomus discolor. The sequence goes on along the minus strand of NC_040905.2, from coordinate 212,915,417 downwards.
GCCGGAGTGCGGTGGGGCTGGCCTCCCTGCGGGGCGGGGTGAGGGGCAGAGGCCGGGCTGGGAGGGGAGACGGATGGGAGAGGGTGGGAGAGCTCGCCTCTCGCTGGGCCCAGCCACGCCCTGCCCTGTGATGCCCGTGTGCCCCGGGGCCGAGCCCCAGGCCGCGGAGGCCCCAAGCAGCCCGTTCTCCGCAGAAGAGGCAGGGGCAGGGCAGGAGGCGGCGGCGGCGTGTCCGCAGTGTGCGGTGGAGCTCCACCAGCGAGGACAGCAGCGGCGGGGACAGCAGCAGCGAGGACAGCAGCAGCGGGGACAGCAGCAGCAGTGGGGACAGTGAGGACAGTGAGGACCGTGGCGACTTGGAGCCGGAGGAGACCCCCGACGCCCAGGAGGGCGGCCCGGCGTCGCTGTCAGCACCACATGCCGTGCCGGACATGGCCCTGTGGGTCCCCACCAGGCGGAGTGGCCGCGGGCTGCGGGCGGCAGGGACAGGGGGCCGCCCAGGACGCTGGGCCGCCTCGCCCAGCCCTCTCGGGGTGTCTGATGAGGCCCGAGGTGGGGGCAGGGACGCGGAGCGGGCTGGCCGGGCACAGGCCCCCCCCGGGACCCACAGCACCAGCGGCCCCAGAAGCACCGGGCACCCTCGCTGCACAGACACTGCCCCTGCGAGCTCCGAGGGGCCGGCAGACGAGGTGGGCACGGCCCCAGTGCACCCCACCCTTGGGGGGGGGGCTGTGCTCGCAGCCACCACGGCCAGCACTCAGGACAGCAGCCAGCCTGGCCTCGTGCCAGCCCGTCTGCCGGGGTGGAGCAGCCCCCCCACTTCCCTGCCCCTGGAGCCCTCTCGCCTGGCCCGCGTCACGGGGCCCAGGGCAGCTGCCCGGCTTGCCAAGGCCGGCAGCCCCGTGCCCCCCGCTTGTCTGCTGCGAAAGCTTTGTGGGGGGGGCTGCGGAGGGCACCTCGGCCCGGCGCCATTTCCAAAGGGCCCCCCAGGCGAGCAGGGGCCGGGAGGGCGTGGAGCGGCTGCGGGTGTGCCCGTGTGGGGCAGCCCCGCCGGAGGGCCAGCGTCGGTGTGTCCCAGCGTTGCGGTGCCGGCCCCGGGGTCTGGGCGAGGGGTGGGCGTGCCGGCCCGGCGCCCTGCAGCCTTGCCCTCCATTCCCAGGGTGGGGGGTGTCCCCCGAAGGTGCCTCTGCAGACCGTGCTGCGGGTGCTCGGGGCCACCACAGCCGCCCGGCACCGGGCCCTGGTAAGGGCCTGCCCGTGTCCGCCCGCCCGCCCGCCTCACCCTCCTGCCCTGGCCCCGCACACCGTCACCCCACCCCCACCCCCGTCCTGGTCTGGCGCCCCCTCCGGTACACAGGGCTGGGGGGCACTGAGGGCGGGGCTCAGGTGCCTTCCCCTCTGCAGAAGGAGAAGCCAGAGCAGCCGTGCCCGCTGGGCTCCCCCCCGGGGACCGGCCCTGGGGGCAGCATCGCAGCCGCACCCCACGCCAGGGGGCTGTGGCGGCGGCGGCGCCGGGGACACGCCCTGCAGAGGAGGCTCCTCGAGCGCCGGCTGCGGATGGCCGTGAGCCCGTGGGTGGGTGACGTCGCCCTGTCCTGCGCGCCCCGGAGGCCCGCCGTGCGCACTCGAGGTACCGTCCTGGGCGCCGGGGCTGCTGTGGTGACTCAGGCGACCTGCTGGCAGCTGCTCGCGTCCCTGGAAGGGCGTCTGCCGGCGGGGGGCGGGGGGGGGTGGGGGGGGGGTTGGCCCCTGTCGTCCTGCTCGGCACTCGGCGGTCAGTTTGGGACGCGAGCCGGCACCCGGGCCCCGGCCGGGTCGCCTTCCTGGGTGCAGACACCTGAGCGCTCGTGCAGGGCGCCGGTCCCCGGAGGCGGAGCGGAGGGCCCGTCCGTGCCAGCCTGCCCTCCAGGCCCGGCCTCCCGGGTCGGCATGGTGGTGGCAGCTGGGTTTGGGGCTCCTCGGGCTCCCTGCCTGGCACCCAGCGTCCAGGGCTCTCGGGCCTCCGGGAGCGAGGTGTGGTCACCGGGGCCACTTTGCACCACGCCCTTGTCCCCGCAGCCGACAGCATCCAGGCGCAGCTGCAGGGCGCCCGCCTGGCCAGCACGCCGGTGTTCACCCTCTTCATCCAGGTGAGGCTCCGCGGCCCAGCTCTCGCCCCGGGTGCGTCCGTGAGTTGGGGCGCGCGTGGTGGGTCTGCGTTAGGTGCAGCTCGCCACAGCGGGGGTCCTTGCAAACAGCCTCTCCGTAGATGACAACTTGTGGTGGCAGCATCCCTGCCCTGGTCCTGGGAGGGGCGGGGCTGGGGAGGCCCGGGGCATCCTGGCAGCTGGCGGGGTGGGGCGGGAACGCTGTCCCCACGGGTCTGCGTCAGGCGGGAGGCATCAGGGGCCGCCCTGGAGGGGCCGTGCTGGGCTGCAGCCTGCACCTCGGGCCCGCTGCTGGGATGCGCTGTGCCCAGGGCCGGCCCCAGCCCCACTGCACACCTGTGAGGTGTTGGCCCTCGAAGGGGGGCGGGGCGGGGGTGGGGGGACAGCCTCAGAGCAGGGAAGGGCCTCATGCCACCTGTTGTATCACGCGTGTGTCACGTGTGTTCCCCACGCATCCTTCAGCTCTTCCAGATCGACACCACCGGCTGCATGGAGGTCGTCCGAGAGCGGAGGGCCCAGCTGCCCGCCCTGCCTCGGGGGGGCGCTCAGGTGAGAGGCAGGGGTGGGAGCCGGGCGTGGGCTCACGCGGCCCCAGCCCCACACACACACACACACACACACACACACCCAGTCGCGTGTGCAGGTGGCGGCAGTCCGTGCAGGAGGTAAGGCACGCCAGCTCTTTCCGGGGATAGGAGGGGCCTGCCCACCACCAAGCGCGGCTGGGAGCCCCGGGGCCGAGGCAGCTCACACCCAGCCGCCGGCTCCGGCGCACCCCTCACCCACCCAGCACCCTGCAGCTCTGTCGCTGCCCTGCGGGGCGGGGACGCTGGGTGCAGGCGGCCAGGCCCGTGGGGTCTGCGCACAAAAGGCTGAGTCCTGAGCCCGGCCACCCCTGGCGCAGGCCACGGAAAGGTCCAAGGACCAAACGTGGCCCGAGGCGCCCCGTCCAGGCCCCAGAGCCCAAGTCCCCCCGCCCGGTCTCCCCTGCAGCCCAGCCACGACCCGCCAGGCAGAGGGCTCCCAGCGTGCCTCTGGGTGGAGCTGCCTCTGGAGGGGGTCAGGGGCCCGGGGTGAGGCACAGGGACGGGGAGGGCTGTGCAGGCAGAGCCTCGGCCTGTGGGCTGCACGCAGGGGTGGGGCGGGGTCAGGCCTGCCCCCGAGCAGGCACCGGTGAGCCGGGGCCTCGGCGGGGGTGGTGAAGAAGGGCTCCAGCCCCCCTCTCCGGCGATGCTGATTCTCTCCCTTCCTTTCCAGGCCCCCTCAGGCGCCCCGGACCCCCCAGGTACTGCCTCTCCCTTTCTTGTGGCCGTTTTGTCTGGTGGGGAGGGGCCTGGCCTGGGCTGGGGGTGGGGGTGTCAGTCCCCGGGGCCCCCACCTGCGAGCACAGCGGGGGAGCCCGGAGGTCCCCCTCGCACAGACCAAGAGGCAGGGCCTCACCCGGAATCGTGCCCGAGTCCCGAGAGGCGATGCCAGGGTGGGGAGGGGGCTTGAAGACGTTCGAGATTCAGGGAACCGACGAGCCCCCTGGGCCCGAGTGCCAGGCCCCCGCTCCCACACCCCGGCAGGGCTGCGTCTGCGCCCGGGGCCTGGCCCTCACCGGTGCTGTGCTGTGCTGTCCTCCCTCAGGTTGTCCTCCCTCAGGCTGCCCCTCCAGCAGTGGGCCGGCCCGAGCAGCCGCCAGGAGGGGTGCCGGCCCCAGAGGGACCGGGGGGCTGCAGACCTGCCGGGCCGAGGCCGCGCCCCAGGCGCCCCCACCGGCTCCTTGCGGACCCCGGCCCAAGCCCAAGACAGTGTCCGAGCTCCTTCGGGAGAAGCGGCTGCGGGAGGCCCGAGCCAGCAAGGCCGCCCGGGGCCCCGTGGTCCTGCCGTCCCCACTGCTGGTCTCCTCGCCTTTGGTCCTCCAGGCCCCGCTGCCGCCGGCCTCCCGGGGCCCCGCAGTCCCCGCACCAGCCGTCGCCAAACCCGCCCTTGCTGGGCCCGGGGCTCCCGCCGCGGCCAGTCCAAGTCCTTCAGGCGCCCAGGCCTCAGCCTCCGACTCGAGGCCGCCTGCCCCACAGCCCTTGGCCGCTGACTCCGTGGGGGCCGCGGAGGTCGCAGCCGCCCCCGGGGCCCCCCATCTGGGCTCCAGCCCGGGCCCCGCGAGTGGCCTCGGACAGTCTCAGGCTCCTGCCACGTGCCGGAAGCAGGGCCTGCCCGAGGCGCTGCCCTTCCTGCCTGCAGCCCCTAGCCCCATCCAGCTGCCCATCCAGCCCCTCGGCCTGATGCCAGCCCTGGGCACCCACCGGGGTGGACCCCAGCTGGCGGCCAGCACCCCGCTGTCTGTCACCTGGGTGCTCACAGCCCAGGGGCTGCTCCCTGTGTCGGTGCCGGCCCTGGTGGGCCTTCCCGGGCCAGCAGGGACCTCTGACCCCAAAGGGCTGTCGGTGGCTGCACCACCCCCCTTGACTGAGACTCGGGCAGGCCAGGGCCCAGGGGACACGGACAGAGAACCAGCTCCTCCCTCCCAGACAGACCTCGCCACCCTCCTGACACCCCCGCCACCCCAAGTCTCTGCCAAAGCGGAGGGCAGCGCGGCCCGTACTCCCGGGGAGCTCTCTTCCTCTGGGGGAGGGTGCGTGGCCGGGGAGATGGCCGCCCAGGCTGCCGTCCTGGCTGACCCCCCGGGGGCGGAGGCCCCCTGCACCAGCCGGCTGCCTCTGCACAGTGGGGCCGGCCTGGGGGGGACTCCGGCGTCCCCGTCAGAGCCGGGAGAGGCCCGGGCGCCGCTGGGCTCGGAGAGGACCCCCGCAGCCCAGCCTGGGCCTGAGAGGGGGGGCCTGCACCTAGACCTCCTCTCCCAGGAGGGTGAGCTGGTGGTGCGGGAGTGGCTGGGGGGGCTGCGAGGGGTGTGCGTGCCCCCCCTGCGCAGCAGGCTGCCCTACCAGCCGCCCACCCTGTGCAGCCTGCGGGCGCTGTCGGGCCTGCTGCTGCACAAGGAGGCCCTGGAACGCAGGGCCGCCTCCCTGGGGCCCGGCGGGGCGGCGGGGCCCCTGCAGGCCTCGCTGGGGCGCGTGCGGGGGCAGCTGCGGGACAGCCCGGCCTACCTGCTGCTGAAGGCCCGCTTCCTGGCCGCCTTCGCCCTGCCCGCGCTCCTGGCCACCCTGTCCCCGCCCGGCGTGCCCACCACGCTGTCGGCCGCCGAGAGGGCCGACTCGGAGAGCGAGGACCAGGACCTGGAGGAGCCAGAGCTCGTCGGCGGCCATAGTCCCCAGGCTGGGCCAGCGGCCGCAGCCCCTGTGCAGGCAGGTGGCCCCAGGCACAGCGCCTCCCCCGTGTCCCTGCGCGCCCCCCCCCCCACGGTGCCCCTGCCTGCCTGCGCGTGGCCTGCCCCGAGTGGGGGGGTGGGGGCTGGGGCCGGTGGAAGTGGCGGCCGGAGCGGTGGGCTGGTTTCCCGGGAGGGGAAGCTGGCCGCCAGCCCGCCGGCTGCGTGTGAGCTGCAGGCGCCGCCCCTGTGGCCGCTGTGGCCTCGGAGAAGGAGGAACCTCGCCCTCCTGGGGCTTCCAGCCCCACGCGCGGTCGGGGGGAGGACATGCGCTCAGACTCCGGGCCCCCGTGCACACTCGCCCCGCACCTGGGTGGCTATGTGTCCGCCCCTGCACTTGAGGGGCCGCCGAGCCCCTCAGGGCCGGCTCGGGCTCCGTCCGCCTCAGGGGGGCGCTCTGAGCTGCGGGGCAAAGTGGTGTCCCCGAGTCTCGGCGAGAAACCTGGTAGAAACACAAGGGGAGGGGTTCCCTGTGTCCACTGCAGCTGCAGGCACCCGGGGCTCCCCCTCAAGGCCGCCCCCGTTGTCTGGGGCCGAGCTGCACAGCTGGGCCGCCCCGGACTCCTCGGGCCAGTCCGGGAGGCTGTCGGGGTCTTCACGGGTGTAGCCCGGCGGCCAGTGCGGCCTCCCCTGCCCCATGTGGGACAGCCGTGGCCCTAGCTGGTAGACGCCTGGGAGGTGGGGGTGAGGCCCGGGGCTGTGCCACCCCCCTACTGGATCCCCCCCCCCGGGTCCAGTCCAGGCTGCTGGGGACATCACCCTCCCCAGGGGCCTTGCCCGCCTGGGGGTCCCAGGGCCGACAGGCGGTGGAGACACAGCTGGACCCCCGACCAGGGAGGGACTCCTGTCCCGTGTGCAGCCTCCTGCTCACCCTCCGAGTGTCCTCAGTCAGAGGCCTGCCCACCTGCTGGCCCGGGACTCCGGCCGGCACTGGGGGTCCCAGAGGGTTTGGGGTTTACAGGGGAGGCAGGAGGTGGCCCGAGCCCATGTGTGGCCCCTCCTGCTCCCTGCCCGTCTGGCCCCTGCGTGGGGTCACCAGGACCGGCCTGCAGTGCCTCCGCTGCTGGGCTTGTGTGTGTGTCCGTGGGCCCCCGGGCCCAACCCTCCTCGTCCCTCACCCCCCCGACCCTGCCGTCCTAGCAGGAGGGTCACTCTGGTCCCCGGCCTGGACTGTGTTCCAGGGGTCCCCAGGCCCTGGTGAGGGCTCCACCACCGCTGGCCCGGACGGCGTGGACGACGTGGACGTGCTGACGACCAGGCAGGGCCGGCACGCGCGGAAGCGGAGGCGGCTGCTGTGAGCCGCGGGTGAGTGGGAGTGGCGGGGCCGGCCGGGCCTGGAGCCCAGCCCCCCTGGGGCTGAGGGCTGGCGGGCGCCGCCTCAGGGCTTGGAGGAGGCGTGATGGAGCCGGTAGGGGTGCCCACGGGCCGGAGGGGTCCCGGGTGGAGGGCTGCCGGCTCCACTACCACGCCCCAGTGTCCGGGCCCCCCTCCCGCTGCCCCTCCGCCCCGCGCCCCTCTCCCCACCCACCCACCCGATGGGCAGCTCCTCGGCGATGCCCCCGCGCCCTCCTGAGGAGACACCGCCCGTCCAGGTGTCCGTCTGCCCCGGGGCACTCGCCCCCGCCCCCACCCCCGTGCAGTCCCCCCCCCCCACGTGAGCGTGAACCCGTGAGGGCGGGCACGGGCTCTCTGCTGCTGGGTCCCGGGGTCGGATGACAACCTGTCACTGTGAAACCGAGACGCGAGTGGCTAGTAGGTCCCCAGAGGCAGGAGGCCTCTCTGAGCCGTGCCACCACAAGGCCCCAGGTCCTGGGGGGGGAGCAGGGAGCGCCGTGGGGGTGCCCGTCACGGCAGCCCGCCCTCCAGCTCACGTGCTGCCCTGGGGCCCGGCTGGGGTCGGGTTGGGCCTGTGTTCCAGGGCCGCCGGAGCCCGCCGCCGCTGCTGCCGCCACCGCCACCATTACCGCCGCCAGGAACCAGGGCCCTGCTGGCCTGGCCAGCCACCCCCCACCCCGCAGGAGACAGTGGCCGGGGCTGGGACACTGCCAGCTCTGACCACGCTGTCTGGGCTCCGCTGTTCCCCAAGTACAAATGGGAATATTTCAAAGAATTAATAAATGCACTATTTTTTTATTAAAAAGCAAACCACCGGCTCTTGTGGTCTTGCCCAGAGACACTGGGCATAGAGTAGGGGATCGGGCCTCCCCAGCTGTGCTGGGAGCTGGCCTGCTGGGCCCTGGGGTCCTCGGAGCCCCTGTGCCCCGGCCTCTGCAGGGAGGGTGGGGTGGGGGTGAAGGAGCAGAGGCCTTTTCACCAGAAGCACCGTGGCTACAGCCCCCCGGGTGCCACCTGGGACAAGGGGGCCCAGTTGCTCCACCATCAGGACCGCACAGGATGACCGGGTGGCCCCACGAGGTGCTCCGTCCCTCCCACCGCACTGCCTCAGCGGAGACTGAGTCCGGGCGGCTGCCACCCGCCCCTCTGTCCCAAGAGGTTCAGTTCCCAGCCTCCACGGCCCGTGGTCCCCATTTGAACTCGGGGCCAGTTCACTGAGATTTCCCTGGTTTTACTATTGAAAGTTTTTCCAGCCCAGAAACGGGACCAGTGGGCCCAGGGGTGTCCTGGCACCCGGCCTCCCCCCACCCTGCCCATCGTGTGCCAGGGGCCCACTCACCCCACGGCTGCCTGTGCCTGTGGGCCCGGCTGGGCGCCCCCAGCTCACCCCCTCCCCCGTGACCCCCTCCGGCTGGTGGCTCTGCACAGGTGTGTGTTCAGTTGCCGAGTGTGCGGGGGTCGTCTGGACCCCTCTGTTCCCAGGTTCTCCGCTCACCCCTATGCGCCCCAAGCACGCAGCAGCTTCGTTATTGAATGAAGTGGGGCCGTGGGCCCTGCACAGCCAGCTGGCGGGGCGGCAGGGCCGCCCACTCCAACGAGGGCCAGCAGTGCCCAACCTGGGCTTGAGCCCCCAGAGCGCGGACCCCCCAAGGGCTCGTGGGGCCCCAGGCTGCCCGCTTCTCCCTGGGGGACCTCGGGCTTCCCCTGTCCTCTGGGAGGGCCAGGCCACCCCTGGTCGTGCAGGGCTCCGAGTTTTCAGGCAGATGCTGGCTGACCACGAGGGGCCGGGTGTAAAGAGCTGAGGGGCAGGCCCCCCAGGGAGAGAGCGGCAGGGCGGGGCGCCGCCCTCAGGAGGGAGCCCAACCTGCCCGTCCTGCTCGTCCGGCTGCTGTCACCACGCCCCTGCAGGCTGTGCCTGCTGAACTGGTGTGGCCGCACCGGTGAGGGTGGCCTGGGGACCCCTGGGGTCCACGGAGGACTGGTGCCTTGGCCACCAGTCTTGGGAGCCTGCTGTCACTGTCCCCCGTGTCCTGGGGGAAGTGGGGACCCTCCTGGGGGAGGACGAGTGCGTGCCAGCCGCAGTGCTGACTGGTGGCGGGGCAGGGCAGGCAGGGCCAGCAGGGCCAGGCGGGGGCCGTCCTGCAGGCGGCAGCGGCCTTGGCACACCACCCTGTGGGCCCTGTGGGGCCCAGACTCGAGCCAAGGCCCTCGGGCTCCTGGCGACGCTCCCCACCTGCCCTGCCCGGCTGCTGCTCCCCATGGGGCTGGTGAGGGTGAACATGCCGGGCCCAGAGCACCCTCTGCCCGAAAAGCCTCCAGAAGCTGGAGCAGACTGACCAGCGCGTGGCCGTGGCTGACACTGGCACTCTGCGGGGGCTGAGGCTCGCACAGCCTTCCTCGAGCGCAGGCCACTTCCACTTCCCTGGACCCGGCCTCCCGGCCTCCGGGCCCGGCCAATCAGAGGGCAGCCGCCAGGGACTGGCCCCTCCAGGAAGTGCAGGCTCCCGGCTCCCTCCGGCTCCACCTTCCCTGCCGCCTGCCGGCTGCCGGCACTGCCACCCGGCCCTCATTGAATCGGGGGCCCTGGCTGAGTGGCGTCCAGCTGCGCGGGTGCCCGCTCCAGGACCCTGAGGTAGGCTGGCCCGTGCCCTGTCTGAGAGGTGGCTGGGATGACAGGGGACGCTTTGCTGGGGACTCCCAGGGCAGGGCAGGTCCTGCAGCAGATGTCCCTGAAGTGCCCCAAGTGGCCCCAGCCCTCCTGCCCCGGGTGCCTTCCTGGCCCCTGGCCTCTGCTCGTGCGTCTCGGTGGAACCAAGGCAGGGGGCCCGGTGTCGGACCCGCGGGCTGCAGGCCAGAGAGCCAGGGGACGGCCGAGGGGCCCGGGACTGTCCACTGAGTGGCTGTGTTTCTCCTCAATGCCTGGGCTGTCATGGGCCAGGTGGGGGGACTGGGCACAGCGGGAGGTCGTGGAGACCCCTCCAAAGCCCAGGCCCACCCCGACCTGGGTCTCCCAGAGCGGGGTCTAGCTCCTGGGGCTGGGGCCGGCCTTCCCCACCGCCCGAGGGGCGGCCATGTGGCCGCTCCCTGCCCCTGCCTGGCAGGTGGCTGCCGCTGGGTGAGGCGGACCGCGGTGGGCGGCCCCCAGAGAGGCAGGCCCCTGGCCGGAGAGCTGACGCAGCCATCTCTGTGCGTGGGGCCTCAGCGGGCCTCCTCTGGGCGGTGGGAGCAGAGCCCAGAGACGGCCAGGGGCCGGGGCGCAGGCACCACCCCCACAGCCCCTCCCCGGGGGCCGGGCCGGGCTCCCCTGTAGGCGTCCGGCCACCCTCCCCAAACAGCAGGGCCACTGAGCCTGACTCAGAGCCTCAGAGCCAGCCCCGCGCAGCTGCCGGGCGACTGTTGCATCACCGGCCGGCCGCCGGAAGGACGGGCCGGGATGGGAGCGGGTGCGGAGTCGGGGAATGAGGAAGTCGTGGGGCCGTGCAGGTGGGAGGGTCCGTGCCAACACGCTGCTGACCCCAGGCTGGGCACCAACCTGCGGGGGGCTGGGGCCTCCCCCCCCCCCTGCCCCTGCCGACGGGTCCTGCCAGCAGGTGGCACGGGCACCTCCTGCCCGTTCAGCTCCGTGGTGGGAGGCGGCCGCCCCTGCCAGCTCCGGCCCCACGGTACTCGGGGTATCTGGGTGTCCAGCAGAGGTCAGAGGGCCATGGTGCAGAGGACAGTGTTTTCTTAGATACCACCTGTCCCTGGAGTCCCCCCACCCCTCCCCCGACTCTTACCTGGGTGGCTCGGGGAGAGAAAGGCCAGGGTGGCCAGAGGGGTGGGACCCAGGTGGCCCAGGAAAGGCCGGGGACGGCCACCCCGAGGAGCTGAGGGGCTGCTGTGCCGCTGCCCACCGGGGCGGGAGGGCGGGGGGAGGCCGCACGCCTCTCCCAGCCACCCCTGGGCCAGCGAGTTCCTTGCCCGGCCCGCAGCGCCCGCCCCGGCCCGCAGGGGGCGCCCGCGCGGCCATGTCGGACTACGAGAACGAGGACGAGTGCTGGAGCGCCCTGGAGGGCTTCCGGGTGAAGCTCGTCGCGGTCATCGACCCCGCGCGCATCACGCCCTACCTGCGGCAGTGCAAGGTGCTCCACCCCGACGACGAGGAGCAGGTGCTCAGCGACCCCAGCCTGGTCACCCGCAAGCGCAGAGTGGGTCAGTGCCGTCCTCCCCGACCGGCCAGGGGCCGGCCCCGAGGGGCTGCTGCTGCCGCCACCGCTGCTCACCCGGGTCCCCAGCACCTCGGCGCGAGAACGGGGAGCCCCTGCCACCCCCTGGCACCTGCTTGGGGCGCTGGGCACCCCCACGCCAGCCGAGGCCGCCGAGGGCCAGGGGGCCAGCAGCGCCCCGGCCCCGCTGCAGCCCCAGAGCCCGGGCGCGTCCCAACGGCCCCGCGCGGCCCCTCTGGGTTGCAGGTGTGCTCCTGGACATCCTGCAGCGGACCGGCCACAAGGGCCACGTGGCCTTCCTCGAGAGCCTGGAGCTCTACTACCCCCAGCTCTACAAGAAGGTCACGGGCAAGGAGCCCAGCCGCGTCTTCTCCATGATCATCGGTGAGGAGTGCGCGCCGCGTGGGCCCCGGCGGGCTGGGGGGATGGGGCAGCGCAGGCCCAGGCCAGGGGGGGCCGGGGAGCCAGGGGCCCTAGGGAGTGGGCGTAGGGGTGGGGCCAGAGGCTCCCCCAGCCCTGCCCCGTCTGGTCTCCTGGGGATATAATGGGGGTGCGAGAAAGTGACAGAGAGAGGCATGTCTGCTGGCCGCTGCCGTCCTGTGGCTCCTCCAGAGTGGTGGGGGGAGCACAGTCCAGGGCCTGTGCTGCCCAGGAGACCGTCTGACCGGAGAGGCCAGGGGCCTGTGGGCCCCAGCAAAGGCGACGCAGCGCTCTCCTGGCCCTGGAGCTGAGTTCTCTTCCGTCACAATCGAGACCACGGCAGAACTGAGGACAGGGGGACGGGTGCCACCCGGGCTGCCCCTGTCTGGGGGGAGGGGCGTCAGAGTCTGGGCCCGGTTCCCTGACGGGAGCAGCTGCACTCAGAGTCGGCCTGGACCCCAGGAGCTGCCGTCACACCCGGGGCCCTGGGTGTGGGGGACCCCCGGGGGTGCCGGGCACCGTCTGACACGAGCCCGGCCCGCAGACGCGTCTGGGGAGTCGGGCCTGACGCAGCTGCTGATGAGCGAGGTCACGAAGCTGCAGAAGAAGGTGCAGGACCTCACGGCCCTGCTGAGCTCCAAGGACGACTTCATCAAGGAGCTGCGGGTCAAGGACAGCCTGCTGCGCAAGCACCAGGAGCGCGTGCAGAGGCTCAAGGAGGACTGCGAGGCCTGCGGCCGCGAGCTCAAGCGCTGCAAGGACGAGAACTATGACCTGGCCATGCGCCTGGCCCGCCAGAGCGAGGAGAAGGGCGCCGCGCTCATGCGCAACCGCGACCTGCAGCTGGAGGTGCCGGGGGGGGGGGGGGCCCCCCCCCAGGTGGGTCGAGGTGTGGGGGAGGGGTGGGGGCCCACTGACGGCCGCCACCCGTCCTGCAGGTGGACCGGCTCAAGCACAGCCTCATGCGGGCGGAGGACGACTGCAAGGTGGAGCGCAAGCACACGCTGAAGCTGCGGCACGCCATGGAGCAGCGGCCCAGCCAGGAGCTGCTGTGGGAGCTGCAGCAGGAGAAGGCGCAGCTGCAGGCCCGCGTGCAGGAGCTGGAGGCCGCCGCCCTGCCGCCCGGCGCCCCGAGGCCCCCGCAGGAGGCCAGGCCCGACAAGGGCAGCCCCTACATCCAGGTGCTGGAGGAGGACTGGCGGCAGGCGCTGCGGGACCACCAGGAGCAGGCCACCGCCATCTTCACCCTGCGCAAAGACCTGCGCCAGAGCGAGGCCCTGCGCACCCGGGTACGCCGCCGCCGTGGGGGTGGCTGGATGCGGCCGGGTGGGTGGCGGGTCTGCCCTGGGCTCCCAGGGCGCCTGCAGGAAGCGGGGCGCTTGCGGGTGGGCGGCTCCTCCACACCCCTACCTCTGTCCCCCCCTCCTGGAGGCACAGCGGGGCCTCAACCCGCCCCTCACCCACCCTCCCTGGGGCGGTCTGGACCGACTGCTGGCCTGGAGGCCCAGGTCTGGCCGGGCCTGCGGGACTCCCGCAGCCGGCAGCACGGGGCCGTGGGCGGAGGGTGCAGCTGCCGGTCCCCGCAGTGCTCGGAGGAGAGGGAGGTGTTCGAGCTGCAGTGCCTGGCCCTGCGGAAGGACTGCAAGATGTACAAGGACCGTATCGAGGCCATCCTGCTGCAGATGGAGGAGGTGGCCATCGAGCGGGACCAGGTACGGCACCCCCACGGTGGCAGGGGGCACTGGGCGGGGGGGGGCCGGGGTGTGGGGCGTTTGTTGTAAAGAATAGTACATGGCTGACTGGGCTGGTGTGGCTCAATGGATTGAGCGCAGGCCTGCAAACCAAAGGGTCACCGGTTCAATTCCCAGTCAGGGCGCACGCCTGGTTTGTGGGCCAGGTCCCCAGTAGGGGGCGCACAAGAGGCAACCACACACTGATGTTTCTTTCCCTTCCCCTTTCTCTAGAAACAAAAAATCTTTTTTTTTTTTTTTAAAAAAGGAATATTACACAGCTGCTCACAGTTGCGATCTTGACACCAACCGCAGCCGAAAGTCACCAGCCCGTGGGCGGGGCAAATGGGCGCAGGTGTCCCAGGCAGGCGGGGCTCCGGGGGTGCCCGGGGTGCTCAGGGGCGACTCTGCAGGTGGCGTGCGGAGGCTCCTTATCTCCTTCTCTCTCCCGGGCTGCCCACACGTCCCCTCGTCGTCGTTTGCAATCCCGGCTCCCCGGACCCGGATCCCACGAGAGTGGAGGAGGCCGGGCTGGTGGCCGTGCTGGGGCCGGCCCGCCCAGACCCCCGCTCAGACCCAGGGCCCCCCCCCCCCAGGCCATGTCGTCGCGGGAGGAGCTGCACGCGCAGTACGCCCGCAGCCTGCAGGACAAGGACGGGCTGCGCAAGCGGGTGCGGGAGCTGAGCGAGAGGGCCGACGAGCTGCAGCTACAGCTGTTCCAGTGCGAGGGGCGCCTGCTGGCCGCCGAGGGCCGGCTCCGGCAGCAGCAGCTGGAGATGCTGGTCCTGGTGCGCCGCCCGGGGCCCTCGGGAGCAGGCGGGCGCCCCCTGAGCCCGGAGGAGGAGGAGGAGGGACCCCCGGACAGCCTCAGCCTGGCCTGGTTCGGCCACTGCCCCCTGGTGGCCCCGGCGGGTCCCCAGGCCTGCCTGAGTGCCCACCAAACGGAGCTCACCTCCAGGGGCTCAGGGCCTGGCAGGGGGCTCCGGGGGTGGTGAGGGGTGGGGAGGGGCCTCCCTGGAGGGCGGGCCGCCCGGGGCCCCCCAGCACACCCACCGCAGCCCATCCCCGAGGCAGTCCCGTTCCCCCGCAGCCTGCTGACCGGCCCCCCTTCTGTGACTGCAGAGCTCCGACCTGGAGGACAGCTCCCCCAGGAACTCCCAGGAGGTGAGCACGACCCCTGGGTGGGCTCCCGGCCGCAGCCCCTGCCGGACCACAGCCCCACCACGTCCTGCAGAAGCTCCAGAAGCTTGGCCGCCGGCCGCCAGCCCTGGGGGGCTGGGCCGCCCCCTCCTCTTGGTGCCCCGCCCGGCCGAAGAGCGGCTGGGGCCCAGAGGCCCCCTGTGTGGCACCCACCCCGGGCCCTCATGGGGGCCTCCCTGAGGGGCCCTGGCCTGGCTGCACCTCGGGGTCCCTGAGGAGCTGGTGCAGAGGGTGACAGCAGCAGGGCAGCCACACTGTCCTAACCGGCAACCCTCTCTCTCTTTGGAAGCTCTCGATCCCCCGGGACCTGGAGGAGGACGCCCAGCTCTCTGACAAAGGTGAGGAGGGGGCATGGGTGCCACCCTCGGCCTCCTTGTTGCCCGAGCTGACGCCAGTCCCCACCCTCGGCACACGCAGCCCCAGGCGGCTGGCGCTCCGTCCCGCTCACCTTCACAACTGCACCCCCTAAGTGGGGGCACTGAAGCTGGGGGGTCCAGGCAACCCCCTAAAGCCCCCCAGCGAGCAAACGAGAGCCCCATGCAAACCCCGGGCCCAGGCCTGAGGGGTCTGTGTCCCAGCTCCGCCTCCAGTCTGCAGGCCGGAGGCCCCGCCCCCACTGGGCTGCCTCTCCAGCAGGACTCTGCGGGGAGGTGGCAGTAGCCAGTGCCCAGGTGTGCCTAGGCGTGCCAGGCTAGGAAGTGGGCACAGAGTGGGGAAAGAGGGGCTGTTGCGGCAGACGGGGGTGGGGGCTTCAGGTGGCAGGAGCGGGAACCCCCCTCCCTGACTGGAGACTGGTCTGGGGCAGCCAGGGTGTGGCCCAGGGGTGACCTGGGGCCAGGGGCACGCTCAGAAGGTGGGTGTCAGAGCCCCGGAGGAGCCCGTGCTGGGCTGGGAAGGTGGGGGTTCGGGGGGGACACCACAGGGGATGCGTGGGAAGCCAGAGGACACTTCCCCAGCGTCAGGCCTGACCCCAGCTTCTGAAGGGGACGAAAGAGGAAGAAGGGGCACCAAAGGGAGAAGTGGGCCGGGCAGTCTGCTGCGGCCCGAAGGCCGAGCCTGAGGTTGCCGAGCCCCGCCGCAGAGGGAGAGGCGGCGGGACCTGGAAGGCGGCTCCAGGGGTGGAGGCTGAGGAGTGGGAAACCAGCCCCAGGCGGTTGCCTGGGCCCCTCCGATGTCCCTGAGACTAGAGTCCACGGTCCCCCGTCACACCCAGTCTAGGGGAGCCCGCCTACCTGACATCCGAGGGTCCTGAGCCCTGGGCCCCTCCAGGCCCTGGCACATTTGGAGGGCTCCAGCTGCAGCAGCACCCCAGCCCCACGAGGAGGGGCCAGCCCATCCCCGTGGGAGCAGCCCTGGGGGGGCACCCTCCCGGGAGGGAGGAGGGAGGAGGGAGCCCCCAGGCCCCATCTGTACCCCGGGAGCCCTGGCAGGGTCCAAGAGAGGACGGCGCAGACCTGGCCTGGCAACCTCAGGGCTGCAGAGGCGGGTGTGGGCCCCGCCACACTGGGTCCCGGCAGGTGAGCAGGACCCACAGGTTCCACCCCTTTCCAGGTGGCCCGCCGGACCGGGAGAGCCCAGAGCAGCCCTTTGAGGCCATGCAGAAGGAGCGGCTCTCACTGACCCCCAATGTAAGGTGGCCCTGGGGTGGCCCTGGAGTGGGGAGAGGGATTCCTACCCTGGACGCCTGGGGATGACCACAGGGGTCTCTGCCCTGCCCACGGGCTCTTGGGAGGCAGTGTCTCCAGCAGGAGGCTGAGCCCCCTCCCCGCAAAACGCAGTCAGTGGAGGCGTGGCCTGGGCAGTGGGAAGCCTGTCTCTCGCGTGCTAGCGGATAACCTCCACCGCCCGCGAGCTCCCCTCAGCAAGGGGACAGAGGAACCCTAGCCCGGGATGCCGCCCACGCGCTGGGTCTTCTGGTCACTTGAAGGGAGGGACCCACACCCAGCTCCCTTCACGGGGTGCTCACGGGACGCAGGCGGCGGCCAGCCAGTCCCGGTGCAGAGCTGGTGCAGCAGCCTCCCATCTGGGCCGGACCGCGTGCCTCCCGGGGGCGGGGCCCACGCGGGCGCAGGCGGGAGCCTGACTTTCCCAAGCCTCCCTCTGCAGGGGGCTGGTCTGAGCGGCGGGGAGCCCCCCGAGAAGGAGCGGCGGCGCCTCAAAGAGAGTTTTGAGAACTACCGCAGGTGGGCCCACGTGGGCGCTGGGCTGGGGGCCGGAGGGCGTGCGCGTGGGCGCTCCCCGTGGGCAGCGGCGCTCATCTGCGCCCTCGGCTCTCCCGCAGGAAGCGGGCGCTTCGAAAGCTGCAGCACGGCACGAGACAGGGGGAAGTGGACTGGGAGAACACCACGGGCAGCGACAACACCGACACCGAGGGCTCCTAGCGGCCTTTGTGCAGGAGACCGGCGGCACGGACCAGCCGCTGACCGGCCAGGAGCGGGCGCCGCCCCGTTGGGCCGCCGCCGCCTCGGTAGCCCGTTTCACGTCGGCAGATGCACTGTACCACTTACCGGCGAGTTCCACCTTTATGTAACAACGCGCACGCATGAGCAGTGTGAGAAACGCAGCTCCTAAATAAACGACCGCCGCGTCCGATGATGACCTTACTGGCGCGCACCTTCCCACCCCTTGTCCGCCCGCGCGCACCTCCCGCCGCTAGGGGGCAGCAGAACCCGCTCCGGCAGCCCGCCACGGGCGTCGGGGGCGGGTCGAGGAAGGTCGCTTCCGCCGCTGCCCGCTTCCAAGATGGCGGCAGCGCAGCCTCAGGTCTTCCGGGTGAAGGCGAGGCGGGGTGGTTGGGACCGGCGGGAGTGATGTTGCGAGCGGCGCTGTGCCGCGTGTCGACGCTGGTGAGGCGTGCGCGGCCCCGGGGGCCGGGTGTGAGGCAGCTATGGGGGTGCGGAGCCCGCCGGGAGGCCGCGGGGAGAAGACGGGCGTGGGACTGTGGCTGGCGGCACTCGAGCTCCGAGCCTCGGCCCAGGGCGGCGCACTACCAGCTCGTCTACACCTGCAAGGTGGGCGCTCGCGCGTGCTGGAGGCGGAACTGGCGCTGAGCCGCGCACTAGTCGGAAGCGGCGCAGGGGACATCCCGTGGAAGGGTGAAGCTATTCCTTTAGGGGGCGGGCCTTCTGGGAGAGGGGCGGGGCCACGCCGCGAACGACGCCGTTGGGGGCGGGACATTCATGGAGAGGGGTGGGGCTACCCCTTACGGGGCGGGGTCTACAGGAGTGGAGCTATTGTCGGGGGCGGGGCCTTCTGGGAAGCAGCTGGAGCTATCCTAGGGATGGTTGCTTCTGGGGGCGGGGTGGGGCGGGGCCAACCGGAGAGGGATGCTGTCCCTTAGGGGGAGGGTCCTCCTGGGAGAGGGGTGGGGCTATCCCTTAGGGGGCAGGACTTTCTGGGAGAGGGGTGGGACAGGCTCTTGGGGAGGGGTGGATTTATCCCGGGGAGAGCAGGCCCTTAGAAAGAGGGCTGGTCCTGCTGTGGGGTGGAGCTAAACCTCGTGGGAGGGGTCTTTCTGGGAGGGGCGGGGTGGGGCGGGGCTTCACCTGTGTCGTCTCCGTGTGTCTCTACCAGGTCTGTGGGACTCGGTCCTCTAAGCAAATCTCCAAGCTGGCTTATCACCAGGGTGTGGTCATCGTGACCTGCCCTGGCTGCCAGAACCACCACATCATCGCAGACAACCTGGGCTGGTTCTCTGACTTGGATGGGAAGAGGTGAGGTCACCTGGGCAGGGTTGAGGGAACAGAGTCTGACCCCTGACCCTCCCCCTGACGAGGGTTAAAGAGCCCCCTTCTCCAGCCTTACCAGTAGCGGAGGAGCCATTGCCTTAGAGTACAGATAAACCACAAATAACCTCTGCGTGAGTGCGCCCCAGGCACGGGGCGTGTTTTTATGTGCAAAGTCTGCCCTTGCTCAGTCCGCTTCAGCCCTGCTGCACTGCCTGGCCTGCCCCCCCCCCGAGCAGGCAGGACCCACCTATCTGCCAGGCCCACAGGCCTCCCCTAAAGTGAAGGGTCAGACTCCGGGGACTTTTAAAGCGACGACTTCCTTTCCTTTTGGGTTCCTCCTTTCACCCTGCGAAGATATTCTGGTGCTTGTCACGCCCCTGCCCTCTGCTGGTTGACCACACCAGACTCGAGGGTTCGTGTGAGGTGGTGTGGGCGGGGCCCCGGGCCCGCAGGGTCAGCCTCACCCCTCCGTGGGAGACAGTGGTCAGGAGCCTGCGGCCAGTTGCTCTGGACAGTCCAGTTCGGCTCCTGAGCGAGCACTGTCCCCTGGGAACGGGACAGCAGTAGCAGCTGCTGCTGGGGGACGTGGAGAAGGCCCGCAGGCAGCGGCCCTGGCTCCGACGCCGCACCGGTGCGGGGACCCTGCCTCCTGGCCAGAGCTCGATCCTCGGGTGCCCTCCTGGGACCCAGGCACGGCACGGGCGAGGGGCCCAGAGTGGGACGCCGCCTCCCTCTCTCTCAGGAACATCGAAGAAATCCTGGCGGCCAGAGGGGAGAAGGTGTGCCGAGTGGCCGGCGACGGGGCCCTGGAGCTGGTTTTGGAGGCTACGGGGGCCCCCAAGTCTACCGCTGCTCCGGAAGGGGGTGAGGACCAGGACCCCACCCGCCCTGGCAAGACGGAGCCCGGCTGACCTGCCTCTGCCCTGGAGGGGGCGCTGCGCCTCTCGCCCCTGCCCGTTTCCCTCAATAAACAGACGTCACTTGCCGGCGACGGGCCTCGGGCCCTCCTGTTGTCCCAGCTCTGGAGTCAGAAGGGCTCATGGGACCCCTGGGGCAGCAGGGGGACCCCTGGCCCACTGCTGCCACCCCACCCAGGTGACCTGCCCTTGTGCTTGCCTGATGCGGACCATGCCCGATGGGAAGGGCTGGACGTGGGGTCGGACGGACCCCTCCTGGCAGGTCTGTGGCCCTGGGTCGGGGGGGGGGGGTCCCTCTGCCCCTGTGAGCCTCAGCCTTCCGGTCTGCCTTGTTTGACTGTGGCACACTTGTAGTGCCATGCTGCCGGGTACACGGACGGGAAGAGCAGACGGGACAGGCACGGGGTGGCTCCGTTGTGCCCACAGGTCTCTGGAGAGAGGCCTGGGAGGGGCAACCAGCAGGCCACGGTTCTTCCCGGGGAGCGGGGCCAGCCCACGCTGCCTGTCCCGTCCGTCTGGCCGGACCCAGAGAGGCCCCACAGACCCCCTCCGTGCCACCTGCCACGCCCTGGACACACCGGGATGCGGGTGGGCTGGCCAGCCGTGGTGACGAGGGCGGTGGGAGCGGGGCCGCCATCTGACAGGCGGGGGCCCTGAGCACCCCACATGACCCCCGCCCCAGCCCGGGGCATGCGATTTGTCTCGCGACCTTGTTTGACTGCCTTCTCAGGATGTTCCTGTGTTTATGGAAGTGTGTTTATTTCCAGAAGTGTTCTGGGCCGTGTGACCTTAACCGTGACTCACCAGCCTGTCTCTGAGATCCCGGCGGGCTCCGGCTCCTGATTGCCGCCTCGCCTCGTGCAGGCGCTGTGCTCTGGGGCGTGGGCAGCTCGCGCTCCGCCCGGATTACCCCCTGTCCTCCCCCTGGCAAACAGCCCGCTATTATTCCCTCCCTCCTCCCGGGGCCTCCTGGGCAACTTCCAGAGCCGACTCCCTGCAGCCTGTCCGCTGCAGCCCCCGCCTGCCCCTCCACAGATGCACTGGGGCTGTGCGGGGACCGGCTGGCTTTGGAATGCTGGAGTTGGGGGGGGCTGGGCCTGGACCTGGCTGCCTCACTGCCCTCGGAGTTGGGGGGGGTCTGGGGAGCTGGCTGGACCTGGGAGGGCCACCCAGGGCCCTCCCGGCATGGACGGAGACACAGGCCTGCGGTTTGGATGTGTGTCCACCGTGTCTTTCTTTTTGTGTCCTGATGCTGGAGCCTCTGGGCCCAACTGCGCCCCACTCCACTGGGCTGGTCAGTTCCCAGGGAGGTGACAGACACCCACAAGCACACCTGGGCAGTACCCTTCTCTGGAGCTGCAGGTGTTCCTTGTGCCAGCCCGTCCCGGGCTGGCCAGGCTCCCATGCATGATTCCCTGCCCACCTCCCAATCCACCTGCAGCCTCCCCCTGGCCCCGTGGCCTGGTGTCCCCTGCTCTTGGGACCTGTGACAGTGTCACCATCTCTTCAGTGGGGTGTCACCTCCTGATCTGCGAGCCACACCGCACTGGAGTGACAACAGACCCTGCCTTGTCTATGTGGCCGCCTCCAGGCTCCTGCTGGCCTCCAGCCTGGTCCCAGAGCTCCTCGGGGCCTTCTCTGGGTTCTGCCCCACAACCCCCCATTATCCTTCCTCCCCCAGCTCTCATCAGGACCCTCTGCAGAGGGTCAAGCCAGGGAGTCGTGTGTCTGGGGACGTTCAGCAGGGAGTGTCACGGTGGATGGTCAGCTTCCTGCAGGGCTCCTCGGGGCCTTTCAAGTGCAGACCGGGCAATGGCCACAAGAGGGGGGTGCCCGGTGCCCCTGCCCACAGGGTGTGCTGGTTCCGGGGCATCGAGAACCATCGGTGTGTTCCGGTGAAAGCACCCCAGGGCCCCTTTATCTCAGGAGGCACGGTGACACCACATGGGCCCCTGAGTCTCCTTCCTGCCTGCTCCCCTCCCCTCCCCAGTGCCACCCTCCCCTCTCTGGGGCTCAGCCCCCCAGAGTCATGGGGGGGGTGTGTGCATGGAGCAGAGGGGCTCCTGGCCCAGCGGGTCATGGTGAGGGGTGCGCAGGGCCTCCCTGCTCGGCACCCACACCCCATCAGGGACAGTGCCGCGCAGAGTGTGTGTGTTTGCAGGGCATCACCCCCAGCTGCTTCCTCAGCTGCCCCCTCACTGGCTGTCCCATCGGGGTCACCAGCCTGCGGGGTCTGGGGGACCCGATATCACAGACCCACGGAACCTCCCTTGTCCTGGTGGCCCTCGGGTCCTGGTGCAGACGGCACTGGAAGGGCAAGCGTGTCCTAGTGTGTGTCGTTAGGACAGTGACAGCTGCTCCTAAGGTGCACGCAGGCTGCTGAGTGGCGGGGGCCTGGAGCAGGGCACCCCAGGGTGGGTGGCCCTCCTGAGCCTTGGCCCTCAGCGCCCACGGGCTAGCCCACCACACCGGCCTAACCCTGAAACCACAGCACTCACTTGGCAGACTTTATTTTTTCCAGAAAAACAAATGTACCTCTTGGGTCGGAAGGACCCACGCACGACGTGGCAAACACGCGAGGGCAATAAATACACATGTACATTCAAGTACTCCGGCGGCCGAGCGGGAGCCTGTGCCCTGCGGCCAGACCCCACACCTGCCCGCCCCGCCCTCGGGGGCCCCTCGCCCAGGGCTGCAGGCTGTGTGCTCGGAGCGGGTCCGGCAGGCTGCTGCCCACAGGAGGCGGCGGTGCCCTGGGGGCCGTGGGGCTGGGAGCAAGGAGGGCGCTGCGGGTGGCCAGGAGCTGCTGGCCACTGTCCCCAGGAGGCCTGTCTGCTGCCCAGTCCTTGTGGCCGACCTGCGTGTTCAGGGACCAGATCCGCCCCACTATGGGAGAGCAGGGATGTCACAGCCCTAGCTGGTGGCAGGGAGAGCTGGGTCCTCTCTAGGGCACCCAGGGCGGAGCCGAGCCAGCCCGGCCCTGCCGACCCCACACTGCCGACGGCCGCCGTGCGGACCCCTCGTGCCGTCACCATCCTGGCGGCGGGGGCCTTCCGGAACCAGGTCCCGTTGTGGCTGGACCTCGGAGCCGAGGAATGTCCTGCTTCCCCCTCCTTCCCCTCGGGGCCCCTGCCTGCTCAGGACTGTGGGGCCGGGGGCCCTGGGAGCCTGCCTCCGCTGCAGGCGGTCTGGGGTGCCTTCCTGTTCCCCCTCCTCCGGCCTGGGAAGGAGGGAAGGGGGGAGGGAGGGGCCCTCTGGGGGAGGCGAGGGGCCGGGCCTTCCTGGCAACAGCCGTGGGAGGACAGAGACCTGTGTCGCCGGTGGCCCCAGGAAGTCTGCAGAGAGCCTTGGGGGTGTGGTGGGGCAACAGGGCTTTCACATTTGGCCGGGCAGGACGGAGCGGCGGGGCGGGCGGAAGGCGTAGAAAGTCTGGACAGCACCTCGGTCAGGGCCACCAAGCTGAAGGCCCGGGGCGGCGGCGGGAGGGGGGGGGCACAGGCGGGGTGGGGGCAGGGCCGGGCCGGGCAGGCCTGCAGGGAGCTGCGTACCGTGTCACGTGGGGCCAGCCCAGGACAGTGTGTCTTTCCCCAAACGCCAGCCCTGGCCCAGCCCGCCACCCCGGGGGGGGGATGCCGTGGGGGGCGGTGTGCCCAGCGTCCGGCTCAGTGGGAAGGGCGGGGGGGCTCAGAGCCTGCCCTCGGCCATAGCCTTGGCCGTGGGCATCCCGGACCATTCCAGCCACTCCCCCGGGCACCCAGGAGTGGGGCGGGGCGGGCCTGGGGGGGGGCGAGAGGCCTTAGCCGGTGCCGGGCTGGCACTGCGGCCTCTGCTCGGGCGGCCCGCCCGCCTCCTGCTCGGGGCTGCCGGCGAGGTCCACCCGCTGCTCATCCATCCGCTTGGCCTGCACCCTCTGGATGAGGCTGAAGAAGTCCTCGTCCGGCATGGTGGGGCCGCGGGGCAGCCCGTCGGGCGGCGGGCAGCGCTGGTCATCGATTCTGGAGGACTGGCAGACACGGATGTGTGGGTCGGCACCAGCCCCACTCGGGGTTACAGGGGGGTCAGGCCACCTCGGGCCTCCCTGCACCTGCCTGGGAGTCAGTTCGGGGGGCCCCGACCCCAGGAGCAGCCCACCCGGAAGGGCAGGTCGGACAACAGTGGCTGCATGTGGGATGCCCCATCAGGGAGACGGAGCTGCTGGGGAGGCTCCGAGGCCACCCTGACGGCAGTGAGGTCACGGGCCCTTGGGACGGGGCGGGGGGCTGCAGCTGCCAGAGGCCGAGGTCCCGGGAGCCCCCCGGGGCCCCCTGCGGGGCCGGGGCCGACGCTGGTGGGCCGCAGGGGCGGAGGAGGTAGGTGGGCTTCTCCGCAGGGTCTGGAGCAGACGGGCCAGCAGCCTGCGTGCGTGTGGACGGGGGGCTTGGGGGCTCTCGGTCGGGGCCGGTTTGGGGGCTCCGAGGGCCCACCGAGGGCCGCGCCTTCCTGTCCTCTGTGGGGATGGACGGCAGGTCTGCATGCTGCCCGGCTTCCACACAGCAGGCCTGCTGCACACCCCCCAGCCCCGCCTGCCTGCTGGCCCAGGCCCCCCTCCACACACACACCAGGGTGCTGCTGGCCCCTGGTCTTCTCCGGCTGGAGGGGAGGGCCAGAGGGATCCCCCAGACCATGGCCTCGGGGACCCGGTAACCCCTCAGCTTTGTAGAACAGCCAAATTGAGGACATCTCGGGGTGGCCTTGACAGGAGGGCCCGCCCACCCTCCCACCGGGGGCACTGGGTGACAGCCGGCCAGTCCCCCCTCTCCCCACGGGGTGCCCGCCAGTCCGGCCGGCGACGGGCCGGGCCCGCCCCCGAGGTGCAGGCCCACCTGGCACTTGATGAGCATGTTGAAGAACTCGTCCCCGGGCTCCTGGGGGTCCCCGTCGCCGCGCAGGTGGCCCAGGTTGTTGCGGGTGACGCGCAGCCCGGGGAGGCCGCCCACGCTGGCCCGCTGGTCGTCCAGCCGCCGGCTCTGGGAGCTGGCGATGAGGTCAAAGAGCTCCTCCGTCTGCGGGGAGGCCGTCAGCGGGGGCCGGGCTGTGGGGGCAGTGGGTCAGCCGGGGCTCCCCTCGGGGCGGGGGGGGGGGGGGGGGCCGGCCGGGCTGCCGCAGGGGCCCTCCGAGGGCCCTGCCCCCGCCTCTGGGGGCTCCCGGGAGGTGGTGGAGCGCCTCCCCTCCCTCCACAGCCCCAGACAGTGACGCTCCCGACACCCTGCGTTCCGGTGGGCGGGCGGAGGGTGACAGGCTCCCCAGGGTGCAGCTTCGGCGAGGCGGGGGCGGGAGCCCCCGGTGACAAGGGGCACTTTGCAGTGGGTGTGCACCGCCCCCCGGGAGCTCCGGGGCGCTGCAGCGGATGGGGGCGTGGAGCCAGCCCCACACCCCTCAAGGTCAAGGTCAGGGGCCCGGGGGGACTCACCAACCCTCTCCTCCAGGGCGGGGGAGGCCGTGGCTTCGGCGGCCCCGGGCTGGCCCTCCTCCAGCGGACAGCGCTGGTCATCCATGCGGCTGCGCTGGAACTTGCTTAGCAGGTCGAAGAAGCACTCCTCATCGGAGGAGGGGGCCCGGGGGACACTCTGGGGGGTGGGGGCAGTCAGCACTGGCCACGAAGGTGGCCCTGCTCCAGTCCCCAGCCCCTCACAGACCCCCGAACACCGCCGAGGGGGCTGCTCGACCTGGGCTAAGGTCAGGAGCCTCGTCATCATCTGCCGGGGCCCCCCAAGGGCCCCTCTGCAGCGGGCTCCTCCCCCTCCTCATAGTGGTGACCCTGGGCCAGCCCGGCGCCAGGTCAGTGGTCACCACCTCCTGTCCCACCGCAAGCAGGGGTGCGGGCAACATGTTTACAAGGTCCTGGACCAGGGACAGGCCCAGAGCACAGCGGCTGTGGGGGGGCCAGGACCCGGGGCAGCAAGTGCCAATGTGGACACAGCTGAGGGCGGTGGGTTTGCGGCCGGACTGCCCGGGCCCTGGGAGACACTGTCAGTGCAGCCCGGGCGCCAGGGAGGGCTGGCCCTCAGGGGACCCAGCTGGGCCCAGGCGCGTCCCACTGGTGGGGTGAGGGTACCTGGGCAGGGTGGCCCATGGAGGCCACAGCTCTGGAGGGAGGGGGGTAGGGGGGAGACGGGAGGCTGGGCCACTGGGCCTGGCTTAGTCCCAGCCAGCAGGGGGGCCTTGGGCAAGCCCACCCCCCCAGGGCCCAGTGCACACACCCGCATGAGGCCCCCAACCCCACAGAGCCTGGAGGGGCGGAGGGGGGGGACAGCCAGTGTGAGGGCTCCTGGGGAAGGATTGGGCCGGGTGGCCTGGGTGCACACTGGGGCTGCCTGGCGCCCCCACCCCCCGCCCCCGCAGCCTCCCGCAGGTCACAGGCTCCCCTCCCAGGCTGTTTGGTGGCCGGGGGGACGACAGTTCAGCTGGGGGTGGTGAGCACAGCGCCACCCAACTCAGGGTCCCAGAGGTGGGCTGCGGGCCAGGTGAAGGGAGCCAGGACCCTCCCAGGACAGCTGTGACCCCGACCCTCCCCCAGTCTCCCCGGGCTAGAGCTCAAGGGGCAGCCGCAAAGGACAGCAGGCTTTGTCCATGTCCAGCCTGAGGCCTGGGCCCGGCAGCCCCCACCCTGGAGCCCGGGGCCACCCAGGAGGGGCTGCCGTTTCCCTTGGGGACCCGGGACCAGAGAGTCCCAACAGTTCGGAGGCCCCACACCCTCACTCAGGGCAGCCCCCGGGGCCTCAGGATGGGACCTGGGGGCTACCCCTGTGCTCCGACCTCTCCTTTGCCCCAAAGCCCAGGTCCATCCGGCCCCGGGGGTCTCCAAGCCCCTCCTCAGGTCTCACTCTGGTCCCCCCTGCTAGAATTCCGTCCTGTTTCTCGACCCCTCGGCTGCCCCGGCCCGCCCTTCCCTGGCCTGCTGAGCCAGCCCCTCGGGGCAGGTGCCATCCTGGTCCCCCAGCCGCCCAGAACCCAGGGGAGGGGCAAAGGCGGCGGGGCGGCAGCTGGGGTGGAGCGGGCCTCGCTCCAGGCTGACTGCTGGTCCCTGACCCTGGTCCCTGGGCTGTCCGCCCACCCACTGCGCAGCCCCCGGGGGGGGGGAGGGGAGCCTGCTGTCTGAGCCCAGCTTCTCACAGGCCCGGCCCCCACCTGTCCGGCCCCAACTCACGCCGGGTCCGCAGCTCGCTGATCCACCCAGCGCCGGTCGGGGTGTTCGGCCTCGCGGAGCCCGGGCAGGACGCCAGGGTGCCCACGCCACTACCCTGCCCGTGGCACCCAGCGCCGCCTCGCCGACAAGCCCCACGGGGCCCTGCTGGCTGGATGCTTAAATAGGCCCGGGGGAGGAGGGCCCCTCCCCGTCCCCGCCCGCCGGCACCGACTCCGTCACTCACTCACGCACACAGGCGTGCTCGTAAACATAACCCCGGGAGACAGATTTCCCTGAGCTCCGAGCGCTCTGGCTCTCAGCCGTGGCGGTCACACCTGAAGGGGGAGGGGGGTGGGGACCGGAGGGAGAGCCCCCCCACACACACTAGGACCGGCCTCTTTCTCGAGCCGAGCCGGCCCAGGGAGAGCTGGCCCTTTGGTCGGCCGGTGCCTGCGCTGGGGCTGCGGTGGCCCCGTGGGAGGCTGGGCGGGCAGGGCCTTCCCCGTTCTGGGAGTCGGCCCCCCTCAGCACGGCTGCCTCCCCGCACAGCAGGCCCCCGGCCTCTGCCAGCCCTGGGCCCGGGCCCCTTGGCCCCAGGGCCCTCCCTCACCTCAAGCTGCCCGCCCTCGTGTCCCTCCCCTGCTCTGGAGGCCGTGCAGCCCGGGCCTCCAGGGAAGAGCCCTCTCGCTGCTCACAGCCCTCTCCCTGCTCACAGCTCGGCTGACCAGCAGGGCTGATGACCACAGGAAGCATCTGGGGGAGGAGCCGAGAGCCCTGCAGGAGTGGTGAGCTCAGAGCCCCAGGAACGGAAGGGCCCCAGCCAGCCACCCGGACCCAGCCCTCGGAGGATGCCTCCTTCTGTGGGGGGCGCCGGGGTCAGGGGTCTGGTGGCTGGGACGCTCAGCCCACCGTGGCTCCCCAGTGCCCCAGCATGGGGGGGCTGCCCCTGGCCCTGGCTGGCCCAGCCCTGCCCCCCACGGCCTGTCCTGAGGCAGCGCTGGAGGCCACTCAGACCGCACGGCCCGCCCTGGGCCGAGGGGAGGCCCTGCCCCAGCCACCGGCCACAGCCAGCACTGCCCCACCCACGGGGGCAGCCGGCACCCCTCCCCAGTGCAGGGATCCCTTCCCCGTCTGCCTCCGCCTGGCAGCTGGGCAGCCCTGGGGTTGCCTGGGGTCGGCACAGACACCCCCGCCCCTGGGCTGTGGGGGGCGGGGGGCAGGAAGCAGTCACCAGGGTGGAAGAATCACTGACCACAGGCTGAGAAGGTGCTGACCAAGCCCTCGGAGGGGGCTGTTTTAGACTGATCCCCAGGGGCCTGGACCAGGTGTTCTGGGGGGTCTGGGCTGACCTCTGAACCCTGACCCATTCCCGAGAGCCTGGTCGGGCTCCCGGGCACAGCAGGATACCTGCCAGGCCGCAAGAGGCCGGGCCCTGTCCCTCCGTCCCCCACTCGTCCGTCTCCCTGGGTGCCGCCCCGTGTTCAGGACGAAGTGCTGTCCGGACCTGCGTCCCCCAGCCGCCCCCAGGACCTGTCCTGTGCTGCCAGCCCGCCCGCTGCCCGCCAGGCCCCGGGGACAGCCAGGGCCATGACGTCCAGCCTCAGAACAGCCCCCACGTCGGCCGCCCAGCGGCGGCAGGGGCCCCACCGGGCTCCCGGCTGGAGCCCACAGAGAAGTCACCTACCGTGCGAGGGACCTGCACCCGGACGTCCGCACTGTCCAGGGGGGAGTGGCCGCCCTCCCGGGGCCTCCTCTCAGCGGCGTCGGGCCCTTCCTGGTACTTCCTGCTCCTCATGGGGAGGGGGAGCAGGTCCCTGCCGGGCCCCCGCCAGTCCCCGGAGTGGTGGCTGTCCCCATTCTGCTCCTGGGGAGAAGGCCAGGCGTGGGCGGGCTCACCAGCAATCCCAGGACCCCGGGGGGGGGGTGCCGGGTGGATGTGGTCACCCCCACTTCACACACACACGGTGACGCTCTGGCCCAAGGGGCGGGAGGAAGAGAGGACCGCGAGGGCCTGGCGTGGGGGGCAGGCAGTGAGAGGCACAGCGGGGCCCCGGAGGGGCTAGGGCTGGGCGCCTGCCCCCTCCGGTGTCACCCACCAAGCAACGGGTGACTGCGGGTGACCCCGAGCCTTGTCTCCCAGCAGCCCCCCCACCCCATAAAGGTCTGTAACCAAGGCCAGGTGACACTGCAGTCGGTGACCAGAAGCTCCGAGGTCGGGCCACTTCCCCAGGGCCGCACCGCACCACCTGGCAGGTATGCAGCGGGCCCGGGGCCCCATCGGCCCAGCCCCGAGTCCATCTGGGGCGTGCGCGGCGCGGGCAGCTTCACCGGTAACAGCTCTGCTTCCTCGTGGGAGGGAGCTGGCCGGGACCCCGGGGACCTGGCTGGGCAGGGGCAGAGGGGCCCACAGGTGTAAGGACCGTGGCGTGTCCCCCAGAGAGACAGCAGGCAGGACCCTGGGGGCACTGGGAGGGAGCAGGCGCTGCTACTCCCGGGCCTCCTGGGGCCTCTTGGGAGACCCACGGGGGCAGATGGCCCATCTGTCCCCCATGGCGGGGACATGACGTGGGCAGCAGGGTGGCAGCTCCGCAAACACTGCAGGGGCCTCATTAGCCCGCGGCCCGTGCTCCGCCGCTCCACCGCTCCGCCGAGGCCCTGGTGTCCCCGGCCAAACGCCCACACCCGCTCACCCGCTCCGGGGGGAGCCTCAGCAGGTCCCAGGTCTCCGCGCTCAGCCTCTGCGTCCTCTTGGGCCGGGCCCCTGGAAGGGAGGGGCTCGGTCAGCTGCCGCCGCCAACCCCCGGCCCCGGGGCCGCTGGCACGACCACGAGGAGCCAGGCCCCTGGTACTGCACCCCACAGCCCGGGGGCTGACGAGCCCGCACTCCCCGCCCCGCGTGGAGGGAGGCTGACGTGCCCCCACCCCGGTGCACCTGCAGGGCCCGGGCCGAGCCTGGCTGCGGTCCAGTTCACGAGTCCTGGGCCGGCTCTCCTCCCGCCTACTTGGGCCAGCCCAGAGTCACGCAGGGCTCCTGTCGTGACACTCAGCTGCGCCGGGGCGCCAAGCCAGAGACCACCCCCCACCCCATGTGGCTGGGCCCACGTGCCACCACCCTTTCCCTGTCCTGGCCCCCAGGTTCTGAGGAAGTCCCCCTCCCTCCGTCCCCCGCCGTCCCACTGCCCTCTGCAGGCTGGGGCAGGGAGTGCCTGCAAGGGACGGCTGTGCCCCTCGGGGGCTGCTGTCCCGGGAGCCGGGGGTGGGGGGCAGCTGCAGCGGCCTCACGGGACGCAGCCGGCCAGCTCCTGTGGGTCTGACTCAGAAGGGCTCCTGTGGGCCGCCCTTCCCCCCGCCCCGACTGCCCCAGAGCAGGGCCCTGCCCCAGCGCAGAGGCCTGACCCCGGGTCGTGGGGCTGAAGCACGTGGGCAGAGAGGGGGTCAGGGCCCTGCCCCTCGCAGCCTGTTAGGAGGACGCGACCCCTCTTCCCCGAGCCCCACAGCACTGGGCGGCACGGCCCCTCCCTCTGCCGTGCGCCATGCCAGGCAGCGGGGCGGGGCGTCTCGGTGCCAAGGCCGAAGGGCCAAGGGGCCAGGGCGCAGCCCCACGCAGGCCCCTCCTCACCGCAGTGCCCACCAGGGCCTGGCTGGGCCTCTCTCTGCTGCCCCCCGACCCACCTTGTGTGCTGGGGGCCCACAGGGCCGCCCCTGCCCTGCCCAGTCCTCCCGGTCCCCGGCCTCAGCAGAGGCTGGGCAGCCCCTGGCGTGCGTGCAGTGTCCGGCCCCGGGGCGGGGCCCCTCACGGCCAAGGCAGGCGGCGGGCCCTCAGGCCGGGCTAAATGCACCCTCTGTCTGCGGAGGACCCCAGTCCCCCTCGGCTGCGGCCTCCAGCGCCCGCGCCCTCGGCTGACTGGGGGCATTCAGCATGGGCGCCGCAGGCTGGCTTCCCGCCCCTCCCGCCGCGAGGGCGAGGTCCGGAAAGTTCCCTCAGCACCGCCCCACCCAGCCCACGGCTGACCAGCGCCATGGGGAGCATCCGCCCCACCAGACACCCCGATGTCCGGTCCCAGCCGGACCCCTCCCCACCTCCCCGGGGCCTGTCTGCCCGGCTCTGGCCCCAAAGCCCCTTCTCCCCATAGGGCCAGAGAGGTCCCTGGGGTACAGGGCAGACCCCACCCCCCCACTGCCGCTCAGGGCTGCGTGGGGGCCCACAAGGCCCTCCCTGAGCTGGTCCTGCCCCCCCGCCACCCCTTCCCTACTCAGGCCGGACCCCCTCCAGACACAGCCCCCCCTGCTCCCGCCGGCCCCTGCCTGGGGCCTCTGCCCCGTTGGTCCCCCACTGAAGCTCATGACCTGCTCCCTCCCCTCCCTCCAGTCCTGGCTCGGACACGCCTGTGAGGGGCTGGATGTCTTTGTCGCACACGGACGCCCAAACCCCAGTGTGAGGCTGTTAGAGGCGGGGCCTTGACGGGTCAGGGTCGGCCGAGGGCGCGGGACGGGGCCTGCTGCTGGGATGGGCAGACTTCTGAGATGGACCGGAGAGCTCGCTCGCTGTCCTCTCCCACGCCCCGTGCACCGCACCCGACAGCCAAGCCCGGAGGCCAGCCCGCCCCAGATCCCCGAGGGCTGCGCCCGAGTGCGGCCCCCAGCCCCCAGCCCACGCAGGAAAAGCTGTCCTTGCGGCCACCTGGCCTGCGGTGTTTGTCCTGCAGCCAGAGCCGACCGAGACGGTGGCCTCCGCGAAGCCCACTCCACCAATCCCCACCAACCCCCCTCCCCTCCCCCGTCTCTTTCCTCCAAAGCCCTGGGGACCCGGGCTCCACCACCAGCTCTGCCCGTCTGGCCGCTGGCGTGCTCCCAGTGTGGCCCCGGAGCCCTGGGAGTCGTCGGGGCTTGGCCAGGATGTGGTCAGGCGGTTGGTGTCTGTTGAGCACTGTCCCTCCGGCCACCCTCCCGAGACAGCGGACCCTGGGGCTCTGGGAGGGCACCCACCTGGCCAAGGTCACAGAGCCTGGAGGGGCAGGTGTTACACAGAGTCAGGCTCGCCCCCAAAGGCTAAGCGAGGAGGGCAAAGGCTGGAGAAGGGGCAGACGCAAGGCTGCGGGGGCCCCCCGCTGCCGCACCATCCTGGCCGGGCACAGGTGGCTGCTGAACGCACAGGTGGGCCCTGGGGTGTCCGAACCTTTGGCCTCCTCAGGGGTAAGAGCTGTGCCCTCGTCCCTGCCGGGCTCTGTTCCCAGGACGGCCGATGGGCCCGCCTCCCAGACAGGGACACGGAGGTGCAGCTGGTTCCAGACGCTGAGCTGGCCAGGACGCGGCAAAGCCAGGGCCGGAGCCTACGGCGCAGCCTGCCCCACGGACGTTACTCCACACACACCCCAGCCCCTCGGCGGGGCCGACCAGTGTCCAGGGGACAGCCTGCACGGGGACCAGAGGACGAGGGGGCCCGGAGCAGCGCACGCCCAGTGGGCCAGAGGACAGGCCCAGGCCCCCAGGGACAGGCAGGGTGACAGCTGACAGAGGGCTCTGGGCCGGCTCCCTCTGCTTACTGAGTAGCCATGCCTTGGGGTGTCGCTGGACCCCCACCCGCCAGGCGCGCCCGCTGCAAAGGGCACGGGTGGAGCCCCCAGGACACCTGGGACTGACCTGGGCCCAGACAGCAGTGGCAGGGAGGGGCCCCACCCTCCCGGACTCGCTCAGGGGGCCTCTTTGCTGGGATGGGGCCCCAGAGGGCCGGGAGGTCACCTGAACAGCAGCTAGCTCCGGGTCCTTCGGCTGCAGGAAGGACCCTCGTCTGTGTCAAGACCGGGAAGAAAAGCCGGGGCCTGGTCCCCAGCTGGCCAGGCACCGCCACGCCCACCACACGGGCCACGCCCACCGCAGGCCACGCCCACCCCGCCTGCCGCTCCCTCCCTGCTGGATTCCTCCGCATCGTCCTGGCTCCGGCCCAGGGCTTCCTTCCTCCCCAGAGACAGTCGACCCTCCACAGGGCTGGGCTCGCGCCCCTCCCAGGGGCTCCCCTCCCCCTCCACCCACCCCTCCAACCCACAGGCTCCGGATATGCAGCTGTCCTGTCCCGTCCCGTCCCCTCACCACCGAGGGACAGTTTCCAGAAGACAAGCTCTTGGCTTCTGGGAAGTGGGCCAGTCCGCCCGCCTGCCCCCGCCCCCCACTCGGTGCGCACCGAGTGACCGGGGGAGGGGATGACGCTGCCCCTGCAGGAGGCGCTGCCCGTGCCAGCCTCACCTGAGTGGGGGTCTCCTCCAGGGCCGCCTGGACTCGGGGCGCCCGCCTGCCTCCAGCAGCCGCATGCCCGAGCCGGAGCTCCCGGGGCTGCCGGCCCCCAGACCCGCCTCCTCCGGCGCGGGCAGACTGCCCGGCCGCCGCCCTCCCAGGAGGATGGCCTGTCCCCAGCGCCTGCTGGGGAGGCTGGCTTCTGGGGGCCCCGGCCAGGGAGGGTCCAGGCTCCGGCATGGCAGAGGAGCCGCCGTGCGGAGCACAGAGGCTCCCTTGTTCCCGCACAGCCCGGACGCTCACCCCCCTCGACCTCCCTTTCCTCTCTCGTGGGGAGAACAGATGGGGGCTGGGCCGTGCCTCCCCGGGAGCCTTTCCAGGCGGCTGCCCAGCCCCGTCCCCCGCCGCCTGCTGCCGGGGCTCCCGGAGGGCGGCCCCCGAGAGCCCGGGGCTCTGGGCAGTGCGGCCCACTCTCGGAGAACCCTGCCCTGCTGCTTCCTGGGGCCCGCGTCCCATCCCACCCCTTCAACCACAGCGCCCCCAAAACGGGAACGCTGAGGGTCCCAGAGGCCCTTGCCCCCACCCTTCAGTCCTCAGCCGTCTGAGTGGGGAGGTGACAGGCCGTCGCCGGAAACCCTGGGGACGCACCACCAGCCGGCACGGACTTCCCTGGCCTAGCTCCCAGCAACCCGGGGGGCTTTGGAGGCCAGGCCAGAGTGGGCACCCCCCTCCCTCCGGGGACACAGCCATGGAGAGACTGGGGCTAGACTCCCCAGACACCCAGGAGCCGTGTGGGTGGGGAGGGCGCAGCTACCTCCCTGCCCCGAGAGCCTGCCTGGCACCCACCCACAGCCCAGAGGAACCACCTTGGGGTGTCGCCCCAGCCCCAGCCCCAGCCCCAGCCCGAGTGGATTAATCGGTTTGCTCTGCAGGGAACACGCTGTCCTTGCACACACATCACCGGCCTGTGCGGGGCGACCGGCAGCCCGTGAGGGGTAAGGTCATAAAGTGACGTGGGCCTGAGCAGTGCCTGATGCACGCCCCTGGGACCCCTCTGACTGACTCAGCCCCCCTCCTCCCAGCAGCCCCCGCTCACTCTGGTCCCCCAGACCCAGCCCCAGCCAGGAGGGGCCCTCAGCCCCAGCAGGGGTGCAGCAGTGAGGGCTCTGTCCTCCTCTTCCAGTCTGCCGTGGTGGCACTGGGCCGTCAACCTGGGGGCCAAGGAGCGGCCCGGCCCCTGCACGAGCCAACACCCTCCCACCCCGGGCGGCTCTCCTGGCACATGCCTGACCCGAGGCCCAGCATCCCCACCTCGGTCCGAGCCCCCGGGGAACCGGCTCCCTGCCCCCAGCCGGGGAACTCACCCTGGGCCTCGTAGCCGGCCAGGTCTGGTTTCTCGGCGGCCGCCGGGCTGGTCAGCCGGCCCAGCACCAGCTGCAGCTGCGCCACGTTCATGCGGGCCGTGAGCTCCCCGTTCCGGTCCCCAATCTGCGGCCGGGCAGGGGCTGGTCAGCGGGAGGGCGGGATGGGAGGCGCTCCGTGGGGCTGGCTCCCAGGGAACCGGGCCTCACCGCACCCAGAGGTGAGGCTGGGGGTCTGTCTCCAGGTGGGAGTGGCACACACCCAGACCACCCCCGCACCCCCCTAGAAGGCTCGGGGCCTCGAGCAGCCAGGCCCTGGGCGGAGCGGGGCCCTCCCTCCTGGGCACCTTCCTGCTTGGTCAGGCCGCCACCTCTCTGGGGTCCACCCCTCAGGTGCCTGCCAGGCTCCCAGCTCCTACCCCCCGCCGCCCCCCTCTGCCAACAGCTCCCGGCTCCCGGCTCGGAGCAGAGGCCCAGGGCTCCCGGCTCGGAGCAGAGGGGGAGTGCACCGCCCGGGAGCAGGCCAGAGGACGGGCAGGCCGGCAGGACTTCTGCACGGAGCCCCAGGGGCCTGCCGCACCCCTGCCCGTGCTCAGACAGACAAGGGGCTGCCCTGCCGACCCCCCGAGGGGGGCTGTCCAGGCCTGGCCCTCCCCGACCCGGGCTCTCCTGCCCCTCCCTCCTCCACCTGGGCACCTGTGGCCCCCACCCACCCATGGACACAGGGCTGTGGTGGGATCCGGGGGGCACTGGGAGTGTGCTGGGGGGAGGTGACGTGGCCCTGCTGCGGGTGCTGCTCCTTGGGCGTGGGGAGGGTGGGTCAAGGATCAGGAAGGGGGGAGGTCAGGAAAGGTCAGGCCAGGAGCTGGGGACCCAGACTTCACCGCGCAGCCCTGCAGTTCCCGACCAGGGGCTGCCCTGGCCGCAGCCGGAGGGCTCTGCCTCGGAGACCCTGCCCACCCTCCCCAGGAAGGCGTCTGGCTGCTGCGGGGAGGGGGCGCTTCCAGGGGAAGAGGCTGTGGGGAGCACCTCTGGCTGCCTCTGGCAGGTCACTGCCACCCTGGGTGGTGAGCTCGGGCATCCCCGAGGCTCGGCCCGGCCAGTTCCTCTGGGGACAGAAGGACCCGGCTGCGGGCGGCCAGCAGGGCACCCACAGCGCAGGGGCAGCACACAGGCCCCCGGCTTCCCCCCCCCCCCCCCCAATGACCTGCAGCAGCAGGAGACCGGAGAGAACACAGGGACGGCCCGGGAGCAGCCCGGAGCACTCCAGGCGCCCGGCCAGCCCGGAGCAGGTTGGGCAGTGCTGGCGGCCGCCAACGCCGGCCGGGGCCGAGGGGGACAGGCAAGACTCACCTCCTGGGAGATCTCCAGGTGCTTCCTGGCGAAGGTCAGGGCCTGCGCCGGGCTCCCCATGGACACGTAGGCGTTCCCCAGGCTCCAGCAGGCCCGGGCCTCGCCCACTCTGCCAGGGAGAGAAACCGAGGTCACGTCTGCTCGCCCAGACCCACCGGCCTGCCCGCCAGCCCGGCCAAGCCAAGCCCCCAGCCTCCAGGTGGTCAGGCCCAGCGCGGGACAGGAGTGGAAAAGACAGAGGAAGGTCGTGGGGGGACAGAGGAAGTGGGGCCACAGGGGGGCTGGGGAGGGCCGGCCTGCCACGGAGTGGCATTGGCACCCCAGGCACAGACTGGGGCTGCCAGGGTTCCCAGTGGCCTCTCTCGCCCCCTAGTGGCCAGCCAGGCTCTCACCCCTACAGCTTCCTCCTCACCTTGGGGACAGGGATGGCCCTCGTCCCCCGGGTCATGAATTTTTCTGGTTGGGGTGGAGATCGCCTAACGCAAGCGCAGCCGTTCTAGGGCACGCGGTTCGGGGGCAGCGCCTGCACTCACAATCTGACCATCGCCACCCCCCGTCCCCAGGCGTCCCACCGCCCGTGGGGAACAGTGCCTCCTGGCCGGTGACTTCAGGACAGCCCTCCTCTTCGCCCCCCGTGAGAGCCCATGGCCTGCGGCTCTGAGCCCCCTGCTCCGGCCACGCCCCCCCCCAGACCGGTGTGCAGGGCAGCGTGCTGAGGACTCCTCAGGTTGCCTGCCTCTCCAGAGACTGATATTTCATTTTACACAGGTGTGGGGTGGGGACTTACAGGGCTGATGAACCAGGCAGCTGGGATGCGACCTCTGGACCAGCTTGTGCCAGGGGTCAGTGCGAGCAGCCATCTCAGCGCCCACCAGCCCCCCCCACCCCGCCAGTCCCACGCAGCGGGCGGTGTGGCCCACCGACGGAAGTTGGGGCCCAGGCGGGGCCCCCACGCTCAGGGCCACTTGGAGGTCGGCGGCAGAGCAGGGCCTCGAGCCCTGGCCTCAGCCTCTGTCACCAGCTTGCGATTTGGCCTGCAGGGACTGCCAAGGGCCCTCCGGGGTGGTGGTGGCGGCAGGGGGCAGGGTCAGCGTCCGCCCGCCCCACGCCCCGGCGCGCGCACCTGTCGGCCAGCTCCTGGGCGATGAGCAGGTGCCGCAGGTGGTACTCGGCGGCGCGCTCGTGGTCCTGCAGCAGCGTGTAGGTGTTGCCCAGGCTGTAGCAGGCCTGCGCCTCCACGGCCGCGTCCCTCAGCTGCCGGGACAGCTGCAGCGTCTTCCTGCGGGGGGGGGCGGCTCCGGTCCGGGGGTGCACAGCGAGCAGTGGGGGCAGCAGCCCCCGCCCGGAGGCCTCCAGCCCCAGGACCCCCCTCCCCGGGGTGTCTGTGGGGCCTGGCTGCGTCCCCTCCCTCCGATGGCCGAAGCTCCCAACAGCTGGGGGCAGACACGGAGGCCCCACCAGGCTCTGCCCACACTGGCCAGTCACCTCACCCTCCTGAGTCTCTGCCTGTCCGTGGGGCACCCCGGATGGCAACACCTGGCTCAGGGCCCTGACCGGGGCGTCAGGGCTGGACCCGGTGCCCCTGAGCCGGTCTCTGCCCGGTGCCACTGCTCCACAGGCCAGAAGGCAAGGGGCCCAGCAAGCGTCCCGGCCCAAGGCAGGGACCCCGGGAGCCCGCGAGGGCCTTAGCACTCCTGAGTCCACATGGGGGTAGCTATGCCTCCCCGGGGTCCCCCCAGTACCCTGCACCGGGAGGCCCCCAGCCAAGGCCGGCCATGTGCCCATCTGGGGTGGCTGGGGACATCCATCCGCCCAGCCCCTGGGGATCCTGGGAGGTCAGACTCACACCCCACCTCGGGCGCCCCTCCCCCACCCCCGCAGCTGGCAGGGGTGCACGGCTCACTTGTAGTACTCGGCGGCCACGTCGAAGCGCCCCAGGAAGACATGGGCGTTCCCCAGGTTGCTGTAGGCTCTCCGCTCGGCTGCCTTGTCCCCGAATTCCTTCGCGATGGCCAGGCGCTGAGGACACAGATCCACAGCGGAGGTCACACAGCTAGGGCCCAGCGACCCCGCCCTGCCCAGGGTGGCCGTCCCCAGGTCCGTGTGCCCAGAGGGAGCAGCCCCGGGAGCCCCAGGACCGAGCCCAGACAAAGCCCGGGGCGGCTGTCCAGGCCACCCTGCGCTGCCCCCACCCCACCCCCCGCTGTCCGTCCGCCCACTCACCTCCTTGTGGAAGGCCGTGGCCTCCACGAAGCTCCCCAGCAGGTAGTGGGTGTTGCCCAGGTTGCCGTAGGCCCTGCCCTGGGCCGCCCGGTCGCCCAGCTCCTTCACCAGGGACAGGTTCCTCCTGGGGGCCGAGTCCCTCAGAGCCGCGCCCTCCTGGTGCGAGGGAAGCAGGGCCCGGGGACCCACCCCCCCCAGGCCGGGGCCGCCTGTTCACTCCGGCACTGCTCGGTGCTATCCAAGCTCCAGGCTCGGGTCGGGGGCTGCCCCCAGCCCTGACTCAAGTTTTCGGGCACAGCCTCTGTTCTAGCGGGAAGAGTTCCCGGCACCCAGGGGCTCAGCCCGACGTCCCAGCCCTTTTTCCAGCCTCGCGTGCTTTAAAAGCCACAGTGGGCTTTGGTCAGCAGCTTC
Organism: Phyllostomus discolor; assembly: GCF_004126475.2. Classification (NCBI taxonomy): domain Eukaryota; kingdom Metazoa; phylum Chordata; class Mammalia; order Chiroptera; family Phyllostomidae; genus Phyllostomus; species Phyllostomus discolor. The sequence goes on along the minus strand of NC_040905.2, from coordinate 212,877,690 downwards.
CCCGTGTCTCTGCTCCGTCACGGACGAGCTGACGCTGTCCCAGCAGGCCCTGGGGCAGGGGGGCCAGCCTGGCAGACACAGTCGGGGGCCTCGGGGTGGGGGGTGTGGCGGGCCAGGCGTGGGCGCTGTGCCGCGGGCAGCAGGGGCCCAGCGCGTGTCCGTGGAACCCGTGCAGACGGCCCCCGCCCCCCACTCACTCGTAGAACTCGGAGGCCCTGCGCAGCGTCTCTCGAACGTCCGGCGGCAGGTGCCCGGGGTCCTGCTCGGCGCTCCAGGACAGCTGCTTGCCCTTGGCGTGGTACACGTTCCCGATGTTGTACAGGGCCCGGGCCTCCCCGACCTGCGGGCGGCACCGAGGTTGGGGCGCCTCCGAGCCCGTAACTCCAAAGAGCCCCCCGGCCGGGGACCGCTGGGTGGGGGCACCACCCCCCAGGCACACACGCACGCAGAGCGGGTGCGCCCCCCGCTCCGGGCTGTCCCTGGGGCTCCGGAGGGAAGAACCTGGGGGGCACCGCCAGGGCCGCACGCTCAGGCGGGGGCGGCAGCCCCGGGACCGGCAGCCCACCTTGTCCCCCTGCTCCTGGGCGATGTCCAGGTGCCGCTGGCAGCAGACGATAGCCTCGTCGAAGCGGCCCAGGACCTTGAGCGTGTTGCCCAGGTTCCCGCTGGCCTTGGCCTCCCCCATGCGGTCACCGATGGTCCTGCAGGGCAGGAAGGGGAAGGGGAAAGGGCCGGGCTGAGAGCAGAGCTCGGGGGAGTCTCGGGGAGGTGGGCAGGGCCCTGGAAGGACCCCAGTGCACACAGCTCAGGGTCCCCCTTCACTGAGCCAGGCGGGGGGAGGCCCCTGCAGATGCTGGGGCTCACGGATCCAGGGTGTCCCGGCAAGAAACAGCACGGGCAAAGGCTCGGAGGCCAGAGGAGAACAGGACAGGGACAGCCAGGAACACGGGTGGAGCCGGGGGGGGGGCTACCACCCTGCACACTGCCCCACAGACACAGGGGCACGGACCCTGGGCCACGCCCGTGCTCACACACACACGCACATGCACACACACACACAGACATGCTCGCCGGTGTCTCGGCTGAAACACGGACTCCCAGTGGCACGTCCCAGCCCCTCCCTCAGGCCCCCGTGGACCCCGAGAGCTCCGCCACCAGGCTCCTGTCGTGACTGCTGCTCCCCTCGACGGGGTGCCACCCAGCCCCTGCCCACCCCCCACCCCCGTGCCCCTCCCCCCCGCGGCTCACCGGGCCAGCAGCAGGTCGTGCCGGTGGTACTCCAGGGCCCGGGCGTACTCCTTCAGGTAGAAGTAGGCGTTGCCCAGCTGGCTGTAGACGGCGCTCAGCGTCTTCAGGTCCTCCGTGCCCACCTGCACCGCGGCCTCGAAGAAGGCCGCGCCCGCCTTGAAGTCGCCGGCCTTGCACAGGCGCTCGCCCTCCAGCGCCAGCTCCAGGCACGAGGCCTCCATCCTGGGTGGGGGGAGGGGGCGGCGTCACCTGGGCACCCGGGCGCCCCCGCGCCATCCCCGTGGACCGCGGTCCCCGGCCAGCTGTGGCCTGTGCCACGCCTGCAGCCACCACTACAGCCGTCATCGGGTGAACGCCCGGAGGCAGGTGCTGGGGGCGGCACACCCGTGCGGCTTGCCTGTGCCTGAACCGCCTGGCTGCCGGGGCCCAGGACCCCTGGGGGGCGACGTTGAGGCACGCCGTGGCAGAGTGCCGAACACTGCCGACCGACCCCCAAGTGCCAGCCGCCCCGGGGAGGGGCCGCCCGAGGCTGGCAGACCACCCTCCCGAGAGGCATGGCCGTCCGGGGCAGCCCTGGTCCCCCGGAGAACGGCCGAGGCTCAGAGAGAGTCCGTGAGCTGGCCGAGGCCACAGGCTCAGGGTCTGATCCCAGCCCCGCCCCCGGTCTGCAACCCTGGTTGGGGGGCGTACCCTCCAAGTTCTCAGTGGGCACGGGGGGCGCAGCGGAAGGTCAGTCAGCCCCCAGCCCCTTCCTGCCCCACAACCCAGTCTGAGAAGCACGTTGGCTGCTGGCCAGGACAGGCCTGGGAAACAGCTGTTCCCACAAGCGCCAGCCAGCCCCCCCACGGTGCTGCCGTGGGAGCAACCGAGCCCCAGATGAACCCAAATCCTGGAAACCCACCCCCGGGTCCTGCCCCAGACCCGGCCCCACCCCAACAGCCCAGAGCCCTGCGTGATCACCCAACGCCCTGGCCGGGGGCCATGCTGGCTCCTTGTTCCCCCCCCCACCTTGGAGCAGAGCAGAAGCCCCTGGCCCTGGGGTCCAGAGCCACACCCTGCAGTGGGGCCTGGCCTCCGAGGACAGCTGTCCCCAGGGCACAGCTGTCGGGCGAGCGTCTGCCCCAGGACCGACCCTCTGGGACCAACCCCGCAGCCCAGGTTCTGGGGGTTCTAGGCCTCCCTTTTTGGGGGGCCCCGACACGTTTCCCCAGGGTTTCAGCCTCCTCCGAGCTGCCCCAGCGGGTCGTGTGGGCCCCGGGCTCAGGGCCTGACCCACTGCCCTGCCTGCCCTGGGGCGGGAGGGCAGTCAGCACCAGACACAGATGTGCTGGGGACACAGGGACCCCAAGCTGGAGGCTGCCCCGAGGGCGGGGAGGGAGGGCAGGGGGGCCCCTGGGCCTCAGCGGCGGTGCCACCCCGCAGCAGGAGGAGCTGGGGACTCTGGAAAAGCAGCAGCTGTGCCCTGGGCAGCCACAGGCCAGCCCCCAATGTCCTCGTCTCAGCCCCGCTGCGTCGGGGTCCCGGGGCTCGTGGAAACCCTCGGAGTGACTAAAAACACCCCCCAGCAACCCGCCGAGCCCGAGGCACCGGCCCCTTCGCTGCGTCGTCAGACACACGGAGTGATCGGGAGTCACTGGGGAGCCCCATGAGTTCCCTCCAGAGACAGAGTCATGGAGGACAGGGCTGCCAGCCACTCTTAAAAGCCCCCTCTGGCGGGGCCGCAGGCCACGCGCTCTGCGGCTGTGCCGTCAGCAACAAGGGCACCCCGAGTGCGGCCGGCAAGGGTAGCAGAGCGCCCCCAGCGGCTGCACCCGGCGCCCCACAAGGTCACAGATTTTTTCTGTGGAGCCCCCCACTGTCGCAAGGCCCCTCGTCCAGCCGCAATTCCCTGAACCAGGGCACCCACCCGGGGAGCCGGGTTCCCCCTCCCCGGGGCGAACAGAGGGCCTGGTCCCTGGGACCCCAGACTCAGGCAGGGCCTGTGTGGCCCGGGGTCAGGGGTTAGCCCTGAGGGCCACATGTGGGGCTTCTTCCTTAGGGCCTGCCTGCCCCTGCCCCGCGGCCCGGGTGAACGGCCCCCTGCCCCGGTGACTGTGGAAGGGACGTGGGCTCTGAACCCTGGGCGCTCCCCGGGAGGCCCCCCATCCGTCTCAGGGCAAAGGTTTCAGCGTGGGAGCCTGGGCCCCGAGATCAAGGGGGTGGGCGGCACCGTGACGGGGCGTTATCGCGAATGCAGACTTGGGGGGCAGGGTCTGATACGGGCTGCTGGCCAGCACACTTACTCCAAAACCTCCGATGGCCCCTTGAGCTCTGGGCGGGCCCCCGCCCCCTCTCCCCCACCCCGGCACCCCGCACCTCCTCCTCCGCAGGTTGCGCATCTTCTGCACGTACAGCCACAGCTCCAGGCCCACGGGCAGCAGCAGGGGGCGGGGCCGGGGGGCGCCGTACACCAGCTTGCACACCGCCTTCTCCGCCAAGCTCAGGGCCGCGGGCTGGCCCTCTGCGGCGGCAGCCTGCATGGCCGGGCTCCAAGCCTCCCCCACCCTGCCGGCCAGCCCTCGCCCCACCTTGGCTGCCGGTCCTGGGGTTGCACCGGACCTGGGGCTCCCCTGCCTCTCGCCGCCCCAGGGTGGTGGGCTGCAGGCTCTGGAGGCCCCGGCCAGAGGGGACCCCAGGTCCCCGGGCAGATCCGCTGGGGCTCCCGGGGCCTGAGGGGGATCAGGGGGATCAAGGGCAGCTCAGAGCTGGGGATCAGCGCCGTCACAGGGCGGACCCGGCCGGGAGGGGCCCAGAGGACGTCCCTGCAGGAGCTGGCACGCAGTAGGACGCAGAGGCGGCGACAAACTCCCCGACAAACCGTTGTCCTGCTCTGACCTGAGGCCAGCTCCGGGCCATGGCTGTCACTCAGCATGAAGGAGGCCCGGCCCACGGTGGGGAGTGAGGGGAGAAGGGAGGGGGTGGGGGGTGCCCGGCAGGGCAGAGTCCTGCAGGACTCTGGGGACGCCCACCCCTCCTTCCTCCAGGGCCCAGCTGGGGCAGGGCCGGGATTTCCTCCCGGCTTGGGTCTGTGCCCGGCCTGTCCCGGTCCCCCCAGAGGTCCTACCCCAGCCGGACGGTGTCCCCCCTCAGCCCCCCCAGGCCTGAAGCCCGGCCCGGCACCTGGAGTGCGCGGGCTCAGTGGAGGCAGGGCCAACGGATGTGGAGTGTGAGTCCGGGCCATCATGTGTGTGCTGGAGCCCCCAACAGTCTAGGGGCCACAGGGTTCCCTGCCCAGACCCCCCGAGAGGAGCTCCAAGCGGGACCTGGGGGGCTATCCAGGGCCAGGGTGGCAGGCAGGGGGCTCGCAGGGCACAGATGCTGCCCTCCACCCTGGGTCCTCCCCTGGAACGTCCCAGCCACCTGGACTCCTGGCTCCCCCAGCCACCTGTGGCCAAGGAGGTGGTGGCCGACCTGACGTTCCCTGGGCGGCGGGAGGGGCCCCTGGAGTGGGGGGTGGGTGCCCACGTCCAGCCACTGAGGCTCAGAGCCCGCTGGGCCCCCAGTCCGTCCAGGCCGTCGGGGTGCAATGGTGGTGAGAAGCGGGTCTCTCTGGACCTCCCTCCCCAGGCCACCCAGCAGCCCCCAGGATGACCCGATGCCCTCCCAGAGGTCCTCTGTGCCCCACTCGTGAGTGGCCCCTTCTGACTGGCCACTGGTCTTCTCAGTGGTGGGCACTGGAGTGGGGGGTCTCCAAGGCCGTGCAGCCAAGAACCACAGAACCGGGAAGGAGGAGCAGCTCCGGGAGTGGGGACCCGGAGAGCCGGGGGTGCTCCACCCCCGAGACCCGCCTGGGGTCTGAACAGAGACACCAGGGCCCAGGGGTGAGCAGGGTTGGCGGGGGGGCTGGAGGACCCGAGGGCCCTGTGAGGTCTGGGGGCAGGACTGGGAGGACAGAGCCTCGGAAGGGGCTGGGCGGCAGACGCCGAGGTTGGGGGACCAGGCCCCGGCCACCCGCCCGCACCGGGCTCTGCTCCGGAGGGAGTCCAGGCCGGGCACTCTGCTCCCCGGCCCGAGGCCTCCCGGTCCAATGCCACTGTCCCCCCCCAGGACAGCACCGCTGAGGGGGCAGGGCCCGGGCCACCTCCTCTGCGCCCAGCTCCCGGTTGAGCCCTCAAACTGCACGCCCACACCAACCCCGGGCCCCTGCTCCGCTGCCCAGCGCTACCCCCAAGGCCTGCGCTGCAGGCCACCCTCTCCTGCGCTCTGGGGGGTGTCGCCCGGCCCGAAGGCCCGCTGCCCCGCACCTCGGTCCACACACCACCTCCGCGGGCCTCGGGGTGTCCGCCCCATCACCTCCCTGCCACTGCCGCTCACCCCCCGAGGCCCGTCCACCGCAAGGGCGGCCGAGAGCCCCGCTCCCAGAGTATGAGGCCGGGGCCAGGCTGGCCAGTGTCCTCCGGCCCCGAGGGCTGCGGTCTTAGCTCTGTCTGCCAGCCTCACCGCCCACACCCCGGCAGGGAGCAACCTTCCCACCTGGGATTTGCCATCTGGCTAAAAAGACGCTTAAATGCTCACCCCCAGTCCTCCACCCCCCGGGAGGGATCCGGCCCAAAGCCTCCGGCCCCTACGGCCCCTCCGGCCAGCCTGTGCACCCCAGCTGGCGCACCTGTGCGGGCTCCAACACAGTGTCTGCCCAGAGCACCCCTCGCTGGCCAGGGCCAGACCGCAGCGGCCTGGGGGCTGGGCTCTGTCTGCCAAGCTCCCGCCGCCCAATACAGGGGTCACGGACTCCCGGTGGCCAGTCTTGTCGCCCTATCGCCACGTCACGGTGGGCTTCCCCCAGCCGTCCCCTGAAACACAGTCCCCTCCTCTCCTGCCTCGTGGCCCCACCTGACAAGGATGCCCCCACCACACCTGCCTGCCTCCCACCCCTTCCTGACAGCCTCCCAAAGACAGCGCTGACCAGGAGCTGCCCTGCCCACCCCTGGCCACGGCTACCCAGCTGGGTCTAAACCCCCCTCGGGCCTCCTCCCGGGCCCACAGAAATCTCAGGGCTGCACAGCCCAGATCTCCGCCCGGCCCACAGTGCAGCTCAGCGTGGGCCTCAGCTCGCAAGGAGGCCAGGCTGAGCTCGAGGCCTCTCCTGGCATCCCCTCGGAGCCGTCCCACAGGCCAAGGTCCTGCCTGGTATGTGTCCCCACTGGGCTGTGGCACCGGCCCACACCCAGGGCTCCCGCGTCAGGCCGCGGAGCCACTGCCAGGCTGACGAGGACCCCACACTCAGCTGTGCTAGGCCCCCCAGCCCGCCCTCCCTCTTTGCGTCTCTCTCTGACACGCTCACCACCGGTGGCAGCCAGATTGACTCCTGCCGTTCTCCGGGACAAAGCACCCCCACCCCCTGTCAGGCAGACGACCCCGGGGCACATGCTGCCCGAACTGCTCTCCATCCCTTGGGGGTCCTGTGGGGGGGCGCCGTGGGGGTGGCCTTTAAGGCAAGCCCCAGCGCCAGCTGCCTGCAAACCCACCCGCAGGCCCTCACCCTCCCTTGCCCTCTGCCAGCGTGGGGCCCAGGGGCCAGGCCGGGGGCTCTGCGCTCAGTCCTGCAGACCACACAATGGGGGCTGTGTCTCGGGCCGGCAGCAGGGACCGGGCCGCAGAGGGGAGGGGCAGCGAGCCTTCCAGCGGCCACCACACCCCCGTGCCCCACGTGCGGCCACACGGCAGAGGCCCGCTGCTGAGGGCGGCCTGGCTGGGCCCCCGAAGGCTCCGCAGCCGGGGGGCCAGGGGAGCCCAGGCTGCCCCCAGGAGCTGCCACCCACGACCGCCTCGCCCCACACTCATGCCTGTCCCACTCAGCAGGACACCTGAGCAGGTGGGCAGGGTCTGGCCCCCCAGGGAGGGCCCTGCACCCGCCTGAGCCGGGCCCAGGACATCACCCTGTGGAACAGCCCTGAGGGCCTGCAGTCACCGGGCAGGCACGCAGCCCTGGGCAGGGCCGCCCAGTCGTCCCTGACGAGCGCAGGGTGCTGAGCCCAAGAATCTGCCCGCAGGCAGGTGTCTTTCTGTGCGGGCACACACCCACCTGGCCAGCTGGCTCCGCGGCCCCAACCCCGGTGCAATCTGCCGGGCACGGGCGCCAGGCGGGCTGCTGGGGCGCAGACCACCCTACCCACGACACAGCCAGGTCTTCCGGGCAGCTGTGCCGCCCCCCCCCCCCCCCCCCGTACCTGGGCCATGGCCCTGCGGAGGAGACGCCAGGCCTGGGAGGGGAGCTCCTGGCCGTCCCCTCCACACCTGCTGTGCGGGGCAGCCCGCCTGCCAGTCCCTCAGCCGGTTCCTGTGCACCAGGGGTGGGGTAAGGCAGGCAGCAGCCCACCCCTGGTCTGCAAGCTTCTGCGGGTCTCCAGCTCGCCCGGGCCTGGGAGGCCCGAGTCCCCGCAGCACCGCCCTCTCGCCCCGCTCCCACACCCTCAGCCCCCCACTCCGGGCGCCCTCCTCTAGCACCTCCGGCGCCCCGATTCTTGCGCCCCCAACCCTGCGCCCCCATCCCCATCACCCCGCGGTGAGGGCGAGTACCCGCCACGTTGCGCGCCCGCCGCCGCCGCCGCCGCCGCCGCCGCCTTTGTTCCAGGCAGCCCACCTCCCGGGCCGCCCGGTCCCCGCTGCTCGCCGCCCGCGCGCGCGCGCCGTCCGCCGCCCGCCCAGCCCACCTGGAGTAGAGGCGCCGGGCCGGGCCGGGCAGCTCGTCGGCGGCGGGCGGGGCCGGGCCGGCCATGGGCCGGGGTCTCCGAGGGCCGGGTGCACGCTCCTCGCTCGCAGTGCCCAGCGCCTGCCACCTGTCCGCAGTCCGCCGTTCGCGCTCCTCCGTCCACTGTCCGCCCGCCTGGCCCGCCGGCGGAGGCGCCGAGGAAGTGATGTGCGCGGGGCGCCGCCCCTCCCGCCTTGGCCGTGATGTCACCGGTCCCTCCTCTCTCCGGGCGTTGGGGGAGGGGCGGGGAGAGGAAGCCCGCGGGGGACGGCCGGCGCGAGGGGCGGGGCCTGATGCGGCGGGTCGGAGGGCTGGAGTGAGCCCCCACCTCCACCCCCGGCTCCCGGACCCAGCCCCTCCGGGATCCAGGGCCCGAGGCCTGGCGTGGACATTGCCGCTGGGCCCTGCTGGCCTCCCCACCCCCTTCCTTCCACCCCCCCCCACGTGGGGCTCCTTGAAAGCCCCCTGCCTTTGTCTGGCAGGCGCCGGGCCTCGGTGGTCCTCTGCCCCCTCCCCTGGTCCAGCCCCCCCATGAGTCACCCCTGCTCAAACTGGCAGTGGGCTGCAGCCTTGGGGAGCCCGTCTGCCTAGTTCAGAGAGACCTCCCGGGGCCGGGGTGCAGGGGCTGGTCACAGACGCGCGCTCTGTCCCCCGTGGAAGTGAATTCACAGGTCTGGGAGGAGCGGCTGAGGGGGAAGGGGTGTGTGTGGCCTGACCCGGGAAGTTGTGGGTAGCCACAGCCCCTGTCCCCCCTTTTCCTCACCACGGAGACCTTCAGCTGCCGAGTGGCCCTCTGCACCTAGGCCGCGTCTGCGAGGTGGGGGTGGCGGGGGAACTTGGAAGGATGCGGGTAGTGCAGCGAGCTGAGCCCACCCGCGGTCCGGCCGGCGTCCAGCACCGGGCCACCTCCTCCTCTGAACTCCTAGAGCCCGAGTGGGAGAAGAGGCCCCCCATCCACCCGCCCAGGCCCTGCCCCGCTCCAGGGCATCTCTCCACGCGGCACGGGGGGCAGGGCCGGCTCCGGGGTGCTGGGGGTGGGGGACCCCCAGCAGGCCCTCAGGGCACACGCCGGTCTTACCTTCTCACCTTCTGGTTCGGTCCTGCCCCCTCCTCAGTCCAGACCCTCCGCAAGCGGCCAGGAGACTCCGAACCCCGGAGAGGCGCTGCGACGGAGGAGCAGGACTGGGACGTGTCCAGCCGCGGGAAGGGGGCCACTCCCCCCCCGCCGGGGTACTGCAGCCCCTCCCTGGAGCGCTGCCCTCGGTCAGAAAAAGGACGCCAAGGCCTCCCAGCCAGGCTCCCGGCAGCACGCAGCCCGCAGGACTCTGGCTTCGGGACCGAAAATAAACGCCGGATGAACAAGGGCCTGCTGGCCCGGCCTCTGCTTCTCCTGCGGCCGAGAGGCGGCCTGCAACCGGGCCATCTGCGCCCGGAGCTGGCAGCCCGCCGGCCCGCGCACCCTCCCCCCACGACCGCAGCAGCCGGGAAAGGCCTTGCTCCTGGCCTTGGCCTCCGGCTGGCCCCTGCAGGGTGGGCGGTGCAGCGGGGGAAGGGGGAGGCTCCGTCCCGGCCCCCTGCCCTCGGCAGCCCCCTGCCTGCTTCCTGGGGGTGCCCCCTGAGCTGCATCACTGGCAAGGCCAGGCTGCCCCGGCCTCAGCGTCCCCAGGAAGCCGTCAGTGTGAGCTTCCACGTGCACATGTGTGTGGCCGGGTGCCCGGTGCCATGAAGGCCCTTGTGACAAACATGGCGTGATGGCAGAGTGAGGGACAGCTTGGTGGCTGAGAGCGGGTCTTCTTTCTCCCTGCCTTGAAGGGGGGAGACGGGGGCCCTGGGGCCTCTGGCCTAGAAGAGTGTCAGGCTCATACCAGAGCTTCCCCGGGGACCCGGAACCGTGGGGTACCGTGCCGTGAGCGGGCCCCAGGCTCGGGCACTGCGTCAGGCCGGGCAGGACTGAGGGCCACCCCCCGCCCCGACCCCACACTGGGTGACCCTGCACAAACTGCCGTCCCTCTTGGAGCCGCGGTTCTGTCCCCGGTGAACAGGTCCCGAGGCCCTGTGCCACAGGGGCGGTGGGGCGCCTCGGGGTCTGGACAGAGACAGGGTCGCCGAGCCCGCACGCAGGAAGAGCTCGGGGTGCCAGCTCCTCGGGCCGCACCGCCTGTGCGCAGGAGCCCAGCCCTGCTGGCCAGGTGGGGGCACCCACCCCACTGCCCAGAGAGGGGCCTCCTCCTGCCCAGAGCCCCGACTCTCTCCCAGCAGCGGGACCCACAGAGGGAGGTGGGACAGGGGCAGGGGACAGGCCCAGCACGCATGGCCCACGTGGCCACCCAGCCTTCCGTCCACGGAGAGCAAGGGCCTCTGGGAGATGGGTCTGGGGGTTGGGCAGCTCCTGGGGGGCACCGACCCGTCCTGACTCTGCCTCCCACTGGTGCCAGACCCACCTGGCCCCCCATTTACCCTGCTCACCCTCCCCCAATGCTCCTACTTTCCCCCCGCCCAGAACGCACAGCCTGTGCGCCCGTGGGCGCCTCATTGCAGCCTTTCTTGTACACTCCCGAAGTGCTCTGTGCCCCAGGTGGAGCAGAGGGCTCCGGGGGGCTGCCAGCACCCCCTCCATCCCTCCCGGAGGGGCCTCAGCCCCCACGGGAGCATCGGAGAGAAGAAACTCGGTCTCCCACCCCGCCCATCCCTCCGGGCCCCAGCTGCGAGCAGGGAGCCGCCTGGCTGGTCCCGGAGGCACCCCCCCCGCCCCCGCCATGCACCCACCAGCTGCAGTTGGAGCGCCAAGGGCCCGCGTCAGCACAGCCAGGACCCTGCCCTTGGGACTCATCAGCAATGACAGCCCTACCTGCGGGGACCTGCCACGTGCCTGCCGCCGTCACCGAGCTCTCGCCGGCATCCGGCCGGGTGGGCACACCCCTCCCGTGTGGGCTGGGCCTCAGGGCAGCTGAGGTCAGACCCTGGTTTCCTGACTGGTCCCTTCCGGGACCTGTCCTCGGCCGGCCCTGGTGGGAGGGGACAGTGGACAGTTGCACGGCTCTTGCTGCTCCCCCAGGTACAGGGCGGCCTGGGCTCCCGGAGGAGGTGGACACTCAAGGCCACTGTGGGCCTGGGACGAGGGCCAGGCTCCCAGGGACCATCGCAGGGACGAAGAACTGGCCCATGGCTTCGGCGGGACCTGCGAACTCTGTGGCCCTCCAGGCGTCTGCCAGGGCCCAGGTAGATGGGGGGTGCTCCATGGTGCCATGGCAGCTCCCAGCCACCGCCTCCCAGACCCTGCCTTCCTCCTGTGGCCACCTGCGGGGGGGCCCCCCAGCAAGGCTGCTCCCCCAGGACCAGTGGGGGGGGGCTGGGACGTCCAACCTGGGGGTTGCCTGGGGGCTCCTGGCCTACCCCTGCTGTAAATCCCCAACTGGGGAGGGAGGAGGTGGACGGGGAGGGTGGGGGAGGGCGGGAAAGAGACACAAATGGGAGAGCTCAGGGCCAAGCAGACCGTCCGGCTTCCCGCCACCCCCAACCAGCTCGTCGCCCTGAGAGAGAGCTGCTTCTCCTGCCCAGTTCGGGGAGCACGTGCCCCACTGCCACGAGGCCACCACGGCGTCACCCACAGCCACTTCCTCACCTTGGGGGCCTCCCAGCCCCCGGAGAGCAGCGGCCGCCGGGGTCCACAGGCGCACGCAGCCGGGAGCCAGGAGGAAGCGGCCCGGCCACACGCGGGGCCTGAGCGCCTCGCCGGGGGATGACACGCACACGCCCCGGAAATAGCTGGAGGCTGCGTGCGGCCGGACTCCACCCGAGTCATCGAGTGCCACCTGGCCGCACCGCATTCCTCGGCTCTTGCTGGCAGCTGCCAGCTTTGTCAGCCCGTGTGTGGCCCCGGGGCCTGTGGGCAGGAAGCGAGGCACACGACACAGGCGGTGCTCCCGTGCCCCATGTGACCCACACCCCCTCCCCGTCCTGTCCGTGCCCCTCCCCTCCCCCCTGGCCTGGCAGGCCGCGGCACTGTGAGTGCTGGGGAGCGGCAGAGACGAAGAGGGAGGGAGGGCAAAGGGACAGACAGACAGACCGTGCGAGAGAGGGAGACACAGACAGAGCCAGGGAGCTGGTGTGGCCCGGCTCTGGCTCTGTTGCTCACCAGCCGGCCCGGCCCCCCGCTGCGCAGCTCCCCTCTGCAGGACAGGCCGGGCGGGGGTTCTCCCCGGGAAGCCCCTGGCAAGGGCCTGCAGCAGCGCCCGCACTCTGCCGGGGCCACTGTCGCCGAGAAACCTGGACCTGTGCCCACTCCTCCAGCCGGCGGCAGACTCCTGCCTGGCCGGAGCCCTGGGTCGGGACGGGGACGGCCAGACACAGGCCCGTGTGGGGCTGGGACGCGTCTGCCCCACTGGCGCAGGCGCCCCATGTGGCAGCAGCATCGGAGGGGGCCCAGGTGCCCTGGGGCCACCAGGCTGAGGGACCGGAGCTGGCCTGCCGGCTGGGCACCTGGACCCTGGAACAGGGCATCCACCCCGGTCCCCTCCCCACCCCATCTGCACTCCCTCTGGCCTTGGCCCCCGAACTTCACCTTGGCCCCCAGGTGCTCACCGACAGGCCACCTGCAAGCCTGGGGCATGGTTGCAGGGCCTGGAAGATGCCTGGAAGGTCCCTGTGGGATCCGCTCACCGGCACCCACCCCCACCCCCACACCCAGCCCCGTGTGGAGGAGGCAGGGCCCTAACGCCCTACCCTCCCTCAGACGCTGTCACTCCCAGCCATGGCCTTGGGCAGCCGGGTAGGCTGGCGGGGACAGGAGCCAGCCTCTCGTGAGGGGCTAGGGCTACAGGGGAGCAGGATGGTGGTGGGAGAACGGAGGGGTGCTCGGGCCCGTGTGGCCATTTCACTGGGAGGATGTGGCTGGGGAGGGCACCGGCCAAGGGGCCGTGCTCCTGCTCAGAGGGCGTGGGACCCGGGAGCACGGCAGGACCTGTGCAGACTGCTACACCCCAAACCAGCACACCCCACACCGGCACACCCCTCACCAGCACACCCCGCACTGGCACATCCCGCACCGGCATACCCCGCACCAGCACACCCTGTACCAGCACACCCCTGCTCCGAGCCAGCACGGCTCACGCCTGGGCTTGCTGCAGACAGGGGCTACTCTAGCTGCCAGGGTGGGTGTGAGGCCTGAGGCAGGCGTGTGGCAGCCGGGGGCGCCCTCACTGGGGTGTCTGTGCAATGTCCATCTGTCTGTCCAGCAGCCATGAAACGGAAAGGACGCAGGAGAGCGGGTCCCTTCCCCGCTGCCGGCCCCCATCCCACCCTCACGCACTCGGGTGTCTTCCCTGAGCCTCTGCCTAGCAGTTCCCAGCTCAGGCCGCTGTCGGTTGCCACGGAAACCCCCATCCTCCTCAGGGGCCCCCTCTCCTACAAGCTGCCCTTGCGTGCCCCGCCCCCAGGGCCCCAGAGCAGAGCAGGGCTGAGTGCGGTGTGCTGGTGGGGGCCCAGCCGGCCAGGTGGTCCATGTCCTGGGCTGGTTCTTCACAGCGGCTCTGGGACAGGGACAGCCGGCCCCTCCCTAATTTCCAAACCGTCGGGTCAGTGTGGTGGGAAGAGGGAGGGACCCTGGGATCCCTGTGGGCGCGGAGTCCCCGTGTCCGACCCTAATCCGGGGCGATGCCCGAGGTGCACAGGGCAGTGGCCGGAGGTGGGCAGCACCCCGCCTGTGGCAAGGCAGGCGTCCTCAGGAGGCCCTGGGGAGCCCCCCTTGGAAAGCCCCCGATCCTAATGATTTGATCTATGGGCTGGACACACTCCCCTGCAACCCGCAAATCTCCCAGGGCGGCGAGGGGGGGGGGGTGTTGGGGGAGCACTCACACCTCCCAGAGGAGGCCTGTCCCCCTCCACCCCTCAGGGCAGAGCCGTTGACAGGGAAGCTGTAGGAAGGAGGGAGAGAGGGGCGGGACCTCCTGCCCCCCACCCAGGCTCCCCGCCCACCCAGCCAAACCTCCAGGGCCCCTCCCCCTCCCTGCAGGGCTGGTCAAAACTCAGAGCCAGGCAGATTCAGAACCTGGGGAAAGGACCCCAAGGAGCTGGTGAAAACGCCCCCTAGCGACCCGCTGTGCCGGGAGGGGCTGGGGCTGGGGCGGGGGGACTTGTCTCCCTCCCGGCTCCCAGGTGGGGGACATGCCCACCACCTGCATGTCCTCGTGGTCCCCCAGGGAGCCCGGTTAAACAGACGGCGCCGCAGAAGTTCCCGTGGACGGACGAGGAGGGCGGGAGAGGAGACAGACGCCCTTGGTTCTGGAGGCTGGAGAGCTGGAACTGGGTTCGCGGGCCCCGGGGCGCAGGGTGCAGAGAGGTCGGATCAGGCCAGCCCTCGGGCACCACGGAGGGCAAGGGTGCTGGAACCGGGTGTCTCGGTCCAGAGGTCACTGCCGGAGCCCATGCAGCCGGAGGTCTCGCCTGAGCATGGGGAGCCATGCACCCCCAGTGCCCAGGCCCCCAGCCCCCAACCCCGCTGCTCTGGGGGCCACGATGGGCAGGCACACAGAGCTCCCGCACCGGGCCTGCCAGCTGTGGGGGTCGCCCCCCTCCGGAGCCTCCGGCCCAGGGACACAGCCGCCCCGACCTCGAACTCGCTCGGAGAGCCCGGCCCTGGCCCGAGACCAGGCGACTCCGAGCCTCTGCCCAAACCCGCATTCCTGAACACCAAGAACAGTTTCTTGGCAAAAAAGTGTGTTTCTAGAGGTTTACTTAGCGGGGAGGGACACAGTTCTGGGGGGAGGGCAGCAGAGGCCGGGCAGCAGAGGCCGGGAGGACCCCCATCCCCCGAGCACCCCAGGGTGGGGGTTGGCTCCCGGGGTGCGGCAGGGGGAGGGCGCCCCCTGCTGGCGCCGTCCCCACGTTTCCCGAAGCCGTGCTGGGAGGACCAGGGGTTTTCATCAGGCTGCCTGCACCCCGATCCCCAGTTTCCAGGGCAGCACACCCTCCCTGCACACGGCCGCACCCCCGTATGACAGCCGGGGAGGCACGCAGACCCTAAGCCTGGCACCCACGACCCCCCTGTGCTCCTGCTGGGGCGCCACGCCAACTCCAAGGACTGGGGGGGCTTTGCCGGTTTTGAGGTGGGTGTAGCTGGACCCCTGAGGTGCTCTGCTCTCTCCTCCAACCTCTGGCCGCCCAGCCCTCGGTGCTGTCTCGAGGCCCAAGGGTGACCCGTCCCAGCTGACCATGCCACGCAGTTTTTCAGAAGTGCCAGGATGGATCCATCTACCTTCAGGCCTCCTGGGCTCCTGGCCACCAGAGACTTGGGTGGCCGCTGGGGGCCCCCTGAGGAGGGGGAGGGAGCCGGGAAGGTGGGCTGGGAGGGGCCCGCAGGCCAGTCCAGTTGCCAGAACCCGGAGCGGGGGCAGGGCTCTGAACCACAGCCGAGAGCTGCCCTGCCCTCCCCCACCTCTTCCCCCTCAAGCTGGGACCTGCCCCCTCCCCCAGTGCCCCGGGCCCCAGAGGGGAGGCCTGCCCCCTGGGTGCGCCGCACCCTCCAACGGGCTCTGCGGCTGGCTATACGCAGCCTGGAGGAGCAGCCCCACGGGACAGACGCCTGGGTTTCTCTGGCAACCCTGGGGCGGGGCGGGCCTCCTCCCAGCCTCCTCCTGGCCTCCTGGCCTAACCTCCCGAGGACCTGGAGGGCTGGGCCCCGGGCTCCCGGGCTCTGCTCGCAGCTGGCCTTTGGGCCACGGCTGCTGGCTGGTGCCCTTCCGCAGACAGGGACACCCGGAGCCTTCCCGCTGGTGAGTGCGGGGCGGCCTGCCCCAGGCCCCTGGTCGGGGGTGGGAGGTGGGGGGAGGGAGACGCCAGCCGGCAGCTGGTAGGGGTGGGGACTCTGCAGGTCAGGAGGGTGGCATAGCCTTCCTGTCTTCCTCGGACTTGGCTGCGTGCAGACTGGCCGCCCTTCCTCTGTCGTGGTCCCCTGGGGAGGGGTCTTCCCATCTGGGGCGCCCCTCTGAGGGCTTGGGGCCCCTCAGGGTCAACGCCAGGCCCTCCCCGCTGGGCTGCTGCGCTGTGGGCTCAGGTCCCAGTATAGGCAGCACTGCATTGCCATCTAATGAACTCTGCCTCGGTTTCCCCATCTGTGAAATGGGGGTAAATACTGTCCCAGGCCCCAAGGGGGCTGAGGCTGATGGCCCTGCATGTGGTCTCGGCCGGTGGGCCCGTGGCCGACAGCAGCCCGGCTCCCACTCTCCTTGGGCAGAGGGCCGGGGCCCCGGGCTGTCCTGTCCTCCCAGAAGGTTCCCGTTGAGTGTGAGTTCCAGGCTGAGGCAGGGGGCAGGAGGGGACCTTCAGCTGTGCCCCCCCAAGAGCCAGGGCCCCTGGAGACTGCTATAAGCCCTTGGGAACGGTTTTGGTCCCCAGGGCAGGGGTGTCTGTCCCCACAGGCTCCTTCCCCGGGTCGCTGGGGTCCGAGGCGGCGTCCCTGCTCTGTGCCCGTCAGCTTGGGGGGGGGGCGGTGCCGAGGGCAGGTCTCTGCTCCGAGTGGTGTGACCGAGGGCCAGGTGACAGCTCCTCCCTCACGCACTGCCGTGAGGAGCCTCGGGCCGCCCACGTTGCCCGGGGAGTGTGCTGGGTGCAGGGCCCGGCCCCTGCTGCAGCTGGCTCAAACCGCACCTGCGCCCCAAACTGCAGCTGGCTCTAGGCATGGTTCTGCGCGGCCGGGTGCTGGGAGCAGGCCCGGGGTGGGGGTACAGGGCGAGAGAACCAGCAGGGGGCAGGGCCTGGGCCTGGGGGAGCCGGCCTGGGGCGTGGCGCTCCCTGCCGAGCTCTCTGTCGCAACGTCTGGGAGTCTGTCCCACGCAGAAGGGCCCGGGGCTTCTTTGGGCCACGGCACGCAGTTCCCACCAGCTTAGCAGAGGGGGGGCTGCCGCGGCTGGGCCGAGAGTCTGGGGGTGCGGGCGCCCCTGCCTCCGACTGGGAGCCCCCGCCCTGGGCCCTTTGTCCTTGGCTCTCTCTGTGCCCCCTCACCCCTCGGTGGTGCTTCCATCGGGCGCCCCCAACCTCGTCCTCCGCCCAGCCTCCAACCGTCTCCCAAGTCGCTGGCTGCGCTGTCACCTGGCTCCCGCCCTGGCATCTGCCACCTCCGTGTGGCCCCGAGTCCCCTTGGGGCCCGGCCAGTGTCGAGGAGTCAGCCTGCCTCCCTGGGAGCACCTGGCGGAGGCGCTGAGGCCGGGGGGGGGGGAATGCCACCCTGACCAGACCCCCCCACGAAGGCTGTTGGCAGCCCCCCGGCCTGGCCTGCTTGCCCCGCTCTGGGGACCCTGGTGTGCTCGTGCATGCATGTGCGCTCCTGCATGTCAGGGGGTGGTGTGTACTCTGGTGCAGCAGGGTCTGACGTGCCCAGGGGCTCGGCCACCAGCAGGTCATCTCCCCCGATGGGGACCAGGCGCGGCGCAGCCTCCAGAGAGCTTCCATTCGGCCCCTCGGCCCCTGTGCCCTCCCCGGCCCCTGCTGCTGGGTGGCTTCTGGGCCCGGCCTGTTGCAAGGCCAGTTTGGGGGCCGCTGTGTCCCCAGGGCTGGGTCTGAGTGGGTGCCGGTTGGGCACCATGCCACCGCCCAGGGCTCTGTGGTCTCTGGCCCCCGGGGGAGCGGGCGTGGCAGGCCTTTCTCCTCCGTGGTCTGCTGACTGCCCCCCGAGCCTGCCTGGGCCTGCTCAGACCTGCCTCTCGAGGGGTGAGGTGGCGACAGGTAAACAGGGTGGCTAATCAGAGCAGAGGGCTGCCAGCTTCCAACGGGAAGTCCGCCCCACCCGCCATCGGGCCCAGGGCTCCGCTCCTCACGGGGCAGCCGGCACGTGCGGCCCCCCCGGGTGAGGGCAGAGGCTGCTGCCCCAGGGAGGAACCACTTGCGGGTGCTGTGTGGGTATAGTGTGGCGGGTGGGGTCGGCAGTCTGGGCCGCAGTGGCCGGGTGAGGACAGAGGTGCCGGCTTCCCTGGTCTGCATTTGTGTCCTGTGTCTCCGACCCTCCAAAGAACCCCCCCCCCCCCACGGTGGGGGCTGAAGCTCTGCGCACCAGCCCGGTGAGCGCAGTGGCTCCTGAGGGCCGAGTAGTCCGCCCCGGGCGCCAGCGGGCACGCCGTGTGTCCGGGAGTCAGGCCTCTCCGCCACGCTCCGCCGGGGAGTGCCAGGAGCAGAGGGTGGGCTGCCCCATGGGCTCTTCCAGCCCAGGAGCCGCCCCCCATGACGCTCCCACTCTGGGGTGGCTCAGCACGGCCTTGGGGACCCGCCAGGGCCACCAGCTCCCCCTGCCTGGCTTCGGACCCTGCTGGGACCCTGGAGTGGAGACGGTGGCCGACCCTGGGGACTGGAGCTGGACTCCCCCCAGGAGCGTTGGCCACGCCAGGCCGCCCCTGCCCCCAGCGGCCCCTGGCCCCCGTGGGGGGGGGACGACAATGGGAGGACGCCAGGCCCACTCACACCGTTGTGGGTGGGGGAGGAACTTCCTCAGCGAGTGTCAACCTCAGAAACCTCCAGACCTGTAAGCATTTTCGTGAATTTATTTCGCCCAAACGGATGACAATTGCCGGGAAGTGTTGGCGGTTTTGCACCTTATTTCGTACCTTAACGGTCAGAGGAAGAGCCACGGGGGCTCACGTGACCCTGGCTGGTGCTGGACGAGGGAGGCGGGAAAGACCGCGGGGACCTCTGGGGCCGGATGAAGTGACTCGTCTTCTGCACAGGTGGGCGGAGCCGACGGTCAACCCCGAGCACGCGGACCCTACCGTGAGGGGCCGTGGGCGCCCCTCCAGTGGGTTGTGGGGTCCAGGGAGAAGGGAAACGCCCCCCCCCACCTCGGGACATGGCTGCCTGCAGGGACCTGCCCTTCATTTCAGACCGTCCCGCGTGGTTCCTTGGGTCTCCGAGGGTGTAAAGCCGCCTCACAGGCCGCCCCTGAGCTGGTCAAGTTGGTTTGTGGCCCCTCTTTGTCCACGAGACCGTGGCATCGGGGTGGGAGGCCGGTGGGGTCCGCATGGGGCTGGGGGTCGGTGAGCAGCTCTGCGACCTGCAGGGGGTGCTCCTCCACCCCGGCTGTGGCCTCCGCTGTGTGGCCTGCCCTGGGCCTCGCCCTGTGGGACCCATGGGCGAGGGCAAGGGCGCAGCCCAGCTCAGAGACAGCAGCACCCGGCAGGCGCGAGAGCCCGGACAGGGCAGGGTGGCTGCGGCCGGAGCAGCCGGGGGCTGGACGTCTGCAGAGGTCTCGGCGGGGCGAGGGAGGTCCCGAGGCCTCCGGGAGGCGCGTGCCCTCCGGACCTGGGGCAGCAGGGACGGGACCCACCTCGGTCCCCGCTGAACCCCCCCCGCCAGTGGGAAGGAAGAGCACCAGGCCCCTGCGTCTGGAGCGACTCCCCTCTCTGCCCTTTCAGGAGCAGGCCCAGGAGGACACTGACGTGGGGGCTGGACGGGCGGGGCGGGGCGGTGGCCCTTCAGGACAGGGCTCAGGCCTCTGCCCGGTGGGGTGGCGCTGGCTGGGCTTGTGCACTTGGCAAGGCTACTGAGGGATTCCGCCCGGGTGTGGGGGGGCTCTGGGAACCCAAGGGGGGCGAGCAGCCTTCGCCTGTCCCCTCGGCTGTCCAGTCTTGGAGGGCAGGGGACACCACGGCCCCTCCCTTGCGGCGTCCCTCGCTCCCAGGAACCCAGCGCGTCACAGGGACACGCCTGTGCCCACGGCTCTGCCCGAGGGCGGCTTGCCCAACCCCGGGGCAGGGCCTGCCTGGAGGCGGGGTGCCAGCCCCCCCAACCCCACCAGCCTGCCCCACAGGCAGGAGAGGGGTCTGAGCCTCACAGGCTGAATCCAGCCTCCTGCCCCAGGCCCCTCGACCACACCTGGCGGCCAAGGCAGACATCCTGCGTCTGCAGCCAGCGCCCCCTGCTGCCGGCGGCACCTCAGCTGCCTCCCCCTCCGGCTGGGCCAGGAGCGCCCCCTGCTGGGGCGGCTCCATCCGGGACGTCACTCCTGGGGGCTGCAGTGGAGCAGGGCCGCCCACGAGTTTCTGTGTGACGTTTGTGTCACAGGGCACCGACCCGGGGTGGCAGCGGGGAGCCCGGCCCCCTCTCCCCCCTTGGGCTGCAGACTCCTCTTCCTCTGGGGCTGCTCCGCTCGGGAAGGGGGGCCTTCAGGACAATTAATTCCTAATGAGAGCTCCTGACCCTCTCGGCCACCCCGTGACTGCTCCTGCCTGGTCACCAGCTCAGCGCCCTCCCACCAGGGGCCCACCATCACCAGGGGGCGCCGAGGAGGAGTCTTGGGTCACCCATGGTTGCATTGTGGCTGGGGCGGGGCTGGGACTTGAACTACCTGTCCTCCTGGGGGCCCTGCTGACCACAGAGCCTGGGGCCTCCCCCCAGCTCTGCCCTGCCAGGGTCCCCAGAAAAGTGACAGGGAGGCTGCTGGTGGAGGCAGCCCGAGCAGGCCTGGGCTCCTGGTGCCAGGGCAGCTCTGGCTACTTTCTCTGTGAGCAGAAGGGTGCCCTGCGCACCTGCCGGCCAGGGAGAGCCGAGGGGCCACGCCCTTCCCCACCCGCTGCCCCCGACCAGCCCCAGGCAGCCGGACGGCGGCGGGGGCTCCCGGAGAGGTGGCTGCTGTTTTTCTGTGCTGGAGTCAGGGCCTGAGCGCTTGCCCCCCCTTTGGGCAGCCATGACTCAGGTGGGCTCCTTTCTCCTGGGCCCGACCGGAGCCACGAGCCCGGCCCCAGCCCTGGCAGCTCCCTGACCACACGCAGCAGCCCCGGGCCCCAGCGCCCCGGGAGGACTGGGGGGTGGGGGGCTCACAGGGCCGGTTGCTGAGTGACACGGGGTTATTGTGCTGTCACGGGCCACCTGGAATTCTCTCCTGCCCCTCCAAGAGGCAGCTTGTTAGGAAGCCCCCCAGGCATTTTCCAGCCCAGGGCCTGGCAGCCCACCGCGCCCGCCCCGTTCCATGACCATCCTGACGCTTTCCACCGTGGGCGGGGCGCCGGGACCGGCCGGCAGCCCAGTGGGGCGGCGGCCAGGCCACCTGGAGCAGGAATGGACGCCGGCAGCTGGCCCTGAGGCTGCCCCGTGAGCTCGGCCGTGTCCATCTGCCTGGGGGCGATGGCCCAGCCCCACCCCAGAGACAGCCGGGGGCGCTGCCGCCTCTGCCCGGGGGCCCCCGGGGGACCGGCGGACGCGAGGGCTGGCACCAGGCCCAGGTAGCGTCCGCGCCCACCTAGGTGCGCGTGTCCGCACGCCCGGCACGGCCTCCCCTGGGGGGTGGTTGCGTCACCATGAGGGGCGAGGACCTGGGGCCAGAGTGTCCCTGCCCCGGGCCCCTGCCCCGAGCCTCAGTTTCCCCGCCTGCAGGCCAGGCTGCTCCTGGTGCCTGACAGAAGGGTTGAGGTCAGGGATTTTTCCGGAGAGAGGGTGCCGAGGGACTGCCGTGCATGGGGGCATTTTCCTGGCCCCCACACCCTTCTCAGCCTGAGGGCGGGGGCCCAGGGAGGAGCTCCGGAGCAGCAGGGCCCCTGGATGACGGAGGGCGCGCTGTGTGACTCCCCGCCCTGTCTGCGTCTCTCCGCAGGGCAGACGGGCCGCGGTCCTCTGCAGCCAAGAAGGGCCTGGCGGCGGCCCTGAGGAGGCCCGGGCCCTGTGAGCAGCCAGGCGCCCTGAGGGGCGCGCCCTTCGTGGCCTGGTCCGACCACCTCGAGAGGCCGGGCGCCCTGGGGAAGGCCGGCAGCTACCCACTGTGGACAGCAGGCGAGGAGGGCAAGGATGGGGACAGCTCGGTGTCATCGGGCCGTCTGTCCGGCTCCTCCGGGGGCCACGAGTCGTGTGCCCCTCCGCACCAGCTCTGGACGGAGCGGCCCCCGCAGGTGCTGGGGTGCCCGCGGCTGCACAGGGACAGCAGCCCGCGGCTGGAGCAGCTGAGGGACAAGATCCGGGCCCAGGTGCGGTGGCAGGGCAGCTGCGCCTCCCTGGGCACCTCGATGCCCTCCAGCGCCTCACACCTGCACAAGGCCCTGGTGCCGGCCCCCCGGCAGAAGGCCCAGAGGCTGAAGAAGCCCCCCGAGGCCCCGGCCTGCCCAGGTCAGTGGCAGATTTTCCTGGAAGGAGGAGGTGGGGTGGGAGAGCTGTACTGGGAGCCTGTGGGGGGGACCCACCCAGGTGCAATGCAACGCGTCCCCTGGGCCCGGAGTCTGCAGCCTTGCGGCGGGGGGTGCTGGGTGGGGCTGGCTGATGGGTATCACGGTCAGGTACGTGGGGGCGCGCGCCAAGGGCCTCTGGGCCAGCTTGCAGGGGACTCCGGAGGGCCTCAAAGACACAGGGTGCGTGCCCCCCACCTCGGCCTGGGGTTCAGAGGCGAGGGAGAGGGTGGGAATTCAGAGAAACCTCCAAGCACAGTGCCCCTGTTGGGTGGAAGGTAGAGGTGTGGCCCTGGGACTTTCTCACTGGGCAGGCGGGCCACTCTTTCTAGGAGGCAGGGGGGATTTTTCTGTTAAAATCACTTTTAAGGTAATATCTTTGTTTAAAACAACTGTAAAATACACACAACACAGGCCGTCCCCACCCCGTCTCGGGGCACAGCTCAGTGGCAGCAGGGACTGTCACACCGCTGTGCAGCCGCCACCACCACTGTCCTCTCCAGGACCATCTGCCTTCCCACAGGGATGCTCGGTCCCCATGGAACCCCCACTCCCACCCCTGCCCCAGCCCCGGCCCCCAGCTCCTACTGTGACTCTGCCTCCCCTAGGTCCTTACAGGAGTAGAGTCCCACAGGATTTGTCCTTTCTCGTGGGTCCGGGTCTTGAGGTCCCTCCGGCCGGGAGGTGAGGGAGCTGAGGCCCAAGGCCGGACCTGGCCACACTGGAGGCCCGAGAGCCCTTCCGGCCGGTCTCCTCCCCCTGGGGAGACCTGGTGGGCCCCGCCCGCTCTCTCACACTCACTGGCTTGCTGGCCGTCCCCTCCGGTCTGCCACGGTGGGCCTTGGACGGCCTCTGCCCTGTCTGGGTCTCCATGCCCCCCTGACTGTCCAGCCAGGGGTGGACCCAGCCATGCAACGTCCCCTCCGACTCTGGCTCTCATTCCTCGTCTCCCAGGGGGCCGGCTGCTCTGCCCTGGGTTCACCCAAGGGCCAAGTCGGTCATTTATTCACTCAGCAAACATGAGCTCCGAGACCCAGCCCCGAGTTGGGTACAGATGAGACCGGAGGCTGTTCCCGTCCTCAGGGGCTCTCGGCCACCAGACACTTAGAGTCTGTGGAGAGTCAGGCAGGGTGTGGTGAGCCCAGCCCTGCCAGGGGGTGGCCCTGGCAGCCACGCCCGCCCCCTCAAGCCCTGGGCTCAGCCATGCACGCTGGCATGCAGGCCCAGGAAGGGGGCGGGACCACTGTGGGACCCGGTCGGGGGCTCCTGCTTGTGCGTCACTGCTTACCTTCCCCCCTCCCCACGTCTTCTCTCCCTGAAGTTCCACAGGAAAACCCCCAAAGCATGAAAAGTTGCTCTTGTAAAAGAGAGAAGCCCTCCACACTGTCCACCCGAAAGGCTGCCAAAGGCAGGGGTGAGTCTGGTGCCTCTGGGGCTGGCAGGGCTCGGGGACGTGAGCCGGCGGTCTGGCCCCCTGCGGGGGGGGGGGGGCACGTGGTTTCCCGTGCAGGGCAGCTGGCTACCGGCACCTGTACGACTGCCCAGCATGTGGGGTGCTGGAGGCCTCTGGGGCCACCAGGGGTCGGGCTCGAGTTGGGGGGGCTCTGCCGTGCTTGGAGGACCTCGGGTGACCGTGGAGCCTGGCTCTGTGTGTGGGGGGGCCGCCCGTGCAGGGGGCCGCCACTTGTGTCGAAGGGCAAGTCCACGAAGCCCCCTATTCTGCCCCAAAGGCCCTCGGCCACGCTCTCACGCTCCTCATGCACGCTCACGTGCATCTGACCGGCGTGCGGGAAGGTGGGCCCGCCACACGCGGTGTGGCAGTCCGGCGTGCCTGCTTTCTCCTCGCACGGCGTCGAGCAAGGCACCTGGCTTGGGGTTTGGAATTCCAGGTGGCAAGCCCACCTGAACGCTGGTGGGGCGGGGGGGGGGCTAGGCTTCGGGCTTCGGCGGGGCAGGTGCGTTTATCCAGCAGGCGAGAGGTGATGGGGGGGCAGGCGGGGGCCCCCCACTCCCACAGCAGAGGGAGGGATGCGGGGAGACACGGAGAAGGTGCCGGAAGCCCCTGCTGAAAATGCACGAAACACAACAGTGGTCAGTGTTGCCGTCTCGGCCGGCCCTCCGCTTCTTTGCGGCTTGTTTCATTCTAACGGCTCGCTTGAAAAATGACCTGCTTGCGGCCCGCCGCGGGGTCAAAGGGCGTGCCACGGGCCGCATTCATCATCGTCACGGCCGTGTCACCCCGACGGCGCTGACCATTCGTCCCTGTCAGCGGCGCCGTCACAGCCGGACTAAGGAGAGATGAGCGTGGGTTCAGAGGTCGGAGCCGCGGGGCTGGGGGGAATTGCACGAATTAGAAATCTGCTGTAGTTAACAAAAAATTAAATCACAATAGTTATAAAATATTCATCCATCCGGCCGGGGGAAAATGAAGCCCGATATTTAATTTCGGGCGGCAGCACCTCGCTCTGCATTTTTTATCATAGATTAGGCCGGCCCCGGGACTCCGACGGGGCACCGGGGGACTCCATCCATTTCTGCAGATTAAAAATCCTCTCGTAAAAAAATTAATTGCCATTAAACCGCTCGGCAGAAGGAAAAAAATGTGCCCGTCAGGACCCATTTATTGACCCGGGCCCTCTGGCAGGCTAATGGGGAGGCTGAGTGCCCGGTGCAGGGGGGCCTGTGGGCGGGGGTGCTGCCCCGCCTGGCCAGCGGCAGCCCCCTCCCCGCCCGGGGGGCCCGGCCCAGTGCCCCCAGCACAGGGAGCTTGGCCTTTCTCCTGCGGCCCAGCAGCAGCAGCAGCAGCAGGGGCCGGAGGGACGGAGCGGGGTCTCCGGGAGTCTGGCCCCCTGAGCCCCGTCTGAGCCCAGATCTGGCCTGGGGGCCGTCCCAGCCTGTGACTCTGCCCTGAGCCAGCAGGGCCCTGACCCTCCCAGGTTCAGCTCCTGTAGCGGCTGCCTTTTCATCCGTGTGGCTCTGTGGGAAGACACCCACAGATGGGGAAACTGAGGCACGGAGAAGTGAAGTCATTTGCCCAAGGAAGGCCCGAAGCGTGTCATGGGCAGAGCCGGAACTTAAAGGCCAGGCCTGGGACTCCCGAGACCAAGCTCTGAGCCCCCAGTGTCCCCGGGGGCCCAGGGGTGCAGGGGGGGTGGGGGCTGCAAGTGTGTCCCGGGGTGGGCCTGGCTGCCCAGCCTGCCCCAGTGAGGCATGGCTCAGGGAGGACTCGGCTCTCGGGGCCCGTGTTTCTGGGGGGATGAGGCTTTACAGGGGGCGTGGCTTAGACATAGCAGGGTCTCGGGGTCCTGTTCTAGAGAGGGCATGGCCCGTGTGTGGCCTCAGGGGTCCCTCCTGGGGGCACGGCCCCCCTACAGCGATGGCCCCGTGTGGCCCTTCCGCTTCCTGCAGCCCCTGCTTCGGGCCTGTGCCTGACGACTCTGGGTCTGGGCCATCGGGGGGCCAGGTCTGGGGCTGTGTGTGGGGCGAGGTCCCTGGCCCCGTCCGGTCGCCTGCCCCTGGGTCAGTTCCCCAGGTGGTCTTTGCTGTGAGGCCCCCTCAGTTGTCAGGAATGACCCCCTTCGTGGCGGACGGGGCAGCTTTTAGCCTGGATGATCTTCTTCCCCCTTGGTCTGCCCGGGCTGGGCCTGGGGGAGGGGCAGGGCACATCTGTGCGTGCATGCCTGTGCCATGTGTGTCCGTGCATCTCCGTGTGCCTGCACGTGTGTCCACGTGCGTCTGTGCATCTGCCTGTTGCATCTGTGTGTGCACGTGTCTCCATGTGCACACATGCCTGTGTCCTTGCATCTCTGGGTGGGTGCATGCGTGTGTGTGTGTGCATTTCTGTGTGTGTGCTTGCATGTGTGTCCACGTGCGCACGCATGTCCAAATGTGCATAAGCATGTGCCTGTGGGGTGTGTCTGATGCACACACGCGCATGTGTCCGTGTGGGTCCTGGCGTGCATGCATGTGTCTCTGTGCCTGCATGTATGCGTGTGCCAGGAAACGCTGGGCTCGGCACCGGCCTCCGTGGGGCCTGGCGGGCGGCTGCGCGGCGATGGCGGGGCTGCTGCGGCACTCGGTGCATGCGTGTGCCCGGGGTTGTGAAGCAGCACCTGATACCTGACGTGTATCCTGCGGCCGCACCCACTCGGGAAAGCATGGCCGCGCCGGGATACCCTCTCGGTCCCCTCGTGCTGCCAGCCTGGTGTCTTGGTGGGCCCCCCACCCTGCTATCACCGAGCCTCGCCCCCCTAAAAACAGATGCATCGCCTTCAGCTCCCTGCCGCCCACCAGCTGTGAGGTGGCCCTCCCCCGGCCCTGTGCACGCCGGGGGCTTGTCGTCACCGGCTGGGGCCTGGGGGTCAGGCCCTGCCCCAGAGGGGCCCGGCCTTGAGGGACTCACCCTGGTCCCCGCCCCGGGGCCACCCTCGGGCCCCAGCACCCACCGTGCGTGTGTTCTCTCTGCTCAAGAGTCCGAGCTGGTGGGTGCCCACGCCTGGAGGAAAGGACAAGCGCTGGCGAGGGGGCTGCTCGGGCCCCCGCCCGCCCTGCCCAGGCTCCGGAGCACGGCAGCCTCCGGGGAGACGGCCCACCCCGCGGAACCAGGTACCTGTGCCTGCGCCTCGGGCTCCGCCCGGCTCCGCTGGGGCCCCTGGGGCTGGGGGCAGGCCCCACGCCCCTGGGGAAGGAGGCGGCACTGGGTGCCGGAGCAGCTGTTTGTCCCAGTGACCTGTCAGGCACCCTCTGAACCTGCCACCAAACGGGGGATTCGGGGAAACTGTTATGTTTAAAAGACCAAGGGCAGGATTTCTGTCCCCAAGAGGCCGCTTTGGGCCCTGGGAGGTGGGGCACAGCCGGCCAGGCTTTCCAGGCGCAGGGAAGAAGGGGCTCCTCCAGCGGACCCCAACACCCAGCCTGTGCTGTCCTCACCAGGCGCCCAGGCAGAGCCTCGAGTCACCCCGATGGGGCACCTGCCCCCGGGGGCTTCTGATGAGTGCGGGGCCACGAGGGGCTCCGTGGGGCACGGGGCCGGGGGGCCTCTGGGCGGGGGGCCGGCTCTGCTCCCCCGTGACTGCCTGCCTGTCTTTGCAGGGGACACCAAGAAGGCAGGAGCTGCCGAGAGCCACCCTGTCCGCCCCCGGACGCCCAGTCCAGCCGCTATGCACAGGCACCCGCAGGTGCCTCCCAGCTCGCCCCTCCGGGCGCCCTGCAACCAAGCCGTGACCATCCAGTCGGCTCTGGCCATCCTGCAAGACCTGCGCCGGCAGATCCAGGCAGGGCTGGAGCTGGCCCGGGACCACCAGCTCAAGCGAGGGTGTGAGCCGCGGCCGTCACCGTGGTGCCGGCAGGAGCCGGCAGGGAGGAGGCCCCAGGGCCCCTGCAGGGCCCCAGACCCGCGGAGCTCCTTCTCCGAGAGTCCCTGGGTCCCCACAAAGGGGACGCGCTCCTCCTCAGAGAGGGCGGGGAGCGTGCCCGCCGGGCAGCGCTGGAGGACCTTGGCCCGGTGGGAGTCCTATCCGCAGAGGACCCGGTGGACGCAAGGACAGGACCCAGCTTTCCAGAGGCCTGGGAGTCCCCGAGAAAGGCTGGGCTGCTGCCCTCAGCGGCCCTGGAGCGCCTCGGCCGGGCGGAGGGCCTGGGCCACGTGTGACAGCTGGGAGGCCCCCGCCCGAGGGCCGTGGAGCCCCCTGGAAGGGCCAAGCCCTGCCGCCCAGCGGCCCTGGAGCGCCTCCCTCACAAAGTGGGCTGGCAGCCCGTGCAAGGGCGCCCTGATGCCCACCTCGGGAGCAAAGGACGCCTGGCTCGGGCCCGCCCAGAGCACCCTCCGGATGGCACCCCGGAAGGACAGTGAGGCACCGCTGCCACCGCCGCCCTGCCCGAAGACCCGGGGGCTCCTGGGCCGCCCCTACAGCCCCGCGTCCCTGCGAGAGTTCATGCACCAGAAGGCGCTGGCGCGGCGGCAGCAGGCC
The DNA here is from genome assembly GCF_004126475.2 of Phyllostomus discolor. Taxonomy (NCBI): domain Eukaryota; kingdom Metazoa; phylum Chordata; class Mammalia; order Chiroptera; family Phyllostomidae; genus Phyllostomus; species Phyllostomus discolor. Next base: position 212,849,617 of record NC_040905.2, on the reverse strand, counting down.
CTGGAGGAGAAGGCCTCGGCCGTGCGGGCGCTGGAGCGGAGGAACCAGAGGCTGCAGGACGTGTACCGAAAGCAGAGGGAGGCCGTCCTGGGCAAGGCCGGCCCCGTCAAGGCCTGCCCCGTGGTCTCCCAGACCAACCCCAGCATCGTGACCTTCGTCCCACACGCGGCACAGTGCAGGGTGCGCACCAGGGACGGCCGGGGTGTCGGCCCGCTCAGCCACGGCCTCCGCTCTCCGGAGTCCCCAGGCGCCTGGCTGCCTCCCCAGGGGTGACAGGGCTCCAGAGGGACCCCATTGCCTCCATACCAGCCCCTAAAGAGGAGACCCCAGGGAGGCTGGGGCCAGCTCCGAGGCCAACAGACAGTGTCCGGTCTTCCGGCACGGGTAGGGCTCTGACCGCGCTCCCCTCTGTTCCAGGACCAGGAGGCGCCCGGGAGCCCGGGGTCGCCCGTGCTGCAGTGGAGCAAGGTGACTTCCGGCATGGTGCTGGGGGACCAGGAGGCCCCGGGCAGGTGGGTGTGCAGGTATGGGGCTGCCCTTCCCGGGCGGGGCTCCTGGGGCTGGCTGGCTCCCTGGACCCCGAGCCACACAGAGCCGGCGAGTTCCTGGAGCTGAGAGTCACACCACGTAACAGCCACCACGACAAGGGACCGAGTTGGGGCATCAATGCCGTCGCTCTGCAGCCCGGACCTCTGTCCAGTCCCAGAACGTTTCCCGCGAGCCCACGGGCAGCCCTTGCCCGTTCCCCGCCGGCCGCCCTCAGGCGCTTTCTGCGCCCTGGCTTCCTGGGCTCTGGACCGTTCAGTCGTGGGACCCGACAGCCTGGGACCCCCGGGGCCTGGCTTGCCTCCACGAGCACCTTGTCCGGTTCACCCACGCTGCGCCCGGTGTCGGGGCTCCGTTCCTTCCGAGGGCCGAGGGGCGTTTCGCCGTGTGTGTGGGGGGGGCCCACATCTGCAGTCCCTCTGCCTGCGGGCGCTGGGGCTGCGCCCGCCTTTGGCTGCTGCAGGGAGCTCCGCCGTGAACGTGGCTGAGCGATAGCTCTCGAGACCCAGCCGTCCGTTCCCTGTGGGGTGCCCCGAGGTGGGACGGCTGGCCCCACATCTCCCTGAGTTCAGTCGTGGGGGAGCCCCCCTGCCGCTCTCCACGGTGGCGGCCCCCTCTCCACAGAGAGGTGCCGACGTCTCCCCGTCCTCGCCCACACTTCCCCGCGTCCACAGTGGCGGGCGGGCGGCCGGCCCCATGGCCGTCAGCTGGGATGTGCCCCGGATCTCACTTGCGTTTCCCTGGTGACGGTGACGGAAATACCTTGCCACGTGCCCCTCGGCCGACTCCATGTCTTTGCAGGGGAAGCGGCCGAAATCCTTTGCCTGGTTTGGGGTTGAGTTGTTCTTTAAAAAGAGTCTGGATCTCAGCCCTGAGCACAGACACCTCCTGAATTTTCTCCCCTCCCCGAGGGGGCCTTTTCACTCTGCTGACTGTGGCCTTTGACGCACAGTCCAATGCCCCTGTGTCCCGTGTGGCCTGTTCTGGGGGTCACATCCGAGAAACCACCGCCGCCGGCGGTCCTGGCTCTAACAGCTGTGTGCGGCCGTGTGGGCGCACCGCGATGCACGCACGCTGTGGACACGCCCTGGGTCTGTCACGGGAGCGCTGCCAGGCTCACCCCTGCACACGTGTGTTCCACACACGCCCAGGGGCTCTGAGCCTGACCCCTGCGCCCCCTGTCCCCGCAGCTTCTGCCTGTGTCTGAACAGAGCCTTGGACGGCACGGAGCCCCTGGAGACAGTGGGCCCCCTGGACGGCTGGCAGGGCGCGCCCCTGTGGAGGTCGGCCAGCCCCACCCTGGGCCCCCCAGGGCTCCGGGACCTGGCTACCCAGCACCCATGCCCGGGGCTGTGCATCTACCTGGACCCCGAGGAGGCCCAGCGCCTGGGCACGCCGGGCCCCCTGCACTTCCGGTACAAGCAGGCCCGGCTGCAGGCCCTGGAGACCATGGCCAACATCCTGAAGCAGCGGATCGACCTCCTGACAGCCAAGCTGCTCGGGTCCGAGGCGGCGGACACTCCCGGGGGCCTGGCCTCAGACCCGCCACCCTCGTGCCCCGGCACCGCAGCCTCCGTGCCAGCCACACCGGCCTGCCCCAGGGCCCTGGTGCCCGACGGGGGCACAGGGGCCCCCTGGGACGTGCCGGCCAGGCTGCTGCCATCTCCCGCCAGCTTCCCAGACGGCGAGGCACTGCTGTGGAGCCCCAGGGCCCACCCGGCCGGCCGGCCCCGAGGTAGGGCCACCAGCACCGGGCCACGGCAACCGCCGGCCCAGGGGGCGATTGAGGGGACCCTGCTTTCTCCGTCTCTCAGTATCTTCTCCCCAAGGGGGGGGGGTACAGTAACAATATCACAGTTGTCATCACTGAGGAGGTGACGTAGGTGACAGTCCTGGCCCCGGGCATGGCATGTACTCCGTTTCCCATCAGTCTCAGCTGTTGTCACCGGCCCAGCTCTGGCTGGCTGGACGGCGAGACTGCGGGGACCCTCCTGCTGCAGGGTGGGCGCCCACCTCGCACCCCTTCCCCACCACAGCCCTTGCCTTTGTGCCGACGACCCCCGGCAAACGTGGGCCTGGTGCCCGTCTCTCCAAAGGTTTCGTGGAGGACAGCTGTTCGGAGCTGGACAAGAGGCTGGCGAGAAACATGGCTTCCTTCCAGGCCCTCCGCCCCTTGGCAGGGAGGTAAGCCCGAGGGCCCCCGGCTGGTCCCTGTGCCATGAGCGGGGGGCTGCTGCTTGTGCCCCTAGGGCAGGGCCCCTGCTGCTGAAGGCCGGGAGCCTGGCAGGGCACAGCTGGGCCTGCAGGCAGGGGTGGTGGTGACACAGCCCCTGGCCCACCTGTGCTGCTGGGACGCCGGCAGGTGGTGGCTCCGGCACCCCTGCGGCAGGGCTGTGCGCCGAGGGCCCCGACCCGACGCCCCGCTGGTGCATGAGCAGGCCCCAGGATGCACCCTCTCCACCCGCTCCCCGCCTCGGTTCCAGGCCCCGGGGACACGGTCGGCCGCACTCTCCTGTGCCATCGGTGTGACTGGCAGGCTGAGTGTGTCCAGGGCACCCTGACGCCGGTGCGCCTTCGTCCAGGTCCCACGTCCGTGTCTATAAGTTCGCAGGGCCACCTGGCCACAGACCCTCGCACTTTCTGGGGGCTTCCATCCCCAGCGCTGGCTGTGGCCTTTTCTGGGGGCCACTTGACACAGGTCCCTTGGCAGGGGTCACTGGGCCCAGTTGCAGACAGGTGACCAGCCTAGGGGCAGAGCACAGGGAGCCCTCGGCTGCCCCGCTGTCCACCTCACCAGCCCAGCCTGGGTCTGCCTTTGGGGACCCTCTGCTGTCCCCACACTCGCTCCAAAGCCCGACAGCCTGCGCCATCCTCCCACAGTGGCCCTTTGCTGTCCTTTCCTGTCCCCAGTCCTCCAGCTCCTTCCCCCCATGGCCAGTGTCCCTGCTAGGGCCCTCCCTGTGTCTCAGACGATGCCCCCTCAGGAGCGGCGTCCTCCCTGCCGGCCCAGCCCAGCCCTGCACAGCCTTTGTCCAGGGGGCCTTTGTAGGACAGCCGCCGCCTGGCTGACGCAGGACCCTCCCCGGGCAGCCGTGGTCTCTGGGGTGCCTGCACACTCATGGTCTGCTTGAGGGCCCCCCCCCCGCAGCCCCAAGAACTATTCTTCAGCCCACCGCCTACCCAGCGTCTCCCGGCGGGTGCCCCACCACCTTCCTCAGCGGCCAGCGGCACCCCCCAGTGCCCAGCCACCCAGCCCTTCTCCCTGGCGCACCGCATGGCCCTGCGGGCTCTCGGACCGGCTCCTGCCCCTCTCACCTCTCCGCTTTGAGACCGACGCGCCCCGGGCCGTGGTCCCCAGCCCGGCCTGGACCAGCCCCTTCCCCTGGCGTGGCCCTGTGTCCTCTGGGACCCCAGGCTTGATGGGTCAGAGCCCAGCCCAGAGAGCGCAGGCAGGAGGGCGGGTGGTCTCCAGGGGGCTGGCCCTGCCTGCTGTCAGTATCAGCCAGAGCCCGCTGGGACCCCCTGGGACCGACGCCGGGGGCCCCTCACCACCCCCTCAGCTGGCCTGTCCCAGCTCCGCACCTGGCGTCGGGGGCCTGGGAGGGTGTAGTTTATTAACAGAGACCTGCCAGGAAGGGTGGGGGCCGCGGCTGGGGCAGCGTGGAGCCAGGAATGCAGGTGGGACAGCTCCGTCTCTGTGCAGAAGGGGTGGCCCCAGACACCCCCTGCACACTGGGCTGCCCCAGTGGACTCGGGGGGTGGGGGGTGAGGTGTCAGTGCGGAGCCCAGGTCTGTGAGCAGTCACACCCGCCCCCTGCCGGCCTCAGAGTCCTCCCTGGGAAACGGGAGGGGTGCCCGGCACCTCCTCCGCCCAGCACCCCCCGGAATCCCCTGCCACCCTGCCGTCCTGAGGCCCCCTGGACCTCACCAGTGGGGGGTTTGGCGTTGGTCCTTGGGGGCGAGACTTGCTGCCTTCCCCACCTACCTACTCAACAAGTTGATTCAGTTGGGGAATCGACTTGTTGCCACCAGCAGGGGGCAGCATTGGGCTGCACGTCTCCACTTGGACATCTGTAGTGTGTGTGGTCTCTCCCCCAGTCCTGGGTGGGTGGGAGGGAGAACCCCGAGAGGTTAGCGGGCACCTGACATCTGCTCGTGCTGCGGCAGACAGCCAGTGACGCCCTGCGGGCCCAGCCGCAGAAGGCTGCCGAGCCCAGGCAAGAGGCTTGCGGCCTCCAGGGCCCCTGCCCCTACCCCTGAGCATTCCCAGCTGCAGCCCTCCCCCTGCCCCCTCCCCCAAAGCCCTGACCAGGCCCCCCAGGCAGAGGCGGAAGTCGACCACGGGGTGGCCCAATGACCCAGCGCCCTGGAGCGTGGGGGTCGGAGCCCAGGGGCTTGCCAGCCCCTTGAGCGGCCAGGGAAGGTGCCCGGGCTGTCCCTTGTCGACCAGCAGTCACCACTCACAGCTTCACAGCGCTGCCGCCGTGTGGCCCCGCCCCTGGTCACCCCTCCGGAGGCCCAGGTCCAGGGGCGGAAGTCCCAGTCTGCTCTGGGCCCACTGTCTGAGTCAGAGAAGGACGGTGACCTTTCTTACCCTGCCCTTTCCCTGTGGGGACCATGGCTCCGTGGGGGGCAGAGCCAGCTTGTCCCCAGTGTCGCACGCTGAGGACACCAGGCTGGGCCCCCAGATGCCCGCACAGCTGGCATCTCGGGAGGGAGGGGGGTGCCCAGGCCCCACAGGCCCCTGCGCCCCCGGGAGAGGTGTTCTCAGCCTGCTGTACAGACGGGGAACTGAGGCTCGCAGAGAGGGGGACTCTGCCCAGGTCATACGGCCCCTGGGAGGGCAAGCCAGGATTCGGAGCAGCAGGGCCTGGGCTCGGGGGCCCGTGGGTTTCCCAGCCCGCCCATCCTCTGGTCCACGGCTCTCCATGGTCCCCAGGAACCAGTTGGAAACACACAGTTCCCGGCCCAGGGGCCTCCTGAGCCCGAGACTCTGTGGTGGTGGGGAGCCCTCCGGGCGGTGCAGGCACACACCAAGGCCTGAGGTCCAGCGGGGGCCAGCTAGCCACAGTCGCTGCGGCCCAGCACCTGTCCCTGCAGATGAGGCTTTCTTGGCGCAAGGCCACGCTCACTTTTCCAGAATGGGGGAGCCTCGCCCGTGCTGTGCTGCAAGGGCAGGCTGGGGTCCTTCCCACAGGGCCGGGGACCGTGGGGCCCCGCTCTAGACAGTTGGGGGTGACACTGGCTCACCGGTTGGTGGCTATCGGTGGCATCCCTTTAACCAAGCCTTGGCGGAGATTGCTCCCTCCTGCCACCCGCTGCTCTTGTCGGTGGGGCTGGCATCCCGAGTCCAGGGTCGGGAGGAGGGAGCGAGAGAGAGTCCAGAGAGGACCCCGCAGGGTCCCGCCCCTCCTCCCCCCTCATGTGAGGCCCTGCCCCCCCCCAAGAGTGGGGGCCACCCCCACCCCGGCACCCCCAGGTCACCCGCCCATTGCCTCCCCAGCATCTGCCTCCTCAGCCCCAGGGCCGCTCACTCTTTCCAGAACATTCTTTCCCACATCATCTCCCTGTGAGTCCGTCAGCTGTGGGGGCGGGGACTGGGCCCGGCCACCGCCTTCCTGAACAGCAGCTGGCACACGGCAGGGGCCCGACACACACCTGTGGCCTCTGGGCCGCAGCGGCTGCTGGAGGAGAGCCAAGCCCCGGCCCCGTCTCCATGGCCACAGGTCACTCAAACGGGCCCTGGGTCGGCGTGTGCCAGGAAGGCCGGGCCGTGCACCTGGGACACAGGCCCGGTGCCCAGGGCAGGTTGGCCTTGTGGCAAAGGGCACCCAGATCCGGTGCCCACGGTGACTGCAGAAGCCACCCCTCGGTTGCCTGTGCTCCTTCGGGGCTGCCATCCCCCCGGGTCTGCATGTAGAGCCCCGAGTCTCTGCTCCTCAGATGAGGCCCCAGCCAGCGGGGAACCCGCAGGTGTCAGCCTCCGCAGGCCCCACCCGCACGCTGCCCTCCCGGCCCTCTGGGTGCAGGCCCTTCCCTCGCAGGCCTTCGCCCTCGGGTCCCGGCCTGGACACTGCGGGAGTCAGAGGACCCTTCGGGCCGCGGGGGCCCGGACCCCCCCCACCCGCCCCTCCCTGCTCATGTGTGTGTTTGTGTCCCCAGCTCACCTGGGGCGCCAGCGCCGCCGGACCCCACCTGCGGCTCCCGGTGGCTGGAGGAGACGCCACCGCTGCCACGGGCCGGAGGGGCAGGCTCGGCCACGCCCTGGACCTCGCGGAGCTGCGGTAAGGGCGAGCCTGCGGGCTGGCTGGTCGGGGCGCCAGGGGCGTCCCGCGGGGACCCCCTCCACGGCCTGGCGCTCCGGCGAGGTGCCGTGGGTGCAGAGAGACCCTGCTCTGGGTGGAGAGCGCCCACGTTTCAGTATTAAAGTGTTTTGGAGGCTTTCAGGACCCAGCTGCCTCTCTGTGCGCTTGTCACGCCTCTGTCGTGGCATATCTGCCGCGAGGGACAGGCAGCCTCCCTGCCGCCCAGCCGCCCGCCCTCCCTGCCCGTGCACGGCAGGGGCGGGAGGAGGGACGGAGTCGGGCTGGGGGCGGGCGGCGCTGCCCTGTGAGCGGGGTGAGACCAGAGCCGGGGGCTGCGAAGGGCACCCTCCCCACCACCAGGGGGAGAACCGTCCGTCACCGTTTGAAAGGGCAGGGCACCTGCACTGCGTGCACACATCAGGCCGGGAGGGTGCGAGCTTCCCCACGGACACTGCCCTCCGGGAGAATTCAGTGAGGGGCCTGGGCACCAGGGTGAGGGCGGGCAAGAGCCGGTGCAGGCAGCCCCCCCGCCCTGCAGGGCTGTCCCCGTCCACCGGTGCCAGCAAAGGGCCAGGTCAGAAGACCTCCTGAGAAAGGAGGGACCTGGCCGGAGGCTGCCCCACCCCAGCCCACCGTGGGGCCCACCCAGGCCTGCTGTGCCTCCCAGAGAAAGGAGCGGGAGCAGAGCTGCCCCACCCCCCAGAGAAGCTCCCTCCTGAGGCCTCCGAAGTCTGGTCTGGGTGCAGCTGTGAGCTGTCGGCCCGGGCTCAGCCGCCTCCGCAGGCTGACCCCGAGCAGGCCAGGCGCCAGGCCTTCCAGAAGAGCCCGCTCCCGGCTCTGGCTCTCCCTCCAGCTGCCTCTCCCGGCGGCAGGGGTGGGCTGGGCAATGGGCTCACCCCAAGTTCTCCATCCCTCCCGTTGGGGGCTGGGCCCCCAGCTGCCCCCCTGCTCTCACGGGCAGGGCTGTCCTCACACCTGTCTCCGTGCGCGAACCGGGGTTCTCGGACCGGAGCCGCCCTTGGGCTACAGGCAGCCCCGAAGAGCCGTGTGTGAGCCAAATGGCCCCTGCCTGCAGTGGCCGATGGCAGGGCCTCAGGCAGCCAGAAACCAGTTGGCGAGCAGAACCCAAAGGGCCTGCGCTGGGATCACATCAGACACTTCCTCCAGGAAGCCTCCCGGATAACATGGGGCTGGGCCAGGCACTGCCACCGACGGGCCGGGCTGCTGCCTGCTCTGTGGGCGTCGGTCTCCATGAGCCACTAGAACGAGAGGACCTGGCTGTCATCACGGCCCCGGCCCCTGGACAGTGCCTGTCACGGGTGGGGAGCCAGCGGGGGTGCTTGCTGAAGGATAAACGACCTCCTGGATCCCGAGCACCCCCGGGCGACACTGCTTGCGGCCCGAGGGGTCCTGTCGGCCTCACCCTGCCTCAGGGGCCGGTCCCGTCCCCGTGTGGGCTCACGGGGCGGGAGCCCGATGCCCAGAGAGGCACCGTCCCCCGCCACTGGGTGGGATTCAACTCGGCTCTGAGTCGGTCCCTCCAGCTCCCACGAGCGGGTGCAGTGCCGTCCCACAGAACCTTCTGGAATGAGGGAAATGTCCTGCACTGTGGGGTCCCCGACACGGCAGCCCCGGGCACACGTGGCCCTCCAGCCACTGGAACGTGGCCGGAGTGACGGAAGAGTGGGACTTTGCTCTTTACTTCCTTTGCATTCGAGTGGAAGCGGCCGTGGCCCGTGGGACGGCAGGGCTCTGGCTCCCAGACTCCATGCCGCTCGGGGCCGGACAGCGTGACAGAGAGCTCCCCTCGCCGCCACCGCCCTCACCGTTACTAGCGATAGCGACAACATTGACCAGAGCCTCTCATTGGCTCCTCAGCTACCAGGCGCTTCGGGGGGGCGTGTGGTGCTACGTTCTTGGGGCTCCTCCTCAGCCGTCTCCAGAGGACTTGGGGACACCCTCTGCTCAGTGGGGCGGCTCAGAGTCTCGGGGGGCTGCCAGCTGCTTGGCCGTCTAGGGCCCTGCCCCTGTCAGGGACAGCTTGCTCCACCCTGGGTCGCAGCTCAGGGGCCCCTGGCCCGAGTCTCCCTGGTGACCTGTCAGGGGTGCCGGTGTGGCCAGGGGTGACCAGCTCCGGGTCCTGGAGGAGGGTCAGCGGCAGCTTAGGCCAGCGGGCTCCGGCGGGGGGGGTACCCGGAGCCTTCTCGGGCTCAGCCCCTCCCAAGGACGCAAAACAGAAGCAGGGGAGGATTTTCCCACCGCGAGGGAACTTCAGCTCAGAACAGACACTGCAACCCACTCCTGAAAGTGCCGCCTTCGTCCCCACGGAGGCCAGCTCGCTGGGAGTAGCAGGGGCGCCCTGAGCACCACCCCAGCGGCTCCATGTGCGGCCGGTGGCCCGAGCCCCCGCCACTCAGCCCAGCCGGGTGCCTCCGAGTTTGTCAGCTGCCGCGGAAACAGCCCCAGGAAGGGCCGGCTCTGGCCTCCAGCTCTGTGACCGCGCTCCCCGGGGGAGCTGAGCCGCTCTGCCCTGCGGAGGACAGCACCGTGGAGAGACACCGTTCTCCCTGCGCACTCCCAGTGGTGGCAGGGGAGCCGTTGGACAGTCACCAGGACGGCCTCCCGTCCTCACGCCAGGGCCCTGAGCCCCAGGAGGGAGCCGGCCACGCCACGCTCGCCTCCGCCAGCTCCCAGCAGGGCCCAGGGCTGAGACGATGGCGACGGGGGTCATGGGGAGGCACACTGGCCACCCCTTCGACCATGGATTCCCCCCCAGAGGCAGCCGCACGGGGCTGGGGCGCACCCATGGCATGCAGGGTCCCTCAGAGGTCACCCCACCCCCTGCCCTCGGGGACCTGCTTATCCCAGGGAGGCTGAGGTGTCCGCGCTCATGCTCTGGAAGAAGCCACAGCCCCGAGACCGTGGGGCCTGCGCCTCTGTGTTCATTTGCGCCCCCGGCCGGGTGCCCAGCAGGGGACGGTGACAGCCACCGAGGCTGAGCCTGCGTGCAATCACCGTGTTCCCCGCAGGTGGGAGCCTCCGCCTCCCCAGGGGGCTCTGATGGGCCACTGACTCGTTCCAGGTCACCCGGTGAACGCGTGACAAGGGAGGTCTCTCTGGTGACAAAGGGCCTGTCACCTCTGCAGACCCGGGTCGTTGCCGAGGGGCAGATGGAGGCACTGCAGCGGCGTCTGTCTCCTCCTCTCGGACGGCGGCCCCTCAGGCCCTCCCTGGACCTGTGGGGAAGGGGTCTGGTGGGGTGGGGGACCACCCAGCCCCAGGAGCAGCCGGGACTGCTTCTCTGAGGCTGAGCGGGGACCCTGAGGACGCCCAGGTGTTCAGCCGCTCCCCCCTCTGTGGTTTCCGCAGGTCGACCTAGCCAGCCCCAGGCCAGGCACGTCGCCGACATCCAGCAGAGGTCCCTGCGCTTTCTCCAGTCCCTGGAGGTGTGTTCCCGCCCCCCTACCCCCCGCCGTCTTAGACAGATGACAGCTGTGTGCCCTTTCGGCCTCTCCTGCGCGGGGCAAGCGGGGGGCAGCCCATGTCCCCTTGAAGCAGAAGAGGCCCCAGAGCAGGGACTGAAGTCTCCGCTGCAGCAGTTCTGGGGGGGCTGGGAGGTGGGGCTGGGGGCGGCGGGGTGGGGGGACACACAACAGTCAGAGTGGCTCAGGACGCCCAGGACACGAGGGGGCTGGAGGGAGGGGCCCTGAGAAGAGTGCCGTCCTTTGGGGGGACGCCTCCTGTTCTCGGGGGTGGCCCCACCTGCCCTCTCAGCTGTGGGGGGCAGCAGGCTGGGCCAGGAGAATTCTGAGGCTTGCGCCCTCCCTGCAGCGGCACCAGCAGACTCGGGAGCAGGCGCTGGCCCTTCTGCGGCAGCGGGCGGAGCTGGAGGTCTGGGAGACCCGGAGGGCCCTGGACGAGCTGCTCCTCAGACACCGGCTGGAGGTACCCGGCTGCGCCCCTGCCCCTCCCTCGACACCCCCCCACCCCGCCCAGGGCAGCGTGCCCACCTGTCCCTCCGAGCCCGTGGCCCTCCCGAGGTGGATGCGGCTTCCCCCCTGAGTGGGGGCCGCCTGCCTTTGCGGAGGGGCAAGGTGCGGGGGCTGCGGACATGCTGCTTCCCGAAACGTGGGCCCCGCCTGCGCCCCAGAGACGGCCGGCTGCCTGCTGGAGGCCTCTCCACGGGAGACACGTGGACACTCCATGCACAGCAGGGACAGGAAGGTTTTCCCGCTAGGGTCCTGGGGGCTCCAGGCTGGGGTGACCGTCTGAGCCTCCAGCTCCCCCACGTCCTGGGCCTGTTCGGCACCTGAGCCGAGGGCTCTCTGTTGGAGCTCCCGGCCCAGGTGTGCGGGACGCTCACACCTGGACAGGTCTGCCCGGGGAGGGGAGGGGAGGGCAGGGCAGGGCCTTGAACCTCTGTGCCCGCACCCTCCACCCCCGGCAGACGGGTGGCACTGGCTGGTGGGGGTGGTGCACAGGGCACCCAGCCGGGGCCAGTGGGGGGGCTGATGCCTGTGGTCTGGTTGGACAGGACGAACCTTCTCAGAAGTGACTCTTGTCTGGGCCTTTGGTCTGGGGACCGTTGGTGGGACGCTGTCGCAGAGCACACTCAGGGGACGTTCCCAGGGAGTAAGGGGCACGCTGGCATGTGTCTGTGTTAGCACATGTGTGCACGTGTGCGAGCATGTGTGCACAGGTGTGTGTGCAAGCACACCGGCAGGTGCCCCCGGACCCACATGGCACAGACACACCTGGCTGCGTTTTCCTACCCTCCACACCCCTCTTCCTGCGGCCAGCATGCGTGACTGCCCGGTGGCTGCCATTCCTCAGGGGACTCAGGGCTGCGGCCCCGGCCGTACTCCATCTGTGTCAGCTGGACACCTGCCCCTCCCCTCACCCAGCCCTCTCCCGGGGGCAGGGAAGGAGCTGCCCCACGTGGGGGCTCCCGGGGTCGGAGACACGCCTGGGCTCTGCTCCTTCCCGGCTCCCGGCCACCCCGCCAGCTGGGGGGCCACCTGCCCATCCTCCCCCTGCATGCCTGTCCCCACAGAGGCTGATGGGGAACCACGCAGCCCCGGCCAGGCCGGGAGCAGCTTCAGAACCGGAGGGGCTGCAGGTGTGTGGGGACCTGGAGACCTCTCGGAGTGCTGTGACGGCCGGACTGAGGTGCGTCCAAGGCTGGGGACCGGGGCCCCGCCTGACTCGGGAGCTGGGGTGCGGGGGTCCCGGAGAGGCAGGGGTGCTGCTGCTGCCGCAGCTGAGTGCCCAGCGCCTTCTCGCCCGGCAGGTCGCAGCCTGCCCTGGGCGGAGATGCCGCTGCGCCCTCCCGGGGCTCTGAGGAAGGACGGGGGAGGCAGGACAGCCAGCCAGCCTCTGCAGGTGAGACGGTCCTCAAGGCCAGCCACACGGCAGGTGGAGCTCACTCCCTGCGTGGGCCCTGAGGGGGCCCCAAGGTAGGCACACGGCCGAGAGGCCCAGAGAGACGGGGTGACATCCCTGAGGCCTCGCCGTGAGGGGCCACCGGGATTTGGAACCAAGTCTGTCTGATGCCAGAACTGTGAGTGACCCCTGGGGAACAGTGTGCCTGCTCGTCGGGGTGAGCCACCCACACACCCGGGGACGGCGGGCCTGGGGACAGCAGGAACGTTGTTGGCAGACGCTGGGTGACAGACCCCAGCAGTGGGACCGTGGCTGAGTAAGGAAGAGCATGGTGCGGGCCGGCCCTGTCCCCCCTGCCCTGGGGCCCACAGAGCTTCAGCCATACCCGCCCTGCTCCCGGCAGACCTCTGGAGGGGCCCCCGCCGCCTCCCCAGAGTCCCGGTTGCAGCCCCTCCGGGAACAGGGAGCCCCATGTTTTCTAGGCTCACCAGCGTGCCCTCCTCTGTTCCTCTGAGGGTTTCCCCTGAGCCCTCTCTCGCGTGCTGGCAATACATATGCAGCCCGCCCCCCACACGGGGGTGAGGGTCCCTGGCTGCAGGCGTCAGGGACGCAGGGCAGACGGCCTTGAGCCCCGGCCCCAGTGGAGCTGGAGGGGCAGAAGTGTGAGGCCCAGCCCAGCCCCACTCCGCCCTGAGGCTCTGCTCCCTTGGCAGGTTCTATTGAGTGGGCGGCTGAGTAGGATGAGACTGGGTCTTCCCCAGAACGCGGTCTGTCTGGGCAGAGGCCCCACGCGCTCTTGAAAGCACAGAGTCCTCTGCTGCTGCCGGGTGGCGTGTGTTCAAGTCCACTCCGTCCCCCTGGGTTTCCCATCAACCACCGAGGGACCGGCACTGGGCCAGCCCCGCCCCGCGCCCCGCGCCCCGCGGGCCCCGCCCCTCCGCGCTGTGGCCCCGCCCATTTCTGCTCACTGCGCTCAGTTTCTGCTTCACGTACTTGGTGCTCGGGAACGTGTAGGGTTATCATGTGCTCCTGCTGATCTGACCCCTTTATCCCTTTATCACTCAATGCGCTCTGCTCTGCTGTCCGCTTTATCTGATGCTGATCTCGCCACACCCCCAACAGGCGTGGGGCGGCACGCCCCCTCCCATTTTTCCCACTTCTGTCCTTGCCTTCCCAGCGCGGCTCCTGTGGGCGGCGTATCCTCAGCTCTGGCTCGGTTTTTTCTTACCAGCCCGGCACCCCGCGCCTTCTGGCTGGTGCCGTACGCGTGCACATTTCGTGCGTCCCGTTGCTCCTCGTTCCCTTTCGTGTCATCCTCCTCCGCTTCCTCCTTCCCTTCGGTCGGCGGCTGTGGGGTCAGCGAGTGTCCTTCCAGGATTCCGTCTCTTCTGCGTTGTTGGCGCGGGGGCGCCGCTGTTACTCCGTGGCCGCCGTGGGGTTGCTAGTCACACACACCCCGCCCCCCTGCGGTGACGCCCGTCTCCTCGCGCGGAGCAGCAGGCTCTTCCGATCCGCCCGTGTCTCCTTTTCCGGACTTTGTGCAGCTGTCTTCACGCATTTTGCTTGACATGTTTTATAAAGGCCGCGACATCATTTTAAACACTCAACAATCTTTTAAAAGTTAGACATACGTACATATATATACACACGTGCGCACATGCATGTGCGTGCGTGTGTATAGATACAGGGCCCAGCACAAATAACGCCCCTTTTTAGTGACAAAATCTCTTAGGACAAAATCACAAGCATGTCATTCAGTAACGTAACAATGTCACGCTCAAGCACATCATCTAACATTCGAGGTGAAATGTTCAAATTAAAACTATAAATTATCGCACCCATATTAATATCCCGCCAGCCACACTCAAGCAGGCTTCACTGCTGCCCGACCCTGTGTGTGTACACATTTATACACACACACACACACACACACACATATTTCCCCTGTGCCCCCTGCTCTCCGTTCCTCTGTGTGGGGCCTGGTCTCCTCCCTGGCACCACTGTCTGCCCGAGGGCCCCCGTGGACACTCCCGGTGGTGCTGTTCTGCTGGGGACGGCGTCTTTGGGCTTCGCGTACTCTGCCCTTAGACCGGAGAACCGTGAGGCTCCGCCGCCTGGTGGGTGGAGACAGACACAACCCCCGCCCACTGCTCCTCCTGGAAGCCGCTTCCCCTGCACCAGGGCTCCCCCACGCGCGCCCCCCAACCGGCTGGCTGCCGAAGGTGCCCGGGCCCCCCCACAGCTCTCCGGGGTTCCTCTGTGCGGCTCTCTCCTCCGAGTCTCCGTCCCACGAGCTCCAGCTGCCGGGGTCTCTCCAGACTCTCAGCTCCACCCCCCAGCCCCCCAGGGCAGAGGGTGGGGGTGTGGTCTCACCTAACTGGCTTTCTTGTCCCTCAGGGTCAGTGTGCAGTGTTGCCTGGTGTGTCTGGAAAATCCCTCATTCATACTCGTGTGTGTGAACACTTATCCGTGCGCCTGCACACACACGCATGCTTTTTTTTAAAAAAAAGAGTTTATTTATTTTTAGAGAGGGAAGGGAGGGAGAAAGAGAGAGAAACATCAATGTGCAGTTGCTGGGGGCTGTGGCCTGCAACCCAGGCACGTACCCTGACTGGGAATCGAACCAGCGACACTTTGGTTCACAGCCCGAGCTCAATCCACTGAGCTACGCCAGCCAGGTTTTTTTTTTAAAAGATTTTTCACACACATGCTTTTTCGTTCACTGGTTCTTAAAGTCTCTTCTCAGCGGGACAGTCCACCCACAACCCCGTGCCCTTCGCCCTCTCTCAGCAGAAGCGCAGGTGCCACACGGCCTTGTTGGACGTGTGAGGGCTTGTCTCCATCCCCGAGGGGCGGCCGGCCCAGGTCAGTGGCCGGGCCGCTGCCTAAGCCGAGGGCCGAGGCTCCGTTGTCACCCCGCCTGCTTGCTGCTGGGTTCCGGCTCTCCGGGCCTCGGTCTCCCCCTCCGTGGAGGTGGAGCACCTGGACTGAGCCACCCTCGAGCCCCCTCTGCCTTGGGTCTGGTCCTTTGCACGCTCAGTGTGTTCACACACCAGGACTTCACAGCAGGGCGAAGGGGACGGTGGCTTCCTTTGGCACGGCGGTGAAGCCGTGTGTATGTGGGGACATTAGGTTGCCCCAGGCACCCGACTTCTGAGGCCCTCCCACAGAAGAGGCCCTGGCACCCCCATGAGACCCGACTGTGGCCCACTCTCTGTCCTCAGAGCCCGCGGAGGAGGGGAGACCGGACCAAGGCCTCTCCCGGCTGCTCCTGGCCAGACTCTATCCTGGGGACAGCCCCATCCACCAGGTATGGGGAGCCCTCCCCTGGGGGGAGGAGCGTAGCAGTGGGGTCCAGGGGAGGCCCTGGCCGCCGAGAGGAGGCCCAAGTCTTCGCTCAGCCGCCTCTGTAAGAGCCGGCACGCAGGGCCTCTCCACGGAGGGTCCTGGGCTGGGGGAGGCTGTGCCGGCCGTGGGCATCACCCCCCCTTCCTGCTGCCCAGGGGCAGGGGAGGGGGTTGGGTGGGAGCAGGCAGTGCAGCAGGCTGCTGTGGGCAGGGCTGGCCCCCACAACCCAGGCAGCGGCACATTACGAAGCAGGTGGCCTGGACTACCCCAAACCTCTGGGGCACAAGCAAGGGCCCGGTTGGGATGGAGGCCAAGATGGTGAGGACCCCACGCTGCCCTCAGGAGCTCATAGTTGGGGAGGGGGCACGCCACAGGGACGAGTGGGGCGTGCAGTCCAGGAGGGCTTCCTGGAGCCGCCAGCCTCCTCCCTTGCCTTGGGCGCATGCCACTCCCATCGGGAGAGGCAGGGCCGGGGAGCGGCCTGGAAGCTGGGTAGTGGTGATGTGGCCTGGCCGGTGTACACTGCCCCAGTGGAGCCGGGCAGGGCCCCGGAGTGCCAGGCCTTGAGCTCTCAGGTGCTTCACGCTCCAGATGTTACAGCAGAGCCTCCGGGAGCAAGAGCTGCACACACAGTACCTGGCCGCGCTGCTGCGCCTGCGCGAGAAGGCGCTGGAGGAGAAGACGCGCTGGGAGCTGGGCTGGCTGGAGCACCAGAGAAGGTGGGCGCAAGCCCCGCCCCCCCCCCCCCGCCCCGCCCGGGCCCCGCCCCCGCTCCCGGATTCTAACCCCGCCCCAGTCCCTGAAACTCTTGGGAAACCTACTGTGCTGATCCGAGTAGCTTGGGTGTTGGCAGAAAGTAAGATAAGGCAGTCAAGTAGCCAAAAATAAGCACGTAAATATTAAAGCCACCCAGAGCCCCACCCCCGAGAATACCGCCGCCCGTTTGCAGTCTGCCTGGTCCGCTCTTGCTGGGGGAAGGACGCGCACGGCTATTCGAACGGCGTGCGCAACGACCGCACAGACCGCCTATAGCCTGAGCGTTCACTTGAAAGTCAGGAACACCCGTCCGTGTCCCCACGTAACTGCCGCAACACCCAGGGTGCCCGGAGCAGCGGGACCAACCAGTTCCCCAGCCGGCCCCAGGAGTGCTTGTCTGGGACAGCTTCCCCCAAGCGAACTGGGGGAGGGACTGTGGGGGCAGTGGGAAGGCCTCTGGTCAGCTTCCCGGTGTTGCCACACTGGCCTCCAAAAGGGTTATTCCAGCTGAGGCCCTTGCCGGCAGTTTATAAGCTTCGGGTGTTCTCCTCCGTGCCCCCCGCCCCCCTTCCTAAAGGGACCCTGGGCGGGGCTGGAGTTCCAGGCTGGGAGGTGCTGCCCTCCCTTGGTCTCCCAGGCCCAAAAGGGGTGGGGAAAGGGACAGGCTTGGCCGGGGCCCCCAGGGCTCCCCTGATCTGCCCGCAAGTAGCCACCTCCCCCTGGTGCCCTGCTGCGGGGGTGAGGGGGCATGCCAGGTCCCCCCAGCTGGCCCGGGCTGGCTGTGTCTGGCTTTTCACACCCACGTGCCAGATGTGACGTTGGTTGTTGGTCTGGCCGCCCTCCTCAGGTGTCTGGGCAGCGAGGCGGGCGTTGCTGCGCTGGCGGCCTTGGCAGAGCGGCAGCGGCAGGCCCTGGGTGACCTTGAGCAGGAGCAGGTGAGGCCGGCCGGACTGGGCAGCGGGCAGGTGTGAATCCTGGGGTGGTCATGTGGCCACGGCTCCGGAACCCACAGAGTCCTGAGCTCCCTCCCGCCCCCGCCAGGGCTGCTCAGATGTCTCATCTCTGACCCCGACAGCCCGTCTGGAGCGGGGAGGTAGGGGGCAACAGGAGGAGACCCAGACAGAAGAATTCAAGGGGCACTCTCCGTAGGGGGTGGTGCCACCAGTGAACCATGCAGAGGGCCTGCGAGGGGTCCAGTTATCGCACGGCAGGGAGGGTGGCCCAGGGAACGGGCCTAAGGGCTCCCCAGTCTCCTGCCTGAGAGCAAGCCCTGGCTGGGAGCCTGGAGCTGGTCAGCGGCAGGGACCGCCCCCCAAACCTGGAGTCCTGTGTTGCAGGTGGAGATTTGGGGGTGGAGACTGGGGCCGGGGCCCCTGGCCGCTGGGGCCTGGGGCTGCTACCCCCCAGGGTGGGTGTGCAGAGACCTGAGCGTGGGCAAGGTGGCTTTGCAGAGGGGCGTGAGGTCGGAGACGCAGCAGGGAACAGAGGACAATGGGGACAGTTTAACGGAGGGGTGGGTTCGGAAGCAGGAGAGGCAGAGCCGTGTGGGGAGGGCAGGGGTACAGCCAGCCCGTCCCAGCCCCGCTTTGGGAAGGCCCCGAGGACAAGCACGCCGTCGTCCCTCCTGCCTCCCGCGGGAGCCCCCTGTTGGCCAAACCCCAGGGCAGCCACAGTGCACGGGGCCTCCCGGCCGAGCCGGGTGAGAAGGACAGGGGCTTCCGGAAGGGCAGAGGGAGGCCCCAGCCCAGTGCTGCAGGAGGCTGTCCCCGCGCCCCCTCCGACAGCGGGTTCCCTTCCACGTGAGCCTCCGTGCCCGGGGGGGGGGGGTTATGGCTGACGCCCCCTCCCTGCCCACCTCAGGGGGAGGTCCCATCCCTGCGGCGCAGTCCCCCGGCCTCACGCCATGACGAGAGGACCCTGCTCCTGCAGCATCACCGGGACATCCTCTCCGTGCAGAGGTCCTTGGCCCGCCTGCAGCGGGAGCTTCAGACCACGCCCCGGCTGCTTCAGGTGGGCACTGTCCCCTGGGCTGGCCAGGAGACGCTTGTCGCCAGTCTGCTTCGTGGGAATGTGCAAGTCCCTCGTGAAAACACTCCGGGGGGCAAGGGACTTTGAGGGGTAAAGACGGAGGGCAGATGGGGTGGCCACCTGCAGGGGTGGGGCGTGGAGGTCTCCTGGGCTGGGCGGCCCTGGCCAGGCACTGCAGGATGAGCCGGAGCCCTAATGGCAGTGAGAGGGGCTCCAAGGCAGGAAGAAGCGCGGGGTTGGGGGTCCTTGGAGAGGCCGGTCTCTTTGGGGGCCCCTTGCAGGGGGCATCCTCCATCAGTGCCCCATCCCGGGGGGCAGGTGGGGTGGCTTTTCCAGCCTGAACTTCCCCCATGCACTGGGAGCGCCACCTGCCGGCCTCCCCTGAGGCAGAGGGGGAGTGAGCTGATTCCGTGGGGCACCCGGTGAGGGCCAGCGGGTGCGCTGCGGGAGGACCACCAGCGACGGTTGCAGGGCTCCCGTGGGTCAGGCCCACCTGTTTCAGCCAGGTGCCTGCTTGTGGGAGCGCACCCTCCACCCGCTTTCTGAAGTGGAGAAGGACCGGGGGTGTCCGTGCCGGCTCACCCTCTGTCTGCCGTTTCTCGCAGAGTTCTGGCCCTGACGTCCCAGCTGCCCGGGACGGGGACTCTGAGACAAGCCAGCAGCTGGAAGGGCCTGTACGGGGTGCATCACGCCCCCCAACGCCACACAGGCCTGGCAGCCCTGGCAGCGACCGCCCCTGCAGAAGCCCCGAGAGCCTGAGTGTCCCACCGTGAGTGGTCTCAGGTGGCCCTGGCCTGGGTGCTTGCCATCTCTCTCCGCCCAGGTCCTAGCACTGCACCCCACGCCTTGTCACCTGCCCCAGCAGTGGCCCCATCTGTGGGCCGTGGGCCCCACTGGTAGCTGCTGGGTGGGGAGGGGCCAGCTAGGACCTGTCTTTCTTTGCCCATGCACTGGCCACCTGGCCACCGACCACAGCTGTCCCCTGGAGGTGACTCGTGTTCCCCTTGTTGAGAGTTGGGGCTGGGCAGGACGCCCCAGGAGGGTGCAGCCTGGGCTGGCAGTCACCGCCTCTCTACCCTGCCCTGCAGCCTTGTCACCGAGCAGCAGGACGGGGCATCCTCTGGGGCAACTTCAGCTGTGGATGGTCACTTGCAGCCTTGGAGGCCAGCTTGGGGACAGGAGACACCCCCGGCCAATGGCTGGCCCGACACCCAGGGTGGGCCGGTGGAGAGCGGCAGCCGCAGGGGCCAAGGTAACCGGGCGGGGCAGTGGCAGCCGGAGGACAGGTGGTCGCTCCGACCAGATGCATCTGCTCTTGGCTCAGGGCACTGTGTCTCAGGAGGGTCCCTGGTGGCACCCAGCATGGTTTTGACCCACGATAACAGCACCCCAAACTGGGTTGGAGCCAAATACCTCCAGTACCCTCAGGCCGGTGGCCTGAGGTCCCTCATAGACCCCTGGGCCTTGGTGCCCCACACCTGCCAGGTCCAGGTCCAGGGCGGAAGGAAGGTGTAGCAGACAACGATGCACAGACGGGAGTCCCTGGGGCTCCTTGGCAGAGGCCCTGCGGTCCCCGCTTTGCCCCCACTCTGGTGGTCTCGGAGACTCTGCCGTGGTCAAGGCCTGCCCTTGCCCCCCCTTCTTCCGGAGGTTTTCCCGGGGCTCACGTCAGTGACGCTCCCACAGCGATACTTTTAGGAGCAAGTAACCACGTGTTTTTATATCCTCACCCGAGCCAAAACCACGTAAGTGCTGTGGCTGTTTGGAATTAGGAGACTTTTGTCACGCGGCTGCAGAATTCCCGGACACGGTGTCTCCCCCGTCCTGTGCCCTGCGCTCTCAGCACTGACGGCCCCTCTGCCTCGCAGGGGACGCGCAGCCCGACCCCCGCCCCTGGCCGGCAGCGCAGGAGACCCGGGCTCTGACGGAAGGCCACGCACAGAGCTTCCGGGGCCGGAGCCCACACCCCCAGGGCGGAGAGGGGCCCTGCAGCCCCCAGGACGCCAGCGTGAGTGGGGACCCTGCCAGGTGGCTTCGGGTGGGCTGGCCTCATCCGTCCGGTGCGGGTGCTGACACACCAGGGTCTCTCTGGTCCATCCGTGGGTGGGGCACTGGGGCCCACTGGGAGAAGGGGGGTCACCAGGGCCCTCTGGAGGGGGTGGTCTTTGACCTTCACCGCGGTCACCAGATCCCAGGGCTCTCTCCACGGCTAAGGGCCACGGACGGTTGCCAACAGAGGTGGCCATACCCTGGCGGTGGCATTTCCTCCACTTGTCCCCAGCAGGCAGCGGAGGGCAGAGCGGGGGCAGCATCGGGGCTGGACTCTGCCGACAGCCCTGAGGGGGCGGCCCCCACAGTGGAAAGCCAGCGGCCAGAGGAGCAGAGGTAGGGGACCCGGGTGCGGGGCAGGCTGGGCCCGTGGGGCCCTCGGGCAGGGGCTGGGACCTGGGCCATGGGGATGGTCGGCCCGCTGCTCCCTATATTCCCGCCAGGGAGCCGTCACTCCCTCTGGGTGCCCCTCGCACTGGCCCGGCCCACTGTGCACCCTCAGCCCGCCCCACGCCCTCCCGAGTCTCAAACAAGAATGCCTCCTGGTGATTGGCCTGAGAGCCAGGGGTGGGGGCAGCAGGAGGGGCCCTCCAGGGGCATGTCCCTCGGAGCCTCTCGTGTGGCCACCTCCACCCTGCCCTGATGCCGCGAGGCTGGGGCCGGGACCCCCTAGAGACAGGGCCCTCACCCGGACCTGCGGAGCCCGGAGCTCCGGCGTCACCGCCCCGCCCCCTGTCGGGGTAGCCGAAGGCCCCTGCAGAGACCCTGAGCCAACAGGAGACGGGGAGGGTGGGGTCCCTCCTGGGGGCACCCTGGACCTGCCCGCCACGTGTTTGCAGGACGGAGACCTATTGGCAGGAGGACCCCCACGGCCCCTCCTCCTGGCAGGAAGCTGTCCAGCTGACCACCTGTCCAGGTAATGTTCCACCCCCCCCCCTGGGGCCCCTGCCTCCCTCAGGACCATCGAGTCCTCACTTAAGGGTCACCCCAGGACGCTTCTAAATCACAGCCAGCCCCTCCCACAGCCGGGCTGGAGGGCCGCCCGCCCCCCCTCCCCTCCCAGGGTCCCGGCGGGCAGGTGAAGGACCAGGCGGACTCCCTGTCTGGGACGTCCGTGCTGCAGGTGAAAACAGAACAAGACACAGACAGCGGCTCAGTCTGTGAATGGCAGCTGCAGTTCTGAGCCGCGTCCCCAAGGTGCCCCAGAAATGCCCCGCAGATGTAACTCGCTTCCCAGTGGCGGAACCACGTGGAGTCACAGGGGCCGCACGTGGGGGCCGTGGGCATTTCCTCGGCCTGTGTCGGGGGGGGGCTCTCCGGGCCCCGGCCCACGGGCTCAGCCGTGGGGTGTGGGTTGCTGCCCTTCCGGCGCTGCGGGGGGACGCCAAGGAGGCAGGAGAGTGTGACACTGTTGGTGACGTCTCCACGCTCTCCTCTCTCCGTAGCGCATGCAGCGGCTGAGGAGGCCACGCCCCCCACCCGGCACCGGGGCAGCCCCCTGCCCCAGCTCCCCGCCCCCTCTGGGACCTGCTCCGGGTCTGCAGCGGGGTCCCGCAGCTCCTCTCCTGGGAGCGGCCCGTCCTGTCCCTCTCTCCAGGAGTTCCAGAAAGTGTCCGCCTTTCTGGTCCAGCTCTCAGAGAGCTCCACCTCCCCGTCAGACTGGGAGGCCGGGGACAGCCCGGACGCAGACCTGGGCTGGTCTGGGGGGTCTTCTCCTCGGGACTCCGGGGGGCTGCACGGGGACGGACGGCAGGCGACCTGGGAGGGGCCGGCAGGCCGTGGGACCAGCCCCCCGCACCGCCCCTGCACCGTGTGGGGAAGCCCAGAGTCGGAGCCAGGCCCCTGGCAGCCGGGCTGGACGCCGCTGCCCCCCGGCGTCCCCTCCCCCGGGGCGGGATCAGGGCTGTCAGAGGCGTCCGGCGAGGTCTGGGACGAGGACAGTCTGCTGGAGCCTGGCACCGGCGCCCAGTCGGCCGCGGGACGCGCCTCACCTGCCGGTGGCTCCTGTGACCTGGAGGATGGAGGGGCACCTTGCATGCCACTTCTGTCCCGGGGCCCTGGAGGGGGACAAGAAGCTTCTGGAACCAGTGGGAGCCGGCCCCGTGGGTCAGACACGGGAAAGGCCGGCCAGACGTCCCCCGAGGCTGCCTGCACGGCTTTGCCATCGGATCCCGACTCCTGCAGTGACTCAGACCTGTGCCTGTCCTTGCCTTCGGGGTCCTCGGCATCCAAAGAGGCGGATGTCAGCGAAGGACTGGAGCCCGGGCCTCTGCAGGCGTCCGAGGGCTGTCCCGAGGGGCCCTGGGCTGCCGGCCCGAGGGCGCCCGCCGCCGACAGGAAGCCCCCAGAGCCTCCTCCTGGAGCCCCTCATCCGCCGGCAGCCCTGAGGGCTGGGAGCGGGGCGCCGGGGCAGGCGGGGAGCGGCGCAGCCCCTGTGCCGGAGGAAGCCAGGCCGCCTTCGGCCAGCCGAGTCCTGCGGGAGGTCCTGTCCCCGGTGGACGACGTGCTGTCCTATGGCAGCGCCGACCTCCCGTCCTCCACACGCAGGGACTCGCTCCTCCCTGCTCTGCCACCCGCGCCCCCAGCAGAGCTCAGGGCCACCACCCCCAGCCCCTGCTCAGAGGACTTCCCTTCCCCACCCGCAGACGCCCTGTGTCCCGGGGGCTCACTGAGCCCCCCAGAGGAGGGCGCCTCCATCAACACCTGCGAGTTGTCCTCCTTGTCCGAGGAGGGGCCGCCCGAGGGACCGTCCATGGGGCCCCCGGAGGCCAGCCTCTGCCTCGGGGCAGGCGGACGGGGTGGAAGTCTGGGGGACCAACTGGGTGAATCCAGTTCTCCTGGGGGGAACAAGGCTGTGGGGGGCCGATGGCCTGAACCCTTCAGCTGGCTAGGGTCCCCCTCGTGGGGCGGGGCCGGCGATGCCCCGGATGGGACCCCAGGGCTGACGGTGCGGCACCCAACCCTGTCCCGAGTGGGCTGTGTAGCTGGGGGGGGCCCGCCCGCACCGTGGGCGGCTGGCGACACAGGGCTGCCTGGCGCCTGGCGGGGGGCCCCGGCGCCTGCTTCAGACGCGGGTCCCTGCGCTGGGCCGCCCGGCGTGGACAGGACGCAGGTGGTGGATCTGGTCTCCACGCAGCTCACCCGGAGGATCCTGTGCGACACGCTGGCGGTGCTCTCCGAGAGGGCCCCGCCGGGCCGCCCGCCGGCCGGGGAGCGGGCGGGCGCCAGCCGTGTCGCCAGGCCCCCCACAGCGGGGCTGGGCAGTCTCGGGGGAGACCGGACTTCTGAGGAAAGAGCAGACGTCCTCCGGTGGTGACCCAGGGGCGTCATCCGCATCACCGTGCGATTGTGTGTGCACAGGTGTGTGCACGTGTGTGCGTGTGTGTGCGCTGGAGGCCTCAGGGACCCCGGGCCTCCCCGGGGCGGAGCCGCCACTCAGAAGGGCTGGCCGGGGAGGTGGTCATCGGGTGCAGGGCCCGAGACCGGGCGGCGACCCCTGGACGTCCGCTGCAAACTGGCTCCATCCGCATGTTTCTGGGTGTGGGGCCCACGGCTTCCCCCGGGCTCTCGAGGGGCACCCTGACCCACAGGGAGGAAGAGGCGGGGGGGGGGTGTGCGGGGTGTGGGGAGGCCGCCACCCCGGCCGGGGAAGGGGTGGAGGGCACGGACGTGAGGGAGACCAGCCCTGCAGAGCGGGGGGCGGGGAGCAGGCCCTGGGCACAGACCTGTCGCTGTCCGAAGAGACCGTGTGCCAGGACGGGGCCATGGGCCAAGGCCGGGAGAGGGAGGGCATGTGGCTTTAGGGACACAGGGAGGCCAGGGGCTACGGCGGGCTGCAGTCAGGCTACGGACGCCCACCCCTCGGCTTTGCTCAGGGAGTCGTCCATGGGGGTAGTTGTGGGAGTGTGACCTCTGGGGGCCGAGGGTTGCCTGTGGGCTGCGTGTCTGGGGCGGGTCTGCCACCCTGACAACGGCTGGCAACACGGGGCTGTCTGGCACCTGGCGGGGGAACCCGGCTCCTGCCAGGTGCCTTCCCTGTGTCCGGGGAAGTCACTTGTGGCTGGCGACCAGGTGCACATCTCCCGTGGGGCACTGCAGACAGAGGGCGTGGCAGCTCAAGGGCAGAAGGGCACTTCCTCCCCACGGCCAGCCACCCTGCGGCCTGTCCCCTGGCGGGGGGGGGGGGGCCAAGGCCTCCCCCAAATGAGCTCCTCTGGACTCCTTCTGGAAGAAGCGAGAGCCCGTCTCCTCGTGGCGTCCATGACTGAACGTGCCTTCCGTGGCCCCACGTGGGCCTGGACCGTGTTCAGAGGTGGTGTCCGAGCCGCACCAGAAATCCACACTGCACGGCACTGAGAGGGTTTCCGGTGCGGAACATCAGAGACGGTGAACCGGGAGCAGGACTGAGGGCTGGGGCAGGGCGGTCCTGGGGCCCACTCGGTAGGACAGCGCCCGGACAGCTGGCCTCCACGGACCTCCATGGACCTCCACGGGCCTCCACGGACCTTCACAGACCTTCACAGACCTTCATGGGCCAGCGCTGGTGCCTAACCGTGGGAGCCACCACGCAAGACACTGCCTGGTGGGCTCTGAGTGGGTCCCTGCAGCCCCGCCCCTGCCCTGCCCCCCAGAGCAGGGCCGTTGCCACAGCCGCTGTCCTGACAGAAGCCACAGGACCCTTGGGCTGTCTAGGACAACAGCAGACCCTTATGTCCTGTTTGTCGGTCCCCAGAACTGGGTCTCTGGGCCACAGTGGGGGCCTGAGCTGCGTCTTCCCCGTGCACCCAGAAAGCTGGAGACTGTCCCCCCTGGGGAATTCCCCGTAATTCATCTGTATCTTCTCCCGTTTACCATCTGCCTATCATCCGTCACCTCCCGTGCGTCCATCTGTCCGTCTGCTCTGATCTATCATCCGTCCACCCATCCACCCATCCTTTCCCAGTTCTCTTCTTGACCTGGGAAACCCCTGCTTGATGGGAAGTCCAGAGCCCCCACAGCGGTGCGGCGGCCTTAGGAACCTGGCGCCGACCCCTCCAGGCCCCGGCTCCGCCCACCCAGGACCCCAGCCCCTCCCCCCGGCTGTAAGAGGGGACGTCACTCACTGGACTACTTCCTGGGGAGCCCCGCCTCCATGACCTGGAGAGCGGGAGACGTCTGCCGGGCTGGGCTGGCAAAGCCGCCTGTGCGCCCTCCACCCTGCCGCTCGGGTGAGCGGCCCCTGAGAACACTGTGGGGCTCTTCCCCAGGCCCTGGCCTCTGGGGCGGCCCCTCAGGCCCAGGCCCGCCCGCTCCCGAGCCACCGCGCAAGGCACCGGCTGACATTCACGTAGACAACACGCCGGCTGTTCCCCGGCCCCCTCCAGCGCAGGCGGAGAGGGTTGGAGCGGGCGGGGAAACGTGTTCATTCTCTGCGCGCGCAATTTCCAACCAAATTTTGCGCTTCGGGTTTTGTTTTTTTTTTATTGATTCCCTTCCAGTTTTCTGAACAAATTAGTCTGTAATTTTTTTTCCATTTACGGCTGACCCTTTGGGATTTATGACGCCGCGTGAGAGGAGTTATGCATTTCACACACGCGTATTCGGCACGGCGATAAATCCGCCGCGTGGGAACCCTGCAGATCTGCCTCCAGTTCCACGGTCTCCTGTCCGGGGGCTGCGTGGGTGGGCGCTGGCGTGACACCGTGGCTGAGCGCGAAGCTGGAGCCAGGGCCTCACGGCGTGACCTCACCCGGGTGACCCAGCAGGCCGCGGTGTCGCTGGAGGCGTCTCCCAGCCTGCGGCCCCCTGTCCCCAAGGGGGACTAACGAGGATCCTGGCCTCCCTCCCCGGACAGTGGCACCTGAGGGAGGCGGGCCATCAGGTGACTGGCTACAGAACAGCGTTCGCCGAGGGGGCGGGCATTTGTAATCCCGGCCCACGGGACGTGGGGGGGGCCAGGGCTCGGGCATTTGGCGGCATTGACCCCGCAAGCCTTCAATGTCAGGATCACTCCCTTCCAGGCCACCCCCCCCCCCACTGCCGTGCTTGCCTTGGCTCCGATCCCCAGTCACCTCCTGGGCCAATAAATCTCGATACGTGTCTCCAGAGAAGTCATTATCTTTCATAGACCATGATTATTTCTCCGTTAAACCCCACATTTAATTTCCCTGCGATCTGTCTCTTTCAGCTTCCCCGCTTAACAGTCCCTCCTGCATAAAACGCCCATGAACCCGTCTTCAGTGCCTGAAATCCCAGATTATCGGACCCGCTTTACGAGACCCTTCCATTGCTTACTCCGAGGCCTTCACAGCCACTGCCATAAAACACAAGCGAAGGCCACAAGGGCCGCTTCCGGAGGGGCAGGGGCATGTGCTCGGGGTCCATTTAGTTGGCGCCTGCCCGTGCCCCGTGGGGAGGGGGCGTTCACTGCCCAAGCTGCTGGCCTCCCGGATGGGCCAGGCTGTCCTGCAGCTGGGGCCGAGGCCGTCTGGCCCGTGTTACATTCAGCAAACGCAAGGACAAATGTCGGAGACTTTCAGGATATCAAAGATGTTGCTTCATTGGCCAAGTTTAACCTGCGCAGGGGCGAACTCTTAAAGTGTCCGGAGACACAGTACCCACAGGGGCTGCAGATGAGAGAGTCGCGCCGAGCGCTCACAGCCAGGTTCTTATATAGGGGTTTTGGTGCAAACAAGCAAGCAAGCGTTTCACAGAAGCTGATGTGGCAGTTAGCTATTTGCTTACAGAGACCGCACTCGTGGGAACAGGGTAAAATTCAAATTTTTAAAACTAAACAAAGCATTGCTTATTTAGCAGCCCCAGGGGAGAATATTTGCAAGACACAAGCCGTTTGCTTAACTGCATCCTACACTCTGTCTCCCTTGTTAGTTCCTTTTAGCTACAGTGCGGTTCCTGTTTACTAAGGTCACATTTAGTTCTTAATTTTCTTGTTCCCAACAGCCCGGGGCCGAACAAAACCAGCCCCGAAAGTCAGTCCTGGTGCACGCTGGCTCCCGGGCAGCACCGGGTCCCGGAAGAATGCCTCCAAGTCCCACATCCGTCCCTGAGGGCCTTTGTTCTACCTGTCCACACTGTGCCACCAAACACCAAACTGCTTATCGGCCTTTGTCCCCCAAGCAGGCCGTCCTTTGCCCCAAGCAGAGGCCCCTCTCTAATGTTAGCCCCTTGAACACAGCGGCCAGAAGCCTGGTGGCATTTGCATAACTTGACTGCCCCAGAGCTCGCCTCCAACCAGCCCCATTTACCCTCCGAGCTTGAGACTCACACAGGCGACCCCTGGCCCGACACTGCCCTCATGGGCCCAAAACAAACTCCTGATTTCCACACTCTTCTCCCCGAAAACTGCTCTCCTGCCCCTCCCTCGAGTCCTTCTTCTCTGCCAAGAGCAGCTGGCCAAGACCCTGTAGGCAGACACGTCCCCTTTGTCTCACACTCTGGATTTGATCCACCGCATGCCCCGCCTTCAAAACATCATCAGAACCACTACCCACCTCTTACCTGAGGGCCACCGTCTCTTGGAGGGCTGTGATGGCCCTTCCAGGTCTCCTGCCGCCCCTCCTGCCCAGCGGCCAGAACCACACCCCACCTCCAAGTCCTCCTGGGGGCACCATCACATTCAGAGTCAAGGCCCTGGTCTGCAGCCTGGCTAGGGAGGCCCAAGAGGTCTTGCCCTCAGCTGCACCTCCAGTCCTCCCTCTGCCCCCGAGCACTCTGCCCCGGCTTCGCCGCCTCCCTGCTCCTCTTCCAGTGTGCCTACCTCAGGGCCTTTGCATATGCAGTTCCTCCACCTGGGCTGCTCACCTCCTTCCTCACCTCCTTCTCCCCCCAAAACACCTCTGAGAGGCCTCCTCATTCTCTGCATTCAGCAGTCCCCTCCACACCCCTCCCTTTACTGCTTTTTATAGCACTTATCTCTCTCTCTCCCTGTCTCTCTCCCTTGGAATGCAGACCCAGAGGCTCTGCTTTGTCACCACTGCTCAGCAGGCAGCAGAAACCGAAGAAGTGTTCGTGAGGACAGGCGGGAGAGCAGAGGGGGAGAGGCAGGACATGGGAGAGGGTACAGGTGGCCCCTGACACAGAAGGACACAATGTAGAGAGCGGAGAGATGATCACGTTGGTATAAATGTAGTTCAAGTTCAAATCCTACAGTTCACTTAAAATTCATCACCATAAGATCAAGGTCATCTGGAACAGGCGAACTTGAACTCCAGAACAATGGATGGCAGCCGCTGACTCATACTGGCTCTGGGATCTGCTTCCTTATTTTGTTTTAGTCAGTTAAAGGAAAATCTAGATACGCACAGCAATTAGGAGTAGCAATTTAAAAGCCAGGTCCCTCAGGTTGGGGTAAGCAAAAAGTCACATGAAGCTTTATTTCCTAGGATTGCAGAGAGACCAGCCGTGGTCCACTACAAAATTTAGCGCCTGAACGCATCTGAGTTTGCATGGGTGTGTTGCTACATTTTCTGAGTTAAACCCTCATATTAAAAGGTCAAGGTCTAGGTGGCAGACCCTCTGAAACCCCGGGGAACACTGCCAGGTAAATCACAGGACGCCCAGTTACCTGTGAATTTCAGATAAAGAGCGCGTTGGTTTTGTCCACGTGCGACCCCTATGTGACATGCAAAGTGAACGGGATATACTTAGACTTAAAAATGATGCGCTGTTTATCTGAAATTCACATAACTGGGATTCTTGTATTTTCATTTGCAAAATCTGACGACTCTCTACCCCAGGCTGGGGGATGGGGAAGCTCCGGAGCCGGAGGCCCAGGCGGTGGGGGCGGGCTCTGGAGGGGAGCGTGGGAGGCCCGGCTGGGGCGGGGCCTGACTGGCGTGGGCGGGGCCATGGGCGTGACTCGACACTCGGGGGTGGGGAGAGGCGATGTCTGGCGCACAGGGAGGCGGGACCTGAGCGCCCTGGGCGGGGCCGAAGGCGTGGTCCAGCGCCGGGGGCGGGGCCGCTCGGAGCACGTGATGGCGGTTGCCGGGGTGAAAGGTCAGGCGAGCCCAGGCACTCCCAACATGGCGGCTGCCGGGGTTGTAGGGGCGGGGGTGGCAGAGAGCAGCCTGGAACCCCCGGCGGGAACGGCGGCCCGAGCCCGGCGGCCGCCCTCGGGTCCGCCAGCGCGGCTGCCCCCGCTGCTCGTGCTGCTGGCGGCGGCGGCCGGGCCGGGCGCGGGCGGCGCGGCGCGTCTGTACCGCGCGGGCGAGGACGCCGTGTGGGTGCTGGACAGCGGCAGCGTGCGCGGGGCCACGGCCAACAGCTCGGCCGCGTGGCTGGTGCAGTTCTACTCGTCGTGGTGCGGCCACTGCATCGGCTACGCGCCCACCTGGCGGGCCCTGGCCAGGGACGTGCAAGGTGAGGCGCGCCCCACGCGGTGCCCCGACGCCGGCCCGGCCCCCGCGGCCCCCGGGATTCGTCCCCGGGCCCGCGGCATCCTCCCAGGCCCCCTTTTCCTTGCCCTGCAAAGGCACCCCTCTTCGGCCATCGCTGGCCTGCGTCCTGGGTACCCTAGATGCCCGCCCCCCTCCCCGCTCACCGTGGGATCCTTCCGAGGGAAGCTGCTGTTTCCAATTGGAAAGACAGGAACCCTTCTCCCCCAGCTGTCATCCCACAGCTGTCCCAGCTCTCCCGACACCTAGTTGGAGCCTCGAGAAGCTCCAGTGACTTCCCCGGCCTTCATCCTCACTGTTTCCTGACTGGTAGACCGTTCTCAGGCATTCCGCTTCGGCGCCTAGACTCCCCCGTCTTGGTGGATCCGCGTTTCAACCCCAAGTCGCTTTCCCTTTAAAGCCTTCTGGGCGGGGTTGCTGACCACATGGATACTCCAAGTGAGCCCCCAACTTAGACGTCCAAAGGCCCTCCGAGCATTTCATTGGGAAGTCCCTCGGTCGCAGACACGCAGTCTTTGGTGACTGTCATCCACCAGACTGGTGGTGACGTGCCTGCACTTCACGGTTGGCCGCCGGTGTAATGCTCCCGCGCAGTGTCAGGCCCCGAGCGCGGGCTGCTGTGAACCGCGGAGTCGGAGTCCTAGCAGCCTCCTGCCCCCCAGCCGCCCGCTTTGAAACCGGATGTATATGGCTCTGAGGCAGGCGCTGGTCCCAGCAAGAGTGAGGTTTGGCGGGCCGCCCGCTGGTGTTGCGCTAGCCTGTAATTACGTGTTTCAGTGGGCGGGAGGGCAGCAAATTGCCGCGCTTCCTTCCTACCCTTGTTTTTAAGGCTTATATCCAACCCTGCTGTAATTTTCTCCTACCTGAACGGATTCTGAACCTTTAAAGAAGTCGAAATAGCGTTTTGTTTTGTTTAAGATTTTCTTTTAGTTTTAGAGAAAGGGGAAGGGAGGGAGGAAGAGCCAGAGAGAAACATCAGTGTGTGGTTGCCTCTCACACGCCCCCAACCAGGGACAGAACCTGCAACCCGGGCAAGTACCCTGACCTGGAATAACACTGATGACCTTTCAGTTTGCTGGACAACCCCCAGCCAACGGAGCCACGCCAGCCAGGGCTAAAATAGTGTTTTTGTGCATAATTGTAAATGATTATCTTCAAGGGACATGCTCGTCTTAGCTCAGGCTGTTGGGGCTTTTTCATTCTAAAGGGTTTGTTCTTTGAGCTCATGGTTTAAGGACCCAGTGTTGCACACTGGTCACAGCTGAGAACAAGAAGTGGACAGAGAACTCCTTAGGTTTGTTTTGTTTTGTTTTAAAGCCGTTGCCTTGAGAACAAACAGGTGCTTTAACAATACAGAGAAGTTTCTGGTTCTCACTTGTTATTCAGTGGCAGAATGGAAATGGCAATTGAAATGCAGGGAGCCCTGGTAAGGCCTTTGCTGCCTGTTTATTGCGTATTTTGATTTTTCAGCTTTTCGGCTTAGTTTGTGAAATACAGAAATCGTAAAGTATGGTTAAAACATTGCAAAGCATTCCCCAGTTGAGCCAGCACTTGAGGAGCCTTGAACATTGTCCCCGGAACTTGGAAGGCTGCTCGTGACGGGCCAAGTGGCGCGAGTGACTTAACGTCCCGGGGGGTCCGACCGCGTCCGAGTCCCGGCCGGACACGCGAGGCCGAGCCCGGAGGCAGCGCGGCGGGAAGAGTAAGACAGCTGCGGCCCGGGAGGGGAGGGAGGGAGGCGAGAGCAGGGCGCGAGGCGAAGGGTCTGTGGGGACCCGGCAGAGGGTCCCCAGCGCCAGACCACCTCCGAGGCTGCCCGGGCGCCCGCTCTGACTGGGGTCTTGTTAGGAGTACACGTGGTCGGCCCAGCCCCTGGGGCCTTGGGGTGGTGACTGTCGTTTTCCTGGGTCTGGATCGCACTTCAGCTCTTCGCTGACATAGTAAACGCTTCTTTGGGTGAGAAGGTGGCTCCACAGACGAACGGTCCACCGTCGGGTGTGGACAGCCGCGTCACGTCCCCTGTTTGTGCAGATGCAGCTTGAGCCGTTGCTTCTGAGGACACTCGGACGAAGTCCTGCTGAGTCCCCGAACACCCCCGGGTGGCCGAGCCACGTGCCGGCCCCTCCTGTCGGCTGCTCCTGGGACGGGGCGTGGGGGTGGCACCCTCCCGGGGCAGCTCCGAAGTGCCTCTGTGTGGACTGGTCAGTGCGCAGAGTGTCCTTTTGGTGGTCAGTGTGTCCCTGCGGTCTGCTCTCGCCCAGAAGCCAGGGCAGGATCTCCGAGCCTGGCCCTGGGGTCGTGCGGGGGCGCTGGGAAGGGAGCAGAGACCCGGCGGGCACTCACCACTGTCCACACCGTCCTCCCCATTCACAAGAGTCTCGGACGGTGGGACTATGAGGCGCAGTGAGACGGCCACCCAGGGGTGGCCCCCCAGCTGAGTGACGGGCCGGGTGAGTGTGCCTGCAGAGGACAGGACGGGGCACCCCGACTTCCTGCCGCAGGGTGTCTGCCCTCTGCCCTGCCCCCTCCGGGCTCTCCGTCACCTGGGCTGGACTTGGCGCCTGTGAGGCCACCACCTCGGGGACAGACTGGGGCACTCGGCGTTCCCCGGGCCCAGGGTCTGTCCACCAGAAGGAGGAACAGGGTCTGGGGCGGGTGGGGTGCAGAGGGCAGCGGAATGACCTGCCGGCGTGTGGCCTGGTGGAGAGTGCGGGAGGACTGTGGGGGCTCGCCTGGGTGGCGGAGGGGCCGCTGGCGGGTGCCACCCTCTCGGAAGCAGCTCCATCACACACTGCGTGAGGCCCCGCCGAGGTGAGGGAGGAAGCCGGGCCGTGCAGGCTGCTGGCCCTGCCCCAGCGCTCAAGATGCGGGACTTGCTCTCGAAAGCTTTCCCATCTCGCTGTGTTGCGGGGCTTCAGCGCTGAACTGCAGTGCCCACCGGCCCCCGCGTGGCCTGAGTTCTGCCTCGCTGGGCCGAACGCTGGGCACCAGAGGACCAGTCCCGGCCCCCGGGCCTGGGCGAGGCCACGAGAGCGTGCCTGGACTCTGCAGGGGCGGCCTCTGGGGAGCTGCCCTGCACTGCTCCCGCGCGCTGGTGCCGTGACCGGACGCGAGAGCCACTGCCAGTGTGAAGGGCAGGGGTTTTATGTGGGTGCCGGCCGCCTGCAAGCGGGGGGGACGGGTCTCAGAGCCCCCCTCGGGCCCCAGGCGACCTGCTGGCTCACAGAGGGAAGCGCGGGAAGGAGGGCCCGAGGGGTTCCTGGCAGCACTTCCCAGCTCCGCCCTCTGTGGCCTCACTCAGTGCCACCTCCTGCGAGCGTCCTCCTTGGGTTTGCCGCAGCACCGCAGGGTCACTGCCGGGACGAGTGGTGAAGGCGGCGTTGCTGCTGGTCCCGCTGGCACTAGCCCGACTCCCGGTGGCCGGGCCGGGGAGGCTGTGCCGCCGTCTTCTCGGAGTGTGCGGGGCCTCAGCTGCGGGCCAGGCTCTCATGCACGTTTTCGTTGGAATTTGGCAAGTGGCAGTAAAAGGTGTCATCCCGTTGGGTTAAGTGATGTGGTTATGTGGCGAGGAAACTTGAAGGAAGTTACAGTCTGCTGCATTTGGAAGCTTATTTCACGGGCACCACTTTAAGCCTGTGGCGCCGAAGATGAGCTCGTGAGCGGAGGTGAGGCCGAGCCCCGGTCACTGCCCGTGGTGTCCCCTGGGGGCAGCCGTTGAGCCTCCAAGCGGCTGCGTGCCGCTGGGCGTGGCCTGCGTCTGAGAGCAGATGACCCGTCGGTTCCGAGCGGTGGTCCCTTTTGTGTGGTGGACGCAGGCGGGCGGGCCGGACAGGGGACAGGCGGAGGGGAGGGCCTGGGCTGAATGGGGCTGCGGCCCGAGGCAGACCTCGG
The DNA here is from genome assembly GCF_004126475.2 of Phyllostomus discolor. Classification (NCBI taxonomy): domain Eukaryota; kingdom Metazoa; phylum Chordata; class Mammalia; order Chiroptera; family Phyllostomidae; genus Phyllostomus; species Phyllostomus discolor. Next base: position 212,815,917 of record NC_040905.2, on the reverse strand, counting down.
GAACGGCCCCACTTGATCTGGGGAGAGTCCTCCTTTGTGTCCCCTGAATGCGCCATCTGCCGGGACGCCGGCAGTGGCGGGGATGCTCCTGGCTGTGTGTGGCGGCCGTGCACAGACGGCCCTCTCCCAAAGGCAGAGGCACGTCTCCGTGCCCTCCGCCAGGGTGGCCGCTCTGTCCGGGGGCACGCGTGTGTGGAGTGGCGGTCGCAGGCGGACGTGCGGATCCTCAGGGGTCCCGGCAGCCAGGCCGGCTGCGGCCTCCATGCCGCCCTGTCCCGGCAGCTGTGCCCTGGTGAGAGCGGGGTCCCGGGCCTGCTCCGCAGTGGCTCTCGGCCCGTGTCCCGAGGGCTCACCTGCCGGAAGGATAGCAGGCGTGGACCGTTGTGACACGGGTGCAGCAGAGCGGAGGGGACAGGCGGGACGGGGCTGGGTCGTGGGCGGGGAGAGCATGGCTGTGCCGTTTCACTGCGCCTCCTCTCTGCGTTGTGTCCCCGTCGGCCAACTTTTTACACTTTCGGGAGGAAGGGGTGTGCGTTTTTAAGCAGAAGCGCTGTATCGGGTGAAAAGCAGCAGCCCCCAGACTGGGGGTGTGCGCCAGTCTCCCGTTCTCGCAGGGCCGGGGGCAGGGGGCGGGACTCTCCTCCTGGGCACGTTCCCCGTGGCCTGCGAGGGTGCGGGCCGCAGCAGAGCGCAGAGCGGGGGCCCGTGCCTGCACGGAGCCAGGTTTTCACCCGCGCTCCTGGCTCAGTCTGGCACACGGTGCAGGGCCACTCGGAAGGCACAGCTGTGGCCAAGGGTGGGCGGGACCCACCTGGCCCATTGTCCTTGACGGTCCCCACTGCTGCCATGTGTCTCTGCAGAGGCCCCGTTGCCCAGTGGGTCCCCTCCCCCAGGCAGGGCAGGGCACCAGGGAGCATTCGGGAAGGAGCCCCTGGCGGTGTGATCCGCCTCGGCGTCCCACGGAAAAGGACAAGACCTCTTCAAGGGCAGCTGCACCAGTTGCCTGTGCAGGATGTGGGGGGCCCTTCCACTGTGATCGGTGACCGAGGGCGTGAACCAGCACTTCCTCCCCGTGCACGCCGCGCCTCGGGGTCACCACGCGCCTGGCCGCGGCCATCAGGAATTGAGGCTTTCAGGGCTGTCAGTGAGCGGGGAGGCAGCCAGGGCTCCCCAGTCCTGGGGGGAGCCCCCTTGCCACAGAAGAAGCGGACGCAGGTGTGGTGTAGGTGCCAGGTTTCCAGGCGCCGGGGCCGCGCGCACCCAGCGGCGCCCAGCTGGCGGGAGAGCGCATGTGGGGCCCGGGGACCGGCGTAGGCGACCCGCCGTGCCCGCCAGCCGCAGCGGACGGCCCCGCTGGGACCCGGTCCAAACCCACAGTCCAAGCAAAAGTGGGACGCCTGGGAGCTCTGGGTCCGGGAGGGTCGTGCGGCTCACCGGGCGGAGAGCCCTGTTTGGGGGGGGTGCAGCCTGGGCAGGTGGGCGTGGCCTGGGGGCTGCAGTGGAGGGGGCGGGGTAGTGGGGGGCGGGCGTTCGGGTGGACGCCGACACGGGGCACCCGGGCTGCTGCCTCGTCGTCTCGGGTCCATTCGGGTGCTGGGGTTTCCGTCCCAGAAACTTCAAAGACGGGAAAACACGCGGGTTTAAACTGCTCCTCTTCTGTTCCCAAGAACAGTGACAGTGTGCTCGGGCCTGTGGGAGGAGGCGTCCTGGGAAAGTACCGGAAGCCACCTCCTAGGTGGTGCCGGATGGTTCCCGGGGGTGTCCGGGACAACCCAACAAAGCAGCCGGCTCTGGGGGCCGGGGGGGAGGGGGGGGCGGCCTTCCCAGCTGTGTCCATGGGGGGGCGCAGCCCTGCTGCCAGTCGAGGTCTGTCTGTCCTCCCAGCCGGGCACAGCCCTGTCCTGTGCCTCGGAGGGCTGGGGGCGGGGCCCGCCGCACTGAAGGCCTCTCCCCTGCTTTGCAGACTGGGCCGCCGCCATCCGCGTCGCCGCCCTGGACTGCGCGGAGGACAGCAACCGCGAGGTGTGCCAGGCCTACGACGTCCACTACTACCCCACCTTCCGGGTGAGCGCCCCCTCCCGCCCGCCGCTCCTGCCTGCGCCGGCGGCAGTGGCTCGTCTCAGGCACGCGGGCTGCTTCTGGACGCCTGTTTCTGTGTGCAGAGGGTCCCCCCCTTTCACCCCACCCCGTGGGGCTGGGCCGTCTCTGTGGGGCCCACACGCGCTCGCCCTGCTCAGTCCAGGCCTGGGGTCTCTCTGTCTGGTGCTCCCTCCACCCCCTCACATGGCCCACGTGCCGTGGCCGTTGTGTGCAGCCGGGGTACCGAGCTGCCCGGGTGCCTGCGTGGCCGCCCTGAGCACGCGGTGGGGGCCCCTACACAGGCCTGTGTCCCACCAGGGGGCAGAGGGGCCACGAATCCGAGGGTCTGCACGCCTTCCCGTCTCCTCAGTTGCTGCCCCTTGGCCGTTCAGTCCTCGGCCACTGGGAGCGGGTCCCCTGCGGTGTGGGCGCCGGCCCGGGGGTGCCGTCGCCGGGTGGGGGCCGCACCAGCGCAGTCTCGGCTGCCCAGGGACAGCGGCCCGTCTTCGCGTGTGGCCCTGTGTCACGCCGTCAGCGACACGTCTGCTCGTGCGGTTTGCCTGTTTCCTCCTGGGCCGTCTGCCCGCGTCCGATGTCCGGGGGCCTCTGTGCGGGTGTGACGCCGTTTTCCCCGTGAGTGGGGGCAGCGCCCCGCCCGTGCCCAGCGGTCTGCACTGCGTCTTTTCACGGAGGGGGTTTGACTTTGACAGAAGACTCCCTCTCCCGCTCCCTCTCCCTCTCCCGCTCGGAGACGTTCGTCTGCGCCTGTCGTCCTCCTCGGGCGTCTCTGTGTCGCTGGGGGGGGCGCCACGGCCCGTGTGGCCGTAGCCCTGCTGGGTCCGGTTGTGGGAACACCGGGCTCTGAGGGGTGCCGACCCCCCTCCCCTGGGCCGTAAATCTGATGTGGGGTCGAGGGGCCGTGGGGCCGCGGGCAGACTCCCCGGAGGGCACCGGGAGCTCTGTCTCGGGGGGACGGGGAGCCGTTCCTCCGCTCACTCGTCCCGTGTCCCCTCGCCAGTACTTCAGGGCCTTCACGCGGGACTTCACGGCGGGAGAGAACTTCAAAGGTGAGGGTGCGGGCAGTGTCGCTTGCTCGGAGACGGGCCCCAGGGACCCGCAGAGTGGAAATGTCCCTGAAGCCTGGACGCCCCGCTGCCGGGCCCGTCCCCCCTCCTGTGCTGCCACCAGCCTGCCCGGCAGCCACCCGTGGGAGCTCAGGCGTTCCTGGTCCCAGTCCCAGCGGGAAGCTTCGTCCTGTGCTCTGCCTCCCTGGCGGGTGTGGTCGGGCCTTTTTAAAGGGAGCGCGGTCACCGAAGATGGTAGCGGGAAAGCCCCCCAGTGAGCGTTAACGAACGAGCCCGCCGGGCAGCCAGTGTCCAGGTCGGGCCCAGAGCGTGACGGGTCAGCCCGCAGGGGCGGCGAGCTCCCCCCACACACGCGGCCTCCTGCCGGGAGACCCCGCTGCTGTCCATGCAGTGCTCTGGCGGGGGATGTGCGGGGGGGCAGTGCGGTGGGCACCCCGCGATGGCGGCTGTCCCCCCAGGGCCCGACCGAGAGCTGCAGACGGTGAGACAGGCCATGGTCGACTTCCTGCAGAACCACACAGACGCCAACTGGCCGCCTGCCTGCCCGGCGCTGGACCCGATCCGGTGCGTAGCTCCTCGGGAGGGCACGCCGCGCGCCCAGTTCGGTTCCGTGACATGTGGACGTGCGTTACGCGGCCTGGGCCCTGGTGCCCGGCGGCCGGCTCGCTGTCCTCGAAAGCACTGAAAGCTGCTTCTTCCCCCCAAAGGCCCGGTGACGTGCTCTCCCTCATCGACAGGCGTGACGGCCACTGCGTGGCGATCATGCTCGAGAGCGGCGGCTCGTACGTCGGACGTGAGGTACAGTGTCTGTGCCCGTCCGGGCCCGTGCTGCGGGGGGCGGGGCGCAGGGGCGGGGCGCAGGGCCGGGGGCGCAGGGCGGGGGGGGGGGGGGCGGGACTGCGGGGCGGGGACTGGTTTGTGCAGCGGACTCGGGGGGCCTCTCCGAGGGCAGGACAGGGGCAGGTAGCAGGTGCGCCTCATGCCCCGTGGGGCGCAGGGCTCACGGGGCAGCGGACCTCAGCCTGGATGTGGTTCCTGACCCCGTGCACTGTGGTCACGGGTTCTTTCCTGTGTTTTGAACTCAACTTTTCGGCCAAATCCGAGGTTCTGTAAAACTCGTTTCCGTCATGAACCTTTGCTCCCTTGGCCCTGCGGGTGGGTCCGAAGCCCCTGCCCTTGGCCGTCTCGGGAAGGCCCGGGGCCCGACACCCAGGTGGATGACGGGAGTCCCTGAGCTCTGCCATCGGTGCGCGCCTGCCTGGACTGGCGTGGCCGTCCGCGAGCTCTGGGGACACGGGCAGAGGCCAGGGCCGTGTGGCTCCACGGGGTGCTGGTGGCCCCCCAAAGGCAGGTGCCTGCTGCAGGGTGCGCGGCCGCGGGTGTCCGGGAAAGCCCCAGACGGGGAGCGGCCTGAGTGCGCACCTGGCATTCGATGAGGGCCGGCTTCCCGGGGGGCATGCCGGCTCGGGCGGCACGGCACAAGCTCACCAGCTCACCGGCAGGCCTCCCTCCCCCTCCCTGAGACCCAGGACCGGCCGGCCGGTGTCCAGCAGACAGACTCAGACTCGTCCCTGGCGACGCGGTCTCTGATCCTTCCCGTGGGCCGGCGGCTCCGGCAGGTGCGGCGCCCCCCGGGGACAGCCCCGGCTGCGGGGACGGTGACCCTCCTCTCCGCCCCAGGTGATGCTGGACCTGATTCCCTACGAGAACATCGCCGTGAAGCGAGTGCTGGACGCCGACCAGGCCTTTCTGGAGAAGCTCGGCGTCTCTTCCCTTCCGTCCTGTTACCTGATTCACCCCAACGGGTCCCACGGGCTGATTGACGTGTGAGTGCAGTTGGGCTGAGGGGTGGTGGGTGTTTGAGACCCGAGGTGGCGCCTGGGAGCCCTGAAGGGCAGGGGCCCCGCCTGGGCTGACTCGGTCTGGGGCTTCCTCCCAGTGAGCAGCGTGCGCAGGCGGGCCCTGGGCTCCGCCCCTCACCGCCCGCTCCTCTAGCCACGGCCCACGGAGACCACGGAGACCACGAGGCTGGTGTTTGCCTCTGTGTGGGGGCGGGGGGCGGCCCAGACAGACCCAGCGTGGGCAAGGCTGGGAAGGGCCGCAGAGGAGAGAGAGGCGGGCCCTGCTGCGTGGTCCCCATGCGGCCTGCTGGCCCTGGGGCCCCGGCCCTCTCGCCTGCGCTTGCTCAGCCGTCCTTGGTGGGTCACCACGTGCTGAGGACACGTGTCCTCTCCTGAAGGACTTCTGTTTCATCTTCTGAGAAGTTTGACTGGGGCACCAGGCCCCCTCACCACCCGAAGCCTCGAATACCCCGCAGTCCCTGTGTTTCTGTTCTTAACGGGGACGGCGGGATCCGGGGACACGAGGTCACTGTGGGGCTGGGCCATCCTGCCTCCTGCTCTGCAGCCCGGCATTCTGGGTGCTCCGCGCGCCCTGGCCTGCTCCCTGGGGCGCGGGGCCCTGCCCCAGAGGCCGCGGGGCCCGTGTTCACCTTGTCTGCTTTGGAGGACCCCTGAGCTACCAGAAGTGCCCAGCAATGGGCTTCACACACTCTCAGGGCATGGCCCACCCTGCCCATGTGAGGGGTCCCACGTGTAGCAGGCTTGGAGGTGCCGGCCCAGGCCCACCCTCCCCCGCCGAACTGCCGTATGCTACGAAGAGCACACTGGCAGGCGCTCAGCCAGCTTCACAAACCGACTCGCGTCCCCACTGAGCAGGAGGAGGTCGGTCATGGCACTCACTGTGCCTGGGACTCCGGCCCACGTGGGCTTGTCTGTGTCCTCGGGAGGGCCAGCCCCAGGCTGGGCCCAGCAAGGGCGGGGTGGGGGAGTGGGGGGGCGGAGCCTCGGTCTGTGGCCAGGGGCCTGGGCTCCGTCCACCTGGGCCGCAGGGGGACCGTCGCCACAGCCTGGTCTGCACTCGGCTCAGCCGCGCCCGCCCGCCCCTTCCTCGCAGCGCGAAGCCCCTCCGGTCATTTTTCTCCTCTTACCTGAAGTCGCTGCCCCACGTGAGGAAAAAGTCGCTCTTGCTGCCCGGAAAGCCGAGCGCGGAAGAGAAGGCCGAGGCCATGGAGTGGAGGGAGTTTGACAGGCAAGCGCTCCTCGCGCACTCGCGCCCCCCGGGGGTGAGCGCGAGGGAGGGAGGCCGCGGCATAGACGGAGGACGGCGGGGCTCGCTGGCTGGCGGCGCCCGTCCCCCGAGAAGCCCGGCAGCCACGGGCGGCTGCTGAGGTGTCCGCCGTGTCCCGCTGGGGAGGGGGCTCGCGTGCAGTGGGGGTGGGGGGGGCTCGTGTGCTCACCAGCCCCCTCGCGCTGCCTCGCAGGTCGAAGCTGTACACGGCGGACCTGGAGTCGGGGCTGCACTGCCTCCTGCGGGTGGAGCTGGCCGCCCGCAGCGCCCTGGCCGGGGCCGAGCTGAGGACGCTCACCGACTTCATCACCGTCGTCGCCAAGGTGGGTGGGGCCTGCCGTGGGCCGGGGGCGCCGCTCCCCGGGCCTGGGCTGCGCGTGTCAGCTACACGGCTGACCCTGCTCCAGCCCCAGGGTGCAGCGCATGTGGGGGGCCGGGCCGGGGTGTGGGTCGGAGGGCAGCTGTCTCCAGGGGCTGGTCTGAGGGGCACTTGCCCAGGTCGGAGGTTAAGTGCGGTGGCAAAGGAGAGGCACAGGAGTCGGTGTGTGGCCTGAGCCACTAGCCCGATGACAAGGGGAGGAGGGGGCACAGGGAGCAGGGGGTGGGGAGCGGCTTCCTCAGGGAGGGTGCACACAAGGCCGCCGTCCTCGCCCACCCCCGCCTGCGGTGGGAGGGGGGGCCTGCTGTGGGCCCGGCCCTGTGCGGGGGGCCTCCGTTTCAGTAGGAGCTGGAGCCCCGGGGGCCCGTGGGTTAGCCGAGCACAGTTCCCGCCAAGAGCCCTTGGCTCCGGGGCCGGGATCGGGGCTCGGTCGTTTTCCCGGCCCAGAGCAGCTGGGGTGCCGGGGCAGCGGGACGCGGAAGGCTACCGTTCAGGTCCCTGGGGACGGACCCGGGCCCCTGTCCTCCTGGCTCCAGCAGCCCTGGGTGACCTCGGGGAGAACCTGGGAACGGGGCCGTCTGCCCCGGCCGCGGCCACAGCGGAGACCCGGCAGCCGCCAGTCGCAGCACCGAGGCCCGGGGCCCGTTCTCACCCCGGAGATGGGGCGGCCTCCCTGTGGAGGGCGCTGGCCTCGCGCACGGCCCCTGGCAGGGACCCGCAGCAGCTCTGCGGGCGGGCTGCGTCTGCCCAGCGCGGGTTTGGGGGGAAGGACAGCGGTAGGGTCGGTGTCTGAGGGGGGAGCGAGTCCCCGGCGAGTTCCGGTGGGTGGAGGGGAGCTGTGCACACGGGCCGCCCTGTGGTGCAGGCGGCCGGCCTCACGTCCTCACGTCTGCACTGTTTTTGGGAAGGTGCCTCGGACCTGAAACGAACGTGGGGGAACAGGTCCCGGTGCTGGGCGCCCGCGTGGGGAGTGCAAGGCTCTTCTGGGGCCGGCAGGCCGCTGCCCCACAGCCTGTGTGCCCAGCGGCGGGGTTAGCTCGGGCGTTAGGTGCCCTTCCCGCTGCTTGTCTGCCGGGCGCAAGGCTGCATGGCCCGACAGGACACTCAGTGAGCCCGCGGGCGGGCGGCGCCCCTGCTGGGAACCTGAGCGCGTCCCTCCCACCCAGCTGTTCCCTGGCCGGCCGCCCGTCCGGAGGCTGCTGGAGATGCTGCAGGAGTGGCTGGCCAGCCTGCCCCTGGACAGGATCCCCTACAACGCCGTGCTGGACCTGGTGGACAACAAGATGCGGGTGAGCCCCGCCCGCCCGAGGCCCCCTGCCCCGGCCACAGCCCCCTCCCCCTGCCCCGCTTCTGTGCTGTGTGTCCCCGCCCCACCCCCACCCCCGCCCCCGGTGCCGTCTGCCTGCGGCCGAGCCCTCAGGTGGAGGACGGTCGGCGGCAGGGCGCCCTGCACCGGCGGCAGCGGTTTCGCTGGGGCTTTTCGTCATGGATGTGAGCCTGGAGGGAACGCCGGGTTTCCCACCTGAGAACGGACGAAAGTGACGTGCCGAGCACACGTGTGGGGGCCCCGCCGAGCTGCCCTCAGGCCCGGTGCCCACCGGGACGGCCTCCGAGAGCTCCGTAGCCCAGCACCCAGGGCCGTCCTTGCCCGGCCGTGGCCGGCACACCCCTGCGGGAGCGTGAGCACGTTGGAGTTCTCAAAGTTTGGATAAATGTCCCCACGTGTGGCTGCCGAGGGTCAGAGAACACGCACAACCTGTTTTTAGTCCCATTGTCTCCGTTACCTCTCGGTCTTTCTTTCCCCAGATTTCTGGAATATTCCTGACCAACCAGATAAGGTGGGTGGGATGTCAAGGAAGCCGACCGGAGTTGAGGGGCTACTCGTGCTCCCTCTGGAAGTTGTTCCACACTCTGACCGTCCAGGCCGGGGCCCGCCCAGACGCGCTGGACGGCACAGGTGAGCACCCCCGCTCGGCCAGGGCGCCTCGGCCCCCGACCCCGAGCTGGGGCCTGCCCGGTGCCACTGGACGCTCGGCTGGGGCTCGTTACGCCGGGGCTCGTTGCGCCGGGGCTCGTTGGGCCTGCTGCGCACGTGGGGGAGCGTCTTCTCAGGCACCTGTCAGACCCCACATGGCCCCAACGGGGGATCCCATGTTCCCACCGCCGCACATTCACGAGCGTGCCCGGCTGGCCTGGGTGGGTGCAGCCAGGAGCACCAGCGCGAGCGCCTCTGCTTTTGCTGTAGACTCGGGGGCAAGCCGACACACGAGGGAAGGCATCTGCCTTTAGTTTCGGGACAAGTCCCCCAGACCCGAGCAGCTCAAGACACTGTGCGCTGGCCACCTCCCGGCAGCGGGGGGTCAGGGGTCCCGGGTGGCCGGGCAGGGAGTGCCGCCCGGACTCGCTCTCTGCCGGTGGCAGCAGTCACGTCTGCGTCGGCCGTGCTCGCTGCGGGTCCCCTCCCCAGGCAGCCCCCTTCTCCGCACCGGCTGCCTCAGAGTGCCGGCCGGAGAGGGTGCCCTTCTCGGTGTGACCTGCGCCGCTCGCGTGTGCTCTGGTCTGTGGGAGGCACCGTGGGCCCGGCCTGCTCACGGGCGGGGACCATGGGCCGTCACAGAGGCCGCCTGCGCAGGAGGGGAAGCGACCAGAGTCCGAGTCGGGTTTCACCATCTGCACCACCGGGACGGCTACCTCAGCATTGCGTCCGTGTCCCACCCGGGACGCCCGCTGTGGGCGGGGTCGCCCGGCTGCTGGCAGCGCGGGAGAGCCGGGAGGTCCACTGACGTGCGCGTGGAGTCGGGAGTGGGGCCCGGACTCACGCGGCCCGACGTTCTCTGCAGGAGGCCGCAGAGCCCTCTGACAGCTGTCCCTCGCTGCACAGGACAGACTGGCCCGCGGTGCCAGGGCCTGAAACCACCACCGCTGGGTGTGCTCACGCTTCCGGGCCTGGCAGTGCGGGGGCTCTGCTCTTGGACCCCTGGGGGCTCGCCCGGGCGCAGCCAGTTGGTCTGGACTCAGAAGGTGTGAGTCCCACAGGCCAGCCTGCTGCTCCCCGCACTCGGGGCGGGGGGCCCTCGGGGCCTCGTCTGGGCCCTGGCTTCACTCCCGCCGCGCCCCGCGGGTCAGCTGAGTCTCGTCCAGCCAGACGCCACGTGAGGAGGCGGAGTCACGTGCACAGGGGCGTGTGGCTGTCTTCGGAAATTGTTGCCGCCCCAGCTCTCCTCCAGGCGACGCTGGAGTTCTCCTTCCCAGGGTCTGGTGGGGGCAGAGAGGGGCTTTCAAACCACAGGCTCTGTTGGGGATCACACAGAGGAAAGGAGACAGCCTGATTTTCAGGAGAATCCCCGGAGCCCCCGGACTGAAGGTGAGGCCACCAGGCCTCAGTCCCGCCCTGGGACCAAGGGCGCAGCCCTGGGAGGAGGTGCGTGTCCGGGCCCCCTGCCCGCCAGGTCCTCCCTGGGACGAGCGAGCGCACTTGGAAGGCAGCTCGGTGAGAGGGTGAGAGCCGGGGGCCACTCCCCCCCAGCGGACTCCGCAGAAACCGCGCCAGCCGAGGCTGCTGTCACGGGGGCGGCAGATGGCGGGTGCACAGATGCCGTCCCGACTAGCAGCAGTGCCGGCGGCAGTCACAGCGACACCAGGGGCGCGTCCCCGGCCGCAGAACTGGGTCAGACGGAGACACCGGATTATGTCTTGGGAGGTTTTCCTCTCCTCCTTCCACATTTAAAGCCTGCGCCCGCCCCCCCCCGCGTCCCCCACAGGTAGCGCCCTGTGGGTCTTGTGCGCTTTAAAGATTAGGGGGGGCCGCGTGCGCCGGGGAGCCAGGAGGATTACACGGTGATGCCCGGCAGATGTCGGCCCGGGGGCTGCTGGCCGCCGGTGCGGGTGGCAGGGCAGGGCCTGTGCCCGAGCGCGCTCACAGGGTGAGTCTCACTGTGGACACCACCTGGCCGCCCCGGACACACTCCTCCTGGGAGGAGTCCGCTCAGCTTGCTCGTCTGAGAGTGAAGCACGTGGGCCGCCCCGGTCAGGGGCAGATGCAGGCCCGGCCCCGGGTCCACCCCAGCCTGTGCGGGGCCCCTCGCCGGGCCGCCGGGACTAAGACGGATTGGGCCTCCAAAGCACGTCTTTTACTCCTGACATTTAATCTGTCCTAATCTCACGGTCTCTTATCCGTGTGTGCAATCCCCCGTATTAGTTCTCTGGAGGGGCCTGAGCTGCCCTGCGGCTTTCCTGGGGTCCCCATGTCGGGTCCCCGTGTCAGCTCCGCGCGGGCCGCTGCCTCCCAGGCCCCCATGGTGGCTCTCCCGATACCTTGTGGCAGGGGCTGTAACCCGTGGCTGGGGGGGCTGGGGTCCCCACTCAAAGCAGAACAACCGCACGTCTGGAGCAGCCTCCGTGGCCCCGGCACCAGCCTTTGGGGGCCCGAGAGAAGCCGCACACAAGCTCCGACCGCGGCGGAGCCCCGGCTCTCCGGGCCCTGGGGCTGAGGCCCCACCGGAAGATGCAGCGCGGCCCCGAGGGTCCTCAGAGTCATGGCTCCCGCTCTGTGTGGGGCCCCTCGAGCCAGCGGCCCCGGGGCGGCAGGTGTCGGGAAGGTGCCGGCTCCTGCATCTGTGCACGCACACGGCCTGTCCCAGGCCCTGGGAGGCGCTCGGCCCCGTCTGGCCCCCGAGGGCCCTGGCCCTGCGGCTCTGGTGGACGCCGTGCCCCTCCCTCGGCAGGTTTGGAAGGCGACCCCCAGGCCGTGCTGCAGGCCATCAGGAGGTACGTGCGCACCTTCTTCGGGTGCAAGGCGTGCGGGGAGCACTTCGAGCAGATGGCCCAGGAGTCCCTGGGCTCCGTGAAGACCTCGGACCAGGCCATCCTCTGGCTCTGGGAGAAGCACAACCTCGTCAACAGCCGCCTGGCAGGTGAGCAGAGGCCGCGACGGCCCTGGCCCTCGTGCCCCGCTGCCCGCCCCCTGGCCCCAGCTGGGTCGCCTGCTCTGGCCACACGCCGGTGTCCTGATGGCCTTTTACGGGGAGCCGGTCAGTCCCTGGGCTCTGGCGTCCTTGCTCCCAGGGGCTCACTCCCGGGGCCGCTGGGCAGGTGGGGACAGGCGGGTGTTGTTTGCCCGCCCCCCCCCCCCCAGGGCAGCCCGCCGGGACCCCGGGGAGGTTGGTGGTGGGAGGGCTGGGTTACGATTAATTTTCAGGAAGGAGTTTTAGTGTCGTTAAAATCTGACCCCAGACGGCGAATCCAACCCCTAGACGTGGCTTTGTTTAAAAATCTAAACAGGTCGCGTATATTTTCTCAGACTTAAGTAATTCCAACTGTTCCTAAATCAGTGGCAGATTAAAATTAGGCTTAAAAATAATTCCTCTGAGAAATAAATCTTAATAGAGATGAACAGAAAACGTCCCTAAACTACTGGTTTTTAGTTAATCCGCTGTGTTGTAAACACACATTACATCTAAAGCACTAAAGAAAATTGGTTTTTCCTTGCACTCGGAGCTGCCTGCCGCGGCTCCGCTCACGTGGCCACAGCCCCCCCCCCCCCCCCCCCGCCCGTCTGCTGGGTCTGCCGTCGCCCCCCGTGCAGGTCGAGGCGCTGCCCCGGGGGCCCCGGTGCAGGGACGTGCCCACCTCTGGGTGTCCAGCCTCGCCCTGCGCCCGCCCGCCCACCCCCCGAGCTCCCCGCAGCTGCTCCGCAGCACGTGGCTCTGCAGTGTGCGGACGAGGCTCCCACCAGACACCCCCCACTAGGAGCCCCGAGCGCCCCTGCCTCCTGACGCTGGAGCAGAAGCGTGCTCTCCGTGGCCACGCGACCGTCCCCTAGCCCCGTAGTCCCCAGTCCTCCCCTCTGGCCCCCAGGCTGTGGCTCCCATCCCGAGGAGGCCCCAGAGACCTGGCCAGGGCCTCCCTGCCTGCACGGTGCCCGCCCACCAGGACTCCGGCGGGTCCTCGAGGGTCCCAGGGGCAGGCCCCGGGCCGCCCACCGTCCGCATCACCCTCCGGGCTGGTGCGCGGCACACGTTCCGTGGGGTGGACCCCACAGAGCCGCCGCTTGCGCTCTGCACGCTTCTCTCCGTCCCGGGGAGGCGGGGCGCACTTGGAACTGCGTGCGGTGGGGCCTCAAGGTGTGGGAAGACGGGCGGGAAGGACCCTGCTTGCGGGCCGCCCGGGGCAGGGGTGGGGTGCCCAGGAGCCCCCGTGCCTGCGGGGCTGTGGAGACTCCAGGGCAGCCAGGGTCCCGGGCATTGTGTGCGGGCGGCGGAGGCGAGGCTCACAGGGCCGGGAGGCTGAAGGTCAGGCTCGGAAGTGAGGACTGGGCAGGGACCTTGGGGCAGCAGGGAGCTGGGTGGCTGGGCGCAGACCCTGGCCGGGTGGAGGGCACCGCTGAGCGCAGACCATGGAGGGTGTGAGGGAGGGGCAGTGCCAACAGAGGGCGCTCTGGGGACACAGGCTGCAGGGGGAGGCGGGGCTGAGGGGAGTGGGTGTGTCTGGACCCCACAGTTGGTCGCCGTGGGGGTGGGGGAACGCCCCACGGTCTGGGGCGGGTGGCTGCTCTCAGGGGCAGCCTCCCACTGTTGCCCTCTCCCACTCCCAGGCCACCCGAGCGAGGACCCCAGGTTCCCGAAGGCCCCGTGGCCGACTCCGGACCTCTGCCCGGCCTGCCACGAGGAGACGCGGGGCCTGGACAGCTGGAACGAGGACCAGGTGCTCCTGTTCCTGAAGCGGCACTACGGCAGCAGCAACCTCGTCCACACGCACGCGGCGGCCCTGGGCGGCGAGGGCGAGGCTGCGGGGCAGGGGCCCGGCCACGCGGACCCCGGGGCCCAGAGCCTGCAGGGCCCCCGAGCGCCGCCCCCGACACCTGGCCTGTCAGAGCGGGCGCGCCCGGGAGGGGCGGGGGCCGCGGGCCGCCAGGAGGCGGAGGCGGCGGCACCATTCCTGGGGATGGGCTTCTCCAGCCTGGACATGAGCCTCTGCGTCCTGCTGTACGTGGCCTCCTCCCTGTTCCTGATGCTGCTGTTCTTCTTCTTCCGCGTGCGGGCCAGGCGCTGGAAGGTCCGGCACCACCACCCGGGGGTGTAGCCGCACAGGGCCAGAGCGCCTGTGGACGCAGCCCCATGCCCGCAGTGTCGACGGCTCTGATCAGGGATGCGGACCTGAGCCGCGCCTGCCCTCGCGCCCCAAGGCAGCCCTGCGCTGGGGCGGGGCGGGGCGTCTGCGCTCCTGGCGCCCTCGGCGGCTGCCTCGGACAGAAGACGGCAAAACGGCGTCTGTGCTGTCACTCTTCTAGGCCTGGACACGGGCGGGTGTCCCTTGCGTGGCGCCCTCGCTCGCCTCGAGTTTACTAGACTCCGAGTCCGTCTGTCCTGCAAGGCCTTGTTCTGGGACTGGGAGAAGACCCTGCCCGCTCCTGCCGTGGAGACCGGGGGCCGCCGCAGAGCCGCGCGGAGTCGGTGCTCGGCTGCGGAAGCGCCCCCCGCCTGGTGGGCGGCCTGTGCGTGGGAGGAGGGCGGTGGCCCGGCTCCTTCCTCTAGGACAGTGCCTTCGCCCTTCCCTGTGTCACTCTGGTGACGAGAGAGCCCGTTGAGGGAGGGCCACCCCGGCCTGCCTGCTGTCCCTGGGCAGTACCCGTCACCACCCGGGTCGTCCAGCCCCTGCAGGTCCGCGGAGGACCTGAGCCCAGCGAGCTGGCCACCCACGCGCTCGCTGAAGCCCCCAGGCAGCACTGCGCTCGCCTAAAGCGGTTTTCACAAAAGGGGCGGCACAAGGCCTGTCCCCGGGTTTGGGTGGCTGATTGCTTGCCATTTGCCGATTTTAGCACATTATTTGTAAAACCCAAAACCTTCGGAGGTGACCGAAGACGTAAACTCTGCTGGGGGCGTTGCCAGGGAGACCCGTGCAGGAGCTCAGCGGTGTCTGCCCGACGGGGTGCGCATGCGCGTCACTGTGAAGGCCGCAAGGCGCTCCCTCCGCCCCGCCTGTTCCCGGCGCCTGTGCTCGCTCCTCGCCGCGGACGGCGAGGCTGTACTTGTGAGACCGCTGTCATGCCCCTGTCACTGCTGCGGCCTGGGGACCTGAGCCTCCAGCTGGCATGGGCTTGGTGCGCCCCCCCCCCCAGAGGGCGGGGCCTGCCGCCTGAGCCTGTCCTTCCCTCCTGTTTTAAAGCTCCTGAGCTGGTCCCTGTGGTCTGTGTGTGCCTGGGTGCCCCGGTCGTCGAGGACCCCGTGGTGGTCCTTTTCCGCCTGAAGCCCCGCAGGGCTCCGTGAGTCGGAGGGACATGCTTAGAGCCGTTCATTCAGCTGCCCTTGGTTCATGGCCAATGTCCTCCTCTTCCCAAAGCCAGTTTTTGCAGGCTGGGCGCCCCGTCCCAGGTCACAGCCTGTCGGACAGGCGGCGTCAGCTTGTAAACACCATGTGAGGGTCGTCGTAGTGCCGCGGGCAGGGGTCACCGCTCTGAGGGACACGCTCACGACCTGCGGGGCGCTGGGTTTTCAGCAGTCGGTCCCTGGGGAGCCGTGCGCCTCACGTGTGGGCGTGAGCGGTCCCACACACGGTGTGTGGCCCGCCCGGCGCGGGGTGCTGCCTCTGGGCGAGGCTGACGGTTTATTTTCTAAAGCTGTAAATACTGAGACAAGGAATATAATGATGGTTCGGTAACTTAAACGTATTTATTTTTAATGGGAGAACTTTGATTAAAAAGAAGCCAATTGATGTGGGAATGTCAGTGGAATTTCTTACCTGCAAGGGAAGTGGACGTTTTGTATTTAAGTAAACTGTACTGTGCACATTTTGAAATAAAGAAACCCGACCTTTGCAGCAGCTGTGGTTGGTTTGCGACGTGAGCCGGCGGAGACCGTGAGGGTGGCGAGTCCCCCACACCCGCATCCGGCTGAGCCAGAGGCTTCCGGAAGACAGCCCCGGGGTCCGGTGGGGAGTGGGAGGGGTGAAGGCAGTCACCGGGGGTCTTGGGGCCGGGCACCGCAGGCTTTGTCTCCCAGCAGTGGCCGCCGAGGGTGGGGACGGGTGCACGGGGCTGCACCAGCGGCACCCCTGCTCCAGGGAGCCCCTCGGGACCCAGGGCCCTAGCTGCTGGCCACTCAGCCTGGACATCAGCTTTTACTGGACATGGCCTTCCTAGGCACCCCCCCTCCTCGGAGCCCAAATGCCCCAACCTCTTGGGGTGGAGGACCCGGGGCTCAGCCCTGGACCCCTGTTTGCTGCCTCAGATTCCGAACTATTCAGCTTCTCTCGCCCGCCTCCCCGATTGGTTCTGCGGGGGGGAGGGAGGTCTCAGCAGCCCCGTGTGTGGCTGTCCCTTCTGTGGACCCCTGTCCCCAGCTGACTGTGGAGGGGGGTGGGTAAGCCCCTCCCTGCTCTGCCCATGCCCCTCCCCCGGAGGCAGCCGGCAGGGATGCTGGCCACCAGCGAGGATCCAAATGGTGCTGGTGTGGGCATGGGCTCACCCTCAGTGGCCCTTGTTCAGGCCCAGGGTGCACAGAGCTGTCTGCCCGAGTCCTGGGTAGTTTCTGTTTGGGGGCACCCCGGGGGGCCCTTCCTCCGCCCCACCCCCCACCCCCGTGCCCTGGGGGAGTGGAGGTGGGACAGTGGCCTGACGTACAGGCGACGTTGAGAGTTCAGGAGGCGGTAAATGCAGAACGTTCCTCAGGCCAGTGGCAACAGTCGGCCACCTCTGAGCCACACCCGCAGCCAGGGCCCGGCGGGGGCCTGGGCTGGAGGCGGAGGGAGCTGGAGGGGCTGCCACCGCCGGCGGCCTGGTAGCTGCCTTCCAGAAGGCTGTGCGGGAGCAGCCGGGTGGAGCACCCGCTTGCAGCGAATCCCTTGCCTGGTGGCGGGGGAGGCGGGCCGAGAAACAGGGGACCTGGGGGGGGTGGGCGGGGGAAGGTGGGGGAAGGCGGAGAGGCGGGGCAGGGCACGGCGGGCGGCGGGGTGGTGGGGGGCAGGAGGAGAGAGGGGGGAGCTAGAGGGAGAGGAGTCGGGCAGCCGCGCGAGGGCCTCCTTCAGCACCTCGGACAGCGCCCGGCTCCCGGGCTGGCCCGCGGGGAGAACCGTGGGCGGCTCAGAAGTGGACGCCCGCCTCGGGCTGCCCCACACCCGCAGGGGGATCGCGCAGGAGGAGGGCGGGTCGGGGCCCTGCCCCGGCCAGGTGGCAGCGATGCTACTGGAGACGGAGCAGGACCTAGACAGGCCCGGTGCCCCCTCGGCCGCGGCTGTCTGCAGCTTCAGCGGGACTCGGGGTAAGAGCCCCGGCCTCCAGCCCGAGCAGGAAGGCCCCGAGGGGAGAGACCGCGGAGGCAGGCGGAGGGATGCCTGGGATTAAGGGGCACAGCCGGAGAGCAGAGAGGGAAGGAACGTCTCAGAGACCAGACCTCGGAAGGCCAGGGGGGACGGGGCACGGGTGAGGGAGGCCAGGGGTGGCGGGCCCGGAACTTCCAGCCACGGTCCCTGAGTGGTTTGGGGACCCAGACCCAGCGCCCCAGAACAGCAGGGGCCTCTCAGGCACTGCTGGACCGAGGGGTGGTACGGATCGGAGGTGTCAAGTTCCCCCAGAGACCCACAGCCCTTGGCTCCCACAGAGCCCAGCCTGGACCGCCCTCCCCAAAGGCCATTCGCTGGCCATGGGCGTTCGGGGAGTCACGGAGGCACTGTTGGTGGGCCAGCCAGACCCGGAGCTCCGGCGCCTGGGGCCGCCACCCCACCCCGAGCCTTCCCCAGTCCACACGCCGCCCCTCCTGGGCAGGCCTCCCTCTGCAGCAGCCGGCACACAGCAGCCGGCACCCGCTGGGCTCCAGGGCTCCGTCGCCCAAGTCCCGTCCCCTGGGTGCCGGGCACCCTGTGAGGTGACGGGGAAATGAAGGGCTGTGGGGTGGCCGCAGGGGCCTCTGGTCAACACCGAGAAGCCCCAGACCTGGCGCCTGGAGGCCAGGAGAAGTGGGGGGAAGACCCCCAGGTGGAGGGGCGGGGAGGAGGGCTTCGACCTCTCACCCCCTTGCCCTTCCTGGGACCCCGCCCTCTCCAAGCCCCACACTGCGAGGGGCCGCACCGCTGTGTCCTGACCGCGGTGGCTGCAGGTGGCTGGCGCCGGCCTGTGAGCCAGAAAAGCTACTGGGAGGGGGGCTGAGGGGGGCCGGCTCTCCATCCATGGCGGACAGGTGAGCTCCCGCAGGCCCACCTGTTCGGACTGGGGCGGAATGCTGGAAAGCCAGGTGCAGGAGCTGCCTTCTCTGCAGACCCGGGGCTGAGGGTGGAGGGAAGTGAGGACGAGTCCCGGGTTTCCCCCGCTGGTGCCTTGGCCGTCGGTCCAGGTGGAGGACCCCGCCCTGCCCCCCGGCGCCCACTCGGCCAGCAGGTCCAGCAGGGAGGCCCAAACGCGGCTCAGAGCCAGGAGATCTGTCTGAGGTCAGCTCTGGCTCCTCCAGCCCTCGGGCGCCACACTCACCCTCTCTGGGTCTCGGTGGCGTTCGTGCGGACCAGGCGTCGTCACCAAGCCTTCCGGGTCCAGCTCTTGAGCCTGAGCCTCAGCGGCCATAGGACCCGGCTCCCTCCCTGACCCTCCTGCCCAGACCCCCAGCCTGCGCGCGCACCCGCGTCGGAGTTCAGGCCGCAGGCCGCAGCCCGCGCCCGCAGCGCAGGGGCTGGAAGCTGCGCGGCCCCGGGATAGAGCCCACGGGCAGCCCTGGCCCGGCTCCTCCTCTGACCTTCCCAGGCCTCCGGCCGGCACTCGGGGTGGCGTCTGGGCACAACGGGTCCCCGCGCAAAGGCGCTCAGAGTCCGCGGACGCCGGGGACGGCGAGGCTCAGCGACCCCCAGCCCCGCCCCGCGCCGCGGCCCCGCCCCCGGCCGCTCCGCCCTCCGCGCGGGCAGAGGCTCCGGGCCCCCGGGCGGCCCACGGGCGCAGCGCCCAGCAGCGCTGGGAGTCGCTCGGACGCCGACGGGGACCGCTGAGGCCATAGGCTCGCTGGGCCCCGAAAAAGTTCGGGGCCGGATTTCGGTAGCGCCGGTCGGCGGGACCCATGGAGGCTCGCGGGGAGCTGGGCCCGGGCCGGGAGCCGGCGAGCGGCGACCTACTGCTGGCGCTGCTGGCGCGGAGGGAGGACTTGCGCCGAGGTGGGTGCTCCGCGGAGCGGCCGCGCCGGACACGGTGGAGACCCGGAGGGCTCTGCTCCTTTCCGGGCCTGAGCACAGGACCTACGGGACCGGGGCGGGAACGTTTTCGGGGCCCCAGCTCGTCCGCGCCTAGGCGCTCGGGCAGCAAGTTTGCGTCGGGGCCTCTGGAGCTGCGCTGTGGAGTGCGCGGTCATGGCGTGGCGCGGTTCCCGCCGGGAGCCCTCCGACTCCGGGACGGGCTGCGGAAAACCTCTGCCTGGTCGGGAGAAGAGCGCACGCAGCGCTCATGGGGCCCAGTGACCACGGGGAAGGAGGATCCCCAGGAGGATAGCCCCCATCTAGCCCCTCCGCGCTGTCCTGGGAAGAGAGTCCCGTGCGGGGGCCAGGGTGGAGCTGGCCCGCATTTGTGGATCGCCTCTAGTTGGGGTCTCGGCACCTGCACCCCACGCACCTGCCGTGGGCCCGCCCTGGGCTGGTCCTCTGGACCCTTCCTTCCACAGCCAAGACCCCAACTTCCCAGTGGCACCAGCCTCGCCCCCAGAGCTTTGGCTCCCGGAGATTTGGGACCATTCTCAAAGGACTTCTGGGCTGGCGGAGCCCGCGGGGTGGAGCCGGAGGCAGCCTGGTGCCGCCGAGGGGACCCGCGGGACAGGGCAGGTGGGAAAGGAGTCACGACCCGGCTGTGGGGTCTCATCCTTCCCTACTTATTTATTTATTTATTTTCCGACGGTTCCTGGGAGGGGTTGGCCGCAGGGGCTGTGAGGAAGGGGTGGGAGGGCGGTGGGTGGGGGGAGGGAGGGAAGGCGGGATTGCAGGCGCCAGCTCAGGAGAGCCGGCCTGCAGCGGGCCGGAGGGTCCGCGGCTCTGCGGGGCCCCCGCCAGCGCCGAGGGTGGGAGCTCCGCCGCGGCTGGAGTCGCCATGCAGCGTAAGACCCGGGTCGCCAGGGTTCTGCGGGGAGCTCGAGCGAGCGAGGGGTGCGGCGGGGGTGGCTTTTGCCCGACGCGGGTTGCGAGGACAGCGCGGCCAGCGCGGCCGGGCGCTGTCCGGGCCGCGGTGCTGAATCGCGCTGCGAGGGCCTGGCCAGCCACGAGCGCTACGCGAGGCGCCCTCGCCGCTCTGCCATCGCCCCCCACAATGAGGGCGGGGGGCGCCCAGCAGACCCCCGGGCTCTGTTCCTGGGGCCGGAGTTTTGCCCGACGCGGGACCGCGTCCCTTGCGGGGCTCCCGCTGCTGCCGGAGAGAGGTCGGTCGGTTCTCCGGCCCCAGTGAGGCCCCGCTCCCGTCCTCCCACCTGCTGCCCACCGGCCAGCAGCCAGAGGGGCCTGGGGGGGGGCAGCCGCCAGGTGAGCATGGCAAGGTGGGTGCAACGTTCGTGCAAGTTCCAGCTGCTGTGCGTGGCGCTCTTCTCTCTGGGAGATCTGTCTGAATTAACGGGGAGTCCTCACCCCATGAGCACCCTGAAAAGCCCCCCACGGACGCCCAGCGCTCCCGCAGGCCACCCCTGAGTCTCGCCAGCCGGGTTCCCCAGAGGCCTGCAGAGGAGCCGCTGGCCGGCCGTTGGAGTGATGTGGCTGAGCGCTCGGCACCCATGCTTGAGCCTGAGGACAGTGGGCCCGTCTGTCCAGCCCCCTCACACGGCCCCTGTGGCTGCCGGAGATGGGGAGGGTGTCGGTTTTTGCCTTGCCGGGACTCAGACGGGGCGGTGGGGCTGGACGGCACAAGGAGTCTCTTTCTCACCACCGGGAAGCTCAATTGTGCAAAGCAGTGAGGGTGACTGGGGGCTGGGGGCCCCACGACACACACGCGCACCCGGCCTGCAGGTGCTGGTGACCACCCACCCATCTTCCCACCCCACGCGCAGAGAGCTCCGGGGTGCAGTTTGCATCGGAGCTCAGCGTGCACCTTTCCTTCGCACGGGAACCCCGGGGAAAGGAGCCGCATGTGTCCCATGGGCTGGCCCGGGCGCCTTCCCGCTCACGGGCGCACTTCTAAACCCACTTCCGTTCCGCCGAGTTTCCGCAGCTGGCTGGCCGCGGGCTCCGGCGCCGTCACTCCCTGCGCTGGGGGAGCCCGGCGGAAGGGGCTGTGCACAGGGCCAGGGGTCTCCCTGCGTCCCCCGGGGCCGGGGTGGGAAGGGGACGGGCACTTCCCGCTCTGGGCGGTCGGTGCCCCTGACGGCGGCGGTGCCCCCCGCCCTGCCCCGCAGAGATCCCGCTGTGCGCCGGCTGCGACCAGCACATCCTGGACCGCTTCATCCTCAAGGCGCTGGACCGGCACTGGCACAGCAAGTGCCTCAAGTGCAGCGACTGCCACACGCCGCTGGCCGAGCGCTGCTTCAGCCGCGGGGAGAGCGTGTACTGCAAGGAGGACTTCTTCAAGTGAGCCGGGTGGCTGCGGGGGCGGGCGGGGGGGCGGCGCCGTCGCCCGGGGCCCCGACTCCCCGAGTCAGCCAAGCCGGGAGCCCCGGGAGACTGGTCACCCAGGCAGGGCACCCCGGGGCCTCTCCGTGAGTGGCTGGACATGGCTCGCACATGAGCACGTTATTTCCTTACACACTTAATTTTGTGAAAAGTGGAAGTCGCTTAAAAAGATAGCCCCGTGTCTGCAGAACTCTGCTGGGCTTACTCCCCCTTAGTTTTGGCCTTGTTTTTGCCCTTCGTGCTCCTGGGAGTGGGGGCGCTTTCCCGGTGGGGATTCACCTTCCTGGCGCCGCTGAGGGCTCTGTGCTCCTCAGGACCCCGCGGTCGCCTCTCGGTACTCCGTGCGCTTAGCCTGGGCCGCCGCAGGGCGGGTGACCTCGGGCAGAAACCGCGAGTCTCCCTCGCTCTCTCCCGGAACAGGCCTGCGCGGCGCGCGCTGGAAGCTCCCGCTCCCGCTCGGGGCGAAGGAGCCGCCGGCGCCGCGCTGAGCCGCGCCTTGTGCGTCCCGCAGGCGCTTCGGGACCAAGTGCGCCGCGTGCCAGCTGGGCATCCCGCCCACCCAGGTGGTGCGCCGCGCCCAGGACTTCGTGTACCACCTGCACTGCTTCGCCTGCGTCGTGTGCAAGCGGCAGCTGGCCACGGGCGACGAGTTCTACCTCATGGAGGACAGCCGGCTGGTGTGCAAGGCGGACTACGAGACGGCCAAGCAGCGAGGTCAGCCGGAGGGGGCGACAGTCACGGGGCAGGTCTTGGCGCCCCTTCCTCGTCCGCCAAGGGGGGCGCTAAGGCCGGTCCAGATGGAGCGCGGAGGGATCCTTGCCGCCTGGGCCCTCCGCGAGGCGCTCACCATGGGGCGCGAATTTGAGCGCCTTCCCTCGGGTGGGGTGGCAAGGGCACTCCCACCCCCACGCTCGGAGCTGGAGCCCTGGTGGGAGCAACTCTCAGACCCGAGAGCTCTGGGGACCCGGGGTCTGGGGTCTCAGCGGCCGCCTCGCTCGGGAGCGGGAGCATAGAGGCTGATCTGAATTTGCGAATTATCAGCCCTCCTCTTAATTGTGTCCCTAAATCCTCGACTGTGAAAAGCCGGCCCTACCCAGGCGCTTAGAACAAAGGGGAGAGGGAAAGGGCACTTGCCCGTGGGCGGTCGAGGCCGGAGGCGCCTGCGGTCCGGGGCCGCGGGTTCCTCATCAAAGCCGCGGAGCAGCCCAGCGTCCAGACCAGACGCCTCCACCCCCGTTTTCTCCCTGGCTCCCAGCGCGCGCGCGACCCGCGAGGCCCCACTGTCCCCCCAGGGGGGGCGGTCGGTCTCTGGGGGGTACGCACGAGGGGCCCCGACGTCGCGCACCCGGAGGGGGCCGGAGCGCTGGGCGGCGGGAGCGGCAGGCCCAGCCTCACGGCTCCCCCGCGGTGCAGAGGCTGAGGCCACGGCCAAGCGGCCGCGCACGACCATCACGGCCAAGCAGCTGGAGACGCTCAAGAGCGCCTACAACACGTCGCCCAAGCCGGCGCGCCACGTGCGCGAGCAGCTCTCGTCCGAGACCGGCCTGGACATGCGCGTCGTGCAGGTCAGCGCCCCGCGCCGCCGCGGCCACCCCGCGGGGCTCGGCCGCCCTGCCACCGCTCACCGGCACCTCCCCCCCCCCCCAGGTGTGGTTCCAGAACCGCCGGGCCAAGGAGAAGAGACTCAAGAAGGACGCGGGCCGGCAGCGCTGGGGCCAGTACTTCCGCAGCATGAAGCGCGCGCGCGGCGGCTCCAAGTCCGACAAGGACAGCGTCCAGGAGGAGGGGCAGGACAGCGACGCCGAGGTCTCCTTCACCGGTACGGGCGGGGCAGGCGCGGCCGCGGCCCGCGGCGCAGGGGGAGCTCCCGCGTCGCGGAGAGCCGCCGCCCGGGGTCCCGAAGGGCGCTCGGTTTGCTGGTCGCAGGGAGCGGAGGGATCTGAATTTCCTAGTCAGTGGCCCCTTCGGCCTTATTTAAAATTAAAAAAAAATTTTTAATATTCTTTTTTTAAGAATTTTAAAAAATATTTTATTTATTTTTAGAGAGGGAATGGAGGGAGAAAGAGAAAGACAGAGAAACATCAATGTGCGGTTGCTGGGGGCTGTGGCCTGCAACCCAGGCATGTACCCTGACTGGGAATCGAACCTGTGATGCTTTGGTTCACAGCCCGTGCTCAATCCACTGAGCTACGCCAGCCAGGGCTCAAGTTTTTTTTTAAAAGATTTTATTTATTTATTTTAAAAGAGAAGGTAAGGGAGAAAGAGGGAGAGAAACGTAAGTGTGTGGCTGCCTCTGGAGTGCCCATCCTGGGGACCCGGCCCAGCCACCTGCCCTGACTGGGAATTGAACCGGTGACCCTTTCGGCACTCAATCCCCTGAGCCACACCAGCCAGGGCCTTACTTTAAAATTTTATTTGTAGACCCTTGTCCCCCATCCCAGAGCCCTGTGGGTTGCTCCGCCCCTGGAGGGGGCCAGAAACCCTGTGACCCCACCCTTCCGCAGGCTTGCCTGTGGGGGAGGGCCCAGCCCCCCTCTCTGGCTCCCCGCCCTTGCAATGATCTTTAGGAATGTGGGCGGCCCACTCTGGGGTAAAGGACTAAAGCTTCTGGCCGCTTGCTGCTGGGGGCTCTACCCTTCCCTGTGGGGCCCGGAGGTCTCCTTCTCCTGCACCAGGGCCCCACCTCGCCCCTCGTTGTCTGTCCAGGGATTCTCTCTTTGGCTGCCTCGTGACCTCAGGGGCCTCAGTCAGCCTCTCTGGGCCTCCAGCCACTGGTCTGCAACAGGGGGGTGGGGGGTGTCTGTGCCGCACCCCCAAGGCAGCTTTGGGGCTTGTCCTGGAGCCCCGGGTCCGCTAGACTGTCCCTGGCACTATCCCACGGTGGGGGGGAGGGGGCGTCCCCCCGCCTGAGACACTGGGTGGGACTGAGCTGAAGGAACGCTGGGGTGGAGGTCACCCTGCAGGAGGGGCCCCGACGGCAGCCCGAGGTGGGGGAGGCAGGCACTGACCGGCACTCTCCGCTTCCGTTGCAGAAGAGCCCCCCATGGCGGAAATGGGCCCTGCCAACGGTCTCTACGGCAGCCTGGGGGAGCCCACCCCGGCCTTGGGCCGGCCCTCGGGGGCCCCGGGCAGCTTCCCGCTGGAGCACGGAGGCCTGGCGGGTCCGGAACCCTACCGAGAGCTCCGCCCCGGCAGCCCCTACGGCGTGCCCCCGTCCCCGGCGGCCCTGCAGGGCCTCCCCGGGCCCCAGCCCCTCCTTTCCAGCTTGGTGTACCCCGATGCCAGCCTGGGCCTTGTACCCGCGGGGGCCCCGGGCGGGCCTCCGCCCATGAGGGTGCTGACAGGGAACGGCCCCAGCTCCGACCTGTCCACCGGGAGCAGCGGGGGCTACCCCGACTTCCCCGCCAGCCCCGCCTCCTGGCTGGACGAGGTGGACCACGCCCAGTTCTGACCTAGGCGCCGGCCCCGCTGAGCACCGGACTTGAAGGGTCTGGCCCCCGGAGCCGCCCCTGGCTGGGTGGCCTGGAGCTGCTCTCTCCCCTTCCCCGGAGCCTTGGACCTCCGGGAGGAGCAGGTGCCACAGCGGGGGACAAGATGATGTCCGGGGGGGGGGGGTTCTGTGCAGCTCCGGGCCGACAGGCTCACCCGGGAGCAGGGACAATCTCGCCCGCTCCCCCGGGGACGCAGGGCCGGCTGCCTGGAGGCCGCCCAGCAAGCCTTGTTTTGCAGGCGGATTCCTCTCCCACCCCGCCCCGCCCCGCCCAGGCCAGGCACTCCCTGGAGCCCCTTCCCCCCCGGCCCGGTCCAGCCCGGTGGGAAGAAGCTTTAGCCTCTAACATTGAAAAAAGACTGCAGGCCACACTTTCATTTCTCCGGTTCTGTCTGCCCGAGCTGCGCCGCGCTCCGGCCCCCACTCTGGGTCAGAGACGGGCCTCCCCTGTCCAGGCAGGAAGTGGCAGTGGGGCAGGGGGAGCGCACATTTGTGTCCTTTCTGCGCCCTCCGGGAGCCTCCCTGCCGCCAGCCCTGCCTTCCCCAGGAGCCTCCTCGCCCCTCCGCGCCGGGGCACGGGGCCCTGGTTGTTCTGGTTCTGGCTCGACTCCACCACCCTGTGGAGTCGACGGGATCCCCGCGGGCGCCCCGGTCTCGGGATCGGTCTTCGCAGCCCAGGCGCAGCTCCCTCCCCGCGCAGCCTGAGTTCCAGCCCCTCCCCCTCCAGGCCACGCCCAGCCCACCCATTTCCGTTGCCAAACAGCCCCCCGCCCCCACCCCCCCACCTCCGCCCCCCAGCTGCCTGTAACTGCCGCGGGCTGGACCACAGCCATGGGAGGCTGGGGGCGGGGCTCCTCGGAGCCCACCCTGCCCCCTCCTGCTGCCTGCCGAGGTCCCAGACACACCGGCTGGCGCGCCCGTGTCCCAGTCATTCCTTCGAACCTGTGTCCCCAGCTACCTGTTGGGTCTGTGAACGTCCTGTGTCTTTTATTTATTCTCTGACTATCAGCTTTTTCCAAGACTTTCAATAAATTTGTCAGTTGCTGTCGTTGGAAGGTCCGGGCCTTCAGTGAGGCTGGGGCGCGGGTGGGGGTGGCGCAGGCGGGTTGGGGGTGGGGGAGGGCCGAGCCGGTTCTTTCAAAGCTGGGCGGCCGCGTTGGAGAAGCTGCTGGCTCCTCGCCGGGGATGTCACCTGGTGTGAATTGGGGCCCCTTTGTCCCTGGATCTTGGCCAAACTTCCCAGCACTGTTAGGAGGTGTAGGAGAGCAGACTGGGCCACCCCTGGGGGGAGGGGCCGGGGCCTCCGCCGGTCCCCGGGAGAGGCAGGGGCGGGGGCGAGGGACAGCACAGCCCGCAGCCTGGAGCGGGCACCCTGGCGGGACGGAACGCCGGCGTGGCTGGTGGGGGCGGGTGCCTGCGCAGGCTCTTCGGGCGGGGTCTTTCCAACCTGGATGCCAGTCCCAGCCGTCTGCTCACTTTCTGGGTGCCCCTGGGCAGGTGAACCCTCTTTTGCCCTGTGGAGGCAGTGGTGACAGCCCTCTGGAAGGGGTCACGTAGGCATCCATGATGTGAGCCTCTCCAGGGGCCCCCGCCGGGCAGCTGGGCACTGGGGTGGGTGGGAGGCCAGGCCCCGGTCAAGGAGAAAGGGGCCCCACACCGAGAAGGAAGAGCAGGCGCTCCCCAGGGGTCCCCTTTGCCAGACGGCCGGGGGGGGGGCTTTGGTCAGGCTGCCCCCAGTCCCACGCACCCATAGGCCAACTGCTCCCCAGGACCTGGAGACATGGTACCTGGGTGGGGTGGGGACCACCACGGGCAGCCCCCTCATCCACAAGGCCCCTTGGCACCTGGGGCAGAGGCGTGGGTGCAGCCTGGAAGGGGGGTGGCTGGGAGGGGAACCTCAAGGAGATGTGGGGTACACTGGGGGCACTGTGAGCAACGGCGTGGAGGCCGGAGGCTGAGGTGTCTTGGGGGCTCTGGGGCGTGGGGCCCGAAGGCCAGGGACCTGGGCAGTGGCAAGTGGGGCGGGTCCTGAGGTGGTGGTGGCCTTGGGTGGTGGCCTTGTTCTCCTCCTGGGGGGACCGGAGCCCGAGGGAGGGAAAGCGGGGCAGCCTGGTGGGACTCCCGATGGGCCTGGGATGCAGGGGGTTCAGGCCGCCGAGGGCAGTTGGTGCCTGTTGGGCAGCCCCCGGGGGGATCATAAATCCTCGGCCTCGCCCCCCGGCCCCCCGGGACCTGCCTGGCAGCCCTGACAGGTTAATAAAGTGCTAAGTGTCCCCGAGGGGCCTCGGAGCGGCTCGCGGTTCCCGCCCCACCGGCAGCAGCTGCGGCGCGGCGGTGACCCCGAGTCGGCCTGGCCCCGGCCCGCCACCGAGCGCACGGGGCCTGGCAGATGGGGCCTCGAGGGACACACCCAGTCACTGCTCGCTGCTGCGCTTCCCAGCCTCGGTCTCCCCGGCTGAGCAACTCGGGGTCACGCAGACTCCACCCTGGGGTCCCGCCCAGCCTGGCAGACCTAGGCCCCCGAAAAGCCAGGCACTCAGGGAGAGTCCGAGTCCCCCGGCGCAGGGGCAGGTGCGGCAGACCTCGGGCGGAGAGGGGGAGAGGGCCTTGGGCCGAGGGGCCGGCTGCCTGCAGGCCCGGGGTCTCAGAGGGAAGGGAAGGGAAGGAGAAGGCCCACGCCCGTTGTTGCGGGTCCCCTTCTGGAGGGATCAGTGGAGACCACCCGTTTTCCACGATGAACCCCGTTAGCCCGACAGAGTGTCCCCCGAGAGAGCAGGGCTCTTAGTGCCCTCTGTCCCGTGGGACGAACCGCGGCCTGTGATTGGGGCCTGGTGGGAGGGGGCCGTCCCTGCGGAGCGGGGTCCGCTCAGGAGGGGACCCGTCTTATGGCGGGGCCCTGGGTTGCCCCGCGCCGCCGGGCTGCACGGGCAGCCGCCACCGGTGGCGGTGAGGGGGCTGAGCAGGGAAGGACGCTGCCGAGCCGGTGGGCGGGGGGCGGGGGGCTGTGCGGGGCGGACGCCACTGGCATTTTGCCCCTGTGTTCCCGCTCCTCCGGGCGGGAGGCCGGGGCGGGGGTGGGGGGCGGACGAGCCGCAGGCCCGCTGGGCTCCGGGTGGGGGCACCCTGGCGGGCTCGCCAGCCTCTTTCGGTGTGTCCGGGGCCTCGGGGCTCGTGAACTCTCCAGCCGGCGGTTGCATTGCTTCGGCGAGCGCCAGCACGGAACAGCACCAACGGCGCTTCGACGGCTCCCCTTCTAGTGGAAAAGGGCCTCTCGTCTCTTCTCTCAGCTTCGCTCACAAAGGACCCTCCCAAGCTGGAGACAGTGCGTCTCTCTCCCCGAGACCCGGGGACACTCCCCGCTGCCCCGCCTCACCTCCCTCCACCATCTGACACAGACCCGCCGCGTTCTCGTGCGTCTGGGGACTGTCCCCCCAGACCGGGACCGGAGGGGGTGGGGTCCAAACCCCCGGGACCCGCCTGGTTGAGGAGCAAGACCATAAATCACCGGGTTTCTGAGGAGTCAGCCCGGAAGCGACATCCCAGGGGCTGTGACGATCAATTCTTTAAGCCCATAATTGTTCAAATTACTCTGAGCAACATAAAACATTAATTTTAAGAAATTTAATAGAAAAAAAGCTCTTTAAATCCGCAACGAGATAAATAGCACCCGGCGGTGCGACCTTTTCCACACCTTGGTGACATTGAATAATCTGAAAGTTATTTACATTTTCATTCTTCGCAGGAGATGTTGACAAGCTTTTGGCGGTGGGCGAGGTGCGCGGGGTGGGAGCGCCCCCTCCCCCCTAATTAATGGGCACGCGGCGACTTCATAAGTGGAACCGCCATCCGTCTGCTCGCCCGACCGCGGGGACGGCCCCCCACCCTGCTGGAGCCGAGGCCGAGAGGTTCATTTTTTACCATAAACATGTCTCCTCCCGACCACCACCGGGCCCCTCCCTCCCGGCATTCCAGAGCAGCGGTCGGGGGGTGCCGGGCGGCAGGAGCCCAGGGCCGAACCCGGGAGAAAAACCGCAAGCGGCGGCCCGGAGTCTGCGGTGCACCTGCGCTGGGCCTGGGAGCAGGTGCGAGCGGGGGTGGGGGTGTCCCTGGGGGCTGGCTGGCCCCCAGGCACACTCTCACTCACACTCACACACACTCACACATACACACACTCACACGGCCTTCCGCCCCTCCTTGCCTCGGGTCCCCGAGAGAGGTCCAGGTAAGTGGGCTCAGCCAGGTTGCTGGATGTGACAGGTGAGTGGGGAGGAGGGTTCCCCGCTAGACACAGACTCATCTCTGGGGTGGGGACGCCCGGGGCTCCCCGCTGGGCCCTGCCTGGCTGTCACGGAGGAGCCACTGAGCCAGGCACCCAGGAGGAGGGAGGAGGGCAGGCCCGGGCGTGGACTCCGCCGTGGTTCCCTGTGGCGGTGTGACCGCAGGCAAGTCGCTCCACCTCTCCAGCTGGCGAAGGGCAGGGGGCACAACCTCCTTCTCCGGGTACCTGCGGGAGAGCCGGAACGGGCAGGGCCAGGGGCTCAGCCCACCTGCAGCGGCACCTGAAGCACCTTCTTTGGGGTCTGCGGGCCGAGCCCCTGACCCAGAGCAGGCAGGACCCACCAGGGCCTCCAGGCCCTGGAGACTCGGGCGCCTGGGCTCGGGGCAGCACGGGAGCGCACGCTGGCACACTCACACGCGTGCACACTCACCACCGTCCCCGTCACGGGTGCACACCCAGCTCTCACTCGCAAGCACACCCTTCCCACGCTCTCCCAGGGCAAGGGCCCGTGAACCGTGGCGGTTGGGGAGGGTCCTTGTGGGGGGCCCCCTGTCCATCGTAGCAGAGGCCAGGACGCCCCTGGGCCTCAGGCCCTGGGTAGGGTCAGCCGTGCCTTGTCCCGAGGCAGGGAGGGCGGGCTGGGCTGGGGCACCCTTCCTCACTCGCAGGGAACCCTGCTTTCGTGCTGAGGTCCTGGGGGCCTGCTGTCCTCAGTGGCTCTGCAGGGACCTCTGACCCCGGTGCCAGGGACGGGGAACCCAGCCGGCATCAGAGCTGGTTGCTGCCCCTCTGCCCCGTGCCCCATGGTGGGTGCGTGGGTGGGCAGGGGCCCAGCGGGGCCCAGGGGCAGGGTGCTGGCCCAACGGGGCATCATCCGCTGGCTGGCGACCGTCCTGAGGGCGGGGAAGGAGGCCATTGTCCAGTCCCCACACCCGAGGTCTCTGGCCATGGGCCCTGGCAGTCACTCAGCACCTGCAGTGGCCGGTTTTTCCTCCCCCGGCCACCACGCCCCTGGTGGAGAGGCTGGAACCCTGGGCCTCAGCAATCCCACCCCCCGATGCGCACCCAAAGGAGCTCCGACGGCCTCACACTGGCACCGACAAGAGCCATACAGAAACGTCCCCCAGGCCCAGGCATTAATACACAAATTAAAAACTCCGTGCATCCACACTGTGGTTGCCACGGCCACGGACGGAGTTGTGTGCCCATGCACCGACAGCATGGACACACCGGCAGCCTGAGCAGGCCGCCAGGAGGAAGAAGCCGGCTGCAGACACCACCGAGAATGCCTCCCTTATTTAGGTGAATCGCCCAGATGCGGCCGACCTGCGGAGGTGGGTGGGGAGGGGCTGCCCGCGGCCTCAGGGCGTCTGCTGAGGTGAGGAAGATGCTTTAGGACCAGAGACGGGGGACCCTGGCGCCTGGTCCACGTGAACACGGTTCGCTCCACGGCAGGTGCGTCTTCACCTGCATTTTGGAAAGGGGGGGCACCGCTCACCCCTCCCCAGAAGGTCAGACAGGAAGTCGTGAGATGAAGGACAGCTTTGGGGGCCAGGGCCCCGGGCTGGGGGGACAACTCCCACTCAGTCCGGATGCTGCCCTCTCCCCAAGGTCCCTGGGGGCCACTCTGTGTGGGGCACACGGGGTCTGTCCAGCAGCTGGCCCTGGACCTGAGGGACAGGGTCCAGCGGCTGTGGCCCTAACCTGCCAGGGGTGGGGGCTGGTAGCAGAGGCCCCCTCCCCAACTGAGAACAGCTGGCCTGGTGTCCTCCCTGTGAGCCAGTGACAGGAATGGGTGCGACCAGAAAGGGCCGCCCCCCCCCCTCCGTGTCTGGACAGGGAGTCTGGGCTTGGGAGGCCCCGCCCAGGCCCCGCCCACCCGCGCAGCAGGGTGGGGCATTTCCAGTCCCGGACTGCTGGTCCCCCGCTAGACGCTCGTTTACAAAGTGACACTCTGTCCCGTCCCTCAGGCAAAAGCTCTACAGGACCCCCTGGCCATTGTCCCCAGGCCAGCCCACCCTTACCACCAGCCTTGTTTGACCTCCGGAAAGGTCAGAGGTCGAGGCCCCAGAGGTTCCCGGCTGACACGGTGACACACGCGCTCTCACAGGCACCGCCCACTCCCTTTCTTTGCTCGGGGAGCAGGGCTGGAGGCGGTCGGGGCTGCAGCCAGGGTCGGGCCAGCCGCCCAGAGACCGCACCACCGCCGAGCAGGGGGCGGGGCCTTCCTGGAGGACGGGGTGGGGGTGCGGGGTGGGGGTGCGGGGTGAGGGGCTGGGCGGGCAGGGCTCGGAGCTGCAGGGCTCGGCCCCTCCCGACGGCAGGCAGCGGGGAGGCGGGAGTGGGGCCGAGGGACCGGGAAGGACCGCAATCGGTGCTGTCTGTTCCCCAGAGAGGAGGCCGGTGTTGTCGGCTCGGGAGGAGGGACCCAGCCACGGGGCCCCCAGGTCCTGGCACCCAGGGGTGGGGTGGGGGCGTCCCTTAGCATCTCAGTCTCCTCAGGGCAGTGGCCCTGTAGTTCCCGGGGTACCCGGGGACCTAGGGCTGAGGGCCTCTGAGCCCTTCCGGAAGATTCCTTTTCGGCTGCCGGAGGCCTCTCTGTGGCTCTCCCTGGAGACCCAGCGGGGTGGGGCGTGGGGCGGCAGCTCCAGGCCCCTGACAAATGCTTTGTTCAGAGCTCCAGCTAATCTTTAGAATGACAAGGTTTAAAATTTAATTAGCAAGGCCTGTTATGCAAAGTCTGCTCATTAAACTAAGTGTCCCATTAGTTACAATGAGGTGGGGGCGGGCGGGGTGCCGAGGGCGGCTGCGGCCCAGACGCGGGTCCGCAGGAAGGTTTATGGCGGCCTTGGCTCCGCAGGCTGGGCCGTAACT
This sequence comes from Phyllostomus discolor, assembly GCF_004126475.2. Classification (NCBI taxonomy): domain Eukaryota; kingdom Metazoa; phylum Chordata; class Mammalia; order Chiroptera; family Phyllostomidae; genus Phyllostomus; species Phyllostomus discolor. Next base: position 212,784,058 of record NC_040905.2, on the reverse strand, counting down.
CAGGGGGCGGAGCTGTCCCCCAGTCCTTCAGGTGACACCGGGCATGGGAGGAGGGAGGAGCCGGCCGGTGGCCGGGTGGCTGTCAGGGGCTGAAATATGCAGGCGCGGAACCCACCAGGCGGGGAGATGATGTCACCCCCAGGGCTGGGCGGGTGCCGGTGGGTGCTGCCTGCAGGTGTGCGAGGCCCCGGGTCCTCCTGCCCTGGGCACCCTCCCCCCGCCCCCACTCCCTGCCCATCCATTTCCCCCAGCCAATGGGCGTGGCTCATTTCTCGGTACAAAAGCATAGTATGCTCCTGGTGGGAAATTTGGAAAACGCAGACCCCCTCCTCACACGGGAAGGCCCCCATGGAAGCCTTCTGGGTGCCCGTAGTCGCGGGCCTCTGACCGGGGTGCAGGTGCATCGTGCACCCCGCTGCTCTGGGACCCTGTCGTTCACTTCAGTGTCACACTGGCCGTTTCCTGGGTTGCCACATGTCCCTCCCGAGATGCCTTAGCTGGGGTCTGGCTGGACAGTGCGCCCCTCCTATGGATTTTGTGGGCTCTGGGGGTGTCTGTGCCTGCTCCCAGCTTCAGGGGGGGCTGCTCCCTGGGCTGTCAGGACCACTGGGGCATCGCTTGCCCTGCCTCCCTGCCCCACCCCCCACGCTGGGCCCAGGGCCCTCCACCCTTTCCTGGGCCATCTCCCCAACCACAGGAAACATCAGGGGCTGCCCCCACCCCGCTCCCTGGAGCCTGTCCTACACCACGGCCACTCTTGTCCCCTCTCCATCCCCTCTGTCTCTGTGGGCTCTGAGCCCAGCGTGGGGGTCTGAGGTCACCTTTGTGGCCCCCACTCCACCCCTAGCGCCCTCCTCCCAGCTCTGGGGTCTCTCAAACTTTGACCACGGAGCTCCCGCTCAGCAAGGTGCCTGGCGTTCAGCGCTCATCTTTAAAATTGGGTGTTTTCCCTGGCTGGCGTAGCTCAGTGGATTGAGCGTGGGCTGCAAACCAAAGCGTCGCAGGTTCAATTCCCAGCCAGGGCACATGCCTGGGTTGCAGGCCACGGCCCCCAGCAACCGCACATTGATGTTTCTCTCTCTCTCTCTTTCTCCCTCCCTTCCCTCTCTAAAAATAAATAAATAAATCTTTAAAAAAAACACAAAAAAAATAAAGTTGGGTTTTTTTCGAGGTGGTGCACCTGGAGAGCTGGAGAGAAATGACGTCGGTGCTGTGGCTGGGGCCCCAGCAAGACCTGCAGGTCCGAGGCTCAAGGCTCGTGGGCCGGGGTTCCCAAGGCTGCCGAGGGGGCTTAGAAGGGGGCCACCCCGGCCAGGTGGCCCAGTTAACTGGAGCATCGCCCCGTAAATCAGGAGGTTATGAATTCCATCCCTGGCCAGGGCACACACCTGGGTCTCACGTGCGATCCCCGGACCTGATGCTCAGGGGAGGCAGCCAGTTGGTGTTTCTGTCTCGCTCCCCCTTCTTCTCTCTCTAAAGCCAACGAGCCCAGTGGCGTGTGAACATGAGGAAGACAGGACCCTCGACAGAGTCCTGGCTGTGAAGACGGACAGAGCCGGGGGAGAACCCCGCTTTCCTCTGCTGTGTGGTCCTCCTCCAGGCCCCGGGGCCCCCCAACTTCCACCACCCTCGTCCTGGGGGCCCGTGGCAGCCTTTTCCACTGTTGGTCTTGGTCGCTCCTCTGGCCCGGTGCGGTGTGGGGGCGTGCGTCCCCACCCCTGCATCTGGCCTTTCGGGGAGTCCATCTGGCCCTTTGTGCATGGGCCAAAGGGGCGGGTGCGAGGCGCTCCGAGAGGGTCTAGGAGGGCAGGGCCCCCCATCCCCAAGAGGCCTGGCCAGACCCGCCTCCTGTCACTGTCTTTTGACAAAACCTCTGAGGAATTTGTCAGCGAAACTGTCTCCTCCTGAGTGTCCCCCGTCACCAGCCATGAGAGGGGTTAATGGGCCCAGGTTCAGGGGGGCGGCTGTGGGGGGCGGTGCTGGAGCTGAGCCAGCCAGAGGGGGCCCTGCTGTCCCTTGCTTCCTGTTCCCATGGGGACAGCATGTCCCCAGCACCCGGGCAGCCACAGTAAAATTCTGACAGTCTGAGTCCTCCACCAGCCTGGGCCTGGTGTCGGGACCACTCTGAGGTCCGCCCAGCAGTCGGGGGGCCGGAGGGTAGGAGCAGGGGGACAGCAGTGACAGAGGGCAGGTCCAGCACAGAACTGCGGGAAGCCCCCTGCAGCGCCCCTCCCAGGCCCACTCGGACCGGGGCCTCGTGGCAGGAGGGGTGGGAGTGGGTCTGCGCCTCAGCTCTAAGGTTCGGGGCGCTCGCCGCGTTGGGGGGCCCCGTCTTCGTGAAAAGACTTGCGTGGTCGGTGCTCAGCCAGCGTGGGTTCCAGCAGCGCGGTGTTTAACTAGAGCAACGGAAGCTCTCGGGGCTCCCGGCCGCTTGGTGAAGCCACGGCCTGGAGACAAGGGGGGGGCTTCTGTGTCTGCCCGTGGGCGTCTCCCGCGCCCTCTGGGACGGAGAATGACACGCACACACCCGAGTGGGGCTTGTGGTTTCTCAGGCCCGAGGACGGGGCTGATGAAACAACACATGAAGGTTGTTAGTGGGGGTTCAGTATTTGACGAAACCTAATTCAGTTGTAAAAGGTCTCTAACGTTCTTTTTAGAATTTTCTGAGCTCCCTAACAGAATCGCATTTGCACATTAAACTTGACACTGAGCAAATGAGCGCTGGCCCGTGCGGCTGGTTAGGGTGGAGGGTCGTCCAGCCAAAACGCTGCGGGGGCGGACCCCCGTTGGGGTGTGTCCCGACCCGGTCAGTCCGCGGTTCTCCCTCACATTTGTGTCGATTTCTGTCTCTCCCTTCCTCTCTCTCTAAACCCAATGAAATAAGTCCTAAAAAAAAAACAACAACTAGAGATTTGAATTAATTGAGGAGCTGAGAAACCAAAGTAATTATGCTGAATAATCTTTCCTCTGAAAAAAAAATTTCAAGAGTACAGAATATTGATATTCATCAAATTAAATTTGCATGGTCCAATCTTTTTTAAAGATTTTATTCATTTATTTTTAGACAGAAGGGAAGGGAGGGAGGAAGAGGGAGAGAAACGTCAATGTGTGGTTGCCTCTCATGCACCCCCCCACTGGGACCTACCCCTGTAATCCAGGCGTGTGTCCTGACTGGGAATCGAACTAGCGACCCTTTGGTTTGCAGGCTGGTACTTAGTTCACTGAGCCACACCAGCCAGGGCTTGTTGTCTCCAAGTGTCCCCTGGGTATGAGACGACAGACCCCCTCCTACCCCACCCCTCCTTTCCTGTTGTGGGTGGAATTGTGTCCCCCAAAAGATGCTCAAGCCCTCACCCCCAGACCTGTGACTGGGGCCCTGTTTGGAAACAAGGCCTTTGCAGGTATAGTCAGTTAAGATGAGGCCAGACTGGGCCTGGGTGGGCCTGGCCCCACCACATACTGTCCTTATGGGAAGAAGGAAATTTGGACCCAGAGACCAGGGCAACACCGGGGGTGACAAAGGCTTCTGTGGCCTGGGCCACCAGGGACGGCAGCCTGGAACAGGTTTCCCCTGACACTAGCGCCACCAAAATCCTGACTCCCAGCTGTGGCCTCCAGAACCAGCAGACAGTGGGGGGCAGGGCCCCGGCACTAATCCCCCTGGGCGGGGGCGGGGGCGGGGGGGCGGAGTCTCAGCTTCCTCGCCCGAGGCCAGCCCACCAGCAGGCCCACCCAGGCCCTGGGCTTGGGCACTTGAGTCCTTGCTTTGTGCCAGTCCTGAATGAGCCAGCCCGCAGGCCTGAGGCAGCTGCAGGGGGACCGGTGCATCCTCCAGGGGACCCATGGGCCCTCGGCCCTCCTGGCTGTGATGCCCGCCTCGCCCACCCCAGCCGGCCTGGCCTTGTTACCAGGCTGTCCTGGGTAGCAGATTCCGCAGCTCCGGTCCCCCTGCCGCCCTGAGCACTCTACCCAGCCTGTCCCTGACTCTGCCACCAGGTTCTGTCGGCTGAGAGGTAGGAGCAAGCCTCCAGCCACCCCCTTCTGTCCCCGAAGGCCACGGCGACCCTGTCCCTGGCTCTCCCAAAGCCTCCAATATTAGAACGGATTTGTGTCCCCGATAAATAATGCAAAGTTAAATGACATCCGCTCGGGTTAAATGTTCATATTCCTACTCCTCGTCTCCACAGAGAAATTCTATTTACGTGGCTCTGCGCACGGCCCGGCCAGCTGCCAGACGCCCCTGAGGAGGTTGCTCCTCCAGGGGGGCCATCGGTGGGTGGGGGCGGCCCGCCCACCGGGGGGAAAAGGTAAAAGGCCGGAGTTCAAATTATTTATCTCCCTAATAACCTCACAGACACGTATGCATTAGTGGTCCAGGCGTCGTGCTGGGGCGAGCGGTGACATATGAGGGGGTGGGCGGGGGAGGCGTGGGGTCTTCCCGGTGGTGACCCCACCACAGGGGCCGAGCAAGGGCTCCTCGCCTTACAAATGTCTGCAGAGCTGGGGGCCCGCCGGCTCCAGGGAGGGGCGGGGTTCGCGTGACCCCTCGGGTGCAGCGAGCTGACCCCATACGCCCTTCACACAAACACAGGCATGTCCCCAGGGCCCGGGGCTGGCTTTGGCAGACTTTTCCGTGGCCTGGGCTGCAGTCGGCACTTAGAAACACTGGGTGCACCATATTGCCCAGCTGGGGGCCTCGCAGGGACGAGGGGTGTGGTCCTGGGCTGCTTCAGGGGTGCCGGGGTCCAGACGGAATGAGCTGGAATCCCAGTCAGGATGGGGAGGGCCCCAGGTGGGCGAGCTGGCCAAGGGGGACCCCTCGGGAGCACCCCTGGGCAAGAAGCGGTCAGACCCACCGCAAGACACCCTCAGAGGCCCCCAACCAGGACCAGGCGAGAGGCCCTGTCCTTTGACAACCTTACAAAGACAGCTGCGCCCCCGCCCCCCGCTGTGCCCTGCCTGCAGCTGCTTGCTGGGCCCCGCTGGCTCTGTGGACGGTGTCTCTGGGCCAGGGCCGTGATCTCAGCTGTTTTCTAGGCTCCCCAGCGCCCCCCACTTCCCGAGGGGTCAGGGAGGGGCAGAGGGTAGCAGCTTCCCCGCCCTGCATCTTGGCACCACACCCACTTATTCTCGAACCAGGTCCAGCACCTCGGGCGACCTCCCTGCTATGGGGGGGGGGGGGTGCCCCGGGGAGAGCTCCAGACCCTGGCTGGTCAGGCAGCGTGGCCCCCAGTCCCCTGCCTCCATCACCTCGTATTTATGGCCACTTAATCTGTGTGCGGCCGGCCTCCGATATATCTCCAAGTATTGATCAGCTTTAGGCTGATAGAAGTTCAAGCTCACGGGGTCCCGCTCTTTGACCCTCAAATAGGGCATGAATCTCAATCGAATAGACTGATATTCGCACGCGGCTCCTCCCGGGCCGCGGGCGCGGGGGGATCGATGCGGCGCACTAATGACACAGGATTTATAGAACACCTGCCATTTTAATATCAGGGTAGATGGTATATTGCCGAGGGGACGCAGGGGGTCCCGGGGAATATTTCTCAGAGAGCCTTTTCAGCTGGAAATGATGTGCGTGGGATTTTATGAAGTCAAATTTATAGACCTCATTTAGGCTTATAATTTAAAACTCCTTATGAGAAAGACATCGAGGAGAGTGCTCGGGGCCGTGAGGCAGGGCCGGACTAGTGGGTGGTCCTGAGCGGGAGGGAGAGAGGCCGCTGGTGTGGGGGGGGCGGGTTGAGGGGAGCCTGGGGAGGAGGGTGCGGAGCCCAGGGGGGCCAGTCTGCAGGGCCCGAGCAGCCAGCAGGCAGCCGGCGGAGCCAGGGCAGGGGCTCCCCCGTTGTCTCCACCCCGGGGGACGGAAGGGATACCCCCAGGAGGGGAGCCTTGGGGTACAGGTGTGGTGTGCTGGCACCTCCAGACCAGGCCAGGCTCCTGCGAGCATGCGCACTCACTCACTCGTGCCTGTGTGTGCACAGGAGCACACACCCACCTCACGGCTGCCTCCCCTTGACCTTGGGCTTCACGGTGACTCCTCTGGTCTCCCTGCTGAGGAAGGCTCTTTACCCTGCGCCCCCATCCTCGGGTGACTGGCGAAGGGCAAAGGGACCCCCTGAGGGTCGTCATAACACACGAACTCTCAAGGATATACTGCTGGGTGGGTGGGGGTGGGTGGGGTGACCCCCGGCTGGGTAGAAATGGGCTCGTCACGGGGTCTGAGTCCGAGGCAAGAGGAGCACGTCTCCCAGACGGACGGCAGACAGGAGCCAGGCTCCCAGGCCCTGGGGGGGCCCCGGGAGGGACCGGGGGGATGGGGGGCACGGGCCAGGAGGCCAGGCCCAGGGCCTCAGAGGGTCTCTGGGGGGACACTGGCAGGTCACCTCCACCGGTCTGGTCCGAGTGTCTGTTGGAGGGGCTGGCGCTGCCTGTGGTTGCTCGCCTGCCCCTGAGGTGGAGTGGACCCCTTCCCCTCGGGCCTCAGTTTCCCCAGATGTAACTGGAGAGGGTCCACGCCCGACCCCAGGAGACTCTTGGATTCCGGGCCCTGGCCTCTGTGCCTGGAGGCCTCCCCAGGGCTCAGATCCAGGTCTGACCTCACACGGTCCCTGCGGGGAGCCACGCCCCAACAAGCAAGGCCACGGCTGGCCCCGGGGGGGCGGTGCAGGCCCCCGGGGGGCCTGGCCTTGGGGAGCCGGCATTTCCTGAGGGGGGATTAAGGCCGGACGGGGCAGGATTAGCTTTTCTCCAAGGAGGTATTGTCTTCCCCAGACAGGAGGCCTTAGGAGGACCCACCGGTCTGGGCTTCCTCTCTGAGCTGGGGAGATCATTGTCGGGGTGAACCGGAGGGCAGCCCACAGGCATGAGGCTCGGGGAGCCCCGGCCCGTGTCCAGCCCAGCCCCCATCCGGGACCGCCTCCCCCCGCTGCCGAGGCTCACAAGCTGCGACCACCCAAATCCTGGCCTCCCTCGAGGATGGCCCGGGAGGCCTCCGGGGGCTGGAGGGCAGGCAGTCCCGCTCCCCACTCCCGGAGCTCCCTGCGCCGTGCCGCCCGCGGCAGGTGCAGGAGGGGCGTGGGCTACATTTTCAACTTTATTAAAGGAGGGAGTCGAGCGTGGGAATGCCGCCTTCTCTCCGTGGTCAGCCCCGCGCCCGCAGGCGGTAAATCTGCAGGCCTGTGATTTGTGACTCCGCACCGCCGATAAATTAAACCTTTCCTGATGAAAGGGCTGGTGCTCCCGGCTCTGCTCCAGGTCACTCTGCGGGTCCCGAGTGAGTGGCTGAGGAGGAGGCGTGGGCTGGGCTCCCGCCGCCTTTGCTTAGCCAGAGCCAAGTGGGCGGCCTGGGCTGGGGGTGCCGAGGGGCCGAGGGGCCTTGTTGTGGCAGAGCCTGGCCCGTGTGGTGTGGACATTGGCTCCAGCTTCTAGAACTCTGTTTATTTTTTATTGTATTTATTTATTCTTAGAGAGAGGGGAAAGGAGGGAGAAAGAGAGGGAGAGAAACATCAGTGTGTGGTTGTATCTTGCGTGCCCCCCGACTGGGGACCTGGCCCACAACCCAGGCAGGTGCCCTGACTGGGAATCGAACCTGCAACCCTTTGGTTCACAGCCCTGAGCTCAATCCACTGAGCCACACCAGCCAGGGCAGCTTGTAGAACGTTGAGCGCAGCGTGAGGCCTGCTTGGTTAGTAAACTGCGTCTCTGAGTCAGAGGACCGAGGTCTGCGTTTTGGAGGGACTTGCTCCCAGCCAGATGGCGGACCCACCCCCCCACTGGTTTCCACCACCCACAGACGCGCTGGCTCCTGGTCTAGAGTGTCTAGAAGTCTCTGCAGGAATGAAGAGCGAAGCCGGACGGCAGGGCCGGAGCCCCCGAAGGTGTGGTCGGGCGCTGACAGCGGCCCTGGGATCGTGGTGGGAAGTGACCTTCTGGGTGGCCTTTCCCTAGGGGCCGCCGGAGGGGTGGGGGAGCAGAGGCTTCTGGGCTCTGGGCCGGCTCCCCTCCCACGGCCTCTCTGGGGGCTCTGAGCCTTGGATCTGCCCCCGGAGTGAGGACACGGCCACCCATGGGGCAGGCACGGTGCCTCGGGCGTTGTGAGCGCTCAGCAGTGAACCCAGGGGGGTCCGTGGTGGTGCCTTGCAGCTGAGGTGCCATCGAGCGGGACGACATTGCCACACAAGCAGGTCACAGACCGTCCAGGCTTTTCCACCGGGCGCCAGGCCCCTCGCGCCGTCGGCTGCAGACGGCGGCACAGACCGGAAGGAGAGAGGCCCTGCGGCCTTGGTCAAGAGTGGATCCCAGCGGCGGGAGCCCTGGCCAAGCCCACAGAGCTGGGGCCCGTGTCCACAGAGCAGCCAGGCCAGCTGGGTGTCGGGTGTCCCCAGGCTGGCTGGGGCCACATTCCTGCCCCGCAGGGGCTTAGGCGCTGGCACCCGAGACAAAAGCGCTAACCCGGGCTCCTTGGACCTGAGTCCCAGCCATTATGCTGATGAATCCGGTGGCTGGGGAGGAAGCACTCAGGCCTTTTTGGCTGATTGCGTTTGGAGAGCGCTCCCCTCGCCCCCCGGAAGTCCCATCTATTTATTGTATTTACTTTTCCGCTGCTGCGGGGAGGTGGGGGGCCGTCCCTGCTCGGGGGGGCCGTGGGGGCGGTGAGGGGGAGGCCGCGGCCTTGCAGAACTGAGGCTGCTCTGAAAGCCCGGAATTCTCACGCGGTGTAAACAAGCCTGCCCGTGTCCCCCTGTCTGTGCTAGGCTCCCGGAGGGCACAGAGGCCGGAAGTGGCCTGGGCCAGGGTCAGGAGGCCCAGTAGGTTCCGAGTCCTGGGGATGCAGGGACCCCCTCCTGGGGCTGCCCCAGCAAGGGAGAGTCCGTCCTCAGGCCCCCGGACCCCAGGCCCCCGGGCGTGGCTGCCTCTCTGGAGAGACTGGGTGAGCCCGACCAGGGTGGGCAGGCTGGACTGCTGCGGCCCGGCTGCCCAGGGCAGGTTCCCGGACTCTAGGTGACCGGGAGCTCTCCCTGGCTTCTCTCAGCCTCTGCCGCCATCTGTCACCTCTCTCCCTGGGGCCCAGGGGCCTGCCACTCCGTGCCCACCCCGCCCCCGTCCGTCCACACCCATCCCCTGGGAATCAGCTCCTCTCTGAATCCCATGCCTCAGGGCCTTTGCACCTGCTGTGTCCTCTGCCTGGCACACGCTCCTCCGGCCACCCCACCGGATATCTGGGTACCCGTGCCACTCCCTGGACCCCTTCACCGGACTCAGCCCCTCGGAACCCCGGAAGCACAGCTCCTGGCGTCCTTGGCTGGCGCGGTCACACCCCTCCGGCCTCTGCTCCGTCTTCACATGGCTTCTCCTCAATGTCCGTGCCTCAAACCCCCCTCTGCCTTCTTCTACAAGGACACCAGTGGTGCCCGGGTTGAGGGCCGCCCTAGTCCAGGGTGGTCCCATCCGGAGACCCTTAGCTCACCACCTCTGTCTGCGGACACCCGCGGTCACCGGCCAGCAGCGTGCCCGAGCCAGCCTCCCTGCCTCCCGGGCCCCCAGGGGCCCCTCCGGGAGACCGGCCAGTCTCAGAGGGCTGTGAAGGGAGGGGGGTCCCAGGGGAAGCAGGCTCAGGGCTGGACTCAGAACGATGCCCCCCGGCAGCCAGGGGCCCCGGACTCGGGGGCCTCATCAAACTGACTCTCCAAGCCGACAGCAGGGTCTCCCTGTCCCGCCAAGGGCAGCATTTCAGTCTCAGTGAGACGTTGGCAGGTGCCCACAGGGGGCCCGTGCCCAGGGCCGGGGAGCCACCAGGTGAGGCGAACTCCCAAGCTACCTTCACACTCACCAGGCGTCGGGCCATGGGGAACGGCGGCTTTGCCCCATCGGGGATGAACCCAGCCAGCCCGGGCCTCCTGTCCGGGCCACTGTGGGGGGCACAGGCAGCCCTGTCTATGGCAGCAGCCCGGGGACCCCAGCTCTGGCCACCCCCCGGCAATCACGTGCCGGCCCCAGGCGAAGGAAGCTGCCATTCACCCCCCCACCTTGGGAGGGCGCCGCACGCGCAGGCAGGGCCACTCCTGACTTAGGCCCATCCCAGTTCCCACACTATGAGTGTGTGGTCCCTCAGGCCACCTGGTCACCGTGGAGCAGGGCTGCACGGTGCCCCTCGAGTAGATGTCCCCCGAGCTGGTGTCCAGGTAGGTGTCAGGGTCTTCCCTCCAGGGCTCCCAGCCATGTCCATGGTGTGGGGGGGTTCCCATCTCCACCCCGGGAACCCTCACTGTGCACACGGCTTCCTGCCTCTGATGCTGTCACCACCGCCACCAGTCGAGCTCATGACCCTGGACACCGCAGAGGGTCTGTGCAGCGGGGACATCAGCCCCGTTCCCAGAGGAGGGGACGGAGCCTCCGGGCAGTGAGGCGGCCTGCCCCGGCCCACAGACAGCTCTGGGAACTGATGGGGGCCAGGGGCGGGCAGGCCGGGGGCGGGCAGGCCC